>NC_138291.1:45848333-46501666 GCF_965601325.2 Salmo salar
CTAGCAAGGGCTGTGGACCTAGTAGGTTCCCTTACAGACACATTACAGGACTACAGAAGTGAGGGTTACTTTGGAGAACTATGGAAAGAGGTTGAAGAGATTGCAGAGATTGCAGAGCACTGCAAAATAAGTGTACATCAGCGTGTAAAAGACAGCCTAAAACAAGCTTAAGATTTCATGACTCATTGATGATGAGCACTGTAGGACAGAAAAATAGTGACCAAAGTGATGGTGAGAGCTTCCAAAGAGCTATCTTTTATCAGGTGCTTGACAGTCTCACAGCTGAGCTGCAGAGGCATTTTTCAAAGAAGAATTGCGAGATAATGCAAGGGGTCCAGTCTCTCAACCCAAAGAGTACAACATTCTTGAATGAGGAGCCTCTGTTTGCCTTTGCTCAGACCTTTGAGTCAGATTTAGAGGACCTCAAACATGAGGTTCATCAAACCAAGCAGCTTCTTGATAGGAGAGAGAAAACTGGAAGGGACAGACCGTCTACTCTCCTTGACTTTGTTGTGTTTTTAGAACCTTATAAAGAGGTCTCCATGGGCTATTTCCACTTTGTAAGGTTTCTGTTGTTACACCAGTCAGCAGTGCTTCTTGCGAGAGAAGCTTCTCAGCTTTAAAACGGATTAAAACCCACCTTAGGACAACAATGGTTGATGACAGGTTATGTCACCTCAGAATTCTCAGTGTTGAGTCAAGGAGGGCCCGCTCCCTCAACATGGATGAGTTTGTGAAATATTTTGCCAGTTCTCACCAGAATTATGCTGTTTTAAATCCACCTAGGATAATTTGGCATTTAGGCGGTCCCTCTGGTCATGATTAAAACCTGCACTGTATACTAGCTAGAACACTGACATTCTAAAATGATAAATCCAGAGGGTATCATGTCACACAGATATAATTTGGTCTTGATTAGGCCAATTCCAAAACTTTCTTTGCTATTAGTTAACATAATATATATTAGCATAAATATGATACTGTAAGTTTGTAATATTGATGGGCACCAAAATTATTTATATTTTTCAAGTCCATGTCTGCTTGATACCTGGTATGTCAAATTGCAGTGTTTTTTTGTAAATGTATTTTTTTGTAAATAAACTATGCAATTTATGTAACACACAAATGCTATCTTATCTCCTCGGTGCTTGAGCTTTATTTTCTGAAAATATTTTGGACGTTCAACACTTATAGACCCAGATTATATATATTCATGAAAACAGAGTGACCAAAGTCTCTCCAGTATGTGAGTACAGTACTGTGTGTGTGTGTGTGTGTGTGTGTGTCTGTGTGTGTGTGTGGGGGAGAGAGAAAGAAATGAAGCTGCAGATCCGAGGTAGAGAGACTGACTATTCATAGTATGTTAAAGAATTCTAGTGAAGTAACCCTTTTGGACCACACCATCTGCCACATTGAAGAACTCCGGATTAAGTGAATTATCACTTCTACCTCTAATCAGAAATCATAGGATTCATTCATGCTCCTTAGATGCCAGGTTAGGGTTACACACTAATTTTCTGTCATGGTCTATGGATCCCCTGAAGTAGCCTTGGCCACCCCATGTATAAAACTCTAGTTCCACTGACCTCATGGCTTGATTTTTGCTCTGACATGCACTGTCAACTGACAGGTGTGTACCTTTCCAAATCATGTCCAATCAATTGATTTTACCACAGGTGGACTCCAATCAAGTTGTAGAAACGTCTCAAAGATGATCAATAGAGCTCAATTTCGAGTCTCATAGCAAAGGCTCTGAATACTTAACCAAGTAAGGTATTTCTAAAAACCTGTTTTCTCTTGGTCATTATGGGGTATTGTGTGTAGATTGATGAGGAGAAAAAGTAATTGAATCCATTTTAGAATAAGGCTGTAACGTAACAAAATGTGGAAAAAGTCAAGGGGTCTGAATACTTTCTGAATGCCCTGTATATGGTCGTTGCTGAGGGTCGCTAGCAATAGGGGATAATATTTCATTAAAAGTTGGACATTTTTGGGGGACATGTAGCCTATTTGAATCATTATGCAACACAGACCAAACGTGGCAGTTTAAACCTGGAGCTTGGCATACTGTTCACGACTGGACCGTTGTTATCACAGTCCCATAATCAGTGAAGATTGAGGTAGATTTATATGACTAATATTCAACTACTATTGTACACTTTTCTCCCCTTCTAATATTTCATGGATTAAACTACTGAATATGGCAACTTTCAGGATGAATCTGTATTTTTGATTCCCCCAAATTTTGTGCATAAAGGCTTTCCAAACTTGTTTTCTTTTTTATGAATTAGGTAGATTCATAAATACTTTCATAACCCTAAATAATCTATAAATCAGAGTATTTTTTAATATACTAAACAGAGACAAAGGCACATTTGGATGGCTTTCTTCATTGATCCCTAATACTTAGAACCCATTCTCTCAATATATTCTCATGAGTCTGTCGAGAAAAGTTTAGATAATTGTACTGAAAATCCTACTGAATGAAAACTCCATGAGAAAATCTGTTGGCCAACAAGTGGGAGGGTTTTTGGCAGCTTAAATCAAAACACGTAAATAAGGCATACATTTCCAAAGTCTGAATCGACACCATTGAGTTTAAAAATATATACTGCTCAAAAAAATAAAGGGAACACTTAAACAACACATCCTAGATCTGAATGAAAGAAATAATCTTATTAAATACTTTTTGCTTTACATAGTTGAATGTGCTGACAACAAAATCACACAAAAATAATCAATGGAAATCCAATTTATCACCCCATGGAGGTCTGGATTTGGAGTCACACTCAAAATTAAAGTGGAAAACCACACTACAGGCTGATCCAACTTTGATGTAATGTCCTTAAAACAAGTCAAAATGAGGCTCAGTAGTGTGTGTGGCCTCCACGTGCGTGTATGACCTTCCTACAACGCCTGGGCATGCTCCTGATGAGGTGGCGGATGGTCTCCTGAGGGATCTCCTCCCAGACCTGGACTAAAGCATCCACCAACTCCTGGACAGTCTGTGGTGCAACGTGGCGTTGGTGGATGGAGCGAGACATGATGTCCCAGATGTGCTCAATTGGATTCAGGTCTGGGGAATGGGCGGGCCAGTCCATAGCATCAATGCCTTCCTCTTGCAGGAACTGCTGACACACTCCAGCCACATGAGGTCTAGCATTGTCTTGCATTAGGAGGAACCCAGGGCCAACCGCACCAGCATATGGTCTCACAAGAGGTCTGAGGATCTCATCTCGGTACCTAATGGCAGTCAGGCTACCTCTGGCGAGCACATGGAGGGCTGTGCGGCCCCCCAAAGAAATGCCACCCCACACCATGACTGACCCACCGCCAAACCGGTCATGCTGGAGGATGTTGCAGGCAGCAGAACGTTCTCCACGGCGTCTCCAGACTCTGTCACGTCTGTCACGTGCTCAGTGTGAACCTGCTTTCATCTGTGAAGAGCACATGGCGCCAGTGGCAAATTTGCCTATCTTGGTGTTCTCTGGCAAATGCCAAACGTCCTGCACAGTGTTGGGCTGTAAGCACAACCCCCACCTGTGGACGTCGGGCCCTCATACCACCCTCATGGAGTCTGTTTCTGACCGTTTGAGCAGACACATGCACATTTGTGGCCTGCTGGAGGTCATTTTGCAGGGCTCTGGCAGTGCTCTTCCTGCTCCTCCTTGCACAAAGGCGGAGGTAGCAGTCCTGCTGCTGGGTTGTTGCCCTCCTACGGCCTCCTCCACGTCTCCTGATGTACTGGCCTGTCTCCTGGTAGCGCCTCCATGCTCTGGACACTACGCTGACAGACACAGCAAACCTTCTTGCCATAGCTCGCATTGATGTGCCATCCTGGATGAGCTGCACTACCTGAGCCACTTGTGTGGGTTGTAGACTCCACTTGTTGTCTATTCCATTTGCACAACAGCATGTGACATTTATTGTCAATCAGTGTTGCTTCCTAAGTGGACAGTTTGATTTCACAGAAGTGTGATTGACTTGGAGTTACATTGTGTTGTTTAAGTGTTCCCTTTATTTTTTTGAGCAGTGTATTTTGCAAGAAAGACCTGGCCAAAAGCAGCACAAAGTTGTACACATTTAAATATAAAACACAAAGCACTACAGTTGAAAAACATCAGTTTACACATTGAACACATTGACACATTGGTTTTGGGAGGAGTGGTTCAACTAGGGGTCAAAAACATTTACAGCCCCCTAAATCATTTTCCACCATAGATTTGATCTTAGCTGTTATGTTATCTGTTCTGATGGATGTTTAACTAAAGTCTCTCTTGGCTGTGGATGATGCCACTTCAGGGTCAAACTTCTGCACGTGCCTGTAGGGTTCCACCTCAGAGTCAGTTGGAAAACAGCCCTGACCTCGTCAATGTCGCAACCCTGACATTTCCACAATGACCCAAAAACCTTAATTAGGGAATGGATCGAAGCAGCTCCTAACAACTGTCCTTGTCATTGTCAGGTCAGGAGGCTCCCATCCCATCCATAAGTCATCCATAAGTAATCTATAAATCCAACAATGACTATTATTACTCCTGGACTATAAATAGACCTAGTGGTTTTCACAGGGTCAGAGATAGGGTAAGGGATAATCCCTCTGACCCTATGTTACATAACTAATGGGGCAGTGGGGTGCTAGGCGTGTATGTGTGTGCACGCGTGTCCTGTTTCTGTGGGACATGCACGTGAATGCACTTACGCTATGTCTTGGACAAACACAGCGATTTTGTTGCCTGACTGTAACTTCAGTTAGAGCAGTCCATGCTGGATGATGGGAACAACCAACACAACATAGTTAGAGACGCATGTGGGTCGTTCCACAAAAATAATGCCTTTTAAGTAGAAATGTTGACATGTCCCGCGGTGAATCCTCTGTGACTTCTAGTGAGATTTTAACCCAAAAAAAATTCTCACACTTTTCCCCATCATCGTATGCCCTAGCTATTTTTGTTGCTTTGACAAAATCATCTCTGAAGATTATTTATTTCATCAGTGATTCATTTATGTTTGTCCCTCATTTTAAGGTCAACACTGTTAAGTGAACTCTTGTTTTAATATGGTGAAACTATTCCTTTTTTAATGTTTTTTTTCAAAAGAAACAGTGAACATCTAATAGCAGATGAGCCGGTTCTACTGTTTTTGGCAATTTCTGGTGTTTTGTGGTGGAAAACTGAGTGGGTTGAGCATAACACATCAACCCTGTTTACCCATAGATTAACCTAACGTATCAGGTGTAAAAGAAACACCTGAAATTAGATTCCCTACATACACCTGGCCATAAGTATGTGGACGCCCCTTCAAATGAGTGGATTCAGCTATTTCAGCAACACCCATTGCTGACAGGTGTATAAAATCCAGCACACAGCCATGCGATCTCCATAGACAAACATTGGCAGATGAATGGCATGTACTGAAGAGCTCAGTGACTTTCAATGTGGCACTGTCATAAATTGCCACCTTTCCAACAAGTCAGTTTCTGCCCTGCTAAAGCTGCCCCGGTCAACTGTAAATGCTGTTATTGTGAAGTGGAAATGTCAAGGAGCAACAACGGCTCAGCCGCCATACAAGCTCACAAAACGAGACCGCCGCGTGCTGAAGCGCATTAAAATAATCTGTCCTCGGTTGCAATAATCACTACCGAGTTACAAACTGCCTTTGGAAATAAAGTCAGCACAAGAACTGTTTATTGGGAGCTTCACGAAATGGGTTTCCTTGGCCGAGCAGCCGCACACAAGCCTGAGATCACCATACGTAATGCCAAGCGTCGGCTGGTGTGGTGTAAAGCTTGCCGCCATTGGACTCCGGAGCAGTGGAAACGCGTTCCTGGAGTGATGAATCACGCTTCACCATCTGGCAGTCCGACAGACGAATCTGGGTTTGGCAGATGCCAGGAGAACGCTACCTTCTCCAATGCATAGTTCCAACTGTACAGTTTGGTGGAGGAGGAATAATGATCTGGGGCTGTTTTTCATGGTTCGGGCTAGGCCCCTTAGTTCCAGTGAAGAGAAATCTTAACACAACCAAACACAATGACATTCTAGACAATTCTGTGCTTCCAACTTTGTGACAACAGATTGGTGAAGGCCCTTTCCTGTTTCACCATGACAATACCCCCGTGTACGAAGCGAGGTCCATAAAGAAATGGTTTGTCAAGATTAGGTGGAAGAACTCGACTGCCTGCATAGAGCCCACAGAGTTGGTTGTGCGTAAATTAGCTTTTTTAAGGGGGAAGGTGTTACAGGCTTTGGTTTTTCCATTTATATTTAGAGTCTGGACGTTAGCGCGTTGGGCACACCGATTGGTGTCACCTCGTTAGTCAGTATGTGTTACACTTGTGCTGGCTTGTCATCTCAGAAGGTGAACCTGCCAGCATAGGTGATATTTAAGAGCGGCTGGCCCAGTGCGCCAGTTGGCTTGAGAGACATGGAGGGTTAACACCTTTTAGTTGGCGTCTCCCTATTTTGATTTCTAAAAAAACAATCCTTTAACTGATCTTCCCTGTTTTTGTTTTGCTCCACTTTTTGGTTTGCTTCCTGTCTTTAAGTTTGCTGTGGTTTTTATTTTGTTTGGGCAAATGTAGTGGGTGCTTATGTTTTTTAGGGCCCAGTTGTTGCTAGTCAACTTTCAGTGGCCACCCTCATGTCTTTCAGAACCCCTACAAAACGCTCACCTGCTTCGTTTTAGTTAGTGACTTTTTGTTAGTTTCCCCTTCTGTTTGAGTGACCATTTTTGGTTTCTTGCTAGGAGACAACTGGAGGCTGTATGTGGGAAGAACAGTCAACTGACTGGCCAAGAGCAGTATGAATACAATTTCTTTCAAACAGGAAACCAGCTGAGATAAAATGCGGAATAAAAACATTACAAATCTGACCTTTTACAGTAATGATGCAGGAGTCTAAACTGACTTGCTTAGGCAGGGAATTAGAGAAATTACACCAGCTTCAGTGAATGAACAAACGGCTTTCCAGAATTTAGAGGGATCACTGTCAGTAATAGTGCTAAGGAAGTAGTTTGTTTTAGCCTGTTTAACTGAGGCACCTATATCTCAAGTGACTAAATAGCCGCCAATCAGCTAACTAGCCAGTTGGTCGTGGCCAAGGCTCGATTTCTTATCAAGAGGTCTGCGAGTACAGCAGAGTACCATGGGCTAGTTTGGTTTATCAGCCAGAGGTAAAAATGGATGAGAAAATGTAGTGTCAAAACAGGGTCTAGTATGCAGCTAGTAGAAAAAATCTGAATAATGTAGATCACAAAGGAACGCCTGGGGCGAGAATATTTATACATTTCTCTTCACAATTATACTGAGGGTAAGAGTTTTTAATTTGGTATCTTTAATGCAAGCAATAGGGCAAGGGTATGGGGTCAATTTCACGCCATATGTATTGAATTCAAAATAAAATAAATCGTGAACACGAAAAATAAAGTTGAGAATGTAAACATATTTTCGAGGAAACAAAACCCCAAAACTTTTAAAGCAAGAGCAAAACTCTATGACAAATGATAAAAAATATATATTTGAAAACAAAAAATAATTTTTGGTTAAACTTTCCAAGCAACCAATCCTATTGAATACATTTTGCCTAGGCTCTTGCCTGCATGTACAACCTTTTGGTTGCGCTACTCATATCTTTGCTTTCGATGTCTGTTTCTTTGCTTTCACTGAGTCTTTTCGATTGCGAGTTTTGCCATTATTTACCCGTGAAGGGAGGCGTAGACAATGAGTCTCCATTGGTCCGCTAGTTTTGGAGTGACGGTTCGTCTTAACCCAATCAAAGAACATGATACACAGGCTTTTTTTTCTATTGCCTACTTAAGAAGACGGTCTAACGTCACCTCGTTTTAACTAACGTACTTCAAAATTGTCAGTCATGGGTGAATAATGTACAGCTATGAGAAGCATGTCTATCTAATACATTTAATGACAAACCATCTAACTACTTGGGTAAACATATGAATTACCTGTTGCACAAAGTTCGGCACAGGTGTTGGTAAATGGTTCGCCATACACCTGCGCTGAACGTTGTGCAAAGGGTAATTCATATGTTGGCTGTGGGCTACACACACCCATATAGCATAGCCAGATCAGGGCCTTACATACAGTTGAAGTCGGAAGTTTACATACACCTTAGCCAAATATATTTAAACTCAGTTATTCACAATTCCTGACATTTCATCCTAGTAAAAATTCCCTGTCTTAGGTCAGTTAGGATCACCACTTTTATTTTAAGAATGTGAAATGTCAGAATAATAGTAGAGAGAATGATTTATTTCAGCTTTAATTCCTTTCATCACATTCCCAGTAGGTCAGAAGTTTACATACATTCAAATAGTATTTGGTAGCATTGCCTTTAAATTGTTTAACTTGGGTCAAACATTTTGGGTAGCCTTCCACAAGCTTACCACAATAGGTTAGGTGAATTTTGGCCCATTCCTCCTGACAGAGCTGGTGTAACTGAGTCAGGTTTCTAGGCCTCCTTGCTTGCACACGCTTTTTCAGTTCTGCCCACAAATTTTCTATAGGATTGAGGTCAGGGCTTTGTGATGGCCACTCCAATACCTTGACTTTGTTGTCCTTAAGCCATTTTGCCACAACTTTGGAAGTATGCTCTGGGTCATTGTCCATTTGGAAGACCCATTTGCGACCAAGCTTTAACTTCCTGACTGATGTCTTGAGATGTTGCTTCAATATATCCACATAGTTTTCCATCCTCGTGATGCCATCTATTTTGTGAAGTGCACCAGTCCTTCCTGCAGCAAAGCACCCCCACAACATGATGCTGCCACCCCCGTGCTTCACAGTTGGGATGGTGTTCTTCGGCTTGCAAGCGTCCCCCCTTTGCCTCCAAACATAACAATGGTCATTATGGCCAAACAGTTCTATGTTTGTTTCATCAGACCAGATGTCGATATAGGACTCATTTTATTGTGGATATAGATACTTTTGTACCTGTTTCCTCCAGCATCTTTACAAGGTCCTTTGCTGTTGTTCTGGGATTGATTTGCACTTTTTGCACCAAAGTACGTTCATCTCTAGGAGACATAATGCATCTCCTTCCTGAGCAGTATGACGGCTGCGTGGTCCCATGGTGTTAATACCTGCGTACTATTGTTTGTACAGATGAACAATGTACCTTCAGGCGTTTGGAAATTGCTCCCAAAGATGAACCAGACTTGTTGAGGTCTACAATTATTTTTCAGAGGTCTTGGAGGATTTCTTTTGATTTTCCTATGATGTCAATTAAAGAGGCACGGAGTTCGAAGGTAGGCCTTGAAATACATCCACAGGTACACCTCCAATTGACTCAAATTATGTCAATTAGCCTATCAGAAGCTTCTAAAGCCATGACATCATTTTCTGGAATCTTCCAAGCTGTTTAAAGGCACAGTCAACTTTGTGTATGTAAAATTCTGACCCACTGGAATTGTGATACAGTGAATTATAAGTGAAATAATCTGTCTGTAAACAATTGTTGGAAAAATTACTTGTGTCATGCACAAAGTAGATGTCCTAACTGACTTGCCAAAACTATAGTTTGTTAACAAGAAATTTGTGAAGTGGTTGAAAAACGAGATTTAATGAGTTTTAATGACAACCAAGTGTATGTAAACTTCCGACTTCAACTGTAAGTACAACTCAGAATATGTTATTCTGTTCTTTTTATTTAACCAGGTAAATTGACTTAAAACATATTCTCATTTACAGCAA
The DNA here is from genome assembly GCF_965601325.2 of Salmo salar. NCBI lineage: Eukaryota > Metazoa > Chordata > Actinopteri > Salmoniformes > Salmonidae > Salmo > Salmo salar. The sequence continues at coordinate 45,858,043 of NC_138291.1, forward strand.
CAACCTGGGAAAAAGTTACAGGGGAGAGGAGGGATGAATGAGCCAATTGGAAGCTGGGGATGATTCGGTGACCACGATGGTATGAATTTAGCCAGGACACTGGGGTTAACACCCCTACTCTTACGATAAGTGCCATGGGATCATTAGTGACCACCATTAGCCTCATGCAGCGCGACACCTCTCCTTTGTATAGAGTTGATCAGGCTTTCGATTGTGGCCTGTGGAATGCTGTCCCACTCCTCTTCAATGGCTGTGCGAAGTAGCTTGATATTGGCGGGAACTGAAACAGGCTGTCGTACACGTCGATCCAAAGCATCCCAAACCTTCTCAAATTGTGACATGTCAGGTGAGTATGCAAGCCATGGAAGAACTGGGACATTTTCAGTTTCCAGGAATTGTGTACAGACCCTTGCGACATGGGGCCGTGCATGATCATGCTGAAACATCAATTTTCTGCAATGTTGCAAACTAGCTAGCATATGGAACAACTTTCTACATAATGTGTCCTACCTGGTCGGAAAACAGTGACTAACATAACATGTACCACCCCCTTCAACGGGCGTGTGGGGCACAGGAGGCTGCTGAGGGGAGAATGGCTCATAATAATGGCCGGAACGGCGCAAATGGAATGGCATTGAACACCTGGAAACCATGTGTTTGATGCATTTGTTACCATTCCACCTATTCCGCTCCAGTCATTAGAAAGAGCCTGTTCTCCCCAATTAACGAGCCACCAACCTCCTGTGGTGTGGGGGGAGTGTTCTTGAAATGTAACATACAATCAAAATCTTGCCGCTAGGAGGCAGCGGACCATTCAAACCGTTTTTGCAATACAAAATCCTCCAGACCCCCAAGGGAGGCGTGACAACGATGTGATTTTGGAGGTATGGCAACGTGAGACTACACCTATTTTACCTGCCACTGGTAATAGAACAATGACTGTGTACTGTATGTGTTCACAGATGCATCTATGGACCCAGAACTTGGAGACATGACCGAGAGATAGGCACTTACATCCACAATGTAGGACTGAAGGTAATTACTAATAATACAGGACAGCAGAAATGCCCAGTATTTCAAACTTCCACATAGTACCTGTTTGTGAGTCAGATATTATCTATCCTTCCTGCCATTGGTGATAGAACTGTGACTATGTGTGTATGTGTTCGCAGAAACATGTATGGAGCCAGCACATGGAGACTTGCAAAATGATGTGATGAAGTCCAGATTGACAGACGGGCTTGATACTGATGTCTCTAAATGGAGAGACCTGCCACTAGGCATGACAATTTTACTAGACACAACTTATACTTCAATTATTGAATTGATTATTGATTTGAATAGTATCAGTCAATATTGGGAGGGAGAAACCCTGTGTATTCTGCACCAGGATCAGGGAACTCCTGTTGTATACGGGACACCACACAGGAAGGTATGACCACTCTGACATGTTTGCCAAGGTAGCCCCATTACCACCAGACAAAATGCCGATAGACACAGTATCTGTATCTGCTGGGAATGACAATGAAAGGTGAAAGGTGGACATTGTTATATTAGCTGAAAACTGCTTCTATGGTATTATGTAAAGGGTTGTTAATTCTGCACAGACCTGTTATTACATTTGAAAGTTATCAAAACACTTACTTTAGAATATCTAGATAAATTACACAACTGCATTCTTCTCATATTACTCTGTAGGCTACTGACCTATTCAAAGCTTCCTCTGGCATCTCACCATACATCTTAATTTTTTTATTTAACTAGGCAAGTCAGTGCCAAACCCTAACCTGGACGACACTGGGCCAATTGTTCGCAGCCCTTTGGGACTCCCAATCACGGTTGGTTGCAATACAGCCTGGAATCAAACTAGGGTCTGTAGTGATGTCTCTGGCACTGAGATGCAGTGCTTAGACCACTGCGCCACTCGGGAGCCCCAACTACATCTGCCAGTAGTTATTGAACTCAACCTATATCAAGCCAACTCACGTTCTATGAAAAATGACCTATAATTACTTACAATATGACTGACATTTTTTCCTTAAAAAAAATGGTTTTCCTCATCCTCCTCTAGACCTCTGATTGGCCAGCTCATCCTCCTCATGACATCATACTATATTAGGAAATAGCAAGCATTTTAAAATGGTCTGTTTTCGATACAAGTTTGAGGTGGGGGTTTTTATGTTTTTTCTCCAAATTATGCTTTGACCACACATACGGATGAGTCAACAACATTATTTGGGTATGAGTTAACAGAGTATTAACTTCTAAATGTTAGATTTTCACAGGACAGTTACTTTAATTGTTTTTATCGAGTGAAAAACTAGTGAGATTTTCTATTTACATGAGTGTAGCCAAGCTAAGTTGCTAGCTAGCTAGCTCACTTTTGTATGCAAGTCAATTAGAACAAGATGGCATTTTGGAAGATTTATTATTTTCCATTATAAATGTTTTGGCTATCAAATGTTTTTTTATTATTATTATTTTTTACAAATGAGGGCTCATATTGAGTGTATTTACATGTGTACATATGAACCATGCTCATGATATATATTTTAGAATGCTACTTTTTATGACATTTGTATCTAATGGTCGCATGCTATTTGCTAACTGCTAGCTAGCTTACTAATAGGCGATAGTTAGCCTTCCATTTTGTCCTAACTAGCTATTTTTTGCTTCTGTTATTGTTAGCTGTCCATTGGTTTTTGTTGCATTTAATACACAGGCTGAAAATGAATTTTAATGTATTTGAAAATGTATGAATGTTTGCTATTGGAATAAATGTAAACAGATACTTTAATTGTATGGTCTGAAAGTATTAAAAACACCCAGAAAACATCAAAAATACATTATCTATACAGCTAAAAATGACAATGTCATGCCAAAACAAATTGACATTGATAAAAAAAGTGTGCTTTATCAATTTACCAGATTTTGCTATCCGTTACTTTGAAAAAAATAAAGATGTCAATATTCTTGTAATGCTTTTTATATAAAAAAATATATGAAATTACAGCTCAATTTGAGCAGAATTTTGTATATGCGATTAACTAACATTTTTAAACGTTTGATAATTGAACAGTCAATATTATGAGATTGAGAGAAATGTATAATAGAAAAGAAACCCAGCGTTGGCCCTCTTGGTTTAATGGTCAAGACATTGGCTTCTCCCATTGGAGACCCAGATTGGGTACATGGTAGGCCACGAGATGCTATGCGAGCCAGTCCAAGAGGTGGCCTACCATATACCCATTCAAGGGGTCTCACCTGAGCCTGCCCAAGTGGCTTACTCTGCCATGCCCACACCGCTCCTGACCAACAAGTGGTCCTAACATGGAGAGGCGGCCCACATATGCCAGCTTATCATTGTAAACGCCCACCAGGGTCGCACACCAGAAAGCCACAGAAGGGCCACTTTAGCCATTAGATTAGTCAATAAAGAAAAGGACTGCATTGAGCTTTTACCAATTAGAAATGTGCAACACACATTAGGGACGGCTGTACAAAATCCCTCCGAGTGGAGCAGAATACTGCTGAGATGGACTTGATCAAGCAAGTGGATTTCACCTGTTGACTCTCATGCAATTACACACCTGTCATTAATTATCAGGACTGCCCTGATAGGCTCACCTATTAATAGAACGTCTGATGGGCTGGCTCAACTTCAGAGAGAGATGGATAAAATTGAATCTTAATGAGCACATGTGAGGAAAAGAGAGCAGAGAGGCAAAGGGATAATGGAGGAGAGAGCGGTGAGAGAGATAGGAGAGTGAGAGGGCTATGGAGCGGTGAGAGAGAAGAGTTAAGCTTCAGTTATGTGGTGATGTCTCTGAATGGAATTCCACTGAATGGCTGAGTTGGTTTAGCTCAGCCTATCCAGTGAGCTGTGTGTGTGTCATAAAGTGGAAAAGTGACAAGTTATTTTGGATCTGGGTTTAGCAGGCAGAGTGAAGTAGGCTGAGTTTACATCAGCAGCCCAATTCTGATTTTCATCAATCACAGATCTTTTTCAGAGCTGATCTGATTGGTCAAAAAAACAATTAGTGGGGAAAAAAGATCAGAACTGGGCTACCTGTCTAAATGCAGCCATTCACAGACATCAAGGACCAGTTTCAAACATTTAATAAATGAAGGCATGGTTTACGTAACTGTTCTCAGTCTCAGAATGTGATATGTAATCTTTAGTTTTCTTTTCACACATCAAACCCAACCAATAAACCTTGCATATTAAAGTCTAACCAAAACCAAAGGCACAGGAGGTGGTGCAGCCCAGGAGGCAAGAGTTTGTTCCTCAAACTCACAAGCCTCCATTACAACATGCCCCCTTGAACAACCATACCTCTGGTGTGCGTCACCTCCCTTGCGCACCTCAAACAGAAAACAATGGGGTTAAAAAGGGAAATTAGTCACACCTGATGTGTGTGTTTATGATGAGTAGAATTTCACCATTGTTCAATTCTGTGAGGAAACCGTTCCACAAACCTTCCCATCAAGCACGCACACACACACACACACACACACACACACAAACACGTGGCAGTTTTCAAAACGCTTCTGCGATAAGGAGCTGAGATACACTTGTGCTTCTTTGGTAGGAGGAGGACACTCCTTTGTTCGCCTACTATAAATTGGCACTCTCCTCGACCACTTATCGGTTTCCAGGTCACGGAGCAGAGGAGGACGGAAGAACGGGGAGAGAACAGACTTTTGCCCAATTGGGATTATCCCTAGGAAATAGGCACTCAATTTTGACCCCAATGCAACCTGGGAGCAGGAAATTAGACAACAATGGCTCTCTCCCCAAGAAGCCATTATGGGGTCAGGAGGTTACGTCTCCACAGAGTAACTGATGAGTCCTAGAGGACCCATCTCTCATAGAGGACCAATCTCTCATAGCAATGCATGGGTTGACACAACCTGCAGTCCCCATGGTTATATCCGCAGGGTGGGCGGGTTTAGGGCCCTGAAATATTGTGTGGATAAAGGGTGGGTGGTTTGAATAAAGAGAAACCAATGCATTCAAAATCCATAAATGTATTATTCTTGTGCAGTTCATATCTGTAGGCTACATTGAGGTTTATCTTTTACTATCTGGCGTTAGTGTGTAGCCTTAGCTTAATTTTCAGATTTGTCCTGTTTTTCAATTTTTCAGATGTTAAATACCTTTTCTAAACTTAATTTTTAAGCCCACATATCATAATTATTTATTAAAAAGATCTGTCAGCTGTAGCCTCCTGAGTAGCGCAGTGGTCTAAGGCACTGCATTGCAGTGCTAGCTGTGCCACTAGAGATTCTGGGTTCGAGTCAAGGCTCTGCCGCGACCGGGAGACCCATGGGGCGTCTGGATTAGGGGAGGGCTTGGCCAGCAGGGATGACCTTGTCCCATCGCGCACTAGCGACTCCTGTGGTGGGCCGTGCGCAGTGCACGCTGACACTGTCACCAGGTGTACGGTGTTTCCTCCGACACATTCCTCCTACCAACTGGACACCACAAAATTGGGGAGAAAAAGGGGTAAAACAATAAATAAGAGTATCCCCCTTATCCTCCCTACTAGTAAGTGGTCCTTCCAAGGTGCACCACAGAGCAGATATTCATGTAGACAGTATCATGAGTGGAGAAGGAGAGAGAGTGTTATGAGTGACACACAGCATTTGATTTGATTTTAGCTGCCAGTGATGGCCAGGACTAGCAGGAAGTAAGTTTGTAAATTCATTTGATCAAGCTATGTAGCCTATTGATTCCTTCTTGATGTATAAATACCACATACTGTACATGTTTTGTTGTTTCTTTGTAATACTAGCCACCTAGCAATTTTATGAAGTTGGCATTAGCTGGCCAGCTAGATAGATGGAAGAAGTTTGGAACCACCAAGACTCTTCCTAGAGCCGGCCGTCCAGCCAAACTGAGCAATCGGGGGAGAAGGGCCTTGGTCAGGGAGGTGACCAAGAACCCGATGGTCACTCTGACAGAGCTCCAGAGTTCCTCTGTGGAGATAGGAGAACCTTCCAAAAGGACAACCATCTCTGCAGCACTCCACCAATCAGGCCTTTATGGTAGAGTGGCCAGACGGAAGCCACTCCTCAGTAAAATGCGCATGACAGCCCGCTTGGAGTTTGCCAAAAGGCACCTAAAGGACTCTCAGAGAAAGAAGATTCTCTGGTCTGATGAAACCAACATTGAACTCTTTGGCCTGAATTCCAAGCGTCACAGCTGGAGTAAACCTGGTGGCAGCATCATGCTGTGGGGATGTTCTTCAGTGGCAGGGACTGGGAGACTAGTCAGGATCGAGGGAAGATGAACAGAGCAAAGCACAGAGAGATCCTTGATGAAAACCTGCTCCAGAGCGCTCAGGACCTCAGACTGGGGCGAAGGTTCACCTTCCAACAGGACAACGACCCTAAGCACACAGCCAAGACAACGCAGGACTGGCTTCAGGTCAAGTTTCTGAATTTCGTTGATATTTCCGGGGGGTTTTCAAAAAAAAACTGTTTTTGCTTTGTCATTATGGGGTATTGTGTGTAGATTGATGAGAGAAAAATTTAGTTTTTTATCCATTTTAGAATAAATCTGTAACGTAACAAAATGTGGAAAAAGTAAAGGGTTCTGAATACTTTCCGAATGCACTGTATACGGTATATTTATAGTTTGGGTATAATGTATATATTTATGTTGTATTGTAATGTAGACGCAGGGCGTTAGGAAGCAGGTGCAGTTGGAGAGTTTAATATAAATGAACATGTAAAACAAAAACAACAGAAGCGTCTGGACATGAGAACATAAACAGAGACAATAACGCATGACGTGAAATGACAACGGAGCGCTATATATAGGGGGAGCAATTAGGGAAGTGATAAGGTCCAGGTGTGCCTAACGATGAGGCGCAGGTGTGCGTAATAAAGGGTTGCCAGGTGTGCGTAGTGATGGTTTGCCAGGACCGGTGGTAGGTAGACAGGCTACGTCCTGCGCCGGAGAGGGGGAGCAGGGGGAGCGGGAGTAGAAGGGACAAGTATATTCAGGGCGCATTTGTGAGAGGTCTCAGTATGTCTGCCCTGTTAAAATAAAGGTTAAATAAAAAAATAAAAAATAAAGTAAAAAAATGGATGTAACAACTGCTTATTGCTGTGATAAGAGTTCACACAGCAGCTCATCCTTCTCAGTACTAAAGTCCAGACTATCAAACCTAGAATATAAAGTGCATTCGGAAAGTATTCAGACCCCTTGACTTTTTCCACATGTTGTTATGTTACAGCCTTATTCTAAAATGTATTACATAGTTTTTCCCCTCATCAATCTACACACGAATACCCCATAATAACCATGCGAAAACAGGTTTTTTGACATTTCTGCTGCTAATTTCTTACAAATAAAAAATGGAAATACCTTACTTACATAAGTATTCAGAGCTCAGGTGCACCGACGGCAAAGATGAGAACCGGAGGTAAACTTTGTTAGCTTGCTATTACCATAGCACATTTTGTTAGCCCGTGATGATGTTATTCAATTATTGACCTCACAGTAAACCAGATTTGAGTAATTTATGTTTCGACGTGTTGACTCAAAAGCTGCACTGACAGATAACGTTAAACTAACTAACGCGAGGGACTACCCAGTCTAGCTAGCAACAGTGTTGCTTCATTAGCAACCTAGCCAATTTTATGAGCAGGGTTTTGACAGTTGCTATCTGGACACTGAATCCAACTGCTGGAACTCTGTTCACCACCAAACAAAGTATCACTAACTAACCAATTATTGTCTAATCAAGTACTGTCCAACTAGTAACAAAATGACTAGTAAAGACAGCTAGCTAACATGACGTTAGCTACTTTTGGTAACGTCAGCTCAATTAGCTAGCTAACGTTATCTGTTGAAAAAAAAATGCTGGATAGCAGAGTTAACAATGTTTCCGATTTATAAAAGATGGACAAACGGAAATTATTCTTGAGAGAGATGCAGCTCAGCAAATACAGAGACGGTTGTTGTATTTGCAGGAGTAAGTGAATATATTTTGTGTGTGTGTTTACAATACAATTATTTAACATCTGGCTACATAGATGGGTTGCCAACTGTCCCGTGTTAGCCGGGATGTCCCTCATATTGGGCTAAATTGGTTTGTCCCGTATATTCATCCAATCACAGTATCGCGTAAACGCGCCAATTCCTGCAAAGTCATTTCTGTTGTTTTTCGGTCGGTTTGACATATCAAGGAAATATGGATAAACCCGCAAAAAAGAAAAGACTGTGCGGCTACAACAAACAATGGGAAGCCAAAAAGACGTGGGTTAAAACCGTCGGTGGTGACTCGACGAAAGCTTTCTGTACTTTATGCCGTCGGGAATTCTCAATAGCCACGGAGGGGAAAATGACCTAACTCAGCATGCATCCACCGAAAGGCACAAGAAGGCCACGCTAGCTAAAGGTGCTAGCAACATCGGTGATTTCTTCGTGACGTCAGCTGCGGAAAATGATGATATGCGTCCTACCGTATGCGTCCTACCGTAGGCGAGCCCGTGTATTTCTCATTTGCCAGTGATGCCTCAAACAAGGGAAATAGATAAATGTTTCCAGTGTGCTTGAGATATTTCTGTGTCTGATGGAGTGCAGTACAAGTTACTTGACTTTTATGAAGAGAGTGATGATACTGCTAATGGCATACATCAAGCTCTGGTGAACTGTCGGGAAAAGCATGAACTGGATATTAGACACATCACAGCCTATGCAGCAGATAATGGCAATGTCAACTTTGGAAAACACCACTCCGTTTACCAGTTATTGAACAGTGCCAACATTCGCATTCTGAAAGCTAATTTCCCATCTCACATTGCTCATTGTGCCTTTTGCCTTTCCAATTAAATAATAATATGAATATACACTGTATATTCATTCACACAACACCATACCCACACCGCGGTAGCACCGTGCACTGGCACGCCACCTTTTGCCCCTTATTTCGTAGTACGTCACGAAAACGATGTGCGCGTCCATGGGGCAGAAGTCAGCCTGTCGTGAGCAAGAATGACACTGCCATGTGGGGAATAACTGGCTTCTTTCAGCATGTTTCATCATGTTATTGATACCATGTCTTATTTTGAGGTGTTTTGGCTGATTTGGCAATTATTTTTCATGTCAATGCAAATATGGCTCAAATTCGCTAGCTAGCTAACCAACAACTGTAATGATGTACAGTACCAGTACTATTTTCTACATTGTAGAGTAATAGTGAAGACATCAAAACTATGAAATAACACATGGAATCATGTAGTAACCAAAAAAGTGTTAAACAAATCTGTCCTTTGGTCTGATGAGTCCAAATTTTTGATGTTTAGTTCCAACCACCGTGTCTTTGTGAGACGCAGAGTAGGTGAACGAATGATCTTTGCATGTGTGGTTCCCACCGTGAAGCATGGAGGAGGAGGTGTGATGGTGTGGGGGGTGCTTTGCTGGTGACACTCAGTGATTTATTTAGAATTCAAGACACACTTAACCAGCATGGCTATCATTCTGCAGTGATACGCTATCAAATCTGGTTTGCGCTTAGTGGGACTATAATTTCTTTTTCAACAGGACAATGACCCAACACACCTCCAGACTGTGTAAGGGGTATTTGACCAAGAAGGAGAGGGATGGAGTGCTGCATCAGATGACCTGGCCTCCACAATCACCTGACCTCAACCCAATTGAGATGGTTTGGGATGAGTTGGACTGCAGAGTGAAAGAAAAGCAGCCAACAAGTGCTCAGCATATGTGGGAATTCCTTCAAGACTGTTGGAAAAGCATTCCAAGTGAAGCTGGTTGAGAGAATGCCAAGAGTGTGCAAAGCTGTCAAGGCAAAGAGTGGCTACTTTGAAGAATCTAAAATATATTTAGATTTGTTTAACACTTATTTGGTTACTACATGATTCCATATGTGTTATTTCATAGTTTTGATGTCTTCACTATTATTCTACAATGTAGAAAATAGTAAAAAATTAAGAAAAACCCTTGAATGAGTAGGTGTGCCCAAACTTTTGACTGGTACTGTATTTGAAACAACAAGTGTGCACTCATCTGTTTTGCCCCATGGTTGCACGCATGTTTATTTTTGTTACTAAAGCAAGAACACAAGTATTGTGGACAGTGAAGGGTAAGACAGTTGAATGTTAATCAGGTTTAAGATTGAGTGAACTGCTAATATCATCAAGGAACAGAAATGATCCCAGATTTGACCTTTAGCTCAATTCAGGTAAACATTATTTGCCTGTTGTGTGTGTGTGTATATTACTTCTGTGTGTGTTTGTCTGTTCAAAATACTCCATATTGCTACGATACTGATATTGTGCCGTCTCTGTAATAATATAGGAGATCCAGGAAACAGAACTTCAGACTAGTGATGGGCATTCTGGCTCTTTTCAGTGAGCCGGCTCGTTCGGCTCAGCTCACCAAAAAGAGCTCCCAAACGGCTCTTTAAAAAAAATATGTTTTGTATTTTTTCAAATCAAACAGTTTGTGATAGTTTGACTATGATTGGTGTTAAAACAATTCTAATTAAATTATTACATGAAATCATACTCTACCTTAACCACAATGTATTTAAAAATGCATTTGTTTGTTATGAAAAAGAATGCTATTAAACATTTGCATTTAAAGTATAACGTTTTTAATGTATTTAAACAAAGTGCATATAAATGTAACCATTCCAAATGAATGCAATCTGAACAGCATAATAGAATATTGCACCATATCAAAGAAAAATAAATAATGTTCAAAACTGCAGCATCCCATTTAAAACATTAAACTGGTCCCTCTTTTCTCTCTCTTCTTTATTGCCATGTTATAACCAGCAGCACACAGCAATGCTGACCATATTTAGCTTGTATGAGAAATTTGCATTCAGAAATGCAAGCTGCCTCACTTTCGAGGGGCTGATGTGGTTTCTTCTCTCAGTAATTATTTGTCCCGTTTTCGAGAAGACCCTCTCAGAGGGAATGGATGTGGCCACTATGCAGAGTCTCCCTGTCAGGACTTTAGGAAGTCGTGGGTAGACAGAGGCCTTGTTCTTTCACCAGCTCAGAGAATCTGCAGATCTTTGGAGGAGGGACTCCTACAAATAGGATCGGACCTCCATTATGGCATCTGCTGAGGGATTCCTTCGTGCTGCATCCCCAGTTGCTCTCTTGTCAAACAGCATCCAAACAGCAGACGTTTGTGGCACTACTGCTGGTGCTTCTGCTCCATCTGATCCCTCTTCTTCCTGTTGCCCTGGTGCCTGAGACAGCTGACTGCTGGGGCTGTCCCTCCCTGCTGCTGAGGTTATTCTTTGAAGAGCCTCATCAATCGCTCTGGCATCACTGAAGACTAACTTCTTAAACCTGGGGTCAAGTGCAGCGGTTTCTGATAGCATGTGATTATATTCCATTCTGTGGAACTTTCTGAACATTGATGAACATAGGGTGTCTGTCACATGTTCTGTGGTTACATTTGCATTTGCTTCTCTCTGGCGGCTGGCTGAGATTCGCTGCAGACCCTTACACAGGAGTATCATTTTTGAGGCTGTCACATAGCTGAAAAGAGAGAACAGTAACTTATTAGTTCAAGTTCATGGTTTGTCTACTGATACTACATTCTCATCTACTGCTCATATACATATATAATACTGGATTAAATAATGATGTAGTAATAACTGCTTACTGTACCTCTCTCCACTGATCGCCACAGTGACCTGCTCAAAGGGTTCCAGGACTCTGCACACCTCCTCCACCACCTCCCATTCCTCTTGGGACAGAGCATCAACAGGTGCATTGACAATGGCCAGGGTAGAGATGATGGCATCCTTTGACTCAAGAAACTGCTTCAACATATAAAATGTTGAATTCCACCACGTAGTGTAGTCTTGTTTAGGCCTCAGCCATCTGGCGTTGTGTGGACTTTAGTTTTTCAGCACATACTGTGCTCCTGTGGAAGTATTCCACAGCTGCTTTCACTTTGTCCACAGTGGGCTTCATCACCTTCGGAGCTTCTCTTACAAATCAGGTTGATTGTGTGGGTAAGACATGGATGATGGGTCCATTTTAAAATGTTCATGGCTTTGGTTATGTTAACTGCATTGTCGCTAACACAACAGACCACTTTTCCATCTACTTGCCATTTTCAACAGTTCCTCTGCCAAGTTCTCTGGGGTGTGTCTGTCGCTGAACTCAAAGCAGTCCAGAAGACAGCTTGACATCGAAAAATCGTCAATGAAGTGACATGTAACCGACATGGTTACCCTTGATGTCTAGTAGTCAGTGATGAGGCAAACTGCAGTAGCATTTTGGACTCTTTCCCACACTGAAGCCTTTGTGCTCTCTTACAGTTGTGGAATAAGTGATTTTGAAAGGGTTTTCCTGCCTGGAATTGTGTACATTGGATTTAGACTATTGCTATAATTTCTAAAACCTCTGTCCTCCACGGTGGAAAATGGCTGGAAATCGGTGGCAATCATTTTAGCCAATGCAATATCAATTTGGCCATGTTTTGCTACAGACATAGACTTTGGCATAAACTTGTCCATAGAAGACTGCGTTGCTGTGGGTCACGGAGTAGGCCTACTTGACTGAGAGGATACATCTCTGGCTCCACCACTATCACTAGCAGGCCCGCTAGTTTCTCCAAGCTCCGCTACAGCTAGCTTCACAGTTGTGTGTACAGTTCGTATATGCCGGTGTAGGTTGTGCGTAGAACTGGCTATATATGACATTTTGTTTTGGCAAATTCTACACTGTGCTCTACATTATTCAAATGCATCCAAATGCTACTGTGCTTCCGACTCATTTTCCAGCTGTTATTTTCACAGCTGTCCTTCCTCTCTCTCCTCGGCTGCTAAGTGTGTGACTGAGTGAGTTGGCCTCGGCCCTCCCTCACGCATCTTTGGTTCATTGGTTGACACTGCGTGTCTGATTGACAGGAACAACAGGTGAGGCTGTTAGTCTGATCAGACAGTCAGAACAAATGCGTGTACGCTTGAGCATTTAGGCCTAAAGTTCCCATCACTGAAGGCAATCATACAGGCCACGATGACCATCCCAGTTAGCAGCTGTGAGAGAGATTTGACTGAAGGGAGGGCCATCCATTTTTATTTCAGAGAGATACGATTTTCTCCAGGTGTCCTGCATTATAAATAACATACAGTCCCTTAAAACCGAACAAACTGATGTAATTTGGACATTTTTAACGGAAAATCATTGGCCTTTTTGGGGGGTTGGCATATTCTCCCCGTCCCTAAGCGTCCTTTCTGCGCATATGAGAAGCATAGATGAAAAAGCAAAAAGGGAACAAACTTTACCCATGTCAACTAGATTGAAGGATTCATTCTATCGATTTATGACATTACACTAGTGAGCAAGGGTATTTATTCTATCTATATATGACATTATTCTGGTGAGCAAGGGTTTATTTAGCCTAGGGCAACAAGTAATGATAGAAGAGAAGCTGCATGTAGGCTATCTAATCCTAAAATGTGAACTTTATCACTGTAGCCTATAGTTGGGCGGTTGCGGATGGGTTTATTGGCAATAGCCGGCGGGTGCGTGAACAAACAGCTGACCCGCGCATCTCTAGCGTGCGTGTGTGCGCGCGTGTCTGTGCCCTTGCCTCAGTACGCGTGTGCGTGTCAGCCTCTCCCTGACAACCAATCTGGCGCTCCAGCACAGGGATCATGCTGAGATTGTCTCCTGCTCCCGCTGTTACCCAATACTTTCATCTCTCTCCTGCTCTCCATCCACCCCTCTCACCATCCTTCCATTTCTGCCTCACTCTCCCTGATTTGACTGAGGCCCTCTGTTTGTTCTCTCCTTCCCTATACCACATGTTCTAGTAAGACAATATTGCCATCTAGTGGTCAAAACAAATCATTACAGTGGAACACTACAATAATGTGGTTAAACACACACGCGGAAACCAACACTGAGTATATCAAACATTAGGAACACCTTCCTAATATTGACTCCCCTCACCTCTTTTTGCCAGCAGAACAGCATTAATTCGTCGGGGAATGGACTCTACAAGCTGTCAAAAGGGTTCCACAAGGATGTTGGCCCATGTTGACTCCAATGCTTCCCACAGTTGTGTCAAGTTGGGTGGTGGACCATTCTTGATATACACGGAACTGTTGAGCATGAAACAAACCGGTTCGGCTGGCACCTACCACCATACCCCGTTCAAAGGCACTTAAATATTTTGTCTTGCTCATTCACCTTCTGAATGGCACACACACACACACACACACAATCCATGTCTCAATGCTTAAATATCCTTCTTTAACCCGTCTCCTTCCCTTAATCTACACTGATCGAAGTGGATTTAACAAGTGACATCAATAAGGGATCATAGCTTTCACCTGGATTCAGTTGGTCATTCTATGTCATGGAGAGTGCAGGTGTTCTTAATGTTTTGTATACTCGGTATATATCGCCCTTTGGACCAACCATTGCTCCAACTCTCTGACCAAGCAGCCACACCCTACTGCACCAAGCTTTTCCAACAGAGAGACAAGTAGACTACATTTCCCAAAACAATCAATTTGTTCCAAAGGGAAATTCGTAGCTGTGTAGTCAAAAGAAACATTATAAATGAAGGTGAATGTTGTCGTGTCAGTTATAATGATGAAAAGTAGGTATTGGACCAATGTAGTCTTGTAGTCTGCCTGTGAGAATGTGTGAGTGAGATACTGTATAGCGGCTGCTGGCTGGCGAGGATGAGCGCCCTGCCGTGCACCATTTGCTCGGCAGCGGGTGACATCCATGCTCACAATCCATGTAGAAAAAAGTGCAGTTCGTGGGCTTACACGGGAAAGAGAGGCAGGGGGAAATTACACTACAGAACAGTAGCAGTGCAGCTGCACACACTACTGTCGTTCCCTCCCCGACTGAGTCGTGCCTAGTCAGCTGCAGATACGTGGCATCGCCAGTATAGGGCGGAAAGAGAGCCCTTACATTTAAATTGAGAGAAAGAGAGAGACCGCACTGGACCAGGACACGTCCTCTCCTCGCCCGGAGTTCCACGTGGACCCAGTCATTGACCAAAACACATCCCGTGGGCCAGTTCGAATACTTTCCAAATACATCCTTCCCCCTATATATCGTCCACCTCTGCTGTTACGTCAGATCAGTGAACACTTAAAGGAAAGGAAGAAAAGAAGGATATATTGAAATGATTCGACCGGTGACTTGATCTCGCCCCTGCGCAGTGCAGATATTACCGGGAGGGCTGAACGGTAGAATCTCCCGCTATGAAATCACAACCTCAACTTACAACACGACGTTAGCATGCGTTTCTCTGTCTACTCGTCAAACGGGCCATCAGGTAGGATATGGCAAGATTGCAACTATATAAAACGATGCATCATAACTTATTTGAGAGACGTTTTGAGTGAGCGATTTCTACGTTACCGTTGTAGCATCAGATGGATAGAATGTTGCAGCATTAGCATCACAGCTATCTCTAGTAATAATGGAGATGTTTTAAATCACTAGGCCTACTGTATGTTATAATGATACCGCTTAATAATTCAACGTTGGACACAAATGCCAAATCACTGCAATTGTAAAATAGCCTACGCTCGTCTGGCCTTCCTACGGATGCAGAACTGATGGGCTGAAAGCATACATTATTTCCCATAACCTACGGCTATTGCCTTAGTTACATCTTCCAGAACATAATTCAGAAATGTTTGAATAACAAAATTAACGGCCGAAATGTTACAATACGCCTAAAATGTTTAATGTCGGAGCAGAATGACAGCCCCAGTTATTTTCGTACTTGCAGGTGCATCGTTGGAGACTGGCGCTGACATGTTGGTGACCGGTGTGCTTTCCCTGCTCCTACTCGCGCACCAGTGTGTTTCTGCGCCACAGGTGCCCGGGGACCAAAGGTGGGCCCTGACACACACTCACTTACACACACATCGAAGGTATAGGGTTTGGCCTCAAGTTTTGAATATGAACCAAGATGGATTTTCCAGCAAGTTTAGGTTTCCTGTTGGCTTGGGTATATTTTGTCTTTCATTTGTTGTTTATTTGGTGAACCAGTCAGACAACATGATGTGTAGCCCCCCTGACAGCATTCAGCCATCAGCCAGCACTGAGGGACTAGCGTTGTGTAGGAGTGATGCCACCTGAAGTATAAAAAAAAAACACAAAAAAAAAACACTGATAAGGTCATATTGGAATAACAGAGACAGGAAGTATAATGTTAAGGGAATTACATCACATCCTGTCCCTGGGTGGTAACAGCAACAACAGAGGAGAAATAGGGGTCAGAGTTCCGAGTGAGCCTGTTTATATAGCACCTCAGGTAGAGGTCAAAGGTAATCTTTCCCTGCACTTAATCCTATTAATAAAACCAACATAAAGTATTTGTTCTCACAACAGTCTCTCTCTGTCTCTGTCTCTCTGTGTTTGTCCCACAGAGTAGAGTCAGCAGGAGCCCCTCTCACACTGGCCAATCCCTTTGGCTCTGGAGACGAGGAGCGCAGGTGAGTGGCACCTTTTACTTTAATTATTACAGGGGTGGTCAACTCTACAAAATAAAGGGTTTAATCAGGCCAAATCTGGCCAACCCTCCTCCAGGAGAGCTGCTGGGTGTGCAGGGCTTTGCTCCAGCCCTAATTTAACCCTTTAATCTGACAGGGGCATGTATTATGTTATTTCACACCATCAGCTCTGGACTTTGAGTAGGTGTTATGATGTGTCGCCCAGACAGATAAGATGCTGTATGTAGCTATGTTCAAACACAGGTTTAGGATGCTGTTATAATGTTTGCCTATTTTCACAACAATCTGGTTGAACAAACGAATGAACAAACAAATGACTGAAATAGTTTCTGCTATTACACAATTACCCCATTTAGTTGTGTTCTGTAAAAGGTCAAAGGTTGTCTAGGTGTGTGATCTGTCCAGGCCTCAATTTATATGCAGCTCACACACGCCACTGACTAGGCCTACTGTGTGATTTAAGACAGGTGAGCACAAGGGCATGCTAACTGTACACTAGGGGTTGAATAGCGGATTTCAGTCCGAACCCACTCCCTTTTCCCGGGATAAATAACTGCGAGAAACCGGTAAATTATAATAAATCATTTCTATGAACAGCATGATGTGAAATGGAACTTTAAAATGATATGCAATGTCTAAATCTGTCTTGTCTACGGACTTCTCTCTGCTATCGGCTTGATCAATCATCATCACTCAGGGTGGGGACAGACAGGGCATCTCAGACAGGCCTACAGACAGGCCTACATGTGCTGCAGCATAGCCTATGCTACATTAATAGGCTATAAGTACTGAATCTGCATCTAATTTACACATCTCCATCTGGCTTTCAGGGGTCAGCTTTTTTAAAATGTAATTGCAGCTGCAGAGTTTTAAAACAGCATATAGCTTGAATATTGTTGCTTTAAGTCAGTGTGCACGCAAGCACGATCGCAGTCTTTCTCTCGCCATTCAAATTGCATCCAAAATAGATAATTATGTTCAAGATTGATACTTTTGTATAAATAGTGTATGTGGACACCCCTTCAAATGAGTGGATTCGGCTATTTCAGCCACACTCGTCAACGTTTCCCTTTACTGTGGCAATAGTGATCAAATCAGCGCAATATTAGCCACTTTCATTGCAACATACCGAAACAAAACGAACTATGCAAGAGATTTTGCCGAACGCATCGGAGTAGGAGTCTATTGCGCACGACTCAGCCCAGACCGGCGCGGCATAACAAATCAGAGCTGCAGTAGACCTATATGCAAATAGACCATTGCCATGTATGGGTCTTACTTTGAACTGTACTGCAAGAGCTCCATGTAACCATGTGTGCACATTCTGCTAATTTCCTTTGCTAGTTAGTGAGATATTAGCCTGGTTATAGATAACTTCTAGTCCGCAATAGGGTAGTGACTGCCTACAAGAGCACAGAATGTGTACATTTCTAGACATCTTTGAAAAGCAAGTCAGGTAAAGAGCTTTTTTTTGTCATAAAGGGGCAGTGTTGTATTTTGAGGCAGGCTTGAATAAGCTAAGTAGCCAATAGGCAGAGGGCAACATCATGTGTCTGATTCTCTGTAATAATGATATGGGAACAATAATGCATTTGATTTTGTAAAGTGGTCTCTTGCATCAAACAACACAACAACATTTTTAGTCACCTCCTTGTCTGAAGGACAAGTGGATAAACAAGTTAATGTCAAGCCCTGCATGTATTTTTCAAAAGTCTCCTGGAATGTAGGTCTACATTGAACACCATACATTGGCTGCTACAGGAGGCGGAACGACAGAACAGCTATTTCCATGTTAAAATGTTATGGGATGCATTTTCTCCATTGTTTTTTATGGTAGGGCACTCTGGTAGGCCTACATTATGATCAAATATCCACAAGTAGCCTAGTTAACCACTGTTCAAACTGTAACTTAAAGTGGGTACAGCCTCAGTGTTCACAGTAAACGCGCACTGGAAGTTGCACAGAATTTTCACAACGTTCAAGCTTGCGCTCAGCAGACCTGAAATTTGCTCAGTGACAAAACATTTTGAGGGAACATTGGGTATAGTAGTAGGTGCCATGCGCACCGGTTTGAGTGTGTCAAAAACTCTGCTGGGTTTTTCATGCTCAACAGTTTCCCGTGTGTATCAAGAATGGTCCACCACCCAAAAGACATCCAGCCAACGTCAGACCAGTGGTCGAAAACGGGTCATTGATGAAAGAGGACAAAGCTGGCTGTCACGAATTGTGCGGAGCAACAGACGGGCTACAGTTAGTCAACTGACAGTCCAGTACAACATTGGTGCCCAAAGACCAATAAAAGAATGCACAACTCATCATATCTTGACTCGAATGGGGTTTGGCAGCCGACAACCTTACAGAGTTCAACTTCTTTCAGCATAAAAACAAGAAACTGCGGTTGCAGTGGGCTAAGGAACAAAAACACTGGACACTGGAGAATGTGAAAAACATTGCCTTGTCTGATGAATCCTGGTTCCTGCTGTTTCACACTGATAGGACGACTAGGGTATGGAGAAAACCACATGAGTACATCCATCCATCATGCCTCATCTCAACATTGCAGGCTGGTGGTGATGGTGTGGGTTGTGTTTTCATTCCATACATTGGGCCCCTTGATAAAAGTGGAGCAACGTTTGAATGCCACAGGATATCTGAACAGCATTGACAATCAGGTGCATCCCTTCATGGCAGCAGTGTATCCATCGGCAAATCGATTTTTTCAGCTGGATAATGCCCAATGCCACAAGTTTAGGATTGTCCAGGGAGGGTTCCACTGACATGACACGTAATTCAGCTTACTGCAGTGGCCTGCCCAGCCACCAGATCTCAATCTAATTGAGCATCTGTGGGATGAGACTGAACAAGCTATTTGGAGTAGAGATCCACTACCATCCAACTTGACACAACTGTGGGAAGCATTGGAGTCAACATGGGAAAACACCTTATAGAGTCCATGCCACGACGATTAAGGCTGTTCTGAGGGCAAAAGGACGTGCAACTCAATATTAGGAAGGTTTTCCTAATGTTTTGTACACGCAGTGTACTGTATATATAGATGTCCTAGACTACCCTGTTTCAGGTAATGCATTCAACGCAGTATTAGCCTTAAATGTAGCTAATGAATGATGGGTTATGCATAAGCTTCTAACTTATAGCCTCTGTCTCTTGCACAATATGCACCTTCACTCCGCTGGCTCCTTAACTCTTGGAGTCCCAGGAAAAGCGAGACTAGAATAGCTTGCTGGACTTAATAAAACAAATCTTATACTAATAGACTATTAGCAAACAAGAGCTTGCGTCCCTTTTCTGACTGTTAAATACAGCAGCCAGTAGAACTCCCGGTGAGTGAAAGAATAGAGATCGCGGGATGGCGGTAAGCTATAGCAGTTATTTGTTCAGACCCATAACCATTCAATCTTTGTTAAGAGAAGAGAAAGCCGTCTGCATCTTATTCTAGTCCTATATTTATTCAAGCATGTCATCACAATGATGAAGATAAGGACAACGAGACGTATTTCATTTAACTGTTGAAAGTCGAGGAAGGAATGACGCGACAATGGAGAGAGAAAGAGGTAGGCTAATACGCACGCCGCACAACATTAGGGGAAATATGATGAGAGGTATATATGCGTTGGCCTACTAATTATAAACATGTAAAATAGGCCCTATTATATTTCAAAATTAAAATGAAATTCGCTAGCCTATAATTGTAACTTTGTATTAGTTACGGTATTGTATTGTACTGTGTTATACGGACTGGAATTACGCACCTCGTTCAATCCATGAAGCTGGGGGAGAACATGTGACGCTGATGCAGGACATGCGGCCTACAGTCCACACAAAGATTTAGCCTACTGGAGATGTTTCATTTATTTACCCAAGACAGTATAGGCAGGCATACATCTATTGGCTTTTATGTTTTTCTGTCGTACATAATGTGCGGTAGCCTATATATCATAGGCTATGTATTGGATAACGACAAAATCATTTGGGCTTTTTTGGGCTTAAGGATCTTAATGTCTTTTAATGTATGGCTCATCAGGCTCAGGTAGCATCAGGCTTGAATTTTCATGCTGATCAAAGCTCTAATCAGATCCTGACATATTTCGATGCTTTATACACTGAGTGTACAAAACAATAAGAACACCTGCTCATTCCATATACTGACCAGGTAAATCCAGGTGAAAACGGATCCCTTATTGATGTCTCTTGTTAAATCCACTCCAGTCACTGTAGATGAAGGAGAGACAGATAAATAATGATTTTTAAGGCTTGAGACAATAGAGACATGGATTGTGTATGTGTGCCATTCAGAGGGTGAATGGGCAAGACAAAAGATTTAAGTGCCTTTGAACGGAGTATGGTAGTAGGTACCAGGTGCACCGGTTTGTGTCAAGAACTGCAACAATGCTGGGTTTTTCATGCTCAACCGTTTCCCGTGTGACAACTGGGGGAAGCATTTTAGTCAACATGGGCCAGCATCCCTGTGGAACGCTTTTGACAGCTTGTAGAGTCCATGCCCTGATGATTTGATGCTGTTCTGAGGGCAGGGGGGGGGTGCAGCTCAATATTAGGAAGGTGTTCGTAATGTTTTGACATGACACTTCCGGTTTGGGTGGGAAAATACTTGCTTACACAGGAGAAAAGTGATTTATTCTCAGGATTAAACATTTGAAAAATACAGGGAAAATATTTATCCCTACTGTAGACAGAACAGACCAGGGAGGGAACAGAGAGCTTGTTTGTTAAACCTTGAGACATGTTGAGACTAGATTACAGTGATACTTTCTGTACAGTGAAGTAACGTGCTACCCAGTCAGGTGGGCCTGAGGTTTAACCTTCTATCCCAAGCCCTAACCTCTGTGAACTGTAACTGCTGGCCTCTAACGTGTGTGTGTTAGGCTGCTGCAGAGCTACATCAAGGCCAACCTGAAGGAGGGACAGGGAGGACCAGATAGCACCTGGGAACAAGGTAAAAACACACACACACACACACACACACAAAAAAAAATCATTGACCTAAATAATGAATCAACATCTTCCTATTTCCTGCTGGTCAGAGGTGTTTTTCCTGTTCAGTCTCCATGACTATGACCGCAGTGGTGACATGGATGGCCTGGAGATGATGAAGCTGCTCTCTGAATACAACTCCCACAATACACCTGGAGAACAGTCAGCTGAGCCGGTGAGAGGGGTGTGTGTTTTTGTGGAATATCTGTAGAAAAGATCTTCAGTGTTATGGTTAGGACATACTTTATTGTACTGACTGATTTTGTAACTTTGTCTTGATCTTAGTCAGTTTGGCCAACTAGGTAGCAGGAAATAATATAAGGGTTGTGTATCAGGATTCAAATAGATAATGTAGCCTGTACTGTTGTGTCGGTATGAAGATGTTACTGTTGGACTCACTTTAGCTGTAAGTGAATCTCCACTAATCCTAAAGTTGACTGTACAGTATTTGTTAGTGAATATGTACACTAAGCCAATGTTTTTTGTGTGTGTGCGTGCGTCCCAGGTGGTGGACATGGTAGACTTTCTCCTGCAGACTCAGGATCTAAACATGGATGGTCTAATAGCTCCCCCTGAGCTACTCTCTCCCCCCAAACTACAACAACCAGACTCCCAGGGTGCACCTGAACAGGGAGGGAGTGTGGCCCAGGAGCAGGTAGAGGTCAAAGTGGAAGTCAAAGTTGTTGAGGAACCAAAACAAGAAAATGCAGCACAGAAAGAGGAGATGAATGTAGAGGAACAGCCCAAGGAAGAAGAGTCAAAGCCAGGAGTTGTGAGACAGGAAGTTAAGACCAATGAACATCCGATACAGGCAGAGGAGAAAGGACTGCATATCCCCGAGGCCCCTGCTGCTGATCATGAGCAAAATAGGCCTGCTCCTGTTCATCAGGGGCAGCCTGAAATGTAAACACACAATAACACGCAAACAGCACTCCAACACTACTACAATACTTCCGTCCAGATCAAGGGGGTCAGTCAATAGCAGGAGCCCTTTGACTGACAGCAGAATTAGCAAATCACCTAATCTACCTTGAGGGGAGGGGCTTGTTTGTTTCACATTGAGGGATTTTTCTTTGGTACTGAAGAATTGTAAACTGAGATATCAGCCATATTGTTTAAGCTGCTGTTATATATTTCAACACATTGCAATTCTGAACGAGAATATAATTCAGTATTAAATGTATTTTGCCAAAAGATACTGCTAAATAGTACAGTTTGACCTTTAGTTTATTGATTTTGGGGTAAATAGTTGCTTTGTTGAAGCTATGAAAATGAAGCCATATTGGAATGGACAATCTGAAAAGTTAATGGACTGCATGTATGAACGTGTCAAACGCAATGCCTTTAAATGATACTTGGAGAAAAAGTATTCCCCCTCCAGTGCAATATAAAAAAAAAAACATTGTTCACTCCCCTTCATGGATGCAAAAGGAGTGGTTTGGTTTAAGAAATTCAGTGGGAAAATCCCTTTGAGTTGGGCTCTCTCATTGTCACAGCAGCTGTTGACTAGATTCTCCCTTTTCCAGGTCAAAAACCCCAGGGCTTTTTCACTTGAGACCTATAAACTAAAGTGCCATCTGGTGATTTACACAAATTATATTTTTTGCTTTGCTGCCTGCTCAGCCACAACAGTACTAGAGCCCAATTTAGTCTCACTTCTAGAAGTGTGCACTTGTTCCTTTAAAATCCATGAGGGGAGTAAACAAATACACTTTGGGGAGAAGTGTAATCAATGATTTAGTAACATGGGATGAATATTTGGTTTGCTGTAAATTTCCTGAATTGGAAGGTGTGTATATTTGACAAAAAAAAAGCCAACATGACTGCCACCTTTGTGTAGTTTCTATCACAGTGGTCACTAGGTACTGATTGTGCCTTGTTTGTTTAAAAGGGGCATGTCCACTCACTTTGCTGTTACAACATTTCCACTCAGGGATTCCTATGCCAAAATCCCAATTGGGCCCCTAAGCACTTAGAGCCAAGAGGATCTGACAGCTGTAAGCAATATGGTAATATTCACCACCTTGCCATCTAAGCTACCAGTATGTGGAAGTTTCACCATGTTGCTTACACTATTAAAATCGACAAGTGCGTATTGGTCCACACCTACTAATGACAATTCAGTCACCAGATGGGTCAAAGTAAAACAAAGAATGCCGAGGCATTCATGTATAGAACGTTAGCTGGATGTTTAGAACAAGTCCTGGGGGTGAGAAGAAAAGGATCCACTAAACAAGGACATGACAGTTGAGGCCAAGCATAACATGTAAACTTTTATTTCATCATGTAATTCAAACAAGCATCTCAGAACACTTGATCAGAGTAGGGAGAACCATTAGAAGAAAAAGCATAACCCATCAGTACAAAAAAATAAAATAATCCACATTTCAATGATGATCCAACACAAAATGTGCACAACTGATCACGTTGAATGAAAAATCTCTTCTAAAAAAAGGGGTTTAACACTTTAAAAGCATAATTAAATAAATGCAAACCGGGACAGAAGTATTTTAGCACAGCTAGTGACCTTGCCATCACTGGCAACATCATAGAAACCAGTCACTCACTGGGGGCGGTCTCAATAGTGGCGTATTCTCCCTGCACTGACAACACAACTGGACAGGTGACAGAGATCCTCCATATTGCCTTCACCCATCCTGTGTTGTCAGATACAAGAGGGGGAAGCCACTACAGAGACACCCCGAGACAGTCGGTCATACGTGTAACATGAGCCATAGGTATAACACTGTACCACAGACATTAGTAGTGTTCTGTCCTGTAGTTAAAAAAAAGTGATAAACATTGAACAGACTAAGCCATGGTCCAAAATGAACCCTAGCCACTACTCTTACACACTACTCAGATCTGATAAGCAAATCAGAATAGGACAGGTATGAGCAATATGGTAGCGGCTCCATCTTTCCCTCTGATAGGGTGGAGTTCTCTTAAATTATTTTGGAACTACAGAGTTGCCCCGGGGGGGGGTCTGTCTAGTGGACAGGAAACTGGCGCATCTGCAGCCGCCTCT
This sequence comes from Salmo salar, assembly GCF_965601325.2. NCBI lineage: Eukaryota > Metazoa > Chordata > Actinopteri > Salmoniformes > Salmonidae > Salmo > Salmo salar. The sequence continues at coordinate 45,882,583 of NC_138291.1, forward strand.
CTCATCACATCCTGTTACCGCTATGGTTACAAAGGGATGCCAGCCACCATCTCGGACTCGATGCCACAGTGGTCCTCACCTCGCACGATCTTGAAGAAACCTGAGGCACAGGAGGGAAACACATTAGACACCAGAAAAACCTCTATCAACAATAGGTGAGGTCTTATTTGGCCAGAGTGTCTCACCATTCTCTCCCCAATCAGTGTTCCAGGAGTTAGCAGCCAGCCAGTAAGGAATTCCCCCCTCCTCTCCCCAGCCCAGGACCTTAATGGCATGGCCTCCTACTGCACTGCCAGACACATGCCGGTACACACCTATAGAGAGATAAGTTTTAGGGTGTGAGAAATACGAAAATGTTTGATAGAGTGGAAAGTGAGTGGGTAAATGAGAGAAAGAGTGGAAAATGAGTGACCTCACCAGACTTGTAGAGCAGGAAGTCTTCATAGACAGTGAAAGCACCCTCTACAGGCCCATTCTTGTAAAGCTCCTTCATTATCTCCTTCTCGTCTGAGGGCACACTGTACGAACGCTTACCTAGAGGACAGGCGAGAGGGCATGTGCATCTCCATGGGCCACAGCCTTGCTTGAATACACTAACTACAGATTAAAATCACTCATTTTCAAAGTAATACATAATGCATGCGTCTTACCAAAGTGTTTGTCCTGCTTGTAGCCAGGTGTGTATCCGGGCTCACACTGGTTGGTACATTGTGGGGTGTCACCCTCCTCTCCTTTACAGGGGGGTCGTGTGCCATTGACATGGTGCTCACAGGGAGGGATGGAGTAGGGCCTGCAACCTGAGAGGAGACCAGACAGAGAGAGTAAGTGTGTATCACATGATGCTCAGAGGATGGAGTAGGGATGACTGAAAACAGTGAGAAAGTGTGCGCCCTACTCACCGATGTGAGAGTCATAGAGTCCTCCAGAGACCAGCCCCTCTTTAGTCCAGAAGTCCCACGCAGCAGAGGGGTAACCACCATTACATCTAAGAACACACACAGTTAGCAATGCAAGCGCACAAGTCCCACCAACCCCAGGGCACACAGCAGGTGAACGAGAAACATATGCACATACCCCATGCCACAACTTTCACAACAGCTGAGCAGGTCTTCAGATGAGATCTCCACGCTGACTTTGGCATTGCTATGGATACACACGCGGTCTGAGATGGCCTCCGCAGCACCAAACGCCTTCAGAGGAACAAGCACGTCAAACACACACTCAAGTTCACGGATCAGTCAGAGGGATATCTGTGTGTGTTCTTACCCAGCAGCTGCCACAGGAGCCCTGGTCCCTGACCTCCTTCAGAGTGGGGCAGTTGGGCCACTGCAGTCTGGGGTCAAAGTTTTTAGGCAGCTCCATGTCCTCTGTATACTGCACCCTACAAAGGAGAGAACAAGATGGTCCTTAACCCTACCTTACCCTCCAGAGAGACAGCCATGGAGAAAGAATAACAGGAGAGGACCCAGGCTGAACATGTGTACTGTTGGCGGAGTCAACCTGAAGTTGATCCATTTTCACTTCCTTATAGTCTCGATTCAGCACAAACACTAGCTAGTACATTCCCTCAATAGAACCCACACACCGCTGACACTCACATGGTGGAGAGTTTGGGTCCTTTGAGCAGGGTGCCACACAGCCTCTTGACATAGCTGTAGTCCACATTATGAAAGTTGTGGCCAGCCTTCCATGTAGTGTTGGCCTTGTTGATGAAGTTAACCATCTCGTGGGAGAGCGGCGGTAGGTGGGGCCGGGCCCAGCTGATTGACAGCCCAGACCCCAGCACCAGGAACAATGCACACCACATCACTTCCTGTAAGGACAAAGGCATCATGGGAACTGGAGTTCAAACACTAAAGAGTAAGGCAATGTAGTTTGACATTTGCGTGCCTAGATCAAGTCAACCCCGTATCTAGACACCCACAGGTGGAAATTAGACGTAACTAAATGTTGACTGTGGCACATTTACAGAGACGTCGACTGACGATGGGAATTGTCCCACCAACTGTTGAAAGAGACTAGTCTCTCCACTCCATGTGATTCTTGTAAAGGGGAAGGCTAGGCCCTAATCAACACAAGTTTGGTGCGTAATCGCCTAGTTAATAACAAAGATATACCACACGTAGACCTACCACCTGCAGACTGGCGAGCATGCAGTCATGCAGGGACACAAACACTTGAGCTGAACTAAAGCAGCAAGGCCACAGAAAAGACCACTCAGGACAATCAGATCAAGAGGACAGAAAGAAGATATCTTCCGTTTAACTGGAGGGAAAAAAATAAATCAACTTGGTTCAGGCCCACAGATCAATACCAGGGCAGAGAGGGTGTGCAAGGTTCAGATACTGCAGTCATTCTTGGTAAGGAGGGGGGGCTGTGCAATACTGAAGTCACATGGCAGGCATGAGTCAGCAGCCAAATCATGTAAAAAAGGGTAAGTAGTTCAACAGGAAATTCCCCTCAACAACATGACTGCCTATGACTCTCAACTCAGCATAGACAAGATTCAGCCAGGCTGGCAGCCAAGTACCACTTCTCTAAAGATGGTTGCCTCTATTCAATAGGCAGGGCCAGTAGAGAAGTTCCCTAAAGCACAGGACTACTGGTCATATGGTAGAGGAACATATGAATCACCAAGACATTTCAGATTTCATTTTTTTACTTGATGAAAGTTAAGCTACATGCCTATAAGACATTGTTTTTCCATCCTGTCAGACTGGTGCAACAAGCTATCTCACTGGCAATTGATAAAGCAGCACCGTGTCTTCCATCAGTAGGTCAAGGATAGATTAACTCCAACCACGTCTAAACTAGTCTCGAAAGGAGATAAACAGGGCAACGTTTAGTAAGGGGAAGATACCTGAACTTCTGTCAGAACAGGCATTCATGAAGGGCGTTCTAACAGGAATCTGTTCCAAAAACTTCGTAATGTACAAGGACGCCAACAAACAAGGCATACAAAGTAGCATGATCAATTCACCTAGCTAACTAGCTGCCGAATAGGCATCTACTCACCACGTAGTTTATTCTTAAAATGTTTTTCCATTGGCAACCAGAGTGAGGACATACATTTTTTCGGGAATAAACGTGGTAAGTGAAAACGTGATTAAATAGCCCACTCCCTACCCGGAATCTTATTCTGCCGCTATACAACTTTATATGCGTTTGTTATCAACCTTGTTATTTAAGTTTTTTTTGGAACAGATTCCTGTTGCAACGTACCACAAATTGTACCCACCCATTCATAAACCCACAGAGGAAATGGAAAGCGTATTTCTCAGCAGTGGCTTATTGTTCTGCTTTGACGTGAATCACTAGCCTCATCACATGGAAAATTAACTGACAAACGTTGTTTGGTCGGTCTGCAGCACCCGCATATAACGGTCTAGATAGAACCTGTATGTACAGGATTTCGCTCTGGCTAAACACCAACACTCACGATTGAGCTAGCTACTCAATCAAATAACCATCAAGACAATAAGTTAGTTGAATTAGGTATTTGGCTAGTAGACTTGGACAAATGCCTGTACACAGGGTGACCAGGACAGGAGTGAAGAACACCGCGTATGAAATGAGGGTGGCCCAGGTATTTTAGATCACTTGACTTCACGACACCACAAGAGTAACTTTGAGATCCAATTACTAAGGAAGTGTCTGGCTTTCAATTTCTTATCCAGGGCTATCAGACTTGTTTACAATGAAACCAGGATTTCCATTACATACCAGTCGACATGTTGCTTACATAAGGTAGGGAACTTATCCGAGCCCTTTCAGAAAATGCCTTTGAGATAAGGTCTTGAGTTATCTAGTCATTGCACAATTCATAGCACGCACACGCGTATATCGAAGACAAGTTGAGAGACAAGAATAGCATTAGGTTGCTATCAACCAATTTTAGAACTGGCACTTTGAAAGTAACGTAGTGGGCTGACAGACACACCGCCCAAAACAACACCGCCGCGTTTTAAAACTGCATAACGGTAGTCATTCTAAGTAACATTAATATCGATCTGTGTGTCACAACAAAAACGTATATCAGGAAATAAATACTAACTAGCTAACGTTATCTATCCATTGTCGTCTTATCCAAGAGGACAATCTCGCTAGCTTGCGAATTAACGTTAGCGTAGCTACATTTCGCTATTGTTGCCTACAGTAGTTAACGTAAACTACGTAACGCTGTTGCCTGTTCCTGTAGCCAAATTTAACGTTCCTCAAGTGGTGAAATCAGATACGTTACCTGTTGTCTGCTTGTCAGGTGTACCGAAGAACAATTACACTACACATGCACCTTTCTCAAAATGCTTTCGCGTTCCGGAGCCCGGCGTTTAAATCCGGTCAATCACGTGACTTGTCATGAGCCTCTAGCGTTCACGGTCCTCGTGATTCTGGCTGGTGCACGTTAGATTTGGTAACGAGTGAATTGACACAGTAGGCCTGTGATGTAACTACTGTAGGCCTATTTATTTATAACAACTATGATGAGTAGGGGGTATATTCAGGTGAGATGAAATGTGCACCATTTCAGACAGAAATTATTGCTACATGACAGACTGTTCTAGCCCAATAATGTTTGTACCATGTTTTGTGGTGCTACCATGTTGGCTGTTACATGGCTACCATACTATGTTGTTGTTTTAGGTCTCTCTTTATGTCGTGATGTGTGTTTTGGCCTATATTTTTATTTCATTTATTTTTATTCTCAGTCCCCGTCCCTGCAAGAGGCATTTTGGTAGGCCTTCCCCACAGGAGGCCTTTTTCTTTTTGGTAGGCTGTCATTGTAAATAAGAATTTGTTCTTAACTGACTTGCCTAGTGAAATAAAGGTAAAATACAAATAAATACACTGTCCTCCTGAACAGGCCCCTCGATGCAGGTAAAGCAGAAACGTAGGCCTATAGGATTTGCATTCACTAACACACATCAGGATACGTTTAAAGGATCATCTACACAAAAGACTGCATTTCAAGAACAACTTGTGACTGCAAAACAAGCAAAGTCATCATATAAAATAAAGCATCAGAGGGCAAAAGACATAAACCACAGCGAAGCTATTGTGTAACTAATGAATGATCACTCTTCTTTCTGTTCCTCTGTTAGTTTAACTCCGCTGACAAACGTGTTAGATAATCATGAAGAAACAGAATAAAGAAGGTGTGACAGATTGGGCTTTGAACCCTGGTCGTCTGCATGACTAGATAAACAATAGAAACACAGCATCCTTCCATCGTGGTAACGCTAGTGTTTATTCAGGTGTACTTTACACAATTATTAATAACCATTATATTATTTGAATAATGACATTACGATGAAGCAATCAGATGCATCACATTCACCTGGTATAACAATAATCACCAAAACGACAACAACAAGATCTTGTTAATACATTGTCAAGTACAGATATAAAACTTTACCTAGTCAGAACACAGTGAATCACACTACTGTACACATTTCATACAGTAAACAACAACAACAAAAAGAAAGATGTCTACAATGCAAGAAACTGGAAATTGAAGTGCACCATTCCATTCATTGTGATGAGCATATACAGATAAGGCAATGAGACTGACAGCCATTGCAGCTGATGCTGTCGTTTCTACAAGGCAAGCGCTGATTATTTCATTATCAAGCCAGGCATTGAGATAGCGTTCTAAAGCGTGTTTGTGCACCAAGATACATTTAAAAGTCCATACTGATATTAGTAGGCTATATTAGCTAGTATATTAACTTTGCATAGACATACATTCTAAAAGCTGGTTAATGCAATGTGTGTGTAAGTGATTTCTCTTTTCACATCTATCATTAGATACAGTACACTGTCTTTGTCAGGCTGTGTAAAAATAAGGACGAGCATGCAGCAGTACCATTTTCCTCAGCTCTAGGTAGCTCACACATTCCCTTTATATCAACAGAGATAAAACAATAGTTCTGAACTTATCTCGTCCCGAGCTGGCCTCTCTCTCTCTCTCTCTCTCTCTCTCTCTCTCTCTCTCTCTCTCTCTCTCTCTCTCTCTCTCTCTCTCTCTCTCTCTCTCTCGAGCCTGGGTACAAAGTTAGTTCTGAATTCACTATAAACACAATCAAACAAAATAAACAACAGTAAAAAACAATGTAAAAAACACAACATTCTGATAACACTGACCTCCAAACATCCATGGCAGCACATGACCTATAACCTCTAGATAGGCCTAGCTCTATTTCTCTCCCTAGCCCCTTCTAGGAACAAAGGGCCCCCTTAGGGACTAAGGTAAGGGATAGGGATAGGAATAGGACCAGGCTGTAGAGGATCCGGAAGCTCATCAATACTACTAGCAGCTTATTTCAGGCACTTCCACACTGATAGATACAGTCTGCTTTGATGCCACTTGAATAGATACGATTAGTTGGATCTTTCTCCTGTCTCACAGAAGTAGAAATGATTTTTCCCTACAATGGTTCACAAAGATCTTATATCTTCACCATTTGAGGTAAATTCGAGACTTAGAAATAGCACCTATACTGACCGAAATGAATTGAACACGGAACACATTTGAATAATTTTGTATATATTTAAATACTAGTACCTATCAGACTTAAAGGTCTGCTTGACATGTCGGGACTAGCTGTAAACAAATTGTAAATAGGAGTAAGAATATCGGTTAAAATTTCACATAATGAAAGTATTTACGTACATGACCTATTATTGTTAGGTTACCTTTAGATTAAATATCACATTTGAATACTATAATAATGAATGTATATACAGTAGCCTATAATAGTATAGTAAAACCTAACAAGTGATCAGAGTGTCTCCATTGACTAACTATTAGCACCCCTTCAATTATCCCAACCATATCATAATACCTCATAAAAGTGCAAACTGCCTGAAAGAAAGAAACAAAGACAAACATATACACTCTCTTCTCTGTCAAACCTTAATAAACCACAACTTAAGCTATTATGGCCTAATGATGAATCATAACGCTTTATGATGGCACTAATTCAATCCATAGCATAAAGTAAACCACACTGAGGGTTCACTCACAATTTTTATGCCATAGAAATATCATCTAGTTTTAGATTCTAGTTTTAGATTCTATTTCTATGGTATATGCTCTAGCAGAGGCGTTAACCATGTTAAATCTGACACACCAAACACGCTATTACTCTCACGGACATTATCATTCAATGTCAACATGAAACCGCATCTGTTATTAAAATAATACTGCATGGACATTCTGAGTATACTCACAGTGCAGTTTTCTTTATCTGTGATTGATTGAATTGGGGCCTAAGAGCAAAGGACATCCCTCTGTTCCTTCACTAAAGACTACTTCCAGTGCAGTTTCTATGTTAGTGTGTCTGTGTGTGATAGATACATGTGGATTCACAACCTCACACTGGCTAATTAAAATGGACACTCAAGACAAGCTATTGTTATTTAGTGTGAAACACGTCTGGCTAACCTGGGGGTTGGCTAACGAGCTGGTTCTAATTTAGTCAACAAGCCCTTGGCTAGTAATAGACCAGTTGTCTGGCATGACAACGATGTTGTAATAGCACTGTTGAATACAGAACCAGCCTTACACTCAGGCTAACGTCATATATCTTGTAACATACTCTCTATATTTTGGGTTCTATATCATCTCTAGACCTGGGTCAAATACAATAATGTTAAATACTTTAGGCACACTTGATTTAGCTTGGAATAGAATGGAACAGTGGTACAATGGAACCAATTAAATAGTCCCGAAAGTGTAAATCTCACCCACCAAGCAGCACACCGGTCAAGCTAAATCAAATACACATCAATAAGTATTTGACAGTATTTTACATGTATTTGACGAGGTCTGACCATCTCACTCCACCCATTGTCCCCCTTTAGATCAATTTTTCTCTATGGTCTACAAACTGGACCAGTTGTTTTCTAGCATGCATGGTGGTGGTGGCGGTGGTAGAGGGGCTAGGACCTGGTTCCTCTGGAACAGCACGAGGCTCCTGTCTGGGAGTGGAGGTAAAGAGGGGCTCCCTGATGCGGTAGGGGCTCCGGTAGGTGGAGATGGGCGACAGCTCAGAGCCCCAGCCCAGGTAACTGCCACTGGATGGGGAGACTGCATCAGTGCTGAAGTACAAGGCGGTGCCAGACTCCGTGGGGTTAAAGTTCCGCTGGGGGCTTCCCATTCCCAACAGCAGGGACGGTGATCTCTCTGGAGACGAATCACGTCTGACATCCAGTGACCCTGCAGAAGATGACCCTTCGGTGTTCGAGGTGACCACGTTGCTGTCGATGTGGCGGTAGTCTGGGTACTTGGGAGAAGAGGGTGTGGGGGAGCAGTAGGTTGCGCTCTGGAAGTCTTCGTCATCTCGTTCTTCAGAGGGAGGGGGGCTGGAGTGAGGGGGGCTGGAGTTGTCTTGCAGGTTGGAGGGCTCAGAGAGGTGACCTCTGACCTCCTCAACTAGGACCTCCACCAGCGGCGGGTTGACTTCCTGGATGGGAGATGGTGAGGGCAGCACATGTCTCACCTCCCCCTGTCTCACTGCCTGTCTAACCTCACTGATGATGTCTCTGGCGGGGGCTGCCTTTATAACCTAGGTAGAAGAAGGACCGCTATGGTGAATGATATTCTATAATAATAATCATTTGGTTGGTGCTTATATTTGTCCTGTTTTCACATCCAGGAAATAGATAACTTATCAGAGAACATCCAACAGTAGTAGAGAATAGCAAATAAATCCGCACCCTGCTCTGTTTTAAGACAAACAACGCTTCAACCACATGAAAACAGAACATTCAAAAGCAGATACCAGAGTGCGGGTTTATTTGGAAAAGATAGGAGTTCTGAACATCTAAACATGACACAGGAACTTGACAAAAACAACAACCTGTCAAGGGTACACTTCAAGGAGAAGGGGGACAAATGGAATTGGGTGCTCATCTCACCTCCTCCACCTGTCTGACCTGGTCAACCTGGGGAACGATGGGAGAAGATTGTGGAACGATGGGGGGATCTTGTGGAACGTTGAGAGAACGTTGCGGAATGTCTGGGGACCTTGGCAGAGTCTCTTCCTCTAGTCCCAGCAGCCCGACCAATCCCCCTTCACCATAGGCATGGCTTATTCTAGCCACATCACCTGTCTTCATGGCTAGGCGAATCAGCAACCAGTGGTGGTGCTTCCAGCCCTGCCATTGGCTAGGGAGCTCCAGCAGATTCCCGCCACCCACAAGTTGACCGTGGCGATGGCTCTTCTCTTCCAATGAGAGAGAAGAGCCCCGGTCTGCACAAGCTCCGCCCATTCCATGGTGACGTATGCTCTGGAAGATCTCAAAGGACTTAGGGTGGAGGAACCGGTAGTACAGGACTAAGGCTATCACTCCTGTAATAACACAGACCACCATATGAGTGTGTGAGTATGAGTGTGTGTGTGTGTGTGTGTGTGTGTGTGTGTGTGTGTGTGTGTGTGTGTGTGTGTGTGTGTGCGCACGCGCGTCTCACCAATGAGGAAACTACAGAACACGGCGGCTGGGATACCCATGCTATCCCATGATGCAACACTGAAGAAGTCGGAACCTGCCAGCAGAAGAAGAGCGTTCTCGATAAACATGGCCTGCAGGAGAGAGTAGAGAGTTACATATACACACACACACACACACACACACACACACACACACACACACACACACACACACACACACACACACACACACAAACACACACACACACACACACACACACACACACACACACACACACACACACACACACACACACACACACACCAAGTAGAAGCCGGCCATGCGGCATCTGGAGGCTCCGTCTTTGACGTTGAGGAAGAGGAAGATGTGAACAGCTCCCAGAACCAGGTTGAACAGGCGCCAGCGCAATGGCGTTTTAATGATGTCACTCTGCTGCGACACCAACCAGAACGTAGCACCCAACCAGTGAAGACCTGAGACACACAGGAGCAGGACAAACATCACTGAATGTTCACACACACATATATCTATCTACAAACGCACACTAAAAGAGACACACACACACACACATATATATATATATATATATATATACACACACTCACCAATAACTCCAAGTACCCACTGGCGGAACAGGCGTGTGAAGAGCGTGAGGGTGGCGAGACGTGCTCCCAACATACTGACCTAAACACAATACAATAAGTCTGTTACTATCACACACACACTCCCACACACACAAACACACACCCAGTCCAGCCAGCCCTCCTACCCTCCAGAGCAGTCTACAGGCGATAGCAGCAGGGGTCATGGGGAGATGTCCAGGTCTGATGAGGGAACAGGCTCTGGCATACAACACTAAGGCCCAGGCCAGGGAGAGCAGGCACACCGCAAAACACACGGACACTGAAGAGAGAGAGAGTAAGAGGTTGGGGAAAGAAAGAGGGAAGGGGGAGGGAGGTGGAGGTAGAGATAATATGAATACTCTGTAGGGTGATTGTATCCAACACACATACAGACACAGACACACACACAGACAAGTGGTACCTGGTGAAGAGAGTCCTACATCGGTACAGATGAGGACATATGTCTGCAAGACAGTCTGTGGCAGAGTTACCACCAGCGCCTCCAACAGGCGGAGAGCTGAAACATCAGCCTGCTGCATTATCTCACTACACCGATCCACTCCAGTGGATGTCATAGTCTCCCATAACCTGGAACACACACACACAACACATAGTTAGAGGGAGTGAGACACTTCAACACAGAGTTCAGCTCACTGTTTTTGTTTCATCGCTGACCTCTCACCTCTGACCCCTAACCCTAGAGGTACTACAGTAGCACACAGCAAAATTTGCAGTGTTAAATCAACACTTAAATAGTCCATTTTAACACTATCTCTGATTATAGTGTTAATGTAACACTCCGTACTGTAGAAAATGTACACTGCATATATATATACTTGCCAGTGTTACTCATATTTAACACTATGGCGTAATTAACACTCACACTTATTTATATTCAATCCTAGTGTTGAACCACTATTAGTGTTAAACAAAAACACTGTTACAGTAAGTCATTTTGGGTGTTGTTTTAACACTGTATGGCAGGGATCATCAACTAGATTCAGCTGTGGCCCAATTCTTTCTGGAGCGGATGATCAGGGGGCCGGAACATAATTAAAATAATTTGTAGACCGCAAAAAGTCCAAACAGATATAATATTTGACTAAAACATAATAATTTCAAACCTTGCTTACATTTTTATACAATCACATATATCTCTCTATTATTTGTGGGAATACTTTAGAACAGATTTCCAAATTAAAATCACTGAGCTGATTTGCTGGTGTTTTTACAGTGTTTTATGTCCCCAAAAATAAATATATACAGTACACTATCTTTCAAAAGTTTGGTGTCACTTAGAAATGTCCTTGTTTTTGAAAGAAAAGCAAATTTTTTGTCCATTAAAATAACATCAAATTGATCAGAAATACAGTGCAGACATTGTTAATGGTGTAAATGACTATTGTCATTTACACCATCCCTGTAGCTTAGTTGGTAGAGCATGGTGTTTGCAACGCCAGGGTTGTGGGTTCGATTCCCACGGGGGACCAGCACAGAGAAAAATTTATGGAATTAAATGTATGCATTCACTACTGTAAGTCGCTCTGGATAAGAGCATCTGCTAAATGACTAAAATGTTTTAAAAAATGTAGCTGGAAACGGATGATTTTTTATGGAATATCTACATAGGTGTACAGAGGCCCATTATCAGCAACCATCACTCCTGTGTTCCAATGGCACGTTGTGTTAGCTAATCCAAGTTTATCATTTTAAAAGGCTAATTGATCATTAGAAAACCATTTTGCAATTATGTTAGCACAGGTGAAAACTGTTGTTCTGATTAAAGAAACAATCAAACTTGTAACGGTTGTCGTCGGATTTAGACCAAAATGCAGCAGGGAAATGTGCACTCATCTTCTTTATTATAAACGGACAAGAAGGAGAACCAAAACAAACACAAAGAAAACACAACGACCAATCACAGGCTGGTCAGGCACAAAGCTATACACAGCATAATCTCCCACAAAGTACTCAACAAACACATACCTATATATAGGACTCTCAATCAGAGGCAACTAGAAAACATCTGCCTCCAATTGAGAGTCCAACCCCAATTAACAAAACATAGAAATACAAAAGACTAGACAGAACATAGAAATACACTAACATAGAACAGTGCCCAAAAAACCCCGGAATACATAAATCAAATACCCTACTAAACAAACCACCACCCCGAACCACATAAAACAAATACCCTCTGCCACATCCTGACCAAACTACAATAACAAATAACCCCTATTACTGGTCAGGACGTGACAAAACTGGCCTTCTTTAGACTAGTTGAGTATCTGGAGCATCAGCATTTGTGGGTTCGATTACAGGCTCAAAATGGCCAGAAACAAAGCACTTTCTTCTGAAACTCATCAGTCTATTGTTGTTCTAAGAAATGAAGGCTATTCCATGCGAGAAATTGGCAAGAAACTGAAGATCTCGTACAACGCTGTGTACTACTCCCTTCACAGAACAGTACAAACTGGCTCTAACCAGAATAAAAAGAGGAGTGGGAGGCCCAGGTGCACAACTGAGCAAGAGGACAAGTACATTAGAGTGTTTAGTTTGAGAAACAGATGCCTCACAAGTCCTTAACTGGCAGCTTCCTTAAATAGTACCCGCAAAACACCAGTCTCAACGTCAACAGTGAAGAGGCGACTACGGGATGCTGGCCTTCTAGGCAGAGTTGAAAAGAAAAAGCCATATCTCAGACTGGCCAATAAAAAGAAAAGATTATGATGGGCAAAAGAACACAGACACTGGACAGAGGAACCCTGCCTAGAAGGCCAGCATCCCGAAGTCGCCTCTTCACAAATAGTACTGTTTGTCCATCTTGAGACGACGTAGCCAGTATACACTCCCTCAAAATAGTGAGAATTAATCTACGATAACTCAAGAAATCTGTCATATATTTTGACGTTTTTGCAGAGGAAAGCTTAGTTGTGTAATTGTACATCCAACTAGGATGTTTGGTGCAGTATTTCTCAAAGAAAAAAAAAATCATGAAAACGAGTCGTCTATCGTTGAATGACAACAAACACTTTATTAAAGAATCCCTACTGTTGACCAATCACCGTCGAATCGGCGTAGACTTCGGCTTCCGATCTTCGGCGTTGCTGATAGAAGAATTTGTATGTTTAAGATAATGACTAAAGTATTCTACCCTGAAACCATATAATTGTATGAAATGTGTTAGAGTCATAATCCAATAATGTGTGTGACTAGGCCATTGTGTTACTATTTCGCAATATGAACTGGGTATAGTTGAGACATTCAAGGACAACTGAACTGTCGACTTGTGATAACGGTGAAACTAATAACTGGAAAGAGGCCTCCCCACCCTAGGGAGGAGAAAAACTGTTAGAAATGGCTAGGCTTGCAGAAGATAATGAAACATGTTGCAGAAGGGTGATAAACAATGTATGTGAACTTTGGAAAAATACAGCCCACCTAAAGAGAGGTGGAGTTTCTACTGATGTGAGTTCATTTGTGTGTGTGTGTTATAAAAAGATTGTGTTCTCATTTTGAAGACAGAGCGCTCTCTGAAAAAAGTATTGATCTATTGCAGAATCTGAGACTTTGTCTTCATTAACCAGAGCCACCAGAGCCTTACAACCTCTGGGAATTGGTCAAAGCTTGAGTGATAGTTGAGTTCAACCATTGAGATAGCAAAATTCTCGTGACAGTTGCCTCGAGAATTTTTCTTGTCTTCACAAACCCTTGCCGAAGGCCAAAACGAACAAAAACGTCACAAAATGTCATAATATATGCACAAACTGTTTCGAACTGTTTCAGAGGGGAAGGATGCGGACGCCTTAACACAGTGGTGTTAGGAAACTCCAGGTTTACAGGCCACATCAGGCCTGCAAGTCACATTATGCTGGCTTGCAAAGTGATGTGTAATTCCTATTGAAATCCAGAGTTACGATATCCAACCGTTTTTATTCACCCGCAAACTGCATTCAGAATGGCTGCCAGGGTTAGAAAACTTGATGAAAAATATGACCTAAAGACGTAAACCATTTAAATCAGTAAACGGGTGCAGTAAATCTAACTAACTGATTGGATTTGTTTTAAAAAATGTATGTTATTTATCTTAGTGTATAAGATGAATCAATGTACATGCAAATACAGATATTAAAAACAATCCTAAAAATTCTACCTACAGTAGAGCATGCTGGGAAATATAATGATGTGTATGGGACTGTTTTACTCTCCACAGTGTAAAACAATAACTCTGTTTATTAACACCAACACTGGGGGCTCTTTTATGCCACTGAGTGTTAATTTCACACTTGCAGCGTGAATTTAACTCCTGAATCAACACTAGAAATGTTACACTGAAAAATCAACACTGTTCAATTTTCTGTGTAGTACATTACCTTCTAAAGATGCCCAGGTGCAGGATGTGAGTCCATTTGAGATCTTTGCTGCATATACGTCCATCTGCCTGGTACCACAGCCAACTTAGCAACTGGGGGCCCCATCCAGGGAGGAGAAACAAGGCTGTAAGCCCCGCCCAGTGGCCATAGCAATAGTTATGCCCCACCCACAGGTAGTACACAAAACAGTAGATCACTGTGGAGACAAATGCACAGGTAATTGATTAGAGATGACATACAGTACATCTACACACATGTACACTTTTTTTTGTAGTCTACTTGCTGATGGTGTTTATGTACAAATGTGAACAGGCAAAATGTAATCAATATGTAATTAACATCGAACTAATGTGTAATTAATATCCAAATTAATATCTGTTCTGACTCGAGACCACAAACGTGTGCTAAGCATTTGAACAAGGGCAGTTTCAGCATAGTATGTGTGTGTGCGAACTCCATCACGACTATAGGCTGAGGCCAGGGTAGGGTCTGGGAGATTCTGCGCTGTTTCCGTATCTCTAATTGGCTACAAAATGCACGCTCCTCATGTCTGGGAGAACCATTGAATGAACGATGCAGTGCTCTCTCCCTTCAGATCCGCATTTTCTTTCTCCTCCCCTCCCCTCCCTCTTTCTCCCTCTCCTGTCCCAGTAATATGAACCATCTGCCGGACCAGATGGGCGGTATAGGAGAGAGGGTAGAGTAGGGTCCGTCCAACCCGCTATCCATTCATGGCACCCAGAAAAAGGCGCTCGAATATGACAAAAATGCGCCACTTTTCTATTAGCATGACTAAAGCTACAGCTGCAACGTGTTCGCGGCTGTGCTGCTGCATGGTTTCATAATCACCTGGGTAAATATAGAAAAACAACACAAGTGATGCACGCACCTATAAAGATTCGAATGTATCTGCAAATGCAGATTAACATTTTTATACTTTAGGAAATATGAATGAATTAAACCTTTATGCATGCAGCTTTTCGTGGTATAACACTGTACTGATATGATTTGACGTGTAGCCTAGGTGTGGTGAGAGATATAACAGGCCTATCTCCATCACCGGAGGGGTGTGTTTCGGTCGTTCTCGGTAACAGCAGTGCTAAACTTACGCGCAGTCCGCTCAGCCACAATGAGAAATGCAGTAAACGCGAAAACGCAAACTTGGCAGCAGGCCACGCAGGAGCCTCCCCTCTCCCGGGAAGTGGTGTATTGTCTCATCACGGATATGTAGAATCTTTAACTGTTGTGTTGTTATTGTGATGAGTCCCATGCAGCATAATCCGGTCCAAAGTAGGGAGGCTACCCGGCTCTCTGCTCGGATCCGTAGTCCTTTGAAGATGGCTTCTGACGTCATGTCCCGTCATGGCCCATTAAAAAGTCAATCTGCAGATGCTACATCTATTTTGGGACGTATAAATTAATGATATGTACCCATTGATTCTTGAAGAATATACCTTATAAATATCTCATGAGCTTAGTACAACTGTCTATCCCCCATCAGAATCCAAAATATGAGCTTGTTTTTTAAATTCCAATGTTTGTAAACCAACATTATATAGCCTCAAACATGGTTACAATTATAATGTTCATATCATGGATGGTCAGTCCTTGCATTCATAGCTCTGTCTATGAATTTGAGAGTGGTTACACTTATCCAGTCCCGTCCCTCAGCTTTTTACTGAAAGGGGAGGGGTGTGGCTTTGTTATTGTTTCAACTAGTGATTGCCCCTTTAAAAAGGCAAAGTCTCAGATTTTTGTCATTTCAACTAATGAATAACATTGGTAAAGCATGACTTTTATAATAAATAGTTAATACATTATTTAGTGTCCTGTATTAGATAGTTGATACAATATTTATCTCGTGATGGCATTTGTTACCAAATAACTAAGAATTGTACCAAATATTTGGAAAGGAAGCCCCTTCATCCATCCCATCTAGTTTTGGAGGGATTGAACAAGTGGTGTAGTACATTACAGTTAACATCAGATGGTAGTATATTCCCACAGGACAGACCAAAACAGGCAGACCATTTGTTTCTAAAGGGTTTTATTATTCAATAAAAGGTCAGTGTGTTGGTCTCAGTCATTCACAGTCCTTGTTTGAGTGCTAAATTAAAGTATCCTTCAATGCAATCTTTATTTCCTTCTTTTCTCCCTTCCTTGAGGAAATCACGGATCTGTATTGACTGGATAAGTGAGAACAAGGCCTCTATCCTACTGTTTTCACCTATACACCTCTCTCAGATCCGTGATTCCCTCAAGGAAGAGAGGAAGGAAGGATGCATACAGAACCTCTCTCTCAGACAGACTTTTCACTTCACAGACAGCTTTTCTAATACAGACGACAAGCTAGGGGGAAACACCCAGAAACACTGCAGAGATAATAACACTGTTGTGTTGCGCCATTTACCCGATTAAAAACATCACAAGGTAGTGTTGCACCACCCCGCGTCACTCCATAAGCAACACATATAGTAGAGACTCTAGCTACCTCTTCAGTGTTTCACATCTGAAGGGAAAAGATAGGTGTTAGCAATATGGTGGTGGCTTCTTTTAGGGCTGTACGGGGACCGTATTGCACTTGTTATCTGAAGGGCACTGCTTCAGGAGCTGACTGAATTGGAGCAGTCGTGACTACATTTAAGGCACACAGCCGCGCTAGTTACCTAACGAATGCACACTCCTGCTGACAAACCAAACTGACGCGGTTTTATAGTCACAGTCTCTCTAAGGAATGATTGTTGCTTCATCTTCAAAATACAAACATTTCCCCAACGACAACCCTTAAAAGCATCCCTGAGACAAACTAAGAAAGTGTTGCTATTTTATAAAAAGGAATTAATCCACAAGGTACAACAGTGAATCAATGAAATACACATTAAGATTGAGGGAAGGTAAAAAAAATGTCATTCCAGTTGACAGGTTTTCTCTGTGGTGCTTGTCCTTGTAGTGAACTGTGCTGTGTAAGTCAGTACCAGTCTGGAACAAAGTACAAAAACGAGAACGTTCAGCCAGGAAAACAGAGATTTCCATAGATGTGAATTGTGGGCCGTTGTCAACGGTGATGGTGATGACGTCAGGAAGGTCACAGTTTACACACAGGTTGATGACAACATCCACCTCAGGTCTCGGGCGGGGGCTGACTCCAGAGGAACCATTCTGGGCAACTATTAGGCTGCTGCATTCTCATTACCTACTTCTTTCCTCTAGTGTGAAGTGTGCACTTTCTCCCTCCCCATCACAGCTCCCAAAAGCCTTAGATTGGCGTAAGCCTGGTGTCATGTCAGACCAGTGGTGTGGTAGAGGGTAAACGCACGTAAAAGACGTTTACGCACCATTTTTATTTTTGCGCAAGTTTTGTGGAAAATGCATTGAAGGAACGTTACTTTACTCACTGCGAAGGTGATCAGCGTAAACCCACTTATTTCTTTACCACTACATCACTGTGCCAGACACACCCTAAACCTCATGGTTCTGTGCCCAGTGTCAGAGGGACTGGATCGAGGTCATTGTCCTCTCCCTCATCCATTCCCATTTGTCTCTATCCACAACTACTGAACACAAGCATTTCGCTACACCCGCAATAACATCTGCTAAATATGTGTATGTGACCAATAATATTTGATTTGAAGGCTTCACGCACCCTTCAATGCGACATTGTCTAAAATTGCATCCTTTCCCTATCCTTTCTTTTTCTCTTATTCCATCCGTATGTGTATCCATCACCCTCTTTGTCTCTCTCTTCCTCTCTCTCTCTGTTCCTGTCAGTAATATCTGTTGAGGCTGCGTGTGACAGTGTTGACGTCAGGCTGTCCATTCATCCAGATCTCTCGCATGATCCTCTCTCTCTCCTCAACCCTCTGAGCTCGCTCCAACTCTTCAGAACAAAACAAAACCATCTTTATTTCAACTGCTTCCAGAACATTTTAATAATAAACTGTACACTTAACAACAAAAAAACAACAAAGCACTTCAAATGTTTCCACAGTGTGTGTGTTACCTTCTGCGGAGGTGAAAACGCTGGTTTGCAGCAGCGTTCTCTCAAAGCGCCTTCGTCGTCGAGCCGTAAGGTCAGAGTTCCTGTCGTCCCAGTCCTCTGAGTCGCTGTCTTCACTCATCTCCGTGGTTACGCCAGGGTTGCCTGTGTTAGGGTTGCCAGGTTGGTGATGGTGGTGACAGTGATGGTCCCCATGGTGATGGTGGTGAGTCCTGTTTCTATGCTGATGGTGATGTCGCCGTCGGTTACTGTAGTGACAGTCGGTGCGACAGTGTATCTGGACCACCAGGGCACAGAGGGTGAGAAGGAGACCCACACACACACCACTAACAAACACAAGAGCTGCTCGCTCCGGCTGGTCTGAGACAAGAGGGAGAGGGAGAGGGAGAGAGAAAGAGAGACAAACAAAGAGCATGAGAGCAGAAAATATATTTTTTAAATGTAACCTTTATTTAACTAGGCAAGTCAGTTAAGAACAAATCCTTATTTTCAATGACGGCCTACCAGGGAACAGTGGGTTAACTGCCTTTTTCAGGGGAAGAACTACAGATTATTACCTTGTCAGCTCGGGGTTTTGATCCAGCAACCTTTACGGTTAGTAGTCCAACACTCTAACCACTAGGCTACCTGCCGAGATGAATAAGAGTAATCTTCTTTATATATGCAGGTAACACTGGCAGACACCTGTCGAGCTCCCAAGTGGCGCGGTGGTCTAAGGCACTGCATCTCAGCGCTAGAGGCATCACTACAGACCCTGGTTCGATTCCAAGCTGTATCACACCTGGCCGTGAGTAGGTTAGGGTTAGGGTTTGGCTGGGGTAGGCCAACATTGTAAATAAGAATTTGTTCTTAACTGACTTGTCTAGTTAAATAAAGGTAAAAAAGTATATGTTTTTCAATCATCATTTGTAACAAAAATATATTCCAAACAATAGTAATAACACATGTACAATCCAGGCACCTTAATTGGGGAGGATGGACTCATAGTAATGGCTGGAACGGAATCAATGGAATGGTATCGAACACTTCAAACACGTGGTTTCCATGTGTTTGATACCATTCCATTCACTCAATTCCAGCCATTGTTATGAGCCTTCCTCCACTCAGCTCCATCCTGTGCTGTACAACTGTTGTATCAGTCAATATTTACCTGCTATGAAGGTGTAGGCCGCCAGGGCATTGCTAAACAACGCCATCTCCTGGGAGACCACCTTCACCTCCATATTTGGGCTGGGACTTCCTGTGGGCGGGGCATTCATGATGATGTCACTAACTGTGTCTTTGGCCTCTCTGGTCTAGGCTAGTATCTTCTGTCTATAAGTCAGACTCGGCTAACTCTGGTCTTTAATCCTATATGGTTTTATGGAAACAATATTTGAACCCTTAGGGCATCATCAGATCTTCTGGCTACCCCCTTCCATAATGTCTGAACTGAATTCTCTCTTGTCCTCAGCTGAGAACAGCACAGCAGTCTTCTATGTCACTGTAGGCTTCAAATAGGGGGGAGGGAGAGAGGGAGGGAGGGAAGGAGAGTAGTGAGTGACAAAGTAAGATCATTTTATATGATCTCATAATTATTGCATGATTTACAAGAAAGTCTGAGAAATGTCCCTATCCTGGTATCTCCTCATTAGCCACGTGTTAAATAAAAGTGTCACATAAACATTGAGCAAGCGATGAACCCTGTCTCAAACTCTGATGGCTCTGGATGATTGAGGGACTGTCTGACGAGTCTAGAAAAAATTGCAGAGCCTGAGATAATCATTGGTTTCCACTTGCCCCCCTTGTAAACATGCCATTGCAGTTATGTAGTCAATAAAGCACTACAAAATGCCCTAATTTACACCAGACATACCACTTAGATGTTATCCAAACACAGTGGCCTTCCACCCAATCAGAAGGAGAGGACACAACGATAGTATTTAGTGAAGGGAAAAAATGTGTAAACACTGTAAAGTTAGAAAGGCAGCGCTGCTTTTCTTTTTGGTTTGGCAAGCCTCGTTGTGATAAATAAAAATATATACCAATTTAATTTAATGAACAAAAAATTGACAGCTGTGCCTTATAAATTGCAAAATTGTTGGGAAGAGATTTTCGATGTACCGATTCCATGGCACATGGTTTATGAATTGACACGCAAATTGACGCCGGATTCAAAACTTCAAATTTTTCTGTTTAAAACTTCTTATGGATGGGTGGCAGTATTTAGTAGCTTGAATGAAGAAGGTGCCCAGAGTAAATTGCCTGCTACTCAGTCCCAGAAGCTAAGATATGCATATTATTAGTAGATTTGGATAGAAAACACGCTGAAGTTTCTAAAACTGTTTGAATGATGTCTGTGACTATAACAGAACTCATATGGCAGGCAAAAACCTGAGAAAAATCCAACCAGGGAGTGTTGAAATCTGAGGTTTGTAGTTTTTCAAGTGATTGCCTATCCAGTATACAGTGTCTGTGGGGTCATTTTGCACTTCCTAAGGCTTCCACTAGATGTCAACAGTCTTTAGAACGTTGTTTCATGCTTCTACTGTGAATGGGGAGAGAATAAGAGCCATTGGAATCAGATGACTGAGAAAATGACATGAGCTCAGTGGTGCGCGCTCCCGTGAGAGTTAGCTGTGTTCCTTTTCATTTCTGAAGACAAAGGAATCGTCCGGTTGGAATATTATGGAAGATTTATGATAAAAACATCCTAAAGATTGATTCTATACATCGTTTGACATGTTTCTACGAACTGTAATACAACTTTTTTGACTATTCGTCTGAACTAACTGCACGAGCACAGTGCATTTGGATTACTCGACGGAACGCGAACAAAAAGGAGGTATTTGGACATAAAAGATGGACTTTATCGAACAAAACAAACATTTATTGTGGAACTGGGATTCCTGGGAGTGCATTCCGATGAAGATCATCAAAGGTAAGTGAATATTTATAATGGTATTTGTGACTTCTGTTGACTCCAAAATGGCGGGTATCTGTATGGATTGTTTTGATGTCTGAGCGCTGTACTCAGATTGCAAAGTTTGCTTTCGCCATAAAGCTTTTATGAAATCTGACACAGCAGTTGCTTTAAAGAGAAGTGTATCTTTAATTCTGTGCATAACACTTGTATATTTTATCAAAGTTTATGATAAGTATTTCTGTAAATTGATGTGGCTCTCTGCAAAGTCACCGGAGGTTTTGGAGGCAAAACATTACTGAACATAACGTGCCAATGTAAACTGAGATTTTTGGATATAAATATGAACTTTATCAAACAAAACATACATGTATTGTGTAATGCACCAATTTCTAAGTCGCTCTGGATAAGAGCGTCTGCTAAATGACGTAAATGTAAATGTAATGTAAATGTGTAACATGAAGTCCTATGAGTGCCATCTGATGAAGATCATCAAAGGTTAGTTATTCATTTTATCTCTATTTCTGCTTTTTGTGACTCTCTTTGGCTGGAAATTGGCTGTATGTTTTTTTGTGACTAGGTGCTGACCTAACATAATCGTTTGGTGTGCTTTCGCTGTAAAGCCTTTTTGAAATCGGACACTGTGGTTGGATTAATGAGAATCTTATCTTTAAAATGGTGTATAATACTTGTATGTTTGAGAAATTTTAATTATGAGATTTTTGCTGTTTTGAATTTGGTGCTCTGCACTTTCACTGGCTGTTGTCATATCGATCCCGTTAACGGGATTTCAGCCGTAAGAAGTTATTAAAATATTATTAAAAAATCTTGCTACCAATAGAATGTTATATATATACAACCATCCCAGCTCTGCAGATTTTGCTGTGAGGAGGCAGAGTCATTATATCATTTGTTTTGGTACTGTCCATATGTAGCTTGTTTTTGGTCACAGGTCCAGGAATGGCTGAAGAATTGCAACATTTACCTAGAACAAATGCTGCAGATAGCAATACTGGGTGATTTGAAAAGTCATAGTCAATCAATCAATCAATAATATAATAATTATTTTAGCAAAAATGTTTATCTTTAATTTCCAATCTGTAGAAACTATAAGAATAGAAAGGTTCAGGACTTTTGGGAAGCATCACAGCACAGTTGAAAAATATATGGCAAATAGAAATCCAAAATGGATGGTGTTAAGCGATAGATGGGAGGGGTTGAATGGAGCTGAAGGGTGGGACTTCTAACAACAAGATAACCCATGTAAAACATACTGGGTCTGTAAAATGCATATAGGTTCAGAAATGTTGTGAAATAGCACAGTTACAAATAGAAATCAAACTGGATGGACATCAGAAATCGAGGAAGGACTAAAAACAAACAAAATATAACTATTGTTAAATGGATTGTGTCTGTAAAGTGTGTAACTTATGATATGTATAAACTGAAGGTAGAAGCCTAAGTGTTATTGTTTATTAGTTTACTCCAATTGGGGGAGGGGTGGTAGGGTTTGTGGGTAATAATAAAGGTACAGTTGAAGTCGGAAGTTTACATACACTTAGGTTGGAGTCATTAAAACTCGTTTTTCAACCACTCCACAAATTTCTTGTTAACAAACTACAGGTTTGCCAAGTCAGTTAGGATATCTACTTTGTGCATGACACAAGTAATGTTTCCAACAGTTGTTTACAGACAGATTATTTTACTTATAATTCACTGTATCACAATTCCAGTGGGTCAGAAGTTTACATACACTAAGTTGACTGTGCCTTTAAACAGCTTGGAAAATTACAGAAAATTATGTCATGGCTTTAGAAGCTTCTGACAGCTATTTGACATAATTTGAGTCAATTGGAGTTGTACCTGTGGATGTATTCCAAGGCCTACCTTCAAACTCAGTGCCTCTTTAATTGACATCATGGGAATATCAAAAGAAATCAGTCAAGACCTCAGAAAGAAAATTGTAGACCTCCACAAGTCTGGTTCATCCTTGGGAGCAATTTCCAAACGCCTGAAGGTACCACATTCATCTGTACAAACAATAGTACGCAAGTATAAACAGCATGGGACCACGCAGCCATCATACCGCTCAGGAAGGAGACGCATTCTGTCTCCTAGAGATGAACGTACTTTGGTGCGAAAAGTGCAAATGAATCTCAGAACAACAGCAAAGGACCTTGTGAAGATGATGGAGGAAACAGGTACAAAAGTATTTATATCCACAATAAAACAAGTCCTATATCAACATAACCTGAAAGGCCGCTCAGCAAGGAAGAAGCCAATGCTCCAAAACCACCATAAAAAAGCCAGACTACAGTTTGCAACTGCACATTGGGACAAAGATCATACTTTTTGGAGAAATGTCCTCCGGTCTGATGTAACAAATATATAACTGTTTGGCCATAATGAACATCGTTATGTTTGGAGGAAAAAGGGGGAGGCTAGCAAGCCGAAGAACACCATCCCAACCATGAAGCATGGGGGTGGCAGCATCATGTTGTGGGGTTGCTTTGCTGCAGGAGGGACTGGTGCACTTCACAAAATAGATGGCATCATTAGGACGGAAAATTATGTGGATATATTGAAGCAACATCTCAAGACATCAGTCAGGAAGATAAAGCTTGCGTCTTCCAAATGGACAATGGACAATGACCCCAAGCAAACTTCCAAAGTTGTTGCAAAATGGCTTAAGGACAACAAAGTCAAGGTATTGGAGTGGCCATCACAAATCCCTGACCTCAATCCTATAGAAAATTTGTGGGCAGAACTGTGCGAGCAAGGAGGCCTACAAACCTGACTCAGTTACACAAGCTCTGTCAGGAGGAATGGGCCAAAATTCACCCAATTTATTGTGGGAAGCTTGTGGAAGCCTTCCCAAAACATTTGACCCAAGTTAAACAATTTAAAGGCAATGCTACCAAATACTAATTGAGTGTATGTAAACTTCTGATCCACTGGGAATGTGATGAAATAAAGAAAAGCTGAAATAAATAATTCTCTCTGCTTTTATTCTGTTAGGGAGTGCGTAACTGGCAGCAGGGAAGTCAGGCGCAGGAGAGCAAAACTTGGTAATCAACGGAGCAGTTTTATTCATAAAACCACCGGAAACCAGAACCACAAACAAATGGGTACAAAACCCGTCACGCACCAGAGAAAACATCCACATGCACTTACAATAAACAATTCCGCACAAAGACATGGGGGAACAGAGGGTTAAATACACAACATGTAATGAGGGAAATTGAGACCAGGTGTGTGAGAAGACAAGACAAAACAAATGGAAAATGAAAAGTGGATCGATGATGGCTAGAATAAGGAGAGGAACCGACTTCGGCAGCAGTCATAACAGTACCCCCCCTTGACGCGCGGCTCCAGCAGCGCGCCGACACTGGCCTCGGGGACGACCCGGAGGGCGAGGCGCCGGGCGATCCGGACGGAGATGGTGGAACTCCTGCAGCATTGAAGGGTCCAACACGTCCTCGACCAGAACCCAGCACCTCTCCTCCGGACCGTACCTCTCCCACTCCACGAGGTACTGAAGGCCCCTCGCCCGATGCCTTGAATCCAGTATGGAGCGAACGGAGTATGCCGGGCCCCCTCGATGTCCAGAGGGGGCGGAGGAACCTCCCGCACCTCAGACTCCTGGAGCGGGCCAGCCACCACCGGCCTGAGGAGAGACACATGGAACGAGGGGTTAATACAGTAATCGGGGGGAAGCTGTAACCTGTAACACACCTCGTTCACTCTCCTCAGGACTTTGAATGGCCCCACAAACCGCGGGCCCAGCTTCCGGCAGGGCAGGCGGAGGGGCAGGTTTCGGGTCGAGAGCCAGACCCGGTCCACCGGGGCCTCACTGCGGTGACGGTCTGCTCTGTTTTTCTGGCACAGCACGGCCTGCTGAAGGTGAACACGGGCAGCTTCTCATGTCTCCTCCGCATGCCTGAACCAGTCGTCCACCGCAGGAGCCTCAGTCTGAATCTGATGCCAAGGCGCCAGAACCGGCTGGTACCCCAGTACGCACTGGAAGGGAGAGAGGTTAGTGGAGGAGTGGTGGAGCGAGTTCTGTGCCATCTCGGCCCAGGGCACGAACGCCGCCCACTCCCCCGATCGGTCCTGGCAATAAGACCACAGAAACCTGCCCACATTCTGGTTTACTCTCTCCACCTGCCCATTACTCTCGGGGTGAAACCCCGAGGCTGATCGAGACCCCCAGACGTTCCATGAAGCCTTCCAGACCCTCGACGTGAACTGGGGACCTCGACCAGACACTATATCCTCAGGCACAAGGCCTCCGCAGTCTGTAGGGCCGTAGGGAGACCGGGCAGAGGGAAGAGACGGCAGGACTTAGAGAACCGATCCACAACAACCAGGATCGCGGTGTTACCCTCTGAGGGGGGGAGATCAGTAAGGATCCACTGACAGGTGCGACCACGGCCGTTGTGGAATGGGTAAGGGGTGTAGCTTCCCTCTGGGCAGGTGCCTAGGAGCCTTACACTGGGCGCACACCGAGCAGGAGGAAACATAAACCCTCACGTCCTTAGCCAAGGTAGGCCACCAGTACCTCCTGCTCAAACAGCGCACTGTCCGACCAATCCCAGGATGACCAGAGGAGGGTGACGTGTTGGCCCAATAGATCAACCGGTCACGGACAGCAGACGGGGCGTACAACCGCACAGCGGGACACTGGATGGGAGCGGGCTCTGCTCAATGTCCGCGTCCAGCTCCCACACCACCGGCGCTACCAGGCAGGAGGCCGGAAGTAAGGGAGTATGATCCATGGGCCACTCCTCTGTGTCATACAGCCAGGACAGTGCGTCTGCCTTCACGTTCTGGGAGCCTGGTCTGTAGGACAGGGTGAAAACAAAACGGGTGAAAAACATGGCCCACCTTGCCTGACGAGGGTTGCCCTTGCCTGACGAGGGCTGCCCGGATGTACTCCAGATTGTGGTGGTCAGTCCAGATGAGAAAAGGGTGTTTAGCCCCCTCAAGCCAATGTCTCCACGCCTTCAAGGCCTTGACGACAGCCAACAGCTCCCGGTCCCCCACATCATAGTTTCGCTCCGCCGGGCTGAGCCTCTTCGAGAAGAAGGCACAGGGGCGGAGCTTCGGTGGCGTACCCGAGCGCTGAGAGAGCACAGCTCCTATCCCAGCCTCGGACTCGTCCACCTCCACTATGAACGCCAAAGAGGGATCTGGATGGGCCAGCACGGGAGCCGAGGTTAAACAGAGCCCTCAGGTGACAAGCCCTGTCCGCCTCAACCGACCACTGCAAACGTACCGGGCCCCCCTTCAACAGTGAGGTAATGGGAGCCGCTACCTGACCAAAACCCCGGATAAACCTCCGGTAGTAGTTGGCAAACCCTAAAAACCGCTGCACCTCCTTTACCGTGGTGGGAGTCGGCCAATTACGCACGGCTGAAATGCGGTCACTCTCCATCTCCACCCCTGAAGTGGAAATGCGGTACCCTAGGAAGGAGACGGACTGCTGGAAGAACAGGAATTTCTCTGCCTTTTCAGCCTATTCATAAAACCACCGGTAACCAGAACCACAAACAAATGGGTACAAAACCCGTCGCGCACCAGAGAAAACGTGCACATGCACTTACAATAAACAATTCCGCACAAACACATGGGGGGAACAGAGGGTTAAATACACAACATGTAATGAGGGAAATTGAGACCAGGTGTGTGAGAAGACAAGACAAAACAAATGGAAAATGAAAAGTGGATCGATGATGGCTAGAAGACCGGCGACGCCGACCGCCGAGCGCCGCCCGAACAAGGAGAGGAACCGACTTCGGCGGAAGTCGTGACATATTCTGACATTTTACATTCTTAAAATAAAGTGGTGATCCTAACTGACCTAAGACAGGGAATTTTTACTAGGATTAAATGTCAGGAATTGTGAAAAACTGAGTTTAAATGTATTTGGCTATGGTGTATGTAAACTTCCGACTTCAACTGTATATGTATATGGGTATGTGTATGTATGTATGCATGTATTTAGATATATTTACCCCCAAAATATATGGGGGATTGGAAATGATGCAGACAATTACATTGATGGAAGCAACAATCTATCCGCAATATTAAAACTGATACTCCCTCTAAAAAAAAGATATGTTTTTATTTTTTATAAAGCCTTGTTCCTTGGGTTACGGTTTTCCAAGGAGAGGGAGAGAGAGAGGAGAGAAAGAAAAAGAGCGAAAGAGAGAGAGAAGAGGGAGAGTGTGAAGGTGTGGTAATATAGGGTCCATGAGTCATTGTCTGATCAGAATAGCAGACCTGCAACCCTGAAGAAAACACCCCTCTCTTCCATTTCCCCTTCTACCCATTTTCTCCTTCTCTCTCTTTCCTCCGCTCCCCCTCTCATTCTCTTCCCTCCTACACACATAGGACTCATATTCCAGAGAGAAAATAAAGTTGCATTGGTATGTCTTCTCTCCTTTTCTCACATAAACTCATGCAATCGCCCGCGTAGGCACAAGCACACACATGCACACACACTCAACAGAAAGAAGGAAAGAAATAACTTAAATAAGGGAGAAAGCCCTGTGTAAATTTATGACAGGTACATATTCATCTATCTTCCGTGGAGATGATTTGGACAGTACTGAAAATGAGGAACAGGGAACTGTAGACTACACAGTATCACAGCTGGTTGTGTGTGTGTGTGTGTGTGTGTGTGTGTGTGTGTGTGTGTGTGTGTGTGTGTGTGTGTGTGTGTGTGTGTGTGTGTGTGTGTGTGTGTGTGTGTGTGTGTGTGTGTGTGTGTGTGTTTGCGTGTGAACTTAGCAGAGGTGTGGACTCGAGTAATATGACTTGGACTCGAGTCAGACTCGAGTCACAAATATGATGACTTGCAACTCGACTTTGACTTTAACACCAATGACTCCTGACTTGACTTGAGCCTTATGACTCAACCTGACTTGATACCCTCCCCAAGCCCAAATATTAAAAATGATGCTATTAAAAAAAGTGTGCAGCGCATCAACTCTTCATTTAACAGATTACAGTTTGAATCGGACAGCAGCCAATCAAATTGTGCCAGCTGAGAAAAAGTTGTGCGTGGCAGTGCAGAGGAACGTCGGCTCTTGGAAAGATGATACCCAAAATTATTATTTTCGGAAATACAGACGACGCTGTATCAACAAAACAGCTATATATTTTATTACTTTACAAGTGTATCATGTAGGCTAACGTAACGTTAAATCAATAAGCCTCCACACAGTCAGTCAGTGAGGGAACGTGATCATTGCACCCAAGATTGAGCTACAACTGGCTAGGCAGTTGGCAGCCTAAATCCTGCCTGATGTTACTGCTGTTCCTAAAACCATTGACATACGTTAGCCTACTGTAACCCACACAGAGAGAGACAGAGAGAGACAGAGAGAGACAGAGAGACAGAGAGAGACGGAGAGAGAGAGAGAGAGAGAGAGAGAGAGTGTGTTAAGGTTGGGCGATTGTGTACAAGCCTACATCGCCCGATTGCGCCCCATAGCGATCCTCGATAGTCGATCACTATTGGGGGGGTGTATCTTTCTCATGGCTACCCATGTATTTCCATGGAAATATGACGTTTATTTGGAAAGTAATAAATATATAGATATTTTTAAAAGCATTCATGATTTGCGTGAATGTAATATACTATTACTCTTGTTAAAAATATGAAATGGTATTACATTTGGTGAAGAGCACATTATGACTTGTTTAGGACTCGAAACTCAAAGTTTAGGACTTGAGACTTGACTTGATACTTGACGGTCTTGACATGACACTTGACTCGGACTTGCCTGTCTGAACTTGGGACTTGAGTGCTAAGACTTGAGACTTACTTGTGACTTGTAAAACAATGACTTGGTCCCACCTCTGGAACTCAGACTGAGTTTAGTTGGCTGTCAGTGAAACAATCCATGAAGGCTGCTTTGTGATGGATGGGGAGAGAGAAACAAAGAGAAAAAGAGGGGAACAGAATAGGTCAGCTAAAGGTGAAATGAAATCTATTATCCAGGCATGGTTTGTCTGATGTCCGTATCAAACAGACTGTACTGATAATGACAGGTGAGTTTTAGAAGAGTCAGACTTGGCTCACACACAGCTCGTTAAAACTGGTTACAGCTCGTTAGACCTCATTAGAACACTCAACTCAATGGATTACAGTCTAATACAGTTAGAATGACTCGACTAAACACAGTTCATGAACTCTCCTTCTTTTTAGCCTCTCCTTTCCTCTCTCGTTCTCCCCTCTTCCTCCTTTCCATTCGTATGTCTCCTTCTTCTCTCCTGTTTCTTCTTCTTCTACTCTGTTTCTGTGAGACTGCAGGTGCAGACGAAAACCTATTTCTTGGTGATAGACAGAGATGTGTACAGACAGAGACAGACAGACAGTCTTACAGCACAATAGTCCATTGTAGTGCAGAGTCCCTGTGCTGTTTTAAACTGGGCTCCTATTTCTCTCCTATAATGCTCAACTCCTACCCCACCTTGGCATGACTCCGACCAGTGTGTGCAGAATTCTGACAAAAATAAGCCCCCCCCCCCCCCCCCCCCCCCACACACACACAGAGCTCTGGCCATTAATATTCCAGAGAAGTCATGCCTCTAGCTTTCAGACCAAATTTAGCCAAAAAAGCGTGCATGTGCATGTGTGTGTTGACTCTGAGACGATTGCAGAGTGACACTGGACTTTCCTCCCTGTCTGCTTTTAACATACAACCATCTCATTAACCTGCTTAAAGAACAAATGGGAATACAGAGAAAAAGAAATGGAAACAGAGAGAGGATATTGTAGTTAGAACATGCTACAGTTCAAACACAGCAATACTACAGGCCACCAGTTTTTTCAAAGCAAATATAGATCACACCTTTTGACTGAACGAGAGGGCGAGACAGTTGGAGAGGAAGATGGAGAGGGAGAGCAAGAAAGAGAAAGAGTCTGCACTCCCCCCCCCCCCTCCCCTCACAACCACACTGTAGGAGCCCCCCATTCATAAATCAACTCAACAACTCTCTGCTGGTGCCAGTGTGTGTGTGTGTGTGTGTGTGTGTGTGTGTGTGTGTGTGTGTGTGTGTGTGTGTGTGTGTGTGTGTGTGTGTGTGTGTGTGTGTGTGTGTGTGTGTGTGTGTGTGTGTTCCCTACACACATACAATCCTACGCATCCTGTAGCCAAACCAACAGACCAGCAGTGGAGTCACAATGTGACACACTAGATTATTATGCTTCTCGAAATGCCACACATTATCCAACACACACACACACACACACACCAACACACAACTTCATACACACACAAAGACACATGCTATATGTCCCACTCATCCATCAGAAACGTTAAGGGAACATTAACGTCAACAAATAGGCTACTGTTCATACTTACACATCCATGATCCAGATTATTCATCCATTCCACTGAAACACTTTTTAAATTTCATGTTCTCCTTTCTTCATCTGCCCTCTTCTTTTTTCTCCTCCGGTCCTGTTTTTGAGCCGTGGTAAGTGCAGCACCAGTGAAACCACTATCCAAAGCCCAGAGACCCAGCAGCAGAAACAGAGCAAGTGGAG
The DNA here is from genome assembly GCF_965601325.2 of Salmo salar. Lineage (NCBI taxonomy): Eukaryota > Metazoa > Chordata > Actinopteri > Salmoniformes > Salmonidae > Salmo > Salmo salar. The sequence goes on from NC_138291.1 coordinate 45,913,493, forward strand.
AGTAGAGAGAATCCCTCCTTCAACAGATTAGTATTTTCCCGAGCGAGACCAGCAACAGTTCAAAGTCACAGAGAGGTACAGGTTTTCAGAGGTTTTACAATCACACAGTTTTCCAAGAATGATTTTTCAAAGTTTTCCAGGTCCGTCTCCCGGTAGACAGGGGTCGAGCCCTGGAAGCTGGAATGCGACACGCGAGCAGCTCACCCCCACGGACACTCACTCACACACACACTCACAAACACACTACCCTCACTCACAAATACACACACTCTCTTGCCCCACACTCGTCTTCCTATAACCCCCTCACACTCTTCTTCCTAAAAACCCCTCACACTCTTGTCTCCCACACTCAGTAAGACCCTCAGTCTCTGCCATACATTCCCCCTCCTACCACTCAGCCTGACTATACTGAACAGAGAGAAAGCAACACTGGGGCACAAAGAAAGACAGAGAGAAACAGAGAGAGAGAGAAGCCAAGGGAGAGAGGGGAGAGAGAGAAAGAGAAGGCGAGAGGGAGGGAGGAGTGAGTATGACATGGGAATTTCATTCAGCTTTGACTGGGAATTTGCCTGCTGAATTTTCCAGAGAACATTCCCTTGGGACATCAGATGCTATAACACACACATACACACACACACACACACACACACACACACACAACACACACACTAATCTAGTAGACAAAATAGTTATTCCAGATGTCTTGCCCATGTCTGCTTAAAACCCTGAGTTATCTGTTGTTGTCACCTGATCCAGTGGGCTGATCACCCACCCCCACTGCCCCGACCACACACACCTGGGAGCAGAACTACTTTGACCTCTAACCCTTGTGAACCTTTTAAATATGCTGTGAAAAACTCTCCTACTGAGATACTGTGTGTGTGTGTGTGTGTGTGTGTGTGTGTGTGTGTGTGTGTGTGTGTGTGTGTGTGTGTGTGTGTGTGTGTGTGGGTGTGTGTGTGTGTGTGTGTGTGTGTGTGTGTGTGTGTGTGTGTGTGTGTGTGTGTGTGTGTGTGTGTGTGCCTGAGAGCTGCAACAATGATCAAAGAATCTGAAAGAGCCAATCAAATGCCATCAGTGTTAGATGATAAGGAAACATGACATCTGTCTTTCACTCTGTTGAATGAAAAGGCTGTTGACTGCATAATTTATTCTACCAGACCTTAGTAATGCACAACATACCAATACAACTTTTTCCCTAGGGAACAACAATATACACAACTTTGACCAATAACGCACCATCGCTCACAACTCTCACACAACCTTTAAGAGAACAACACAACCACCATACAACCTACACACAACCCCATTTCACCTACCTCTTGACCTGCCAACAGGGCAGCCATTCAGTCCTCTGTGTGAGAACAGCTATTGTGTGCCTCTATGATTGTCCTCTCTCTTTCTCTCTGTGTGTGTGTGTGTGTGTGTGTGTGTGTGTGTGTGTGTGTGTGTGTGTGTGTGTGTGTGTGTCAACTTTGTATATACTGTATATATTATATGTATTTATATATTTCTTAATTCCATTCTTTTACTTTGAGATGTGTGTGTAATGTTGTGAATTGTTAGATACTACTGCGCTGTTGGAGCTACAAACACAATTCTGGATATTGTCGTTTGCTTACAACCAGGAAATGTAGATGGCCCGTGTCTACCGGTGAGATGAAGAAATGCTCATTCGAATGACGCATATTACATGTTAATAACATATTAATGACTAGATTAGGAGAGGGACTCACAGAAAGAGAGAAAGCCCGAGAGAGAAATCTGGATAAAGAGGAGAGGAAGAGGACGAGTCAGATTGGGCCTCTGCTCCAGCTGACTCGGTCATGGGAATGATTCGATTAGCACTGTGCATGAGCACGACTTACGTAACATACACACAAACATCTCAAAAAATAATGAAGGGACTGTCTCTGAGCCAAAAACCCAAACCAACCAAGACTAGCATTCAGATAGAGGTCACGTCAGGGAAAATACACCTCCCTTTTTCTCCAGCACATACAGTATACTGTATAAAAATACTTTTAGCGGTGTTAATACAAAAAATGACATTAACATGTCGCAATGGCAGATGATTGCACGACTCAAGACTGTGTGAGCCCACTGAGCTAAAAGTGTGAGCCCACTGAGCTCAAGTTACAGGCAAGGGTAGCTCTGCTCATTAGGGAATTGACAGATGTGTTAGTGCAGGGGTGGAGAAAACCCCTGCCTTAAAGTTCCAGTGAGAAGCTTCACATGAATTAGTCACATTCGATTTATATAGATACAGTATACTGCACAATGGAGATGGAGTGCTCTCAAAAGTAAACACTTCTCTGATAAGTGGGTCATGGAGTGCACTTGAGAGTTGTCACTATGCAGACGTAGCGGCGTACAGGACATTTCAGTGTCGTTAGTGCGCATTGCTGCCCCTCACTTACCCACAACCCTCTGTGCCTCTATCTCATTGGAGGATCATTATGTAACCTTTCAGCCATTGTCTCTCTGTGCTGAAAGAATTTCCTCCACTAACCCTAAGAAATAATCTGCCTTCAGGTTACAAAGATCTTTGTTTCTGTGAGTTGTGTTGACAATGCTTGCTCTCTATAGATGTGATGTTGCTCTCCATGTTGTTCTCCAACCGTGCGTGCGTGCGAGTGTGCGTGTGCATGTGCGAGTGTATGCCTGTTTGTCTCTGTGTATGTGTTTGTGTGTGAAACAACATGGACGTGTGGAGAGATTCTCTCAGACTGCCCGTCCTCCATTTTTAGAGGTTTCAACCAGAACTGAGCAACAAACGTAACACATCTTTAAGAGCACTTTGGTCCTAACCACGTGACGAGAGAGCAGCAGCAGAGTGTGTGTGTTTGTGTACTGCCGTGCGTTCTTGTTAGTCTCTCTGCCTGTGTGTGTGTTGGCCAGTGAACAGACAGAGATTGGTTAACAAACCCACTGTACCACACAGCCTGTCATCCACTGGCTCCTCTCCAGTGTTACACTGTCATATAGGCTTTACTGAGGGTTTGACCTCAGGGCCAGGTTAGGGATGATAAAAGCCATGTGTTTGTTGTGTGTGTGTGTGTGTGTGTGTGTGTGTGTGTGTGTGTGTGTGTGTGTGTGTGTGTGTGTGTGTGTGTGTGTGTGTGTGTGTGTGTGTGTGTGTGTGTGTGTGTGTGTGTGTGTGTGTGTGTGTGTGTGTGTGTGTGTGTGTGTGTGTGTGTAATATTGGCTAAGTGTGGGTTTAACCTCAGTGCCAGACAGGATTCATTCAGGCTACATCAGAGTTAAGCTCAGTTGAACTGACAGTGCACTCAGATATAGATTTCCTTCATGAGTAAATTCATTTACACAGCTTCAGCTCTAAAACATTCAGGATGTGTGTGTGTGTGTGTGTGTGTGTGTGTGTGTGTGTGTGTGTGTGTGTGTGTGTGTGTGTGTGTGTGTGTGTGTGTGTGTGTGTGTGTGTGTGTGTGTGTGCGTGTGCCATGTGTGTCTGCAATCACATACAGTGAGGTCCATTTGGACAGTGACAAATGTTTTGTTGTTTTGGCTCTGCACTTGAAATTATACAATGACGATGAGGTTAAAGTGCAGACTGTCAGATTTCATTTGATGGTATTTTCATCCATATTGGGTGAACCGTTTACAGCACCTTTTGTACAGAGTCGCCCCATTTTTGGGAACCAAAAGTATTTGGACAAATTAACTTAGAATGTGTATTAAAGGATATTTTTTTACAACCAAATCTCTATTTTTGATGTAAATGGCATGTTATAGAAGGGTCCAGATACTTTTTTTCACTTGTTTTTGAGAAATCCCAACCAGCGATTCACTTCCTCATCCTCGTTGTGCAGTACGGGGGCTCATGAACAAATGCTCCACAAACACTCAAATATGTCCTTTTAGAAACTGAAAAGCTCTCAGTACAGTGATGCAGGTCTTTAAATGTTTTTGGTCTTTAAAAAAATATTCTGAGCCCCTGTACTGCACAACAAGTATGAGGAAGTGAATCGCTGGTTGGGGTAAGTGCACTTAATTCCCTTTTAAAGTAGTCAAATATTTAGTATTTGGTCCCATATTCTTAGCACACAATGACTACATCATGCTTGTGACTCTACAAGCTTGTTGGATGCATTTGCAGTTTATTTTGATTGTGTTTCAGATTATTTTGTGTCCAACAGAAAATAATGTATATGTTTCTGAACACTTCTACATTAATGTGGTTGCTACCATGATTACGGATAATCCTGAATGAATTGTGAATACTGATGACTGAAAAAGATACAGAGGAACTAAGACCATACCCCCAAGACATGTTAACCTTTTACCATTACCAATAACAGGGGAGGTTAGCATGTCTTGGGGGTATGATATTTGTGCATCTGTAACGTTCTCACTCATCGATATTCATGATTCATTCAGGATTATCCGCAATCATGGCAGCAACCACATTAATGTAGAAGTGTTCAGAAACATTATATTCTTATTTACAATAAAAGTTCATCTAAAATGACACAATACATTATTTACCAATCATCTGAAACACAACCAAAACAAACTTCAAATACTTCCAACAAGTGTGTAGAGTCACAAGGCTGATGTAATCATTGCATTCTTGGAATATGGGACCAAATACTAAACCTTTAACTGCATTAATTTACACATACAGTTGAAGTCGGAAGTTTATATACACCTTAGCCAACTACATTTAAACTCAGTTTTTCAACACTCCTGACATTTAATCCTAGTAAAAATTCCCTGTTTTAGGTCAGTTAGGATCACCACTTTATTTTAAGAATGTGAAATGTCAGAATAATGGTAGAAAGAATAATTTATTTTAGCTTTATTTCTTTCATCACATTCCCAGTGGGTCAGAAGTTTACATACACTCAATTAGTATTTGGTTGCATTGCCTTTCAATTGTTTAACTTGGGTCAAACGTTTCGGGTACCCTTCCACAAGCCTCCCACAATAAGTTGGGTGAATTTTGGCCCATTCCTCCTGACAGAGCTGGTGTAACTGAGTCAGGTTTATAGTCCTCCTTGCTCGCACATGCTTTTTCAGTTCTACCAACAAATTTTATGTAGGATTGAGGTCAGGGCTTTATGATGGCCACTCCAATACCTTGACTTTTTTGTCCTTAAGCCATTTTGCCACAACTTTGGAAGTATGCTTGGGGTCATTGTCCATTTGGAAGACCCATTTGCAACCAAGCGTTAACTTCCTGACTGATGTCTTGAGATGTTGCTTCAATATATCCACGTCCTTTTCCATCCTCATGATGCCATCTACTTTGTGAAGTGCACCAGTCCCTCCTGCAGCAAAGCACCCCCACAACATGATGCTGCCGCCCCCATGCTTCACGGTTGGGATGGTGTTCTTCGGCTTGCAAGCCTCCCCCTTTTTCCTCCAAACATAAGGGTGGTCATCACTGCCAAACAGCTATATTTTTGTTTCATCAGACCAGAGGACATTTCTCCAAAAAGTACGATCTTTGTCCCAATGTGCAGTTGCAAACCGTAGTCTGGCTTTTTTTATGGCGGTTTTGGAGCAGTGGCTTCTTCCTTGTTGAGCGGCCTTTCAGATTATGTTGATATAGGACTTATTTTACTGTGGATATAGATACTTTTGTACCTGTTTCCTCCAGCATCTTCACAAGATCCTTTGCTGTTGTTCTGGGATTGATTTGCACTTTTCACACCAAAGTACGTTAATCTCTAGGAGACAGAACGCGTCGCGTCTCCATCCTGAGCGGTGTGACGGCTGCGTGGTCCCATGGTGTTTATACTTGCGTACTATTGTTTGTACAGATGAACATGGTACCTTCAGGCGTTTAGAAATTGCTCCCAAGGATAAACCAGACTTGTGGAGGTCTACAATTTTTTTTCTGAGGTCTTGGCTGATTTCTTTTGATATTCCCATGATGTCAAGCAAAGAGGCACTGAGTTTGAAGGTAGGCCTTGAAATACATCCACAGGTACACCTCCAATTGACTCAAATTATGTCAATTAGCCAGTTAGTCAATGTCAATGTCAATTAGTCAATCAGAAGCTTCTAAAACCATGACATCATTTTCCGGAATTTTCCAAGCTGTCTAAAGGCACAAAGTAGATGTCCTAACCGACTTGCCAAAACTATAGTTTGTTAACAAGAAATTTGTGGAGTGGTTCAGAAACGAGTTTTAATGACTCCAACTTCCAACTTCAAATGTAAGTGAATTTGTCCAAATACTTTTGGTTCCCTAAAATGGGGGACTATGTACAAAAAGTGCTGTAATTTCAAAACGGTTCATCCGATATGGATGCAAATACCTTCAAATGAAATCTGACAGTCTGCACTTAGTCATTGTATAATTTCAAATCCAAAGTGATGGAGTACAGAGCCAAAACAACAGAAAATGTGTCACTGTCCAAATACTTTTGAACCTCACTCTGTGTGTGTGTGTGTGTGTCTGTAGTTCGGTTAATAATGTTATCGCCAGAGGGGGTTGGAGACTAATTGGAGCATTTGAACAGAACATCTGAGATGAGATGAACGCAGACAGTTTAACAGGCCGTAGCCGCGAGGCCCCAAACCCTGTCCTTCAGCTGAGGAGTAGAATCAGGTGTGTTAGAGCAGGGTTGGATCTAAAGCCCTCTTCAGGTATACAGCTGAAATGCATATGGGTCTTTCTATAAACTAGGCTACCAGTGAGGATTTCCTACTCTGGACAACTTCTTACAGCTGTTGATAAGTCATTGATAATAATCTGCCAATTTTGTTCATGTCTGTAACAAATTATGCTAGTACGAACTCCAACCCAGGCGCAGAAAAACACAGCAAGCAGAGGTAAGGGTAAATCCAGAACATTTACTTAGAGTCTTCACAAAAACAAGGCAACAGCACAAGAGCACACTAATAAAACATGAGACCTAAGCAATGATACAGGCCAACTGAGAAACCTAAATAACAAGGCAACCAGGTGAACAGAGAAGGTAATTAAACATTGGTGAATCCAATAAGTAATAATCAGGGTGACCTGGAAACTAGAAAACCAGGTAAGGGTGCACTCCAGCGGTAACCTAAGGAAACAACAATCAAATAACACAGAAATAGTGACACATGTCATTACGTTAAGATATAAAGGTGGAACATAGCTATCTATATTTAATTAAATTCACAAGTTGATTTAAAACCTGCTTAATAACCCTTTATCGTGGTTGGTGTCTTGCAGTTGTGTGTATTCATGGATGCCAAGTGAAGCTAAGCTTCCCCAAAAATTTGACCAATAAAAAAATGTAAATGATAAAATAATGTATCTTTCTTCTCTCTGTGTTTTCCGTCAATTCGCAAGTGTTGATGTTGTGTTGATGTCCTTGCTAAATTGTCGCTTTCCTAAGCCATGGATGGAGATGTGGATTTGAACTTGTGGTTTTGACTTAATTCTCTGTACAGGCCAATGATTATGACAGCGATTCTGATCTAATCATAAATGAATTATCTTGTGCCACTGGCCTGAGATGATCAATAGGTAGCCTAGATAACTAGCTAGCTAACATAGCTGGTTCATTGTTACCCATGCAAGGAAGTTAGGCTAGAAAGCATTTTAGCTAGGTAGCCTATATGCATATGGGTCTAAAGGCACAAAATGTTTGTTTTCAGTGTATTAAACTAAGCATATATAGCCTTGTTGATTTGATGATGTTTAAATGTTTAAGTTGAAATGGTGCTGGAATAGTGGAAGGGAAGCTTGTGGAAGGCTACCCGAAACGTTTGACTCAAGTTAAACAATTTAAAGGCAATGCTACCAAATACTAATTGAGTGTATGTAAACTTCTGACCCACTGGGAATGTGATGAAAGAAATAAAAGCTGAAATAAATCATTCTCTTTACTATTATTCTGACATTTCACATTCTTAAAATAAAGTGGTGATCCTAACTGACCTAAGGCAGGGAATTTTTACTAGGATTAAATGTCAGGAATTGTGAAAAACTGAGTATTTGGCTAAGGTGTATGTAAACTTCTGACTTCAACTGTATATGCTGTATCCTATTCTATTCTACTTTATTTTAGTCTATGCCGCTCCGACATTGCTCGTCCAAATATGTAGATATTCTTAATTCCATTCTTTTACTTTAAATTGGTTGTATTGTGTGTATTGTTGTGAAATTGTTAGATATTACTTGTTAGATATTACTGCACTGTTGGAGCTAGAAACACAAGCATTTCACTACACCCTCAATAACATCTGCTAAATATGTGTATGTGACCAATAAAATTTGATTTGATTTATTCCGCCACTGTGTGACTGTTGTCTTTTTGTTGTCACGACCATATCATATCTCACAGTTGCGAAAGAGTTGCAGAGCAAACAGTGCAATTATCACAACATAAGTTGTAATATGGCTTTTTTACTGGCTTGGCTTCCCCAGTGATTTTACCCACGCACCACTGCTGGTGTGTTGACAGATTTGTCCAAAATTGTGTTACATTACTTTTCTGTCTTTTCATTTATAACAATATTAGATATCATTATATCATATACAGTATTAAGCATTAATCAGTTAATTTAGACATTGAATTTGAACCCTGTACGAATCCTGGATCTAGCTGTCAGACAGTTTTTATGTATAAAGATCTTAGAAATGTAGTGTAACATTTCATGTCTCATGTTAGGGGGTGAAAAATGTTTCTAAACGAAAGAGTCACCTTACCTTGATACTTAAAATCTAAATCGATACTGTCATTAACGTTTCTTCAACAATTATGCATAATTGCAATGACAAAGCGAAAACAGGTTTTTAGACATTTTATCAAATGTATAAAAATAAAATAAAAACGTATTTACATAAGTATTCAGACTCTTTGCTATGAGACTCCAAATTGAGCTCAGGTGCACCCTGTTTCCATTAATCATCCTTGAGATGCTTTTACAACTTTATTGGAATCCATCTGTGGTAAATTTAATTGATTGGATATAATTTGGAACGGCATACACCTGTCTATATAAGGTTCCACAGTTGACAGTGCATGTCAGAGCAAAAACCAAGCCATGACGTTGAAGGAAAAGTCCGTAGAGCTCCGAGACAGGATTCTGTCGAGGCACAGAGCTGGGGAATGGTACCAAAACATTTCTGCAGCATATAAGGTCCCCAAGAACACAGTGGCCTCCATCATTCTTAAATGAAAGAAATGTGGAACCACCAAGAATCTTCCTAGAGCTGACCGCCTGGCCAAACTGAGCAATCGGGGGAGAAGAGCCTTGGTCTGGGAGGTGACCAAGAACTTGATGGTCCCTCTGACAGAGCTCTAGAGTTCCTCTGTGGATATGGGAGAACCTTCCAGAAGGACAACCATCTCTGCAGCATTCCACCAATCAGGCCTGCTCCAGAGTGCTCAGGACCTCGGACTGGAGCAAAGATTCACCTTCCAACAGAACAACAACCCTAAGCACACAGCTAAGACAACGCAGGAGTGGCTTTGGGACAAGTCTCTGAATGTTCTTGAGTGGCCCAGCCAGAGCACGGACTTAAACCCAATCGAACATCTCTGGAGAGACTTGAAAATAGCTGTGCAGCGACGCTCCCCATCCAACCTGACAGAGCTTGAGAGGATCTGCAAAGAAGAATGGGAGAAACTTCCCAAATACAGATGTGCCATGCTTGTAGTGTCATACCCAAGAAGCATTGAGGCTGTAATCACTGCCAAATGTGCTTCAACAAAGTAGTGAGTGAAGGATCTGAATAATTATGTAAATGTGATACGTCATTATGAGGTATTGTGTGTAGATTGATGAGGGGAAAAAACTAAACCATTTTAGAATAAAGCTGTAAAGTAACAAAATGTAAAAAAAGTCAAGGGGTATGAATACTTTCCGAATGCACTGTAGTATTTGTTTGCGGACCTCAATAATATCAAAGAAGAAGACCCCGTACTGTAGATGGCAGCAATGCACCAATAGGTGTAGTCTGACATAAAACTTTAAAGCATTACATGGGCTTGCTCCTACCTATCTTTCCGATTTGGTCCTGCCGTACATACCTACACGTACGCTACAGTCACAAGACGCAGGCCTCCTAATTGTCCCTAGAATTTCTAAGCAAACAGCTGGAGGCAGGGCTTTCTCCTATAGAGCTCCATTTATATGGAATGGTCTGCCTACCCATGTGAGAGATGCAGACTCGGTCTCAACCTTTAAGTCTTTATTGAAGACTCATTTCTTCAGTAGGTCCTATGATTGAGTGTAGTCTGGCCCAGGAGAGTGAAGGTGAACGGAAAGGCACTGGAGCAACGAACCGCCCTTGCTGTCTCTGCCTTGCCGGTTCCCCTCTCTCCACTGGGATTCTCTGCATCTAACCCTGTTACAGGGGCTGAGTCACTGGCTTATTGGTGCTCTTCCATGCCGTCCCTAGGAGGGGTGCGTCACTTGAGTGGGTTGAGTCACTGACGTGGTCTTCCTGTCTGGGTTGGCACCCCCCCTTGGGTTGTGCCGTGGCGGAGATCGTTGTGGGCTATACTCGGCCTTGTCTCAGGATGGTAAGTTGGTGGTTGAAGATATCCCTCTAGTGGTGTGGGGGCTGTACTTTGGGTGGGGTTATATCCTTCCTGTTTGGCCCTGTCCAGGGGTATCGTCGGATGGGGCCACAGTGTCTCCTGACCCCTCCTGTCTCAGCCTCCAGTATTTATGCTGCAGTAGTTATGTGTCGGGGGGCTAGGGTCAGTCTGTTATATCTGGAGTATTTCTCCTGTCTTATCAGGTGTCCTGTGTGAATTTAAGTATGCTCTCTCTAATTCTCTCTTTCTCTCTTTCTTTCTTTCTCTCTCTTGGAGGACCTGAGCCCTAGGACCATGCCTCAGGACTACCTGACATGATGACTCCTTGCTGTCCCCAGTCCACCTGTTCGTGCTGCTGCTCCAGTTTCAACTATTCTGCCTGCGGCTATGGAACCTTGACCTGTTCACCGGACGTGCTACCTGTCCCAGACCTGCTGTTTTCAACTCTCTAGAGACAGCAGGAGCGGTAGAGATACTCTCAATGATCGGCTATGAAAAGCCAACTGACATTTACTCTTGAGGTGCTGACTTGTTGCACCCTCGACAACTGTGATTATTATTATTTGACCATGCTGGTAATTTATGAACATTTGAACATCTTGGCCATGTTCTGTTAAAATCTCCACCCGGCACAGCCAGAAGAGGACTGGCCACCCCTCATAGCCTGGTTCCTCTCTAGGTTTCTTCTTGGGTTTTGGCATTTCTTGGGAGTTTTTCCTAGCCACTGTGCTTCTACACCTGCATTGCTTGCTGTTTGGGGTTTTAGGCTGGGTTTCTGTACAGCACTTTGAGATATCAGCTGATGTAAGAAGGGCTATATAAATACATTTGATTTGATTTTGAAAGAAGAAGAAGGTGTTCACGAAGAACGTCCAGAATATTTGTGTTTCCACTGTAATTCACATTAAGACCACAAGATGTCGCAAAATTATTTTCCCAACACTTTCCCTGGCTGCCACTGCTCTTGCTCAACAAAAATGTTCCTGTTTCATCACAACATTTGGAGATAATTCAACAAAACAATTTTGTGCTAAATTGAACCATTTTTTTAACATTTTGAAAAAGTTGTAGATATATTCCATTGAAGTTTGATCTCATTTTTTGTTTAATATACAAGGAGGAAAGCCTTAAGATAAATAATCCACTTGTTTAGAAGGAAACATTCACATAATTTTTGAGTAAAGTAGTAAAATGTTGAATGAGTGTGTTGGGGACAACTGGGGGCTAGTTACCCCTTTATGGTTATGAATGTGTTTCTACCTGACTTGCCCAGTAGGCGCTAGTTTATGCTAACTTGCTAGCTAGCAACTTCACCCACACCTACGGTCACCTACTTTTTCACTCCACGGGGAGTTGAGATGTAGCAGGGTGCTGCGTTCCCTCCTCCAAGAGGCGTACGTAACATCAAGTAACAGACACATCTCAACATCAACTGTTCAGAGGAGACTGCATGAATCAGGTCTTCATGGTCGAATTGCTGCAAAGAAACCACTACTAAAGGACACCAATAATAAAAAGAGATTTGCTTGGGCCAAGAAACACGAGCAATGGACATCAAAAGATGGAGCCGAAGAACAAGACTGACGTTTTACAATCTCCCAACCAATTGTGCTATTGTCTTTTTGCGTGTTGTGTAACTTCTTTTTTAACTTATTTTGTACATAATGTTGCTGCCACCGTGCTTCTTTCACATGCATTGCTTGCTGTTTGGGGTTTTAGGCTGGGTTTCTGTACAGCACTTTGAGATATCAGCTGATGTACGAAGGGCTATATAAATACATTTGATTTGATTTGATTTCCTACTGTCTTTTATGATTGATAATAACTTCTGGACATCAGACAGCGATTACTCACCGCGGACTGGAAGAAACTTTTCCCTTAATCAAGTCTGACGAGAAGGATACACTGCTTTCACTGGAATAGGCCCAGATCCCCGTAATTTGCTTGAAGAAAAGGAGCAGGAAAAGGGGCCGCAGCTCGGGCTGCCTCCTGAGAATCCGTAGGCGAGCGAATTAACACCCACTGCTCTCCATTCTACTGGCTAACGTGCAATCGTTGGAAAATACAATTGATGACCTACGATTAAGATCATCCTACCAACGGGACAGTAAAAACTGTAATATCTTGTGTTTCACCGAGACGTGGCTGAACGATGATACGGATAATATAGACCTGGCGGGATTTTCCATGCACCGGCAGAACAGAGAAACTATGTCTGGTAAGACGAGGGGTGGGGGTGTGTGACTATTTGTCAATAACAGCTGGTGCGCGATGTCTAATATTAAAGAAGTCTCGGGGTCTTGCTCGCCTGAGGTTGAGTACGTTATGATAAGCTGTAGACCACACAATCTACCAAGAGAGTTCTCATCTATATTATTCGTAGCCGTCTATTTACCACCACAGAATGAAGCTGGCACTAAGACCGCTCTCAACCAACAGGGACTTTAATGTAGGGCAACTTAAATCAGTTTTGCCAAATTTTTACCAGCATGTCACATGTGCAACCACAGGAAAAAAAATCATAGACCACATTTACTGAACACACAGAGATGCATACAAAGCTCTCCCCCGCCCTCCATTTGGCAAAGCTGACCATAATTCTATCCTCCTGATTCCTGCTTACAAGCAAAAATGAATGCAGGAAGTACCAGTAACTCGCTCAATATGGAAGTGGTCAGATGATGCGGATGCTACACTACAGGACTGTTTTGCTAGCACAGGCTGGAATATGTTCCGGGATTCATCTAATGGCATTGAGGAGTACACCACCTCAGTCATCTGCTTCATAAATAAGTACATCGACGACATCGTCCCCAGAGTGACAGTACGTATAGTTGAAATTGGAAGTTAACATGCACCTTAGCCAAATACATTTAAACTCAGTTTTTTACAATTCCTGACATTTAATCCTAGTAAACATTCCCTGTCTTTGGTCAGTTAGGATCAGCACTTTATCTTACGAATGTGAAATGTCAGAATAATAATAGAGAGAATAATTTATTTCAGCTATTACTTCTTTCATCACATTCCCAGTGGGTCAGAAGTTTACACTCAATTATTATTTGGTAGCATTGCCTTTAAATTGGTTAACTTGGGTCAAACGTTTCGGGTAGCCTTCCACAAGCTTCCCACAATAAGTTGGGTGAATTTTGGCAAATTCCTCCTGACAGAGCTGGTGTAACTGAGTCAGGTTTGTAGGCCTCCTTGCTCGCACACACTTTTTCAGTTCTGCCAACAAATCTTCCATAGGATTGAGGTCAGGGCTTTATGATGGCCACTCCAATACCTCGACTTTGTTGTCCTTAAGCCATTTTGCCACAACTTTGGAAGTATGCTTGGGGTCATTGTCCATTTGGAAGACCCATTTGTGACCAAGATTTAATGTTGCTTCAATATATCCACATTAATTTTCCATCCTCATGATGCCATCTATTTTGTGAAGTGCACCAGTCCCTCCTGCAGCAAAGCACCCCCACAACATGATGCTGCCACCCCCCTGCTTCACAGTTGGGAGGGTGTCCTTCGGCTTGCAAGCCTCCCCCTTTTTCCTCCAAAAATAACGATTGTCATTATGGCCAAAACTTTCTATTTTTGTTTCATCAGACTAGAGGACATTCCTCCAATAAGTACAATATTTGTCCTCATATGCAGTTGCAAACCATAGTCTGGCTTTTTTTAAGGTGGTTTTGGAGCAGTGGCTTCTTCCTTGCTGAGCAGCCTTTCAGGTTATGTCAATACAGGACTCGTTTTACTGTTGATATAGATACGTCTGCACCTGTTGCCTCCAGCATCTTCACAACGTCCTTTGCTGTTGTTCTGGGATTGCACTTTTCGCACCAAAGTACGTTCATCTCTAGGAGACAGAACGTGTCTGCTTCCTGAGTGGTATGACGGCTGCGTGGTCCCATTGTGTTTATACAGTGAGGGAAAAAAGTATTTGATCCCCTGCTGATTTTGTACGTTTGCCCACTGACAAAGAAATGATCAGTCTATAATTTTAATGGTAGGTTTATTTGAACAGTGAGAGACAGAATAACAACAAACAAACAAAAAATCCAGAAAAACGCATGTCAAAAATGTTATAAATTGATTTGCATTTTAATGAGGGAAAAAATTATTTGACCCCCTCTCAATCAGAAAGATTTCTGGCTCCCAGGTGTCTTTTATACAGGTAACGAGCTGAGATTAGGAGCACACTCTTAAAGGGAGTGCTCCTAACCGCAGCTTGTTACCTGTAAAAAAGACACCTGTCCACAGAAGCAATCAATCAATCAGATTCCAAACTCTCTACCATGGCCAAGACCAAAGAGCTCTCCAAGGATGTCAGGGACAAGATTGTAGACCTACACAAGGCTGGAATGGGCTACAAGACCGTCGCCAAGCAGCTTGGTGAGAAGGTGACAACAGTTGGTACGATTATTCGCAAATGAAAGAAACACAAAATAACTGTCAATCTCCCTCGACCTGGGGCTCCATGCAAGATCTCACCTCGTGGAGTTGCAATGATCATGAGAACAGTGAGGAATCAGCCCAGAACTACACGGGAGGATCTTGTCAATGATCTCAAGGCAGCTGGGACCATAGTCACCAAGAAAACAATTGGTAACACATTACGCCGTGAAGGACTGAAATGCCCGCATTGTCCCCCTGCTCAAGAATGCACATATACATGCCCGTCTGAAGTTGGCCAATGAACATCTGAATGATTCAGAGGACAACTGGGTGAAAGTGTTGTGGTCAGATGAGACTAAAATGGAGTTCTTTGGCATCAACTCAACTCGCTGTGTTTGGAGGAGGAGGAATGCTGCCTATGACCCCAAGAACACCATCCCCACCGTCAAACATGGAGATGGAAACATTATGCTTTGGGGGTGTTTTTCTGCTAAGGGGACAGGACAACTTCACTGCATCAAAGGGACAATGGACGGGGCCATGTACCGTCAAATCTTGGGTGAGAACCTCCTTCCCTCAGCCAGGGCATTGAAAATGGGTCGTGGATGGGTTTTCCAGCACGACAATGACCCAAAACACACGGCCAAGGCAACAAAGGATTGGCTCAAGAAGAAGCACATTAAGGTCCTGGAGTGGCCTAGCCAGTCTCCAGACCTTAATCCCATAGAAAATCTGTGGAGGGAGCTCAAGGTTTGAGTTGTCAAACGTCAGCCTCGAAACCTTAATGACTTGTAGAAGATCTGCAAAGAGGAGTGGGACAAAATCCCTCCTGAGATGTGTGCAAACCTGGTGGCCAACTACAAGAAACGTCTGACCTCTGTGATTACCAACAAGGGTTTTGCCACCAAGTACTAAGTCATGTTTTGCAGAGGGGTCAAATACTTATTTCCCTCATTAAAATGCAAATCAATTGATAACATTTTTTACGTGTTTTTCTGGATTTTTTTGTTGTTATTCTGTCTCTCACTGTTCAAATAAACCTACCATTAAAATTATAGACTGATCATTTCTTTGTCAGTGGGCAAACTTACAAAATCAGCATGGGATCAAATACTTTTTTCCCTCACTGTACTTGCGCACTATTGTTTGTACAGATGAACGTGGAACCTTCAGGCATTTGGAAATTGCTCCCAAGGATGAACCAGACTTGTGGAGGTCTACAATTGTTTTTCTGAGGTCTTTTCTGATTTCTTTTGATTTTCCCATGATGTCAAGCGAAGAGGTACTGAGTTTGAAGGTAGGCCTTGAAATACCTCTACAGGTACACCTCCAATTGACTAAAATTATGTCAATTAGCCAATCAGAAGCTTCTAAAGCCATGACATAATTTTCTGGAATTTTCCAAGCTGTTTAAAGGCACAGTCAACTTAGTGTATGTAAACCTCTGACCCACTGGAATTGTGATACAGTGAATTATAAGTGAAATAATCTGTCTGTAAACAATTGTTGGAAAAATTACTTGTGTCATGCACACAGTAGATGTCCTAACAGACTTGCCAAAACTATAGTATGTTAACAAGAAATTTGTGGAATCGTTGAAAAACGAGTTTTAATGACGCCAACCTAAGTGCACGTAAACTTCCGCCTTCAACTGTACATATCCAAACCAGAAGCCATGAATTACACCGCAACTTCCGCATCGAGCTAAAGGTTAGAGCTGCCGCTTTCAGAGCAGGAGCAGGAGACTAATCCAGACGCTTATAAGAAATCCTGCTATGCCCTCAGACGATCCATCAAACAAGCGTCAATCCAGGATTAAGATTGAATCGGCTCTGACGCTCGTCGGATGTGGCAGGGCTTGAAAACTATTATGGTCTACAAAGGGAAACCCAGACACGAGCTGCCCAGTGATGTGAGCCTACCAGATGAGCTAAATGCCTTTTATGCTCGCTTCGAGGCAAGCAACACTGAAGCATGCATAAGAGCACCAGCTGTTCTGGATGACTGTGTGATAACGCTTTCAGTAGCCGATGTGAACAAAACCTTTAAACAGGTCAACATTCACAAAGCCGCTGGGCCAGACGGATTACCAGGACGTGTACTCAAAGCATGCGCGGACCAACTGTCAAGTATCTTTACTGACATTTTCAACCTCTCCCTGACCGAGTCTGTAATACCTACATGTAATACCTTCAAGCAGACCACCATAGTCCCTGTGCCCAAGGAAGCGAAGGTAACCTGCCTAAATGATTACCGCCCCGTAGCACTCACGTCGGTTGCCATGAAGTGCTCTGAAAGGCTGGTCATGGCTCACATCAACAGCATCCTCCCGGACCCCCTAGACCCACTCCAATATTATGTTTGGACACGACAAATCCTTTTCCCCTTCAGGACACTGAAAAGATTTGGCATGGGTCCCCAGATCCTCAAAACGTTCCACAGCTGCACCATCGAGAGCATCCTGACCGGTTGCATCACCGCCTGGTATGGCAACTGCTCTGCATCTGACCGTAAGGCACTACAGAGGGTAATGCTTACGGCCCAGTACATCACTGGAGCCAACCTTCCTGCCATCCAGGACCTATATAAAAAGCGGTGTCAGAGGAAAGCCCATCAAATTGTCAGAGACTCCAGTCACCCAAGTCATAGACTGTTTTCTCTGCTACTGTACTGCAAGCTGTACCAGACAGCCAAGTCCAGGACCAAAAGGATCCTCAATAGCATCTTCACCCAGGCCATAAGACTGCTGAACAATTACTAAAATCGCCACCGGACTATTTACATTTGCCCCCCCTCCCTTTTGTACACTGCTGCTACACGTTGTTTATTATCTATGCATAGTCACTTCACCCCTACCTACATGTACAAACTACCTCAAATAACCTGTACCCCCGCACACTGACTCAGTACCGGTACCCCTTGTACAGTCGTGGCCAAAGGTTTTGGGAACGACACAAATATTAATTTTCACAAAGTCTACTGCCTCAGTGACTTTATATACTTTTGTCAGATGTTACTATGGAATACTGAAGTATAATTACAAGCATTTCATAAGTATCA
Source organism: Salmo salar (assembly GCF_965601325.2). Taxonomy (NCBI): domain Eukaryota; kingdom Metazoa; phylum Chordata; class Actinopteri; order Salmoniformes; family Salmonidae; genus Salmo; species Salmo salar. The sequence goes on from NC_138291.1 coordinate 45,931,459, forward strand.
AAGGCTTTTATTGACAATTACATGAAGTTGATGCAGTCAATATTTGCAGTGTTGACCCTTCTTTTTCAAGACCTCTGTAACCCACCCTGGCATGCTGTCAATTAACTTCTGGGCCACATCCTGACTGATGGCAGCCCATTCTTGCATAATCAGTGCTTGGAGTTTGTCAGAAGTTGTGGGTTTTTGTTTGTCCACCCGCCTCTTGAGGATTGACCACAAGTTCTCAATGGGATTAAGGTCTGGGGAGTTTCCTGGCCATGGACCCAAAATATCGATGTTTTGTTCCCCGAGCCACTTAGTTATCACTTTTGCCTTATGGCAAGGTGCTCCATCATGCTGGAAAGGGCATTGTTTGTCACCAAACTGTTCCTGGATGTTTGGGAGAAGTTGTTCTCGGAGGATGTGTTGGTACCATTCTTTATTCATGGCTGTGTTCTTAGGCAAAATTGTGAGTGAGCCCACTCCCTTGGCTGAGAAGCAACCCCACACATGATTGGTCTCAGGATGCTTTACTGTTGTCATGACACAGGACTGATGGTAGCGCTCACCTTGTCTTCTCCGGACAAGCTTTTTCCGGATGCCCCATACAGTTGGAAAGGGGATTCATCAGAGAAAATGACTTTACCCCAGTCCTCAGCAGTCCAATCCCTGTACCTTTTGCAGAATATCAGTCTGTCCCTGATGTTTTTCCTGGAGAGAAGTGGCTTCTTTGCTGCCCTTCTTGAAACCAGGCCATCCTCCAAAAGTCTTTGCCTCACTGTGCGTGCAGATGCACTCACACCTGCCTGCTGCCATTCCTGAGCAAGCTCTGGACTGGTGGTACCCCGATCCTGCAGCTGAATCACGTTTAGGAGACGGTCCTGGCATTTGCTGGACATTCTTGGGCGCCCTGAAGCCTTCTTCACAACAATTGAACCGCTCTCCTTGAAGTTCTTGATGATCCGATAAATGGTTGATTTAGGTGCAATCTTACTGGCAGCAATATCCTTGCCTGTTACGCCCTTTTTGTGCAAAGCAATGATGACGGCATGTGTTTCCTTGCAGGTAACCATAGTTGACAGAGGAAGAACAATGATTCCAAGCACCATCCTCCTTTTGAAGCTTCCAGTCTGTTATTCAAACTCAATCAGCATGACAGAGTGATCTCCAGCCTTGTCCTCGTCAACACTCACACCTGTGTTAACGAGAGAATCACTGACATGATGTCAGCTAGTCCTTTTGTGACAGGGCTGAAATGCAGTGGAAATGTTTTTTGGGGATTCAGATCATTTGCATGGCAAAGAGGGACTTTGCAATTAATTGCAATTCATCTGATCACTCTTCATAACATTCTGGAGTATATGCAAATTGCCATCATACAAACTGAGGCAGCAGACTTTGTGAAAATGTAACGATCGTCGTAGAGAGGGGACCAAGATGCAGCGTGGCACGTGTTCATGATTAATTTATTTGAATCAAACAAACACTCGAACAAAAATAACAAAGGGAAACGAAAGCGCACAGTTCTGTCAGGTACAGAAGCACAAAACAGAAAACAACTACCCACCAACACAGGTGGGAAAAGGCTGCCTAAGTATGATTCCTAATCAGAAACAACGATAGACAGCTGCCTCTGATTAGGAACCACACTCGGCCCAAAACAAAGGTGCGGAAAGGTGCGGACTCCCGGCCGCAAACCTGAACCTATAGGGGAGGGTCCGGGTGGGCATCTATTCTTGGCGGTGGCTCTGGTACGGGGCGTAGCCCCCACTCCACCCGCTGATCCCCCCGCTTCTGTGTTGCCGGAGGAACCAGACCGTGGATCATCGCCAGAGGCTCTGAACTGCCGACCGCCGCTGAAGACTCCGGACTGCAGGCCGCCGCTGAAGACTCCGGGCTGCAGACCGCCGCTGAAGACTCCGGGCTGCAGACCGTCACTGAAGGTTCCGGGCTGCAGGCCGTCGCTGAAGGTTCCGGGCTGCAGGCCGTCGCTGAAGGTTCCGGGCTGCAGACCGTCTCAGGAGGTTCCGGACTGTGGACCGTCGCTGGAGGCTCCGGACTGTGGAGTGTCGCTGGAGGCTCCGGACTGGGGAGCGTCGCTGGAGGCTCCGGACTGGGGAGCGTCGCTGGAGGCTTCAGACTGGGGAGCGTCGCTGGAGGCTCCGGACTGGGGAGCATCGCTGGAGGCTCCGGACTGGAGAGCGTCGCTGAAGGCTCCGGACTGGAGAGAGTCGCTACAGGCTCCGTGCCATGGATCATCACTACAGGTTCCACACCATGGATCATCACTGGAGGCTTCTTGCCATGGATCATCACTGGAGGCTTTGTGCCATGGATCATCACTGGAGGCTTCGGACCATGGATCATCACTGGAGGCTTCTTACGTGGATCCGGAACAGGTCTCACCGGACTGAGGAGACGTACTGACAGCCTGGTACGTGGAGCAGGCACAGGGCGTACCAGGCTGAATAGACTCACTGGAGGGAGAGTGCGAGGAGCAGGCATAGGACGTACTGGGCTGTGGAGGCGCACTGGAGGGAGAGTGCGAGGAGCAGGCATAGGACGTACTGGGCTGTGGAGGCGCACTGGAGGGAGAGTGCGAGGAGCAGGCACAGGACGTACTGGGCTGTGGATGCGCACTGGAGATACATCGTGCATCACCACGATAAGCACGGGGAGTTGGCTCAGGTCTCAACCCTGACTCCGCCAATCTACCCGTGTGCCCCCCAAAAAAAATAATTTGGGGGCTGCCTCTCGTGCTTCCATCCTTGCCGTGCTAGTTCCTCTCTCGCTGCCTTCACCTGCTTCCCCGGCAGGCTTCTGTATCTCTCCAATACTTGCCCCCAAGTCCAGTCTCTCCTTTCCTCAAACTCCTCCAGAGACCAGGAATCCATCTCCTCCCGGGCACGCTGCTTGATCCAGTTGTGGTGGGTAGTTCTGTAACGATCGTCGTAGAGAGGGGACCAAGATGCAGCATGGCACGTGTTCATGATTAATTTATTTGAATCAAACAAACACTCAAACAAAAATAACAAAGGGAAACGAAAGCGCACAGTTCTGTCAGGTACAGAAGCACAAAACAGAAAACAACATTTTCAACCTCTCCCTGACTGAGTCTGTAATACCAACATGTTTCAAGCAGACCACCATAGCCCCTGTGCCCAAGAACACTAAGGTAGCCTGCCTAAATGACTACCGACCCATCTGTAGCCATGAAGTGCTTTGAAAGGCTGGTCATGGCTCACATCAACACCATTATCCCAGAAACCCTAGACCCACTCCAATTTGCATACCGGCCCAACAGATCAACAGATGATGCAATCTCTATTGCACTCAACACTGCCCTTTCCCACCTGGACAAAATGAACACCTATGTGGGAATGCTATTCATTGACTACAGCTCAGCGTTCAACACCACAGTATCTTCGAAGCTCATCACTAAGCTAAGGACCCTGGGACTAAACACCTCCCTCTGCAACTGGATTCTGGACTTCCTGACGGGCCGCCCCCAGGTTGTAAGGGTAGGTAACAACAGTCCCCTCCTGTACTCCCTGTTCACTCATGACTGCATGGCCAGGCACGACTCCAACACCATCATCAAGTTTGCCGATGACACAACAGTGGTACATGTAAGCCTGATCACAGACAACAATGAGACAGCCTATAGGAAGGACGTCAGAGACCTGACCGTGTGGTGCCAGGACAACAACCTCTCCCTCAACGTGATCAAGACAAAGGAGCAGATCGTGGATTACAGGAAAAGGAGGACCGAGCACGCCCCCATTCTCATCAACAGGGCTGTAGTGGAGCAGGTTGAGAGCTTCAAGTTCCTTGGTGTCCACATCACCAACAAACTATCACAGTCCAAACACACTAAGACAGTCGTAAAGAGGGCACGACAAAGCCTATTCCCCCTCAGGAGACTGAAAATATTTGGGATGGGTCCTCAAAAGGTTCTACAGCTGCACCATCGAGAGCATCCTGACCAGTTGCATCACTGCCTGCTCGTCCTCCGACCGCAAGGCACTACAGAGGGTAGTGTGTACGGCCCAGTACATCACTGGGGCCAAAGCTTCCTGCCATCCAGGACCTCTATACCAGGCGGTGTCAGAGGATGGCCCTAAAAATTGTTAAAGACTCCAGCCACCCTAGTCATAGACTGTTCTCTCTGCTACCGCATGGCAAGCGGTACCGGTGTGCCAAGTCTAGGTCCAAAAGGCTTCTTAACAACTTCTTCCCCCAAGCCATAAGACTCTTTAACAGCTAATCAAGGGGCTACCCAGACTATTTGCATTGCCCCTCCCACTTATCTTTTTTTTTACTTAACACTTATTTATCTTAACTGCATTGTTGGTTAAGGGCTTGTAAGTAACAATTTCACTGTAAGGTTGCATTCGACCCATGTGATAAATAGAAATTAATTTGATTTATTTCCCTTTATAGTTTATTCGCCTTAGCATGACCTTCATACACATACAATTTATTTTCCAAACATAGTTTTTTTGTGTCAGCAATTAGACATTGTTCTTAGGGGGAGCTAGTTACCCCCTAGTACCCTAATTGTGCCTGGATCCACTTTAGATCTAATATCCCTAGCGAATTGATGTTGATCATCTGTTGTCTGCTTGATATACAGCAGGGTTTAGTTCTTTAACAGAGAAAGCATCAAGGTAATGAGTCCATGTTTTTTTGCGTCGGATTGGACACCGACTGTAATGTGCACAATTGTGTAGGATAGAATACTGCACAACACTCAACACTATTCCTATTAATTATTCTGGATATAATGACAACAAATGACATAGCCTAGTGGGCTATTCACACCTTGATCTGGTAATGAAGTAACATACATTTTGTTTTCCATGTTACACCTTCAATTTTAAACATTACAAGTGGGGGATAGATTGAAATTTACTGGGGGGAGGGGTGGTGAAAAATATGGGAGGGTTGTCCCCCCCAAAATTGCTTTGGGGAGGGTTGTGTGATTTTTTTGGGGGGGGGGGGGGGGGGGGGCACAGGGGAGGGTAGGTTGTTTTTCCATTGTTTACATTCGCTCTTCTGCTCGTATTTTTCCTATAAACAATGGCTTGACTTACTTTTGATATTACCACAATTAAGTTTACTGGAAGAAAGAGATCTACACACTGTCGAATAAAGGAATAGATCCAAAACTGAGGCTTGAATGCAAAATAAAGATGTTTATTGGAACATCATGGTGCCCAAAGAATATATCATAGTGCAAGATAGTGCATCAATTAAAGGTAAAAACAAACGTTTCAGCCTCAGGCCTTCATCAGTGTAAATTATCAGCACACACACCTGTTTTCCATTGCAATGATAATTGCATATGTCACATGATTGGGCAAGAAAAGACATCAGAAAATCTATAAACTGTATTTATTTATTTTATTTCACCTTTATTTAGCCAGGTAGGTAAGTTGAGAACAAGTTCACATTTACAACTGCGACCTGGCCAACAATAAAGCAAAGCAGTTCGACACATACAACAACACAGTTACACATGGAATAAACAAAACATACAGTCAATAATACAGTTGAAGAAAATATATATACAGTGTGTGCAAATGAAGTAAGAAAAGGGAGGTAAGGCAATAAATAGGCCATGGTGGCGAAGTAATTACAATATACCAATTAGACACTAGAGTGATTGATGTGCAGAAGATGAATGCGCAAGTAGAGATACAGGGGTGCAAAGGAGCAAGATAAATAAATAAATACAGTATGGGGATGAGGTGTTGGATGGGCTATTTATAGATGGGCTATGTACAGGTGCAGTGATCTGTGAGCTGCTCTGACAGCTGGTGCTTAAAGCTAGTGAGGGAGGTAAGAGTCTCCAGCTTCAGTGATTTTTGCAATTCATTCCAGTCATTGGCAGCAGAGAACTGGAAGGAAAGGCGGCCAAAGAAGGAATTGGCTTTGGGGGTGACTAGAGAGATATACCTGCTGGAGCGCATGCTACGAGTGGGTGCTGCTATGGTGACCAGTGAGCTGAGATAAGGCGGGACTTTACCTAGCAAAGACTTGTAGATGACCTGAAGCCAGTGGGTTTGGTGACGAGTATGAAGCGAGGGCCAGCCAACGAGAGCGTACAGGTCGCAGTGGTAGGTAGTATATGGGGCTTTGGTGACAAAACATATGGCATTGTGATAGACTGAATCCAATTTGTTGAGTAGAGTGTTGGTGACTATTTTGTATTTTGTATTTTGTAAATGATAGTACCTAGTACAATAGAATGCATGATCTACTTAATATACAAAAGCGGACAGTGAAACATCATAAATTACTGCTTATACATATACTGTCCCATGTGAACATTTCCTCATAAGAAATAACACAGGATTTAAAGAGTAGGAAGCTAGAGACACCACTAGATGGAGGTATAAAACACAGAGGCAATATACCAGTTACAGAAAACACTTCAATAACAATTATTCATTCAAGCCTGATGGGTGGAGAATTTTTAAATAGAACATCCACCTGCATTCTATCTGGAGAAGACTTCATTGAAGATGGCCACTCCTTTGTGAACGTTTTATCTGCTGTTAAACACAGAAGGATATGGAAGAGACGGGGTGACCGCCCTCTGAGAAATGACATGCGATAGGGGATTTAGTGTCATTTCTCCTTACAGTACTCTTGTGTTCTATAATACGTGTTCCTATCGGTCTGGTTCTTACTGGTTTTGCCCACATATTGCTTATTGCATGGACAAGAGATAAGGTATATGACATTTAAAGAGCTGCAAGTGAGGAACTGTTTGATAATGTATTGTTAGCCAGTGGCAGGAATCCCTACATGCCGCACAACTGCGACAGGGGTAGAAGTCACCTCATCTAGTCTTCCGTCATTTCTTATAGGGGAGACATGAGTGTTTGCCCAAGCAATGAAGTCCCTGATATTCCTGCCCTGCAGCGTGAAAGGAGAGGGGGGTCAGATAGATTTTTTGGGCAAGCAGGATCAGCCATAAGCACATTCCAATGTTTCTTAGCAGCTCCCTTGATGTCATCGCTCAAAGGACAATATGTAGTGGTACAGATACAATGTTTTATTTTATTACTTTTATCCCTTCTGGTAGAGGTCTCATCAATGGTACGTACTTTACTGAGAGCGTCATCAAGCCATTCTTTCGTGTATGAGCGGGCCTCAAACAGTCTATACATTTTCATAGCCTCGTTTTCAAAGTCCGTTTTACTAGTACAAATGCGTTTCAGTCTCAGAAATTGTGTGTACGGTAATCCCTTTTTCAGAAATGTGGGATGCGCAGTAGCTGCATGTGGGAGACTTTTCTTGTGTGTAGGCTTTGTGTACAAAGTAGTGGACAAAGTAGACCCTGAGTGAAGGTGCACCAGTGTACCAAGGAAAGATATATCGCCATTACCAATCTCTGCTGTAAACTTGATAGATTGAACCATAACATTAAGGTCAGCGAGAAAATCAAACACATTGAGGGGACCGTTCCAAATGAGAAACACATAATCAACATATATTTTACACATACTTATATGATAGGAGAAGGGTTATTGTGCCCAATGAACTTGTCTTCAAGATAACCCACAAATAGACATGAATTGTTAGGAGAGAAAATGGAGCCCATAGTCGCTACCTGTTTTTGTAAATAGTAACAGTCTTAAAATAAAAAATAGTTATTGAACAGGAGGGTACTCAGATCCAACAAAAAACCTGTAGAGGACGTTGTGTCCCCCTCTCTGTTCCAAAAATAACTTCAAAGCCTCCAGTCCTTTGTCATCTAGGGTGATGAGAGAGATAGCTAAATAGTCATCCCCAATTTCAAGTTCAGATAGTTGTTTAAGGAAATCGCCCGTGTCTCACGAGTATGAGGGCAATTGCACCACTATAGTATGTAGGATCCAGTCAATATAATGGGAAATAGGTTCAGTTAAACTGTCCTTACATGCTACAATAAGCCGTCCAGGAGGCTTCTCTAGTGATTTGTGAACCTTAGGAAGGCAGTACTTAAGAGCGACTGAAGGAATGCGCTTTGGAGAAAAGAGTCAAATTCATCCTTAAAATTGTGGTATGGTTGCTTTTCAAGTTGGTGTAACAAGTCTCATTAGAGAGTTGGGACATGAGTTCAAAGTCTTAATTCTCTTTATTTAACAATACTAAGCCGCCTCCTTTGTCAGTGGGTTTCCAAACCACATTCCTGTTGCTGCTCAGGGACAATAATTTATCACATTAAACTTTACCAATATCTCTATGTTTAGAAGACTGCAGGATTAAGTCAATATCTCCATCCACCAGATTACAAAAAGTATCAATAGCGACATTGTTGACTGGTGGACAAAAGTTACTTTTGACTCTTAGAGTGGTTTGCACATTGTCTTTGTTGTAGAAATATTTCAGCTTGATGGATCTATAGAATTGGAACATCTGAACTTTAAGCTTAAATGGATTAGTAGTAGAAGGGGGGGACATATGACAAACCTTTCTTAAGAAGGCGTTGCTTGGGACGGTGTCAGGTTGTTGTCAGACAGATAGATGATTAGGTTATTGTCCTGCTGCTCGGGTGGTGCTGACGTTTTTCTCCCCATTCCACATCGACCCCCTCCGCACCCACTTTGTCTGGTATTGTAGCGGTACTGTTGGGGTCTTGATCACGTTCCGGGGCTGTGTTGTCCTTCTTCCCGTTGACAATCCTGGTCCTGGCTTTATTGAGGACCTCACACCACTTGGTGCAGAATTTTTAATCTTTGCGACCCAGAGTAGGTACTTTCTGAATACGGAGGCCTCTTGGGATCCTCTTAGACCGTACGTACTCACTCAGTGTCATGCCATGTAGTTTTAGCCTGGTTTCCTTTAGGTGCAGATATTTCAGATTGGGAGAGAGGTTGTCAGCTGAGGGAGCTGGCATATGGACATGGCCCGTGTCAGGAAAAAGGATGTTTTCAATGTCCGCATCGATGTAAATCTGTGTGTGTGCTTGGCATCAGTTAAGCCTCGGATTTCTGCAAACGAATAATGTTTAGAAATTTGGTATGGCTATTATTAAACTTTAGCTACCACAGGCCTATGATTTTAAGGCAGTGGGCCCCGTCGCTCCAACTGGCTTGGACAGTTGAATTATTTTGTTTTTTTTAACCTTTATTTAACTAGGCAAGTCAGTTAAGAACACATTCTTATTTTCAATGAGCCTAGGAACTGCTTTGTTCAGGGTCAGAACGACTGATTTTTACCTTGTCAGCTCGGGGATTCGGTCTTGCAACCTTTCGGGTTACTAGTCCAACGCTCTCACCACTAGGCTACCTGCCGACCTCACTTGAGGTGAGGAAGATGGTTTCAGGTCTACCAGAGTTACTTCTATAATCTAACAATATAATGCTATCTTCATACAAAATATTTGGATCGAAAATTAACGAATTACCCTTCTTCTGAACGTCTATATTTGTATAGCAGACGCAGTAGCCATCTCACAAAAATAAATGCATGCCTCCAGCATATCTCTATCCCTCTGGGGTTAGGCCTAAGCTTCTCTTTCTTTATACTGTAAGCTGTACAGGGTTCTGTAAGATCAAACAGAAGTTAGACATTCCGATATGTCCAAATAATGTTTATTTGGAGTGTAAAATATTTAATGCTAACTCAAAAACAGAACTGGGTATTCAAGAAGAATGTTATATGATCTCTACAAACCATTTCTGTATGGACCTCGCTTTGTGCATGGGGGCATTGTCATGGTGAAACAGGAAAGGGCCTTCCCTAAACAAAGTTGGAAGCACAGAATCGTCTAGAATGTCATTGTATGAGGTAGCGTTAAGATTTCCCTTCACTGGAACTAAGGGGCCTAGCCCGATCTACGAAAAACAGCCTCAGACCATTATTCCTCCTCCACCAAATTTTACAGTTGGCACTATGCATTGGGGCAGGTAGGGCTCTCCTGGCATCCGCCAAACCCAGATTCATCCGTTGGACTGCTAGATGGTGAAGCATGATTCATCACTCCAGAGATCGCGTTTCCAACTTGGTAGTGAGTGTTGCAGCCAAGGACAAATTCTTTTTTACACGCTTCAGCACTCAGCAGTGATGTTCTGTGAGCTTGTGTGGTCTACCAATTTGCGGCTGAGCCTTTGTTGCTCCTAGATGTTTCCACTTCACAATAATAGCACTTACAGTTGACCGGGGCAGCTCTAGCAGGGCAGAAATTTGACTGACTGACTTGTTTGAAAGGTGGCATCCTATGACGATGCCACGTTGAAAGTCACTGAGCTCTTCAGTAAGGCCATTCAACTGCCAATGTTTGTCTATGGAGATTGCATGGCTGTGTGCTCAATTTTATACACCTGTCAGCAACGGGTGTGGCAGAAATAGCTGAACCCACTAATTTGAAGGGGTGTCCACATACTTTTGTATATAGTGTATATTAAAAGGCTTTCCCAAAAACGTTCGCAATTAGTTGTTATCAAGAAAGTAGCCTATGCTTACCTGGCAGAATGGCTATTTTCATCAATCCAGTGGGCATTTGTTTTGCAAACTCTACCATCACATGTTCACTACAAAAACACGACTTAACAATAGCCTCTTGATAAGTGCACACTTAAATGAAAGGGTACCCCAAAATAAAAATGTATTCTCTTTTCTTTTTATTTACAAATCTCAAAAGTGGTTTCCTGATGTGGTTTAAGCATTGTGGTGCACTTATAACACCACATTTTATTGTTTTTCTATTAATAAAAGTGTGATATTGAGAGCGAAAACTGTTTTTTTTGTGTGTTTTAATTTTTGGGATTTTACCCCCTTTTTTCATGATATATAATTGCGATCTTGTCTCATCGCTGCAACTCCCCAACGGGCTCGGGAGAGGCATACATCCTCCGAAACATGACCCGCCATTCCACGCTTCTTAACACTCGCCTGCTTAACCCGCAAGCCAGCCCCACCAATGTGTCGGGGGAAACATCATCCAACTGACAACCCGAAGCTAGCCTGCAGGCACGATCAGCCAAGTAAAGCCCCCCAGCCAATCCCTCCCCTAACACAGACGATGCTGGAACACCCTATGGGACTCCCGGTCACAGCCGGTTGGGACACAGCCTGGGATCAAACCCAGGTCTGTAGTGACACCTCAAGCACTGCAATGCAGTGCCTTAGACCGCTGCGCCACTCGTGAGGCCTAATTTTTTTGTTTTAATAAAATGCATAATTTGAAGAACAAACATTGTGGCAATTCATATCTTGCAGTAAAACTGTAAATAAGACTTTAATCTCAAGAGAAGACCGGTTAAATGTTAAAAAGGTTGAATGTTCTCTTACTTAGAAAATAGTCCTGATCATTCAAGCCTAGGCAGTATCCAAAACAACTAACAATACACTGAATATAAATTCAATAATTTCACTGTGTATTTCAGATGGAATTTAGGCATTAGAATGTACCACCAAAAGAGAACCCTGGGGGACACCTGGCTGGTAACTTGTATTATTTGGCGGGCTGCTCTATGTACTTGTGGAAAACACTGGTCTAAGTGAACGTTATCTTTAAAAATTGTACTCTTTATGACAATACTACATACAGATAACAGCCAAAATAAAGGAAACACTTGAGTAAATGAGGAATACAAAGTATATTGAAAGCAGGTGCTTCTACACAGGTGTGGTTCCTGAGTTAAGCATTTAACATAAATGCCCAGTTGCCCATTATTTTGTCTACCATGGCTAGAAGAGATCTGGGACTTTGAAAGCGGCATCTCAAAAGAAACTTATGTGGTTTAAAGGTTACGTGTTTGTGTCTCAGTCACCAGATCTCAACCCAGTTGAACACTTATGGGAGATTCTTGTCCTTTTAAAAACCTGCTCTATGTAAAATATTGTGTGATATAGCTTGGAAAATAAACATGACTGGAAGACATGATGTTCGTTTCCAACATACGGGCTATTTTCGTAAAGAAGTTCAATTCTCATGTTTTGTTTCTTTGCCACGAAACGAATGAAGATACTGGTATTGTCCCAGCCATATTATTAAGATACTTTATGTTGGTGTTGCATTTATTATGGCAGATACCTGTATATCATAAGCCTTTTTTGTTGTTGTTGAGTTATACCTTAACACATTGGTCTGAAACTACTGAACATCAAGCCGGCAAGCCACATTATACTGGCTTGCAAAGTGATGTGTAATTCCTATTGGAATCCAGCCAGAGTGAGGATGTCTAACAATTTTTGAACTTTTAAATCACCTGCAACCTGCTTTCAGAATGACTGCCCAGGTAAGAATTGATTATTGAGCCTACCTAAATAATATAAACTGGAACAGCCATCTCAGTAACGGGTGCAAGTCCAACTAAAATATTGGATTAGTTTAGAAAAATGTATGGCTAATGCTACTTCCTGATGTTCAGCCAATCAGGTTGCGGCAGTCTGTTGTTTACCCCCGTCTGAACGCAGTATGCAACATCAAGAAGTAGCATTCGCCACTCTAGCATGGTGGTGGAAAATTCTGTTTTATTAAGAGGAAATGGGTGGGGTTATATCCTGCCTGTATCGTCAGACGGGGCCACAGTGTCTCCTGACCCCTCCTCTCAGTCTCCAGTATTTATGTTGCAATAGTTTGTGTCAGGGGGCTAGGGTCAGTCTGTTATATCTGGAGTGTTTCTCCAGTCTTATCCGGTGTGAATTTAAGTATGCTCTCTCTAATTCTCTCTTGGAGGACCTGAGCTCTAGGACCATGCCTCATGACTACCTGGCCTGATGACTCCTTGCTGTCCCCAGTCCACCTGGTCGTGCTGCTGCTCCAGTTTCAACTGTTCTGCCTGCGGCTATGGAACCCTGACCTGTTCACCGGACGTGCCAACTTGTCCCAGACCTGCTGTTTTCAACTCTCTAGAGACAGCAGGAGTAGTAGATGATGATCGGCAATGAAAAGCCAACTCTGAATGATCGGCAATGAAAAGCCAACTGACATTTACTCCTGAGGTGCTGACCTGTTGCACCCTCTACAACCACTGTGATTATTATTATTTAACCCTGCTGGTCATCTATGAACATTTGAACATCTTGGCCATGTTCTGTTATAAATCTCCACCCGGCACAGCCAGAAGAGGACTGGCCACCCCTCATAGCCTGGGTCCTCTCTAGGTTTCTTCCTAGGTTCCGGCCTTTCTAGGGAGTTTTTCCTAGCCACCGTGCTTCTACACCTGCATTTCTTGCTGTTTGGGGTTTTAGGCTGGGTTTCTGTACAGCACGTTGTGACATCAGCTGATGTAAAAAGGGCTTTATAAATACATTTGATTGAACTTTGATTGAAATAGAGGAAATGGATGCCCTTGCACCCTGAATGTAGAATGTTTTATGTACGAGCCGGGCGCTGGGGGGGATACGAGTGTATTGCCGGCTACATAAATTCCAGTTGGGATGCAGACAAACGACCTAAAAGTTAAAATAGTGCCATCTGCCGGCCACCCGTGATACATTTTGCACACGTCAATAAAAAAAAACTCCACTGCCATTACATACTGTAAAATAACTTGTTTTCTCCTCATATATACACACTAAGACCTATTCAACAACATTTTTGAAGGATGGATGCATACTTAGCCCTGGGGATGAAGTTACAAGCACTGACTTTTTCTGAAAGAGGTAAGACAGAAACAAAAATAAAAACAGTTTGGAGGGGAACTGGACCAAACATCTGTTAGATGTATTTATATATTAAAAAAATAAGTACAAATATAGTTGTGTAATGTACAAAATTACAACAAATATTACATGATGTATGGTTGACACAGTAGGACACACTAGGACACCAGGTCTTTGTAATGGTATTTGTCTGATATAGTCGACACCTTGTCCCAGGCCTTGATGCTTCCCAGAACAGTCAGCACATCGCTCACCACGGCCCTACAGGAAATAGAAACCACATTACATACATTATCAAAACACTACCCTGACCATATCACATGATTCTGCCTGTATCATAAAAGTATATATTTGAGGTAGGTAAGGCAGTGTTACCGTGTGTTGGGGTGGTCAGGCTGTTGTTTGTAGACTGAATGGGCAGTCTGCAGGAGATGGTCACTGAAGGACTTCAGCTGAGAGGGACAGGAGCTCACGTCTTTAAACCAGGACTGAGGAAAACACGCCGCGACCTGCTCAGCGAAAGAGATGGAGAGACGAGAGAGAGCAATAAATCTCAGTTAATTTTGAGAAAAACCTGAAAATGACACCACTAAACTGAGCCATCTCGAAGACGGCAGAGCAATTACTCCCCTAGGAAACACCTTGAAACCCCCGTAGACAACACACTAACATTAGACACACGCAATTCACCTACACACATTTTTGCATTTATGGACAGAGTCCTGAGATTGGGTCTCGTTGAGTAGCGTCATCATCAGGTAGCAGTTCAGAAGTTTGTCCAACATCAGCTCCTTTAGAGCGTGTTCAGGTATCAAACCGTCCCACTGGCCCACGTTACCTAGGAGCTGACACGCAAGAGAAACACCACTAAAGCAATGCATGTTACGGAAATGGCAAGAGAGAGCACGCAGTAAAGGCAGGGCAATAGCTGCACATGGCAGCACACAAGGAGCTGTGACGAAAGCCCTCCCATCTCTTGACTGGACTTTATTGGTAGATGTTGTAATGGGCTAACTAGCCACATGGTCCCTCACCACAGTACACTATACCCCTCTCTTAGAAAACACATCGTTGAAAAAAAATCATCTTTAAACGGAGTGTTGTTACGTACCTTCACAGCTGTCCAGAACTGCTGGTCTCTGAACCGCCTCTGTGGAGAAGACTTGTCATCTAAAAACCTGCCAAAAGACCAGGCCGTTATGGTAAAGTACTGTAAGCTACGGTAAGACACATGAATTCCAGTAACTACTTAAATAAATCACATGTCCTCTAAGTGTTGAGATATCTGGTGGAGTCACTCACTTCTTAGGGTAGTGAGGAATGAAGATTTCATTATCCACTGAACTCCCCAATCTGCCACTCACTGCTTCTAAAAACACCTGGCAGGGGACAGGACAGGGACAGACAGAGGGAACAGGACATATTTCCATTCTGACACTCACAGGTAGTAGTTAAGTTTCAAAAGGTGCTCTCTCATTTTGTGACTGCTGTCTGGCATTCTTTGTGACTAGAGCCATGAATAGAGTTTGGTCCGAATGTTGGATTGTCTGTGAAAGCCATTTTACATTTTTTGTAAAAAAAAAAAGTTGGGATACAGGCAAGTGGTACAAACGTAGGAAGGGAGGACACGGGGATTGAACCAAGGTCTCCGGTGGGGAGTAGTAAATATGACTGGCTGGGAGAAATACTGCTAGTGCGGGCACTGCACTGTGGAAGCAGTTTTAACTGTTACCTTGACTGCTTTGCTCTGCTCTCCCTCAAACAGAGAGTAGTCGTCCTGCAGCCTGCGACACAGCTCAGACAGACACACTGACTGACGGCTGGACAGAGGGTCCCACACTAACTCCACAATACCTGTGAGGAGGACACATTAAAGTGAGACACACCTCAGTAAAATCACAGGGACACTCATGACAAAATTGAAAGGGGAGTGCTATACACATCCATAGGGTGTGTGTTTCTGTAGACCTTGTATCTTGGGTAACAGGGTCTTCTCTATGATAGCAGGCAGTGTTTTTCGGTCTGTGTGCTCTGCCTCCTGGTAACCCAGTCCGTGACAGAAGGTCTCAACAGCAGAGTACCACGGCAGAGCCTCAAAGTCCTCCCCTGCAGCCTGATACACAGAGAGAAAATGACAGAGGCACTGTCGCTCAAATTACATACATTTGAAATGAAAATGAGCTCTGTCAACAGATATAAATCTGAAACACAGACTTCCAGTACTAATTTTCAATGCTGATTTTGGCTAATACAATTAGCATTACCGCCAGTGCTAAGATTTACCATTGCACTAGGTTTGTGTGTATATAGCGTACCTGTAAGGGGTTCCAGCCTAAGAGCTGGAGTCTGATGAGTGGGTTGAGTAGTTTGGGCAGACAGAGGCTGATGTAGGCTGAGTGGTAGGACTCGGAGAAGGCTCCTCTCCATTCGTCGAAGCGAGACAGAACCTTCTTCACCACCCAGAAGTCCTCATTCACGTCACAGAACACACCCTGGGACCTGCTCAGGATCTCTGCTGGATTAGACAGGAGGGAAAAAGATGTCTGTTATTCTATGGGTTAGAGAGCTAGCACTAACTAATTCTGTAAGGAACAGAATGGCCAATTGTTTGATAAAGAAAAATACAGAAACCAATTTGGAAATTAAATACTGGGCTAAAATCAAGGTGTCACCAACACATTTGGTAAGTGGAGGACATTTGTCCTCGCCCAGTACAGCTACAATCCTCACCTCTCCCCTTCTGCAGTTCTGCCTCTTCCTCAGTTGAAAGCTCACTGTCGGCCGGCAGGCTACCACAGTCCTCCTCACCTGGCTCACTGGATGGAGAGACAATGATATCATAGAGTACATCAGGATGCAGTGAAGAATGAAGGAATTCACCTAAAAGCTAAAGCGACGTGAAGTGTCAGTAATAAAGGGAATATTCCCACTCACAATTTATTCTGTTTTTCATTCACGCTTTCCCCTGAATCTCCTTCACAGTGTGGAACAGTGGCATCTGGAGAGCGAGAGAGCAAGTTTATAAATGCACCCGACTACAGCTAATCAAAAATAAACAGATCAACGGTGTGAGGAGGTGAACTATGGTAGAAAGTTCACCTCCCGCCATTTCACTGACTGGGACCACGCACACGCACGCACGCACGCACGCACGCACGCACGCACGCACGCAAAAAAGAACAACTCACAGCTGAGCTGCTGTAAGCGAGAGGACTCCAGTTGTACGGCCTTTCGTCTCCTTGACAACAGTTCCTCCGCCTGTTCAGACAGCAGAGTGTGCATGTCCACCTCCACACTGTTGATCTCCACCACCTAGGGATGATCAATCCATATGTTTTATTACATGTAAAATGTGACCCCCCCCCAACCTCAATAACACTGTCTGATCACCACATTTTACATTTGAGTCATTTAGCAGACGCTCTTACCCAGAGCAACTTACAGTCAGCGCATTCATCTTAAAATAGCTAAGTGGGACAACCACATATCACAGTCAGAGTAAGTACATTTTTCCTCAAAGTAGCCATCAGCAAAGCCGGTGCTAGAATGGGGGGGGGGGAGGGGGGGAGTCACGTGCGAGTGTTAGTTCCCAAAAGGGGGTGCTGTGGGATTATTTAAGACACTTTCAGATACAGTGAAGAGCTTTGACGGCTGAGTGGGAGCTGCCTTCCTGTAGGGGTGGAAGGGTAGAGAGACCAGAGGTGGCAGAACGGAGTACTCGGGTTGGGGGGGGGGGGGGGTAGGGTTTGAGCATAGCCTGAAGGTAGGGAGGGGCAGTTCTTCTTGCTGTTCTGTAGGCAAGTTCCATGGTCTTGTAGTGGATGCGAGCTTCGACTGGAAGCCAGTGAAGTGTGCAGCCGGGCGGGGTGACATGGGAGAATTTGGGAAGGTTGCACACCAGGCGGGCTGCAGCGTTCTGGATAAGTTGCAGGGGTTTGATGCACAAGCAGGGAGCCCAGCCAACAGCAAATTGCAGTAGTCCAGATGGGAGATAAGTGCTTAGACTAGGACCTGCACTGCTTCCTGTGTGAGTTAGTATCGTACTCTACGGAATTGTTGTAGAGCATGAATCTGCAGGAGCGAGTCACTGCTTTGATGTTTGCAGAGAACGACAGGGTGTTGTCCAAGGTCACACCAAGGTTATTTGCACTCTGGGAGGGGGACATTGTAGAGCTGTCAACCATGGAGGAACCATGCAGGCCTTTCCCGGGAGGAAGAGCAGCGCCGTCTTGTCGAGCTTGAGGTGGTGGGCCGACATCCAAGCTGAAATGTCTGCCTGGCATGCCTTTTATATCAGAAAAGAAAGAAAGAAGGGATACCGATCTGTAGTTTGATGTCAGAGGGGTTGAGTGTTGTTTTCTTGAGGCGGGGAGCAACTCTGGCCATTTTGAAGCCAGAGGGGACGCAATCAGTGGTCAGGGATGGGGGAAGTGAGGAATGAGAGAAGGTCTCCAGAGATGGTCTGGAGGGGATGGGGTCGAGCGGGCTGGTTGTCCGGTGGCCAGACCTCACTGGTCGCAGGATTTCATCTGGAGAGAAAGAGGTCAAGGCGTAGGGTAGTTCTGTGTGAGAGGGACCAGTGGACTCAATAGGCTGAGAGAATGAGGAGCGGATGTTGACAAAGTCGTCCACTGAGAAGGAGGAGGGGGATGGAGGCTTGAGGGGGGAGGAGAAGGTGGAAGAGAGGCAGAAGCTTTAGAGTGATAGAAAGTGGTTTTAGCAGCAGATACAGAGGAAGAGAAGGTAGAGGGAGTGGAAGGATGATAGGTCCTTCAGGAAGTTTAGTTTTCCTCCATTTTCACTCATTCTACCTCAAGGTGGTGCTTCTTGTCATTTTAAAGACTTATAAAACACCTAACACTTTCGGCACAGAGCATGCTAACAGACTCTTCATGTTACCCAGAAGCCCTCTGATCTGACCTTCTCTCTCAGACATTCCACCAGGTTCTGAACGTAGGCGGTGGTGGCGCGGTAGAACCGTAGCTGGCGGTCGGCGGAACTGTCCTCAAGGTTCTCCAGAGAGGTTCTAGAGCTGTCCATGTCCACCTCCATCCTCCTCAGGTCTGCCTCATGAGCCCTGTGGACCTCCCGCAGATCACACAGTCTGGTGAGTAGGAGGAGAGGAATGGGGAGAGATATGTAGGGAGGAGGAGAGGAAAAGAGAGAGATTTACTAGACAAGCATCTTATCTTGCAGTTCAATTACATTAGGTATATAGTATAGAGAGGCCAATGTAAAGATAGATGAATGGAAAAATGAATTAACTCACTTCCGAGTGATCCTCTTCTTGACCATGCTGAGGCTGACGGGAGGCAGAGACTCTGGGATGTTGACTCTCTGTTTCCGCCTGCTGCTGCTTATCCTCACAGAGCCACTGCCTTCACTGCCTGATGGACTCTGCAGGGGCAGACAGACACACAGAGAGAGAGAGAGAGAGAGAGAGAGAGAGAGAGAGAGAAAGTGTGTTTGTGTGTGACTTAGAAAGTAGAGGGGTGAATATCGTACCTGTTCCCCAGGGTGTCGCTTCACTCCCTTCCCAATCTGTTGCTCCTCCCACAGGTTATTATCCTCTCTCTCCTGGTCATCAGAGCCACTGTCACCACCGTCACTCCCTCCAGTATTAATAAGCACGGAGTGAGCCACCGAGCCAGATACAGAAATACAGAGAGAAAGACATTCACTACCTCCTGTACCAACACAACAAGGACTAAAAAACAAAGCGCATAACGACAACTGATTTCAGCACCCAGTCAAAGGAGGTGTGATATACGCCGAGTATACAAAACATTAGGAACACCTGCTCTTTCCATGACATAGACTGACCAGGTGAAAGCTAGGATCCCTTATTGATTCCATTTGTTAAATCCACTTCAATCAGTGCAGATGAAGGGGAGGAGACAGGTTAAAGAAGGATTTTAAGCTTTGACACAATTGAGACGGATTGTGTATGTGTGCCATTCAGATGGTGAATGGGAAAGAAAAAATATTTAACTGCCTTTGAACGGGGTATGGTAGTAGGTGCCAGGCACATCGGTTTGCGTCAAGAACTGCAATGCTGCTGGGTGTTTCACACTCAACAGTTTCCCGTGTGTATTAAGAACGGTCCACCACCCAAAGGACATCCAGCCAACTTGACAACTGTGGGAAGCACTGGAGTCAACATGGGCCAGCATCCCAGTGGAATGCTTGACATCTTGTAGAGTCCATGCCCTGACAAATATTAGGAAGGTGTTCCTAATGTTTGATATTCTCAGTATTAGTTCAGCTGCAACTCTCACGCCACTTTCTATAACCGACGCATATAACATTCTGGGGTTTGATTATAGATTGTCTGTTTATTATCCATGCATTAGCCTAATGTTTAGTGCAAAAAAATGTTTAAAAAAAGCTTAAACGGTCATCCGAGAGAACAAATCAATACATTCTCTCTTCCTGTTCCCCTCCTCTGTTACCCATCTTCTCTGCTATCCTCTCCCTGATTGTTTTGGACCGTGGGGCAAACTTGATCCTTCGCTCATGGTCATCTGGCGTATCATCATCATCATTATCCTCATCACTGCGTTCCTCCAGGTCCTCGTGGTCTGGTGTCCGGGGGGAGCTCTCCCAGTCTCTGCCCAGGGAGATGTGGTCCTTCTGGGCTCTGGCTTTCTGACGCTGCCTCCTGGCTGCCTGAATCCTCCTCGTGTCCGGAATCACCACTACACACAACAACACAAGGGATATCATTCAGAACACTGCCTATCTGCCTGTCTCTGTGTAGACCAGGGGTGGACCACCCTATCTTGCAAAGACAGGTGTGGAGGCAAAAAAAATTTGTGAAGACAAACTCACTCTTGATAATACTGTGCATGGAAGTATTCATACTCTTTGATTTTGTTTACTTAATTTATTGCAGCCTTTCCGTTGGAGAGCGAGCCTAGCCATCGGCGTGACTGACCTGGTTTATGTTTCTGAGTGGAGGACATGGAGGATCTGGAAGACTTGGATGATCTGGATGACATGGAGGAGGCAGAAGTGGATGTGGTTGACTTGGCGTCTCCGTCGCTCTCTGGGGACAGCTCTTCTCCGGACACATCACTACCGGACTGCTCTTTCGGGGACGCAACCACAGTCACATCTCTCCTGGCTGGGGTCAACACCGAGACATGGTTAGAGAGATCAATCATGTATCCTAAACAGGGGTGTGTTTTTACAACAATATAGATAGGTGATCATAAAGAAATTGTGTTTTTATGTCCGTGACTAGTGTCTCTTGTCTAGATTATTTGTGGTTGTAGTAGTAGACAATTTGACAATAAATGCCAATGTTGTGCTTGCCACGACGGGAAGTCTTGACGGGAAGTCTTTGCAGGGGAAGCCTCCTTCCTCCTGGCTTGGATACTTTTGTACCGGTTTCCTCCAGCATCTTCACAAGGTCCTTTGCTCTGGGATTGATTTGCACTTTTCGCCACAAAAGTATGTTCATCTCTAGGAAACAGAACGAGTCTCCTTCCTGAGTGGTATGACGGCTGCGTGGTCCCATGGTGTTTATACTTGCGTACTATTGTTTGGACATATGAACGTGGTACCTTCAGACGTTTGGAAATTGCTCCCAAGGATGAACCAGACTTGTTGAGGCCTACAATTGTTTTTCTGAGGTCTTCGCTGATTTCTTTTCATTTTCCCATGAAGTCAAGCAAAGTTTGAAGGTAGGCCTTGAAATACATCCACAACACCAATTGACTCAAATGCTGTCAGGCCCTACACCCAAACAAGGGCACTGCGTTCATCCACCTCTGGCCTGCTGGCCCCCCTACCTCTGAGGAAGCACAGTTCCCGCTCAGCCCAGTCAAAACTGTTCGCTGCTCTGACACCCCAATGGTGGAACAAGCTCCCTCACGACGCCAGGACAGCGGAGTCAATCACCACCTTCCGGAGACACCTGAAACCCCACCTCTTTAAGGAATACCTAGGATAGGATAAAGGAATCCTTCTAACCCCCCCCCCCCTTAAAAGATTTAGATGCACTATTGTAAAGTGGTTGTTCCACTGGATATCATAAGGTGAATGCACCAATTTGTAAGTCGCTCTGGATAAGAGCGTCTGCTAAATGACTTAAATGTAATGTCAATTAGCCTGTCAGAAGCTTCTAAACTATGACATAATTTTCTGGATTTTTCCAAGCTGTTTAAAGGGACAGTCAACTTAGTGTATGTAAACTTCTGACCCACTGGAATTGTTATACAGTGAATTATAAGTGAAATAATCTGTTTGTAAACAATTGTTGGAAAAATTACTTGTGCACAAAAAAGATGTCCTAACCGACTTGCCAAAGCCATTGTCTGTTAACAAGAAATTTGCGGAATGGTTGAAAAATGAGTTTTAATGACTCCAACCTAACAGGCTGACTACACCGCTCGCGTCGCGTGCATTGCAAGAAATTTTGAAATCTATATTATTCAAATTATTGCACCCACACTGTGCGCTCCAACGAGTGTCTGAGTTGCCAAGGGCTAAAATAGCAGTCAGTTCTATTTCTGACGCAGATCGCGCTGCAGATCCTGCCTCTCCCATCTCCTCATTGGTTTATAGAAGCAGATGCCCACGTGCCATCTCATCATTGGTTATACCCACGTCCAGCGTTGAGATTGCCTGCAATGACAACAAGCTCAGTCCGATGATGCTGCGACACGCCGCCCCAGAGCATGACGGATCCTCCACCTCCAAATCGATCCCTCTCCAGAGTACAGGCCTCGGTGTAAGGCTCATTCCTTCGACGATAAATGCGAATCCTACCATCACCCCTGGTGAGACAAAACCGCGACTTGTCAATGAAGAGCACTTTTTGCCAGTCCTGTCTGGTCCAGCGACGGTGGGTTTGTGCCCATAGGCGACGTTGTCGCCGGTGATGTCTGGTGAGGACCTGCCTTACAACAGGCCAACAAGCCTTCAGTCCAGCCGCTCTCAGCCTATTGTGGCCAGTCTGAGCACTGATGGGAGGGATTGTGCTTTCCTTATGTAACTCGGGAAGTTGTTGTTTCCATCCTGTACCTGTCCCGCATCTGTGTACGGATGTACCAATCCTGTGCAGGTGTTGTTACACATGGTCTGCCACTGTGAGGACGATCAGATGTCCATCCGGTCTCCCTGTAGCGCTGTCTTAGGCATCTCACAGTACGGACATTGCAATTTATTTCCTGGGCCACATCTGCAGTAATCATGCCTCCTTGCAGCATGCCTAAGGCACGTTCACGCAGATGAGCAGGGACCCAGGGCATCTTTCTTTTGGTGTTTTTCAGAGTCAGTAGAAATGCCTCTTTAGTGTCCCAAGTTTTCATAATTGTGACCTTAATTGCCTACAGGGTCCTGAAAAAGGGCAGTTTCTTTTTTTGCTGAGTTTATGTACATGTAGGTAGAGTTATTAAAGTGACTATGCATAGATAATAACAGGAGAGTAGCAGTGGCATAGAGGGGGGGGCAATGCAAATAGTCTGGGTAGCCATTTGATTAGCTGTTCAGTAGTCTTATGGCTTGGGGGTAGAATCTGTTAAGAAGCCTTTTGGACCTAGACTTGGTGCTCCGGTACTGCTTGCCGTGCAGTAGCAGAGAGAACAGCCTATGTCTAGGGTGGCTGGAGTCTTTGGCAATTCTTTGGGCCTTCCTCTGACACCACCTGGTATAGAGGTCCAGGATGGCAAGAAGCTTTGGCCCCAATGATGTACTGGACCTTACACACTACCCTCTGTAGTGTCTTGTGGTCAGAGGCCGAGCAGTTGCAATACCAGGCAGTGATGCAAGATTAGGATGCTCTCGATGGTGCAACTGTAAAACCTTTTGAAAATGTCAGTGAAGACACTTGCCAGTTGGTTAGTGCATGCTCTGAGTACACATCCTGGTAATCCGTCTGGCCCTGCGGCCTTGTGAATGTTGACCTGTTTAAAAAGGTATTACCCACATCGGCTTTGGAGAACGTGATCACACAGTCGTCCGGAACAGCTGATGCTCTCATGCATGTTTCAGTGTTACTTGCCTCGAAGTGAGCATAGAAGTGATTTAGCTCATCTGGTAGGCTCGTGTCACTGGGCAGCTCTCGGGTGTGCTTCCCTTTGTAGTCTAATAGTTTGCGAGCCCTGCCACATACGACGAGCATCAGTGCCGGTGTAGTAAAATTCAATCTTAGTCCTGTATTGATGCTTTGCCTGTTTGATGGTTCGGAGGGCATTGCCGGATTTCTTATAAGCTTCCGGGTTAGAGTCCCGCTCCTTGAAAGCGGCAGCTCTACCCTTTAGCTCTGTGCGAATGTTGCCTGTAATCCATGGTTTCTGGTTGGGGTATGTACGTACAGTCACTGTGGGGACTACGTCCTCATTGTACTTATTGATAAAGCCAGTGACTGATGTGGTGTACTCCTCAATGGCATCGGAAGAATCCCAGAACATATTCCAGTCTGAGCTAGCAAAACAGTCCTGTAGTTTAGCAACTGCTTCATCTGATGACTTTTTTTATAAACCGAGTCACTGGTGCTTCCTGCTTTAATTTTTGCTTGTAAGCAGGAATCAATCAGGAGGATAGAGTTATGGTCAGATTTGCCAAATGGAGGGCGAGGGAGAGCTTTGTAGGTGTCTCTGTGTGTGGAGTAAAGGTGGTCTAGATGTTTTTTTTCTCCTCTGGTAGCACATTTAACATGCTGAATGAAATTAGGTAAAACTGATTTAGGTTTCCCTGCATTAAAAGTTCCCGGTCACTAGGAGCACCGCCTCTGGATGAGCAGTTTCCTTTTCCAGCAAATCATGGGGATCTGGGCCTGGTCGGGTGTCTGTTGTAGTATATCCGACTCATTGAAGAAAAACTCTTCGTCCAATTTGAGATGAGTAATCCCAGTTCTGATATCCAGAAGCGATTTTCGGGCAGAAGAGACGGTAGCAGCAACATTATGTACAAAACAAGTTATGAACAACGCGAAAAAACAAACAAAATAGCATGGTTGGTTAGGAGCCGATAAGACGGTAGCCACCCCCTCCGGCGACATTATCACTGATTAATGAGTATGGAGATTTTTTCATTTTACCTTTATTTAACTAGGCAAGTCAGTTAAGAACAAATTCTTATTTTCAATGACAGCCTAGGAACAGTGGGTTGACTGCCTTGTTCAGGGGCAGAACGACAGATTTTTACCTTGTCAGCTCGGGGATTTGATCTTGCAACCTTTCGGTGACTAGTCCAATGCTCTAACCACTAGGCTACCTGCCGCCCCAAGATGTGAAGGTGTGAAGCAGGAGTCATTACTGACCCAAATTAGAGCAATGTTAATCTCAGAGCCATTCCGCAATTATGCAAGCATGACATGCCCAGTTATAAAATAGCAAATTAGGTAGTGCCAGGCCTCCTAAATTATATGGTAGCTGCAGTTTACTAATTGTCAACCTTGGTCTTTTTCTGTACCATATACAGACTGAAAGGTATTTACTGAGTTAATTACAAGTATTTTTCATTATATAAATAATGGGACCGCCTGGGGAGGATACAGTCTGGGGAAAACATTCATTTCAAATCAGATTCATTCTACCCAACCATTATAATGGCATGTCCCTCTACCTACCTAGGTCTTCCTTAACTGCCCTAAATACAGGTGCAAAGTTGCCATTAGACAGGTTGTGAAGTTTATTCAAAATGTTTAACCCAAGATAAACAAAACAATTTTTTGTCCAATTGAACAGGAAGTCATTCAAATTGTTGTTGTCACTCAAGCTCCGTAGAGGCATAGCTTCTGATTTACTCAAATGTATTAGGTGGCCAGAAAAATAGCCACATCTCTTAATTAAGTCAGTAAGAATGGGAATAGAGGTTTCTGGGTTAGAAATCAATAGCAAAATAGTATCTGCACAGAGATATAATGTGGGTTTGTTTTCCAATCTTGACACACGCAAGACCTTCCTGGCTATGTACAGTGCATTTGGAAAGTATTCAGACCCCTTACATTTTTACAAATGTTGTTACGTTACAGCCTTATTCTGAAATGGATTAAATAACTGTTTTCCCCTCATCAATCTACACACAACACCCCATAATGACAAAGCTTAAACAGGTTTAAAAAAAATTTTGGGCACATTTATAAAAGATAAAAAAAAAGAAAAACCATATTTACGTAAGTATTCAGAATCTTTGCTATGAGACTCGAAATTGAGCTCAGCTGCATCCTGTTTCCATTGATCATCCTTGAGATGTTTCTACAACTTGATTGGAGTCCACCTGTGATAAATTAATTTGATTGGACATGATTTTTAATGGCACACACCGGTCTATATAAGGTCCTACAGTGGACAGCGCGTCACATCAAAAACCAAGCCATGAGGTCGAAGGAATTGTCCGTAGACCTAGACAGGATTGTGTCGAGGCACAGATCTGGGGAAGGGTACCAAAACATTTCTGCAGCATATAAGGTCCCCAAGAACACAGTGGCCATTCTTAAATGGAAGAAGTTTGGACCCATCAAGACTCTTCATAGAGTTGGCCGCCCGGCCAAACTGAACAATCGGGGGACAAGGGCCTTGGTTAGGGAGGTGACCAAGAACCCGATGGTAACTGACAGAGTTCCAGAGTTCCTCTGTGGAGATTGATGGACAACCATCTCTGCAGCACTCCACCAATCAGGCCTTTATGGTAGAGTTCCCAGACGGAAACCACTCCTCAGTAAAAGGCACATGACAGTCCGCTTAAACCAAGATTGAACTCTTTAGCCTGAATGCCAAGCATCACGTCTGGAGGAAACGTTGCACCATCCCTACGGTGAAGCATGGTGGCAGCATCATGCGGTGGGGCTGTTTTTCAGCAGCAGGGACTAGTCAGGTTCAAGGGAAAGATGAACAGAGCAAAGTACAGAGAGGTCCTTGAGTGAACCCGATCCAACATATCTGGAGACCTGAGAATAGTTGTGCATCGACGCTCCCCATCCAACCTGATGAAGTCTGAGAAAATCTGCAGAGAACAATAGGAGAAACTCCCGAAATACAGGTGTACTGAGCGTGTAGCGTCATACTCAAGAAGACTCAAGGCTGTAATAACTGCCAAAGGTGCTTCAACAAAGTACTGAGTAAAGGGTCTGAAAACTTATGTAAATGTGACATTTAAAAATACCAAAAAATTACACTTGCAAAAATGTCTAAACCTGGGGTGTGTAGATTGAGCGGGGGGGGGGGGGGGGGGCAATTTAATCAATTTTAGAATAAGGCTGTAACGTAACATAATGTGGAAAAAGTCAAGGGGTCTGAATACTTTCCAGATGCACTGTATAGCTAAGGAGAGGAGTGAATCTCAAATGTATTCTTGATTCCACATATCCTCCCTCGTCTCCTTCTCAAAATTCATTGGAGGATTAATTCTGAGGTCCCTCTGATCTTCTCTTCCAATGTGTTTTGAGGAGGCAAGGAAATACAATTGATTCACCCCTCCTTGTTAATCTCCTTAGTTCTACCTGCACTATGGAACTGGGCATGTGAAAGCAAAATCCTGGAAGATATTTTACATATTGCTGCGATCTGTCCTGTGTTTCCAGATAAATACAAAGGCACAAGGAGGGAAGCCATGTAAGAATTTAGATGCAGATGCACCGCCCACTGTACTGTTAAATTAGAGACGTTAGAAATGTATTGGGCTTGTACTTGCCTTTTTGGTCTTTGGTAAATACTAGTCTATGATGCTTACATTAAAAAATATTAAAAAAAGTAACCGCCTACCTTTGTCGTCAGAGAAGCTGAGCACGTTTATTTTATTTCGTCCATCCTTGTTCTCTTTGCTGTGAGGCGATCTAGTAACCGCGAACGGTCCACTATCTTCCACTACGTCTTCAGCACCACTCGAGTCCGACTTGATCTGCGACGACTTGGAGGGCTTTATGCTATCAGCGGTAACTTGTGTTTTACCTAGGTCATCACCCTCTCCGTTCTTCTGTTCATCTTCATCGCTCGAGTCTCCTTTCCTTTGCCTAAAATTTCTTCGTGGTTTCTTGTTGAACATATTTTCTGTATCGGGGTATCGCCATGTAAATAAATCACAATACGTTAAGTCGTAAATAAATATCAGACGTACATATGTCGCAATCCTCTCCGGGTCTTGTAGTTAGTCGGTGTCGAGGACGCGGTCGTGCTTGGGGTGCATTCACAATCGCAATGAATTTTCAATACGATTATTTTACCAATCTTTGACATGATAGCTTATTGAAAAAACGCAATGGGAGTCTGGAAAAACGCTGATATTAAATATGTTTTGTTACAATTGTTTCTTAGTCCTCCTTTTTAGCTGATCCAACAAGAGGAATAGAGTACCACAGTATGAGTTATAATACCCATATACCTAGCTGTCAAACAGGGAAATGGTTCCAATAGTTTTCCCACCATTCATTTTTCCCATAGGGGATTTTAGAAACAGTTAAAGAAGGGCTGTGGTTCATGTTGGCTTACTCTGGCGTGACGTTTTGATAACTGTAAATATTTCATGGACAAGGTGACTTTTATCAATATATTCACCTGTATTTACCCCCCCAGAAATGAAATGCTAATTAGATTAAAGAACTGCACATGCCATGATGATCTGAAAGAGACTGCTGAATCGAAGCAAAGGAAAGAATCTCTGGATTAACTATCTAATGTTAGCTAAATGTAGTAATGAATAAATTGGCTACATTTCTTTAAATGGACAATTCTGTGAACTATCATGGGGAAGTTTTAAATTGACACTACCTGTTAGCAAAGGTGTCAGTTAGAGATGACATGCAGGAGCATGCAGAGATTTGTAGTTTTGCAATATCTACGTTGATGCTAATTAGCATTTTCGAATAGGAGTAACATTAGATAGTTAATCCAGCGATTCTTACCTTTGCCTCGATTCAGCAGTCTCTTTAAGATCATCATGGCATGTGCAGTTCTTTATGATAGCCACATTAGCATCTAATTAGCATTTAATTTCTGGGGGGTAAATACAGGCGAATATATTCATAAAAGTCACCTTGTCCTAGAGAAATTTACATGGTTATCAAAACGTCACGCCAGGGTAAGCCTACACGAAACACAGCCCTTATTTTAAGTGTTTCTAAAATCCCCTATGGGAAAAATGAATGGTGGAAAAACGATTGGAACCATTTCCCCGTTTGACCGCTAGGTTTTACGGGTATTGTGACAACTCCACTGCGGTGCTCTATATCTGTCATTGGAAATGTTCTGTTCTAATATGGGGCTCTGATCCTCTGTTCCCCATGCAATGAAATTCAAAATGGATCAAATAGCAGCAACTTCGAGGGGTGAGCCTTGTGGATGGGTGTGTGTGGCTGGCTTGGGAGGTCGGTATGCCCGTAGGCATATACATTCTGGATCAGTTTACCCTCTCGCAGTACCAGCCTTAACCGCACAATAGCTGACCGCTGAAACTGACCTTAGATCAGCGTTTAGGGAAAATCCATGCGCGCGCCCCCGACGCTCTCTCCACCTCCCAGTCCCGGTCAAACGGAGCCGTTCTCGCGCACCGTCCACCCACACCCGCCTGTCAGCCATGTTGTTCGTGTGACCCAGCTGTCAGCAACAGGTCCAGTTGACTAAACTAGACATTCTTCTCGGAATTACATCATTTTGCCAATACGAAACGACTGCATAACGCCAGGGAGACTTTCACTGCGGATAGAAAAGTGGAGAAAGTTTTTTTTTTTTTTTTTGCCCGATGATTGTGAGAGGTAAGCGACGTAACGCTTTAGTCACCCGAAACTGCCTTGCTGCTTTCCTAGCGAGTCCATGTTATTGCTTGAACGTTGACCTACTGCTAGGCGTAAAATACAATATTGATTGCATGTAGTTAACTACTTAACTAATCATGTTATTACGCATAGGGATTTTGATACACTGAAATATGTAACTTATATCAGCCATTAGAAGTGTGCCCTCACACGAACTTGTTTGAAGTTGGTAAAAGGAAAACGACCTGACCTAAAGTGATGGTAGTTAACGTAGCTAGCTAGCTCCCTCAGATTCTTTAAACATAACTTGTTGAACAGGTTACAAACGTGTCTCTCGCTTTAGACAAGTGAAGGGAAAGCACCAGTAGCGTTAGTGTATCAACTTTAGATGAGATAGCAATTTCACTTACTGTACAATGTAGCGCTCTGCGAAGTGGCTCTGATTCTACTGCTGCTCTTATTCATAATTAAACTATCCTCCACTTGAACTCAGGGACTCCATCATTGTCAATCATTATTCTACCAGGTCATTCCAAACAGGATATGCCTATGCATCGTTTTTGTTTTCTGGCAGCAAAGCTTGGTGTTGTGATTCAAAACTTACCTAAAATCCCATCCCCCAGGCAGGCTCCTGTTAAAGCTGTCATTAATAGTGGACGTGGTATTATATTTGTTAGCCTGTACTGTCTTGCCTGTATTCATTTGGGTAGTGCTGAATGGTCCGGACTCACCTGGTGTCAGTATACAGATGTTGAAGGTTGATTATTTAACACTGTCATACAGACTGCAGACAAACTACTTTCCATAACTTTAGGGCCATCGAACAGGGATCAACAACAGAACTAGTGAGGGACAGGGATAAACAGAGCTGTGTCAGGGCACGGGTTGGTTGGCTGTGGTCCAAGGATCCTTGTGTAAAGTGCAGATTGCATCTGGGCCCGGGGGACAGTGGTGGTCGCCCTATTGTCGTCTCTCTCCACTGTCACGATCGATGTGGGGTGTGCTCCGGCACAAAATGGCTGCCGTGGCATGCATCAATCCTGGTGGGTACTATGCCTACACACAACCCCACAGTGCTCGCCATCATGTATACCGTTAATAACAGAAAGTACAGTTATTTAACAGTAACATTCTGTCTTAGGGTATACCATTGGAGAGGCGTGCAAGATATTTGCTGTACTTGTGCCTGTTTGGTAATGCTTTTCCCAAGCCTGAGAGTATATCCATAGTTCGTGGACGGGTCTGATAAGGAATGCGTTTTTTACATTGTCGGCCAGTGCCCAGGAAACAATTAAATCCACTTGTTAGACACTACCACCCTCCTCCAAATCAAATCCAAACATGGATGTCAATGTTGCGCACCCGCGCTTCGTTCTACTTCCTGTGCGGCAGCATGATACCAGGATTGCAAAGCTGATAAGATAGACAAACCGGAGTGAAACCCTGACAGGTGTGCACGCTAAGCGAGACACCGCATGGAGTCCATGTTTGGTTTTCATTTGGAAGGGGGTGAGCCTCTAACAACTGAATATCATTATTTCGTGGACACTGCTTGGTGACGCAAACGAGTTTTCGTTCAGAACCGTCTACCGATTGCGTATTTACCTTTGGTCGTGGGAAAAGTGTCGCCAAACAGTCACGGGCCAGCAAATAACTCACAAGGTGGGTGAATGTTATACAGCTAGACCAGAGTTCTACTCTGGTCAAGGAAATGGGTTAGCCAACACATTGAGGGTGTATTGGTTGGTTTCCTGGTGAAAAGCACTGTTTCAGTCATCGTTGGTGATGGAAGTGACTCTCGGTGTCATGGCCACTAGCCTACCTTTGTACACAGATATAGCAAACTAATCCATCTGCCTTTTAACACACAGCACAGCAGTTCACAGAAACAACTGTTCTGCCAAAAATGCCACTTTCCCATTCATGCAGCAACAATGCACATTCCACCAAATAGTTTTATAGTACTTAAAAAAATGGTGTCTCTGGTTAAAGATCGAGCTTCGATGTCCGTTCGAGTACTCTATTACTCAGGCCCGTCCCTACTAGCAAGCAGATTTCCAGCTGTGATCAGGAATCGTTTTTTTTTTAGTAGTTCCACATCCGCTAATCCAGATTAGCCTTAATCCAGACAGTCAATTCAGTTTAGAAGAGTTCAATTGAGCTAATCTTCTCTAGATCTTCTCTCTCTGAGCAGAGGACTTGATCTCCATCTTGTCTCTGTGGCTTGCTGGGGAGACGGTGGCGCGGGTCCAATTAGATAAATTCTATGTAGATCCACACAGATAATGAAATCTTTACAATGTCTGGAGAGGTGTTCAACATGTTTCACGCTATAACGAGAATCTGCGCTGGCCTGTGTAGGATGCCTGTGTAGAATTGGTGCATGTGGATGGAACCCACCCAAAGGCTCCAGGATGAAGCAATGTAGGTAGAGCTAGGGCGAGACGTGCTTCGAAAGAAAGAAAAGTAAACATTAATCTAAGCCAGTCGGAGATGTCGCAATATGGACACTGCAGGGCTTAGAGAGTTGAAAGTAGGTTTGTCTGTCTGTCCGTCTGTCTTCATTAGAGCTTGTCTTCATTAGAGCTAGTAATTCACCTAACAGACACCATGGTGATGGAAGTTAATTGTAAGAGCACAGTAGTTGAAGTGGTGAAGAATTCATTTCAAGTACAGGCCATGTTGCAGTGATTCTTTCCAAAGCCCCTATTGCCATTTAAACTCATTATATCACCATGGTGAGATCAGCTTTAGGCCACGTCACGGCTAGACCTGTCCCTCTATATTTACCTTATATCAACTCTGTTCTCCTCTTTCCTTCTATCAGCCTTCATCCTTTCTCTCCATCTCCCTCTCAGAACTGTCAGTCTGCATTCCTGAGCTGTGACGGACAGGAAGGCTCGTGCGTGTCTATATAAGGGATGGGCTTGAGTACCATAGTACACGAACTGATGCCAAAGCTTGTTTTTTTTGTTAGTGGAACTATTTGGTGGAATGTGCTTTGTGGCTGGCGGAACGAGCAAGTGAAATTTTGTCTTGAAGACAATGTTATTTTGCTTTGACTCTAGTGTTCCATTTGTACAAGTGCATTTCCCGGGCACAACAAAGAACAAACCAAGCCGAGCATCACACTCTTCTTCTCCCTAAATTCCCTTTCCCCTCTGTGTCTCATTCACTCAATTGCGTTTTGACCGCTCCCTCCACACACACACACACACACACGAGTGTGCACACATGCTCCCGTTAGGCCTACAGAAGTAAATGCCCCAAAAAATGTATATAACTGATGGGATACACAAGCTACATTCCTTGCCAAATGATGACAGTTTTATCACAAATTCAAAATGGACTGTTTGATTGAAGTAGGAAAATATGTGTTCTAAAAAAAACGAGCTGCCGTTTTGGAATATTTTCATCATGTCTATTTTCCACTTAAGATACTTTGAGCTGCTAGTGCCATTCAAATTGGTTAGCCTAGGCCAGGTATTCCCACCCAGGGGTACGCGCAATGCCGTCGGGGGGTTCGCCAAATAATACACATTTTCAAGCAGTCCATTTATATTTTTCAACGGGGCTATACATTTGAGTGAGTTTTCTTGAGTTTTCTTTTTCTCTCTCGCCTGAGTAGCCTCGTTTCACTGCCAAAAATAAAATTAAACCATCTAGTGTTCAGCAAAATAACAACACAATGTCAAATACAGGTAGCCTAGTCAAATAATTAACATCCAATCACATTAACCGTTACTCTCTTGTGCAAATTCCATTAACAGTCCGTATGAAGCCAAACGTAGCTGCTGCTCATTCCATTTGCTCGAAAATGGTTTTAAAAAATGAAGGCCCGCATCCATAGACACATACCAGCTCTACTGATAGTACTGCTACTACCAGCAGTACTACACCTACACCTGTCGACGACACAAGCTGTTCTCCTTCCATGAGCACATTCAATGCTAGCATCAGTAACGCTACATTTGTTGTTTGCCCAGCTAGCATGGATATTGACAGTTGTGAATCTGATGCAGCCGAAGAGCTACTGCCCCCTTAACCGGGAAAGCACCGAACAACAGACAGGGACGTTGGACCATCGAAGAGGCGCAAATATGATGAGAACTACATTGATTTGGGGTTCACTTATATTGGGAGTAGTGCCTTTCTTCAGCCACAGTGTGTTATATGTGGAAAAGTACTCTCTCACAACTCGATGAAACCTTCACTCTTGCGTAGACATTTAGAAACAAAACATGCCAATTTGAAAAATAAGCCACCAGAGTTTTTTTTTGCGAGAATTAAGATGACTTTTGAGTAGTAAGATATGTATAAAAGCAACAGATACCATTAATAAGAAGGGGCTAGAAGAGTCCTATATGGTGAGCTACCGAGTGGCTAGGACAGGCAAGCCCCATACTATTGTGGAGGACTTAATTCTTCCAGCTGCCGCAGATATGGCTGGGACAATGCTGGGGATAAAGGCCCAAAAAGCTATACAGACAATGCCTTCATCAAACAACACTGTTTCACGACGCATCAGTGACATGGCAGGAGATGTTTTGAAACAATTACTGCTTCGTATACAAGCCAGTGAATTCTATTCATTACAGCTGTATGAGTCAACAGACGTGGCGGGCCTGGAACAGCTCCTGGTATATGTCTGTGACGTTTATGGGGGGTCAATTAAGGAAGACATCCTCTTCTGCAAACCACTGGAAACCAGGACAACAGGAAAGGATATTTTTAAAGTACTGGATAGCTTTGTGACATCAAATGGACTTTGGTGGCCAAGATGTGTTGGTATCTGTACTGATGGCGTAAAAGCCACGACGGAGACATAGTGGAGTGGTAACGCGATTCCACTTTTGTATGCTGCAGCATCCACCGAGAGGCTCTTGTTGCCAAGGGAATGCCTGACAGCTTGAAAGATATTTTGGATACTACAGTGAAAATGGTTAACTTTTAAGCAAGGCCCCTGAACTCTCGTGTATTTTCTGCGCTATGCAATGATATGGGCAGCGACCATGTAACTCTTTTACAACATACAGAAGTGTGCTGGTTATCAAGGGGCAAAGTATTGACACGTTTTTTTGAATTGAGAGACGAGTTTAAAGTTTTCATTACGGACCATCATTTTCACTTGTCTGACCACTTGCATGATGACGAGTTCCTCACACGACTGGCCTATCTGGGTGATGTTTTTTCTCGCCTGAATGATCTGAATCTAGGATTACAGGGACTCTCCACAACTATATTCAATGTGCGGGACAAAATTGAGGCTATTATTAAGAAGTTGAAGCTCTTCTCTGTCTGCATTAACAAGGACAACACACAGGTCTTTCCATCATTGTATGATTTTTTTTCTGTGCAAATAAACTCAAGCTTACAGACAATGTCAAATCTGATATAGCGAAGCACCTGAGTGAGTTGGGTGCGCAATTACTTTCCCGAAACGGATGACACAAACAACTGGATTCGTTATCCCTTTCATGCCCTGTCTCCAGTCCACTTACTGATATCTGAACAAGAGAGCCTCATCGAAATTGTAACAAGCGGTTCTATGAAATTGAATTTAATCAGAAGCCACTGCCAGATTTCTGGATAGGGCTGTGCTCAGAGTATCCTGCCTTGGCAAATCGCGCTGTTAAGACACTGATGCCCTTTGCAACCACGTACCTATGTGAGAGTGGATTCTCGGCCCTCACTAGCATGAAAAATAAATACAGGCACAGACTGTGTGTGGGAAATGATTTAAGACTGAGACTCTCTCCAATACAACCCAACATTGCAGAGTTATGCGCATCCTTGCAAGCACACCTTTCTCGTTAACCTGTGGTGAGTTATTCACAATTTTTGATGAACAATTAAGGTTTTATATGTAAGATGGTTAAATAAAGAGCAAAATGATTGATTATTATATTATTTGTTCTCCGGTCCTATAAGAGCTTGACAACTCACAGTCATTCTTATGTTTAACAAATGTATCGTATAGTGTCTGTGTGGCAGGCTTACAATTATGGCGAAAAACAACATTTGAGAGTGCTCTGACCCTGGTGCTAGACCCTGGTACGCAGCTGGAGGTTGAATGTTTGAAGGGTTCAGGACTATAAAACATTTGGGAACCACTGGCCTGGGCTATTACCCCCCTCTAAATATAGACAGGTTCCACACTGAAAATATGAAGAAACATTTTTCATATTTTCGTCAGAAAAGCATATATACGTACTCACCAAACAGATGTCGTGGCTGTAATTCATCACCCTGCAGTGTTCAATGTGGAATTGTTCATCCATTTTGAAAATTCCAAAGAACAGGCAGAATAAACGAAATAAAATGTCTGTATATCGAAAGACTGATTTTGGTTTGTAACCTTGGGAAAAATTATTAAATCCAGGTGAAAGCTATCATCTCTTATTGATGTCACTTGTTAAATCCACTTCAATCAGTGTAGATGAAGGGGAAGAGACAGGTTAAACAAGGATTTCTAAGCTTTGACAATTGAGACATGGATTGTGTATTTGTGCCATTCAGAGGGTGAATGGGCAAGACAAAATATTTAAGTTCCTTTTGGGAACAGGGTATGGTAGTAGGTGCCAGGCGCACTGGTTTGTGTCAAGAACTGCAACGCTGTTGGGTTTTTCACGCTCAACGGTTTACCGTGTGTATCAAGAATGGTCTTCCACCCAATGGACATCCAGCCAACTTGATTTAACTGTGGGAAACATATGAGTCAACATGGGCCTGCATCCCTTTCGAACGCTTTCGACACATTGTGGAGTCCTTGCCCCAACGCATTGAGGCTGTTCTGAGGGCAAAAGGGTGTGCAACTCAATATTAGGACAGTGCTCTTAATGTTTTGTACACTCAATGTTAATAAATGCTGAAATTACTTTCCAGTGCGGGCCTTGTTCAGTGTTTTTTTTTGTTATTAGAGTACTCAAAATAAAATAATGTGTGTACTTATCAGTCAAATGCCCATCCCTAGTGGCTGTGTCTGTGTGAGCTCTGTTTCAGGGAGAGACTCTTAATGCTCAGATGGGAAATAGACCAGTGTTAGATATATGCAGTGACTCTGCATTGTTCCTACTCTCTCTCCTTCCTGTTAACTCTCTGGATATCAGCCCTGATTGGCAGGTAACAAAAAATAAAATAAACACTTGTGTCTGACAGAGAGGGGAGAATAATGACAGGGTTAACTCATGTGGTGATGAAGCCATCTCTACTGGCCCAGAGTTCCCACACCGTTCCCACACCGTCGCAGTATTTTATCTTTCATTTTCAACGAGGATGTAGTCAGTGTAGAATCATCTGATCTGATGCTTTATTTATTTTTAACATTGTGTTGTCTGCTTTTATTTATTTTTAACATGGTGTTGTCTGACCTGTCGAGACTCCAGTCTCTACTGTTGTGCTGCTGCTCAGTGTTCACCTTTTTTCAGCTTGACCCACTCCTGATTTTACCACACGATGCAAAACACATGCAAATAACAGCAAGGCTGGGTGCTTGTGTGTGTTTGTACAGACAGAGCAGGCTGCTGTATGTGTCAGCAGGCTCCACAGAAGGGGATCCCTGTGTGTTTGTTCACTAAAACCAATTTGCATCCTGTATTTCTGTACACGGACACCTCTCTCACTGATACAGACATAGGCAGAAACAACCCCTAACCTCTTCCACCTTAAATCCTAAGTAATTTGGGAGGGTGAATGAGAGAGACACATGGGTTCAGAGGGAAAGTGATATGAGGAGGGACTTAGGGGACAGAAGAGGGATAAATACCCACAGGAAGAAGGTATATAGAAGGAGCAGATGGTTAGCACGCTCCCCATTGTGAGGCCATCTTGCTTGACCACATTCTCCTGGACTACCCCCCCCCTCCTATCGTCTTCCTCCATCCCTCCCTCTGTCTCTTCGCCCTACACTAATACCACACTTGTGTGCCACCAGTACCCCCATCCAACCCCTTCACATCTGTGTTTGAAATTCACTGCTCGACAGAGGGACCTTACAGATAATTGTATGTGTGGGGTACAGAGATGAGGAAGTCATTCAAAAATCATCTATTGCCATGCAGTCCATGCAACTTTAATATTTTTACTCCTGAACTTATTTAGGCTTGACATAACAAAGTGGTTGAGTACTTATTGACTCAAGACATTTCAGCTTTAAATTTAAAAATAACTTTAACATTTCGAAAAACATAATTCCACTTTGACATTATGGGGTATTGTGTGTAGGCCAGTGGCAATCTCAATTGAATCCATTTAAATTCAGGCTGTAACACAAATATTTTTGTAAGTCAGTGGGTGTGAATACTTTCTGAAGGCCCTGTAGAAGGTTCTAGGGTTAGGTTAGGGGCTAAGGGTTGATTTGGGACTGGACAGGCCAACTCTAAAGTCTGGACCTCCAGCATCCTGAAGGGCTTCCGTAGAGTACATTTTTTTTTACTGTTTTATGGCTGAGTCATGTAACCGCCACAGGAAGAACCTCTGAGGGCTGCCACAGGAAGAACCTCAGAGCTGCCAGGGACTTCCTGTCAGCTGACTGGCTGGACAGGAAATGTTGGTATCCGTGTGTGACTGGAAAGGAACAGGAAGGGTATAGTCATTGGAATTCTCCCTTTTCCTTGTATGGCCTCATTGACATGCCCTGTCCCTTTCTCCATACTTTTCTGGTACTTTTCCTTGTGAGCTCTCCTCAGTGTTGTAGTATTGACCACTGTCAGCGGGTTGTGAAGGTGCTCGTGTTGTTTGTACACACCTTCCTTCATACACCTCTCTACCTGCCCTTTACCTGTGGGGACAGACAGGCAGACATGCATGCAAGTGACGGGTGTTGTCATTCAGGGGGACAATAAGGGTTTCTTCTAAGAAATATAAAGAGAATATCCACATTATTAGAACACACACACACACACACACACACACACATCATGGTTGATCAGTATGTATACAGTCTACCATGATGTCCTTCTGACCAGTGTAATCACTATTATGGCTCTTTTGTTGTGTTTATGAGTTGGCTGCAGTTTCTCTTTTACGGTCTCATGCTTGTGATGTAGCCTTGCTGGGATGTGTGTGTCCGCTTGCAATCAGGATAAAAAGGGAATTGATGGGAGTTTAGGGAACAACGAGAGGAAGCTAAAGTGGGGAGAACAAGTATTTGATACACTGCCGATTTTGCAGGTTTTCCTACTTACAAAGCATGTAGAGGTCTGTAATTTTTTATCATAGGTACACTTCAACTGTGAGAGACGGAATCTAAATCCAGAAAATCACATTGTATGATTTTTAAGTAATTAATTTGCATTTTATTGCATGACATAAGTATTTGATACATCAGAAAAGCAGAACTTAATATTTGGTACAGAAACCTTTGTTCGCAATTACAGAGATCATACGTTACCTGTAGTTCTTGACCAGGTTTGCACACACTGCAGCAGGGATTTTGGCCCACTCCTCCATACAGACCTTCTCCAGATCCTTCAGGTTTCGGGGCTGTCGCTGGGCAATACGGACTTTCAGCTCCCTCCAAAGATTTTCTATTGGGTTCAGGTCTGGAGACTGGCTAGGCCACTCCAGGACCTTGAGATGCTTCTTACGGAGCCACTCCTTAGTTGCCCTGGCTGTGTGTTTCGGGTCGTTGTCATGCTAGAAGACCCAGCCACGACCCATCTTCAATGCTCTTACTGGGGGAAGGAGGTTGTTGGCCAAGATCTCACGATACATGGCCCCATCCATCCTCCCCTCAATACGGTGCAGTCGTCCTGTCCCCTTTGCAGAAAAGCATCCCCAAAGAATTAAGTTTCCACCGCCATGCTTCACGGTTGGGATGGTGTTCTTGGGGTTGTACTCATCCTTCTTCTTCCTTCAAATAAGGCGAGTGGAGTTTAGACCAAAAAGCTCTATTTTTGTCTCATCAGACCACATGACCTTCTCCCATTCCTCCTCTGGATCATCCAGATGGTCATTGGCAAACTTCAGACGGGCCTGAACATGCGCTGGCTTGAGCAGGGGGACCTTGCGTGCACTGCAGGATTTTAATCCATGACGGCGTAGTGTGTTACTAATGGTTTTCTTTGAGACTGTGGTCCCAGCTCTCTTCAGGTCATTGACCAGGTCCTGCCGTGTAGTTCTGGGATGATCCCTCACCTTCCTCACGATCATTGATGCCCCACGAGGTGAGATCTTGCATGGAGCCCCAGACCGAGGGTGATTGACCGTCATCTTGAACTTCTTCCATTTTCTAATAATTGCACCAACAGTTGTTGCCTTCTCACCAAGCTGCTTGCCTATTGTCCTGTAGCCCATCCCAGCCTTGTGCAGGTCTACAATTTTATCCCTGATGTCCTTACACAGCTCTCTGGTCTTGGCCATTGTGGAGAGGTTGGAGTCTGTTTGATTGAGTGTGTGGACAGGTGTCTTTTATACAGGTAAAAAGTTCAAACAGGTGCAGTTAATACAGGTAATGAGTGGAGAACAGGAGGGCTTCTTAAGGAAAAACGAACAGGTCTGTGAGAGCCGGAATTCTTACTGGTTGGTAGGTGATCAAATACTTATGTCATGCAATAAAATGCAAATTAATTACTTAAAAATCATACAATGTGATTTTCTGGATTTTTGTTTTAGCTTTCGTCTCTCACAGTTCAAGTGTACCTATGATAAAAATGACAGACCTCTACATGCTTTGTAAGTAGGAAAAGCTGCAAAATCGGCGGTGTATCAAATACTTGTTCTCCCCACTGTATGTAGTAGGGTTGGGACGTGGCCCTGGTGTCTCTGTGTTGCAGTAGGGATGGGACGTGGCCCTGGTGTCTCTGTGTTGCAGTAGGGATGGGACGTGGCCCTGGTGTCTCTGTGTTGCAGTAGGGTTGGGACGTGGCCCTGGTGTCTCTGTGTTGCAGTAGGGATGGGACGTGGCCCTGGTGTCTCTGTGTTGCAGTAGGGATGGGACGTGGCCCTGGTGTCTCTGTGTTGCAGTAGGGATGGGACGTGGCCCTGGTGTCTCTGTGTTGCAGTAGGGATGGGACGTGGCCCTGGTGTCTCTGTGTTGCAGTAGGGTTGGGACGTGGCCCTGGTGTCTCTGTGTTGCAGTAGGGTTGGGACGTGGCCCTGGTGTCTCTGTGTTGCAGTAGGGATGGGACGTGGCCCTGGTGTCTCTGTGTTGCAGTAGGGATGGGACGTGGCCCTGGTGTCTCTGTGTTGCAGTAGGGATGGGACGTGGCCCTGGTGTGTCTGTGTTGCAGTAGGGATGGGACGTGGCCCTGGTGTCTCTGTGTTGCAGTAGGGATGGGACGTGGCCCTGGTGTGTCTGTGTTGCAGTAGGGATGGGACGTGGCCCTGGTGTCTCTGTGTTGCAGTAGGGTTGGGACGTGGCCCTGGTGTCTCTGTGTTGCAGTAGGGTTGGGACGTGGCCCTGGTGTCTCTGTGTTGCAGTAGGGTTGGGACGTGGCCCTGGTGTCTCTGTGTTTGACTCCCTGACTGAGGAACAGGAGAAACCCTGTTGAAACCTGCTGACCAATGAGAAACGGGGCAGCTGCTACACTCTCTCTCTCTCTCTGAGTTGGTGTGAGCAGCGCTCAGCCCTCCCTACATTATTAATGAGCGGAAGTTTCGCTTGTTTTGTGTGCGTGCAGACACTAATGTGTGTGTTTTGCAGATGACTGCGAGCTAGCCGGCTGAGTCGAAGAACGGGAGTCCCCCCCTGCCCCCTCTGCCACCTGCAGCCATGAATGGTAAGACCACGTCTTTATTACTCTGTGTGTGTGTGTGCTATGACGTTCTCCTGCTTTCTCAAGGGCACATTTAGCTGTTTTTTTTTTTTTTTTTCCTGTCTTTTTCTGCTGAGTCTCTTTTCTTGTCCTCCGGTGCAGCAGCAGTGTGTAGTGTATCGCTCACTGGGCTGTTCACTGCAGCACGACTCTCTCTGTCCAGCTCCTATATCTGCTGTACCTGATGCTGTAGCAGTGTTGTATCTAACTCTACACCCCTGTTCATAGATCCGATCAAACACTACGCCCGAGTGGCGCAGCGGTCTAAGACACTGCATCTCAGTGCTAGAGGTGTCACTACAGATACCCGAATCCACACTGTATCACAACCGGCGCATAATTGGCCCAGCGTCGTCCGGGTTTGGCCGGTGTAGGCCGTCATTGTAAATAAGAATTTGTTCTTAACTGACTTGTCTAGTTAAATTTTAAAAATGATCCTGTCTAAGCCCCTGTTCTTAGATCCTGTCTAACTCTACGCCCCGTTCAATCCTGTTCAGTGTAACTTAAATTCATTTCAACTGAACATTTTATTAACATTTTGTTCCGTTCTATGCTCTGATTGAAACAGGGAAAAACGCCACTGAGATGACGGATCTCGTTTTAAGTCCGTCACAT
The DNA here is from genome assembly GCF_965601325.2 of Salmo salar. Taxonomy (NCBI): domain Eukaryota; kingdom Metazoa; phylum Chordata; class Actinopteri; order Salmoniformes; family Salmonidae; genus Salmo; species Salmo salar. The sequence continues at coordinate 45,973,114 of NC_138291.1, forward strand.
CACAGCAGTGTTTCCCTTCACATTTTCTTTCAGCAGCGATGGCAGAGTTATATATTTACATTTTGAGGTGGCAGCCACGATATAGCAGCAGCAGTGCGCCGCTGCTAAATGCATATAGGGGAAACGCTGCACAAACATATTCTACCTACTGGGTGAAAATCAATAGACTGAAATAAAATGGGCCTGTACTGTACTGTAAGACCGTGGCCCAATTACAGTGAGCCTACTGTGATCCATGGTGCAGGGCTGGAATTGATTGTGTCGTGGACAGTCCCCGAGCCTGTCAATGTAGACCGAGATAAGAGTGAACTGGTTTATCTTTATTATTACTGTATAATCAGTGGTTTTAAACACACAGACACTAAAAGTGATGTTAGTAGCAATGATGTGGACAATAAAACAATAAAGAAGCGATAACTGAAACGGGATAGGAGATGTCCATGTTTTAATGTTTGGAATTTCTGTTGATTACTACGGCTCCCCCTTAGGCCTACCAGTGTGTATTTTGCAAATGCCGCGTCTCTATGGCTAGACTCATCACTCACCCAACTTTCGTCAAAATCAGGCTTGTAGTGTTTGAGATGTAACGTACGAACGAACGGAAGGAGACCGGTTCATAGTCCCCCTCCGTTTTCATTGTGGGGGGACAGTAACAATGTTTTAGACCTCCACCTTTTTAAAAGAAGAAACAAGCGAAAGTAAAAGGGGACTGAGTGGTTCTGTCTTGTATGACTGCTGGGTGTTTCACTAACCATGAATAAAAAAAGGCAACAGTAAATATAGTCCCCCACGAATGATCCAGCGCCCCCCTTGGGCCAATAAGTGTAATTTTGTAAATGACGGATCTCTATTGCAAGACGCATCATTCACCCAAGTTTCGTGCCTAACGGACGGAGACAGATCCACAGTCCCCTCCCTGATTTCATCGCGGGGGACAATTTAATGTCTAAATTCCGTCCTTGTTCTGTCTATTCATACGGTCGCTCTGATTTGGTAACATTAAGAGGCTTTGCCTGGTGTGTGTTTATTGCGTGTGTTTTAGCTTGAGGTTGACTTGTGAAACCTCAGCTGTTTCCTGTGTTTGGAGTTGTTGCTCAACCTTTGTGTGTGTGTGTGTGTGTGTGTGTGTTGGTACCACACACCTCTGTTTGCCTTGTACCTATAGATTTGTAGGCCTTTTCCCACAGAGGGCTGAGATTGGTATCTGAAAATGATTTATCTCTCCTCTCTTTCTCCAGGCGGCCGCAATGTGTGGGCGATCTCTCCAGAGGAGAGAGACAAACATGATAAACAGTTTGACACCCTCTCTCCCGCCATGGGCTTTGTCTCAGGTACCAAGACGATGCTTGCATGCACACCAATATTTTCATCTCTCCATACTGTAATGTCGCTCACTCTCTCTCTCTCTCTCTCTCTCTCTCACTCTCACTCTCACTCTCACTCTTTCTCTTGTTCGCACTCCAGGGGAGCAGGCCAGGAAATTCTTCCTGCAGTCGGGTCTTCCCTCCTCAGTGCTGGCAGAGATATGGTGAGCACACACACAGATGGGCTTCCTTCTCTGTGCTGGGAGAAATCTTGTAGGCAGCTGCTCTCCAGTCACACACACTTGATTGTCCTGAGGAAGTCATGACCCTCTCTCTACCCCCAGGGCCCTGGCTGACATGAATAAGGATGGGAAGATGGACAGGTTGGAGTTCTCCATCGCTATGAAGCTCATTAAGCTCAAACTTCAGGGCACACCCCTTCCCTCATCTCTACCAATCATCATGAAGCAGCCGCCAGTGCCCGCCCCTGCCTCAACAGGCGCCATGTCCTCCTCACGCTATGGTACGATAACGCTTCTATTCTGTTTTTATTTCTATGTTCCATCTTATCTTTCTAATAATGTGTGTTTCCTCTGTGTCTCTCCAGGAATGGGCTCCATGCCAAACCTGTCAATGATGCCTGGAACCATCGCCATGCTCACTCCCATCCCCATGACCCCTAACCTCTCAACCATGACCCCTAACCTCTCAACCATGACCCCTAACCTCTCAACCATGACCCCTAACCTCTCAACCATGACCCCTGTGACTGGCCTCACTCCTATGGTCCCAATGGCAACAGGCATGGTCCCCCTGGTTGCCACGTCAACAATGCCCCTGCTGCCGTCCCTGGGCAGCCCCGCTCTCCCCAATGGCACTATGGGTATCCTACAGCACCTTCCACCAGGACACATGGGGACAGGTAAGAGGAGGACAGGCTCTCTCTCTTTCTGCATCTTTCTCTCTCCTTCTCGTTCCACACCCCCCCTTTCTCTCAATCTGTATGGAAGTGAATAGAGAGTAGAAACTGCCCTGTCACCATTCTCAGTAGTTGAGTGGATATCATGGTGTATTTGCAATATAACCATACGGTAAATATCAATTGAAATTGATAAGGACTTTTATAATGCGTGTGTGTGTCAAGGCCTGCCTCTCTCTGTGCCCTACGCCTCCTCTCCTCTGGGTTTCTCTCCTGGGATGAACAAAGCTACGTCACTGCTGGACCTAGGCTCAAGCAGGTAACACACACACACACACTTTATAGGATCTGACCTACATCTCTACTAATTTAGATGCCAATGGACTGTTTCTACATGGGCTAACTCTATAATATGCTCTCTCTCACCATCCATCTCTCTCTCTCTCTCTCTCTCCACTCCAGCTCCAACTCTTCATCCACCACCTCCCTGGCAGGTAGTTCTCCGAAGACGGCGCCTTCTGACTGGGCCGTGCCTCAGGCCTCGCGCCTCAAATACAGACAGCAGTTCAACAGCCTCGACAAACACATGACGGGATACCTCACAGGTGGGCGCTGCTGGGAAATATAGGCAAACAGATGGGCAGCCGTCCGACAGGAGGGTGGCTATGGGTAATGTAGTTTACCTAAGCAACCACAATGGAATTAAGTAATTGACTTTACTGTGTTATCCCTGTCAGTTTTTAAAATGTATGTACTGTGTATATGTATTAAAACCAATCAACCGCACAGGCAGGTGGGTAACTGTGCATAATGCAGCTATATGAGGGATGGTGGTAATGTTCATGTAGTAGTTAGGAAGGGAAGACACAAGTGGATTACGATGCACCTCGTGATGGGTAGAAAGCCGGGCATACCTGTGTGTGTCATACCTGAACCGAAGCATTTGTGGAATGCCGGGTGTGGTTGTCGGCGATTGTGTCCAGTGGGTGGATGACTTTTCCTTTAACATTCATAACTTATGCCCTTGTAGCCTTGTTGTGGAAGACTGCTGCTCTACTGGCCGTTCGTGTGTGTGTGATTGTTCTACACCTTCTCCTTTCCTCTCAGCTACCTCTTGACAGACCTGTTCTGGGGAAACTGCCATGTTATCTTAAGACTCACTGTCGGGAACCAGTGTAGAATCACTTGGCAACTGTTTCTGAATCCTTTTAAATCGTTCTTATAATTTAGAGGTTGTCCACAAAGGCTGCAAGGGAAGTATAAGTTATAAAACAAAACTTGACGTAATCGACTGAGATTGCTTTATTCTCGGTGTGTGTGTGTGTGTGTGTGTGTGTGTGTGTGTGTGTGTGTGTGTGTGTGTGTGTGTGTGTGTGTGTGTGTGTGTGTGTGTGTATTTTAGGTCAGCAGGTGAGGAATGCCATGGCAACCACTCTGCTCACTCAGACACAGCTGGCCACCATCTGGTGAGTACACCTTCATCATTATCATCATCAACTTCCAGTTGTACCTGTATGACAACGTTTGACCTTTGCAGTAACGCGCTTCAAAGGAGGAACCTAAGAATGTGTGTATGTGCGCGCTAATCACTCGTATCTCTCTGTCTGTCAGGACCCTGGCCGATGTGGATAAGGATGGGAAGCTAAGAGGAGAGGAGTTTATTCTGGCCATGCATCTAGTGGACATGGCCAAGGCAGCCCAACCCTTACCTCTCACACTACCCATAGAACTAATACCACCATCACAGAGGTACACACTCTCTCTCACACACACACACACACACACACACACACACACACACACACACACACACACACACACACACACACACCCCTACCTAACCCTTCCCCTCTCTCTTTCTGGTAGGGGTGCTGTGAATGGGACCAGTTTATCTCTCTATGCTGGCATCACTGAAGAACTGGAGGCTGAGCCACCACAGAAAACCAAAAGCAACTGTATGTACACACACACACGCCCACTCACTCTTCTCCTGTATGACTACAACACATACATAATGCATCTGTACACATCTAATGCCTATTGACTTATGATACTCTCGTCTCCCTGTCCTCTCTCTCCCCATCCATCCCTGCCTCCTTCAGTATCGTTTGAGGATAAATTCAAGGCCAACCTGGAGCGAGGGAACGCGGAGCTGGAGAAAAGACGACAGGCTCTGCAGGACGCACAGAGGAGAGAGGAGGAGAGACGCCAGCAGAAGGAGAGAGAGGAGCGAGAGAGGAGAGAGAGGGAGGCCAGAGAGCAGGAGGAGAGGAGGAGGAAGGAGGAGGAGAGGAGGCTGGAGCGGCAGAGGGAGCTGGAGAGACAGAAAGAGGAGGAGAGGCTGAAGGAGATGGAGAGAAAAGAGGTGAAGAGGCATGTTCTATAATGGGCCAGGGCTCTGTGTGTGTGTGTGTCCACGTGTGTGTGTTTGACTGCGTGTGGGTTCCCCAGGCGGCGCAGCGTGAGTTGGAGCGCCAGAGGAAGGAGGAGTGGGAGAGGAGGAGGAGAGGAGAGCTGCTGAGCCAGAAGAGTCAGGAGCAGGAGGACATCGGCAGACTAAAAACCAGGAAGAGGAACCTGGAGATGGAGCTGGAGGCTGTGGTGAGGCTACACTAGGGCTGTTGCAGTGACCGTATTACCGCCACACCAGCAGTCACGAGTCATGACTGCAGTCAAGTTCTACGTGACCGTTTATTCACAGTAATTAGTCTTCTCCAAACTCTGATGCTGCTGATGGTCGTTAGTAGCCTACCAAACTTGCTAACTGCCTGGTACTCAGCACTCTATTGTCCCTCTAATCACTCTGACATCAATGCAAATGTGATCGAAAATCCAATCAAACACTTCATGAGGGCCCATGATCTCATGTTGCGCAACATTTCTATAGGCTATGCAATTGCGTGAGAAAAGTTTTGATGGCCTCTTAAAAAGAGGATCCCATCAGCTTTCTATAGGTTAGGCCTACTATATTTATATCTCAACTTTCCTAATATTAAGCACATTGCTTCGCTTTACAACAGGAGTATAGCCTACCTGGCTGGAATGAAAATTAACCACTGGAAAAGCTTCCTCCATTCGCTTTTTAAATGCTTAGATCACATGTATTTTTTTCCCCCCTGTTCCGAGATAGATAATGGTCCATCGTAAGTCAAAACTAATTTCACACTTTGAAAATTATTTAAAATATGTGAGGACAAGATTCATCAAGAACAGTCTGATGGGTGACGATATCACTTGTGAATGATGCCCAGCTTGTGTGCAGTAATGCAAGAAACAGCGCATGCCTTTTTCAAGTCATAGTCCCACACCTCATGTAGAACTATATGTTTCGATAAGGTTTGTATCACAACTAAAGTGGCCAATTAACTTCTTAAAATGAAGCAAATTAATCTGCTTTACAACCGGTATAGAGCCTAACTGGTATACATAGGTGGCGCGTGAGTTTCAAGTTTAGGGAAGATCACTTTCACCATAAAAATGCACCTTTTTATAATAAAGCATTTCATGCGTAATCGCATTTGTGGTCACTTTTGATAATGGTGTTTTCCCGCTAATTGATTGCGTTTTGGAACATTCATGCTTATAGCCTACTGCCGTGTGCGCATGGCTGTGCTTATAATGTGAAGAAATAGCCTAATAGTTTAGTAACATTTTAAGCTAACTGTTCTGATCTGTTGCGTCAGTCTCATTGCTTTCGAAAGGTTTTTTTCTCCTTCGGTGTGAGTGGTTGTATTAATTTGGGATCTATCGCATCCCACAACTTTCCCAGACTATGTTTGGAATATTTATTTATTGCACAGAAGGACAAGTTAATCAATAGAATAGGTCAACTTTTGTACTATAGGGGATAGGAGATTGACATAGGCTAGTGCTTTTGCTGTTCGTTAGGCCAACTCATCTTGTTGGCTGATGAAAAGTAAATGTGGATAGTTCTAGCATCTTCAATATGTACCTCGGAATTCAATAAGAAGGACGTGCGCAACTGCGTCCCCGATGTGTCTGTCTTCACTTGTAGCCTACTTTGGAGCTGAGATAGATGCCTGTGAGAAGAACCCGATCACGTGACCGGCATTGGCCATTAAGTATTTAGATATCTGAGAGAGCCATGTGAGTGAGAGGTGCTTCGGAACACGCAGCCTGTGATCCGAAGAATTTCATTATTACATTCAGCCCAATATTGGCCGCAAAAGGCATGGATTTTTTTTAAGAGGCATTACGGCAATACTAGGGGGATCCCGCCGGGAAATCCAAGGCATTATCAAGTGCTTGTCAAAATGTGAATGAGAGACTGATGAAGCTTGTGCAAAAAAACAAAGCAGAGCTCATGCTTTTCAAGCAACTTTTTTCAAATCATTATTAGTCTCATCATACAGCCTTAGAATTTATAAAAAAATCTAAACATATAGCCCAACTTTTGTAAATAAAGTTGCATAAATAACTCTTAATTAAGCAAATAGGAGGACCTGTTTCTTTTGTTAACCGCTCAACCCAGAATAAATAGCCCCATGTGCGCACTCCCTCAGAAATCATTTGGAGAAACCATCCTTTCAATTTTATTCAGCTATGTTGAATTGTATTCTTCATACTATGAAATAATCTAAAATAATACCACGGAATTCTTAGCTAATCTTGTCTGCTAAATGAACTAGTGTTGCCCATTTTTGGCATAGCCAGATCAGGACCTAACATAAGGACAACTCAGAGTATGCGATTCTGTTCTTCTGAGATGGACGACATTTTCTTCATATCATGTTTCTTTAGTCCTGTCTAAAAGAAATCATGGATTTATTCTGATGGTGTAGGCTATATTAAATTGATTTTAGACTTTTTTTTTTAAATGTAATGTTCCAAAGGTCTGCATCAGTGGCTTGTATTCTATGTGTGGAAGCCAGGAGATGCTAAATGTGTTTGTCAATTAACGGTCAATTACCGTGAGACCGGCAGTTATTTGCTTGACAATCAACAACTGACAATTTCATGACCTCCACAGCCCTAGGCTACACACACACACACACACACACACACACACACACACACACACACACACACACACACACACACACACACACACACACACGGCTATAGTCAGTCAGTCACACTCACTCTCTTTCACTCTCGCTTCCATTTTCACTCACAAATTCAAATGAGCTTCATTGGCATACACAATCACTCTGTTTCTCCTTTGGTGTCATAGTTCCTAATCCACCAGAATCCCAACGGTAGCTGACCACATCTCTCTCCCAGGGTAACAAACACAGGCAGATCTCTGAGCGGCTGCATGATGCTCAGAGCAAGAGGACGGTGCAGCGGAGCGAGCTGGAGCGGACCAACCAGAGACGAGACACAAGCAGACTGGACATCAACTCCCTGCAGAGACAACTAGAGGTGCCTGTCTCAGTATTAACTGTATTCTCAGTTACTGTTCGCCTCATTCCTTCCTTCCTGTTTCTGGTGTGTCGTTGTCCCCCTCCTGATGATGCGTTTGTTCCTGTGCTTAAGGAGTACCAGAGGAAGCTGTCCCAGCTGACTCCAGAACAGCAGAGGCTCAGTGACAAACTGAGGAACATGGCCCTCAACAACCTGCCAGGTATGGGCTGGGGTTAGGTTAGGCTGAGCCTGTGGCTAATGTAGGCTTTTAGGCTGGGGTGGAGTGCTAGACTAGTGTTTATGGATTGTTTATACGGTAGGACTGGGTTATATGGCTAGACTAGACAATTCTTCCCATTTATTCAAACATGACAATCTCACGTGACTGAATAGGAACCTATGTTGGAAAACCATAGTGAATTGTACTAACCATTTTCCTCCTGTCATTCCCTGGGTTGTTACTCTTCTTCCCCAGTCTCCACCATGTCCACGCTGAAGCGCAGCGCCAGTGAGAAGGACGGAGTGTGTCGCAAATTGAAGCAGCAGCTGGATGCTCTGGAGAACGAGACGGCCGCTAAACTGGCCGACATGGACCACTACCAGAACGACATACAGGTACGGACATTATACATTTTAGGTCAGCTGGATGTCTAACACCCACGTCTCAGTGAATATTAACACTCACTTTGAGAAAGGGCTGGAATGATTCAGTATTTGTTTTGGCTAATATGATTGATAACCAGTCTGCTCTGCTGCTTCTCTCTGTGTCTAAACTACCACTACAACACTGGCCTTTTTCTCCTCCTTTTCTTCCTCTCTTTCCCTCCCTCCCTCCATCCTTTCCTGTCCCCCTTCCCTCTATCTCCTTCTCAACTCTCTCTCTGCCCCCTACATATTCTCTCCTCCCTCTCTCCCGGGCCTGTCTTGCTGCAGTATGGGGATGCTGATGACTGTCTGCTTCATGGTCTCCTCTCTCTGGTCAACTGCCTTAGTAACCTCTTCTACCTCCTAAAGGTGCTCTCTCACACTTTCTTTTCTTCTCTCTCTCTCTCTCTCTGTATTTGTGTCTAGACTCTAAACCACTATCCCCTGAGTTCTCCAACTCCTCTCACCCCTGTGCTTGCTGTGCCACCTTGTGGGTTTGTAGTTTGTGCTTCATGTCAAATCCTATGCCGTTACCTCTCCCTCGTCACAGGCCATTGTCAGTCAAAGATCATGTTGTGCCTTTGTTATTCTGAATACGTCCCACCCCGTTAGTATGTGAAATGTGCCCTCTTATTGATGTTGCGCGTATGGTAATATCAGGATCTGAGAGAGAGCCAGCGGAAGCAGCAGTCGGCTCTGGATAAACTACGGAGCATCAAAGAGGACAAACGGAGAGAACTGGAGAGACAGAGGGCGCAGGAGGAGGAGAGGAAGAGGAGGGAGGAGGAGGAGGCCCAAAGGTGACCTGGTTACGTTATAGCCTTATTCTATAATTTATTAAATAAGAAATTGTCCTCATCAATCTACAGACAATACCCCATGATGACAAAGCAAAAACAGGTTTTTAGACATTTTTGCAGATAAAAGTATTCAGAGCTTTTGCTATGAGACTCAATTTGTTTCCATTGATCATTCTTGAGATGTTTCTACAACTTGATGATTTGCAAAGGGGCACACCTGTCTATATAATGTCCCACAGTTGACAGTGCATGCAGAACAAAAACCAAGCCATGAGTTTGAAGGGATTGTCTGTAGAGCTCAGAGACAGAATTGTGTCGAGGCACAGATCTGGGGAAGGGTACTAAAAAATGTCTGCAGCATTGAAGGTCCCCAAAAACACAGTGGCCTCCATCGTTCTTAAATGGAAGAAGTTTGGAAACACCAAGACTCTTCCTAGAGCTGGACGCCCGGCCAAACTGAGCAATCGTGGGAGTAGGGCCTTGGTCAGGGAGGTGTAGTGGGGATGTTTTTCAGCGGCTGGGACTGTGAGACTAGTCAGGATCGAGGGAAAGGTGAACAGAGCAAAGTACAGAGAGATCCTTGATGAAAACTTACTCCAGAGCGCTCAGGACCTCAGACTGGGGCAAAGGTTCGCCTTCCAAGAGGACAAAGATCCTAAGCACACAGCCAAGACAATGAGTGGCCCAGCCAGAGCCCGGACTTGAACCCGATTTGAACGTCTCTGGAGAGACCCGAAAATAGTTATGCAGTGATGCTCCCCATCCAACTCTGCAGATCCTCTTAAGCTCTGTCAGGAAGAATGGGAGAAACTCCCGAAAATACAGATGTGCCAAGCTTGTAGCGTCATACCCAAGAAGACTCGAGGCTGTACTGAGTAAAGGGTCTGAATACTTATGTAAATGTGAGATTTCAATTTAATTTAAAATATATTTGCAATCTGTTTTTGCTTTGCCATTATGGGGTATTGTTTGAAGATCAATGAGGGGGAAAAAACGATTTGATACATTACATTACAGCGTTATTCAAAAATGTAACAAAATGTGCAAAAAGTCTTTCCAAATGCACTGTATACACACTCAAGCATGATTTGTTTTGACGTAGACCTCTCCCTCCCTCCCTCCCTGTCTACCCAGGCGCATTAAGCTGGAGAAGGAGCATCAGTGGCAGAAGAAGCTGCAGAGAGAGGAGGAGGAGAGACAGATGAGGTTGCAGGAAGAGAGGGAGGCCAAACTGAGAGTGGAGGAGGAGAAGGAGATGCAGGCCCGCCTCTTAGCTGCTAAAGAGCAGGCAGAACGAGAACGCAGAGCGGAGGAGAGGAGAGAGCAAGAGAGGAGGATGCAGGAGGAGAGGAGAAGACTGGAGGAAGAGGAGAGGAATATGAGGGAGGAGGAGAGAAGGAAACAGGAGGAGGAGAGGAAGAGAAAGGATGAGGAGAGGAGAGAGGAAGAAAGGAGGCGGCAGGAGGAGAGGAGGAAGCAAGAAGAGGAGGATCGGCGCAGAAGAGAGGAAGAGAGGAAGAGGTTAGAGGAGGAGATGGAGAGAGAGAAGGAGGAAGAGGAGAAGAGGCGGCAGCGGGCTGCGGACGCAGCAATCCGAGATGCAGAGGAGAGGAAGAGAGTGGAGGAGGAGAGGAAGAGAATGGAGGAGGAGAGGAGAAGGCAGGAAGAGGCGGACAGGAAGAGGCGCGAGGAGGACAGGAAGAGAGTGGAGGAGGAGAGGAAGGAGGAAGAGAGGAGGCGGCGGCGGCAGGAGGAGGAGGAGAGGAAGCTGAAGGAAGAAGCGAAGAGGAAGCTAGAGGAGGAGGAGAAGAGGAGAAGACAGGAGGAGGCGTTGCAGCAACCGAGTGCAGGGAAGACTAACATCCATGACAAACTGTCAGCCCTTCTCAGAGGACTAGAGGAGAGGAAAGGTAAGGAGGAACAACTAGACATTCAGCTGTTTAATTCCCCTGCATTCTTTTCATTCAGTCATTCATTACCTTTATTAAACCTATATTATGATATCGAAAACAAAAAGGCACATGGTTGCTCTGGTCAAAAGTAGCTCGCTATATAGGTGTAATGAAAGATTAATATATTTTAAAATGTAAACTGAGGTGCTGTTATGTGACTGGCTGTTCCAGGTGGTCTGCAGCCCCAGGCCATGGAGCACAGGAAGTCTGCGGCGCTCACTTCCTTCCGGGCGCTCTACCCCTTCACCGCTCGCAACCAGGACGAACTCAGCTTCGAGGCCGATGAGCTCATCGAGGTTAGAACCATAGAGATGACTAATTCTAAATGTAATTCTACACTCTGACATCATTTCTGAGTACAGGTTTGTGCTTCTTTGTTGTCTGACCTTTGTGTGCCCATTCACGTGTGTCTAGGTGGATGAGAGTACGGAGCGGGAGCAGGGTTGGCTGTATGGCTGTCGGCAGGGGAAGATGGGCTGGTTCCCAGAGAGCTACGTGGAGAGACAGGCCAAACCAGAGACACCTGCTGCTGCTGCTTTTAATGCAACTCCAGCTGCCACTACCACTGCTGTTTATGCTACTGTTGCTAAACAGGCCCCCAGACCACAACTATCCACCCCCAAACACACAGGGTAGGAAGGCTACCACACACACACTCACACACACACACACAATTGCTACCCATATGTCCTTTGCCTAGGACTGTGTTACCTTTCCTGAACCCTGATACATTTTATATGGTGATTCATGTAAATACTGTACTACTGACAGAAAAGTTCATGACATTTGACCCTTGACGTCTTCTAGGAAACCCGGGGGAGACGCTACCATGCCAACGGGACAGAACTCCGCCTTCACACCTACACACGCCCCTCACCACGCCCCCTTGGATCCGATACAGGTATAGGAGAGGGGTGGAACGAGCCAGTTGGAAGCAAGGGATGAGTTGGTGGCCAATATCGTGATTGGTGATGGATGGCTCCACCTTCTCTAGAGCACGGCACACTGGCACACCTGTTTCAATTAGTCAAAGGCTTTATGATTTGTTGACTAATTGAATCAGGTGTGCCAGCTTAGGGTTAAAACTAAAATGTAAAACGTCTGGGGGGGTGCCAAGGAAAGGGTTGGGTAACCCTGGTTTGGACTCTAGAGAGGGTCCGTCTTAAATCTGTTAACACTGAAGGGATAGGGGCAAGGGGTTGTTATTGCACCAGGTATTCCACAGTACCGTGCTGCCATAGCCGTCCTCACCGTCGCCTGTACACAATACAACCAGGACGCTGGAGTGGAGGAGCAGGAAGTGTTGGGTGATATTTACACCGTAACACCCCACACAGATCACGTTGCTACATAGTTAGCTAGAGGACTCATCTTTGTATCTGTCCCACATGCACAGCCATTGAGGCCATCTCCGTTTTGAAATGGTCCTGAACCATATCTTGTGTGTCATTCATGTGTTGTGGCCACTAAAGGGCAGGGATATAGCGCAAAGACAAGGAAGGCCACCAAATTTGAAGACAATGCTCTAATCATTGGCTGATTGCTCCCAACCAATAGGAATCCCCACCCAGTTGATTACTTTAAAATGGTGAAGCCCTCACTGGCAATATCCCTGCAAAAAAACCTGGTTATATCCGTGATGAGTCCTCTAACTCAGTGTTTACAAACTTGAGTAATCCCCACAGTACACATTTGTATTGTTTCCCCAGACAAACATACCTGATTCAACTTGTCAACTAATCATCAAGGAGGTGTGTTTGTCCCGGGCTACAATGAAAATCTGTTCTGTTACAGCCGATTTTGACATATTTGTGTAAAAGACACACAGAGCTCCGTGTGTGTAAATATATGATGGGGGTACTTGAGGACCAGAGTTGGGGAAACACTGCTCTGACTTAACGCTGTGTCGCTACCAGACTAGACAGATTATTCCTTATGCCTACTCTGATATACACACAGATTCAGACCGCACTGGTTAAAAGGAAGGGACTGGTGTAAGGAATATGACACAAACTCCCTCCAGCCTGCTTACACCAGTCAAGAACCAGTCTAGAACTAGTCTAGAATTTTAAATTCATTAATAGTGAAAAAGAAGAGCTAAGGTCCTGTAGGTTTTCGCTCAAACCCTCATCTAGCGCACTGGGGTTGGAGTGAAAACCTGTAGGAAGGTAGCTCTCCAGGAACAGGGTTGGAGAGCCCTGAACTACAATCTCCCAATTTGACTTTGACCCCTGTCCTTCGGCCCTCTCTCCCCCTCAATCTCTTCCTCCCTCCGTCACCCTCTTCCTCGCTATCTTTAACTCCCTCCATCTCTTCTTCTTTCCTTGTCTAGGTGGTGGGTAGCCTGCAGGCCCAGGCTCTGTGTTCGTGGACAGCTAAGACAGAGAGCCATCTGAACTTCAGTAAGGATGATGTGATCTGGGTGCTGGAGCAGCAGGACAGCTGGTGGCTGGGGGAGCTCAACGGGGTGCAAGGCTGGTTCCCCAAAACATATGTCACACTCCTGGGAGACAATGAAGACACCACCAAGTAAATACACACCACACACATTTTTGGCAAACAGGCCCTTTTGTTATCAGTGAAGGAATTCAGTCGTGTGTGTTTTTGTGTAGAATTCAGTCACGTGTGCCTGAAGATATGTGTGCATGTGTTTACTTATGTTATAATCGTTTTAATAATGTATATTTGTCTTGTTCTAGCTCAATAAATTCCCCTCCTGATGGATCTGAAGCCACAGATGCTGCTCAACAGGAAGGTAGTTTGACATTTGTGTCTCTGAGAGCTCAAGTTTTGTGTCATCCAATCAGAATGTCTCTGAGGTTATGTTTCGTGTCGGACAATCAGAGTACGTGGCGCTGTACACCTATGAGAGCCCAGAGCCTGGCGACCTGACGTTTAGGGAGGGTGACGTCATCCTGGTGACCCAGAGAGAGGGAGAGTGGTGGAGCGGAGGCATCGGAGACAGCACCGGGGTGTTCCCTTCTAACTACGTCAAACCCAAAGAGACAGACGTAAGACGCACGCAAACACACGCACGGTGTACTGCGACTTGTACCTGGCTTGCACTTAAGACCTAAGTACTGTAACTTGTTCTTTCAGACATCCAGCAACTCTGGAAAGTCAGGTCAGCCTGGGAAGAAACCAGGTAAGGACATCACACTACATTATTCCCATGCTGGGAAAGTATAGCATGGCTGCTCCTTTTTCCTTTTAACGTTCCTCTAAATCTGATGGAACTCCCTACTTGTGCGTGTGCAGAGATAGCCCAGGTGAGCACAACATACACGGCCACGGGGACAGAGCAGCTCAGCCTGGCGCCAGGACAGCTCATCCTCATCCTCAGCAAGAACCCCACCGGCTGGTGGCTCGGAGAACTGCAGGTTGGCCGACTGACTGGTTGTTTTAGACTAGAATGAAATCAGGCAATATGATTTTGATCGATACAATTTGCTTAAATTGTTCATTGATTGATCTCTAAGGCGCGGGGAAAGAAGCGTCAGAAGGGTTGGTTTCCTGCCTCGCACGTCAAAATGCTGGGATCCAACAGCGGAAAGTCCACGCCAGCACCTCTACCAGGTAAAAAAACACACCTATCTCAGGAAACACACGTCTTCAGTAGGTAATGGGTGAAGAAGAGCGGCTGTCCTTTATTTGGAACTTCTATGCCCTCTCACACCTTGCTCTCCTCTCTCCCCCTCTCCTCCAGTGTGTCAGGTCATTGCCATGTACGACTATAAGGCAGCCAACGAGGACGAGATGAGCTTCTCCAAGGGTCAACTGATCAGTGTGTTCGACAAGAACGACCCCGATTGGTGGAAAGGGGAGGTCAACGGGGTCACCGGTCTGTTCCCAACCAATTACGTCAAGATGACCACTGCCGACACCGACCCCAGCCAGCAATGTGAGTACATCACCTTTTTGATGTGCTTTTCCAAAGTCGTCATTTCTCAAATTATAGTTTCTCAATTTAAATGTTCACATGACAAGGTGGGCAGATAGATGCCTACCAGTACACATGACATAATATATAAGATGATAGTAGAGCCAGTTAGCATGGTGAGTCAGACTAGTCTAAAGTTGAACCCCCCCAGGGTGGGTGCACGTTTAGGTTTTTGCCCTAGAACTACACAGCTGATTCAAATAATCAAAGCTTGATGCTGAGTTGGTTATTTGAATCAGCTGTGTAGTGCCAGGGCAAAAACCAAAACGTGCACCCACTTTGGGAAACCCTGGGTAAGAGTTTAGCAACGGTATTATTTATACTCTTGGGCGAAATCTTTCCCTGTTGATTCCTTTCTACCATTTCTTCTAATTTTCACCTGTTCATCAATCCATCCATCCATTCTTCTCACTCACGTTTTCCTTTCACTTCTCTCCCTCTTTCCCTCCCTTCCTCTTTTCTCTTCCCTCTTCATCTCTTTCTTTCTGTAGGGTGGTAGTGTCTCCTCCTCCTCCTCTCCGTCTGAGACCCACTATCACGCTCTCATGAGCTGGACTGTTGGAGGCCCCGCCCCTTTACTAACCTCTGACCCCTGTCTGGTCACACCTCTCTGACCTCTAACCTCTGACCTTCTGCCTGTGTCTGTTTTGGAGTAGGTTGACGTTATCCTTAAACACAAATCTAGGGTCAGACTAGCCAACCCATAATGCTAACTTTTTAAAGGGATAGTGCAAAATACTGGAAATTAAGCTGTTTTTTTACTTACCCAGAGTCAGATGAACTCGTGGATAGCATTTTTATGTCTGCATGCAGTTTGAAGGTGCAATCATCCATGACTTAATCTGTTTTTGGGTAAGTAGAAAAATGCTGTAATTGCCATAATCTTGCTCTGTCACTTTAACCACGAGGGGAATGAAATAACATCTGTGCCAGTGGTTAGGGTTTAACTTGTACCTACTCTTCCACTGATACAGGGTCTGATAGGTTGTCATCCCTTAGTGCAGCGTTGCCCAAACTCTGTCCTGGTGACCCACGGGGTGCACATTTTGGTTTTTGTCCTAGTACTACACAGCCAACTCAAACTATCAAAGTTTGATGATGAGATGATCATTTGAATCAGTGCTAGGGCAAAATCCCTAATGACCACTCCTTAGGGTCCCCAGGAGTTTGGGCAACGCTGCCCTAAAGATCAGAGTTAGCATTAACGTTAGGCAACCTGATTCTAGATCTGTGGTTCGGGGAAGCTACCTGGAGCATCTGTCCCTTTCCTTCCTGCTTTTTCAAGTCAACTCCCACCAACTGGCTTTTTTTAACCTGGACTGAACCAAGAGCTGAGATTTGACCCGTCTGTCTGTATGCCTGCTGTCGTTAATGCATCCAATGACTTTTCTGACCTGATGTAGGACCCCTGGCTGAATCTAAAGGAAAAACGTATGCAAGTTGAAGCAAACATGCACACTCCTAAACGGTTTTCTATATTAGGACAATGTTTTGGTGTTTGGTGACCCTGAAGTGCAATGACACTAATGTTGATCTAGTGGGTCTCTCTCTGTGGCTGTTCCCCTTCACCTGCCTCCTCCTTTCCTCCCATTTTCTCTTAGAAGGAGCAACATAATTATATTAGCCCCATTTTATTTTCTTTATCATTAAGGAAGTTCAGCTCGCAAAGAACCCACCATCTTGCTCTGATTCCTTACTTATTCAATAATGATGAATCGTTTGCTTTGGCCACACTGTATTTGTTATGGGATCCGTGACAATCAAAAGGAGTCCTCTCGGATTCAACTGGAACGATTCATCGTTGATTGAATTGTAATAATTCATTTGCTCGGGCCACTGTGTGTGTGTTTCCAAGCCGTACCTGATTGTGATGATTCATAGCTCTTTGAATCAACTCTTTGAGCTTTGCAGTGTCGAGCAGAACAAACAACTAGTTACAATCGCACCTTAATTCTCTGGCGTTGACTATATTATTATGATTACTGATGATGTTTCTCTGCTGTGCCTATTCCGTTTTAGTGCATGATCAAGCTAGAGTGAAGTAGCTAGCTGCTGTAACACTGAAAAGGAAACGAATCTATGCAAACTAATGTATGTTGTTGGACAACCAAGCACTGTCCAGGGGTTGGATTGCTCTTTCTCTACACCCTACTACAGCTTCTCCTACTCTCTTCTGCTAAGGGACTTGTTCCACATCACACAGTGAGACGATTTTTGAAAATGTGCCTCTCTTTGTTTCTATCTGAGTCTCGCCCAACCGGTAGTGTGTAGCCGGCTGCGTAGAGTCCAGTTGGACACCCAATGACAAAGGAATGAGGGCGCCACCTGCCGCCCGGTTGGGCTAATCTGAATCCATGGTGAAATTAAAGGCTGCTTTTGAAATGTGTGTCGTCATCCCTTGGTGCGAATGTTAGGACAGCGCTAACGGTATGACCGTTTGTCTGTGGAAGAGATCAGCGTGTGTTTACAGTCAACACGACACCATTGCTATCTGAAATAAACACACACATATTCAGAACTGGAACACAGTATCTAGATATTCTGATCTCTGGTTACCGTTTATTTACCCAGTGTCTTCCCAAGGCAGGGTGAAAGTTATGTTGATCATCTGGAAGTACACACAGTCCTTCTCCTATTTTGGTACAAACAGATTTAGCTGCGTGTCTTGCTATGGGCTTAGTGTCTGTGGATGAGAGGGCAGGAGGGATAGAGAGGACAAGGTGAGGGAGAGAGGAGAACACCGGTTAGAGGGTTGGCGAAAGCGTCTCATAGTCTACCTGGGTAGAGCGAGACAGCAGAGAGAGCATGAGTTTACACAGTGAAGACAAGCTGCAGTTTCTAAGGCTCTGGGATAAGACAGAAGAGAGGGAAGAGGGGAGGGATACTGAGAAAGAAAAGGAGACCACCTGTATGGGACTCCACGGCTGTCAGAATGGGCACTCTGCACAAGGTAAGAGTGCCCTTGCTTTGGTTGAATGTGTGTGGTTGGTTCTGAGACGGACTATCGATTGATAGGCTTAGGGGTGTGTCTGTGTGTGTGTGTGTGTTTTCAGAGTGTATACAAATGTGAATGTGCGTTTCTGTTCTGAGTATATACAGACGTAGGATCCTAATTTGACCAGTATTGTCTCAGCAAAATAATCCTGCAGCTACAGGAAAATTCTCAGCAACAAAAAGTGATCAAATTAAGATCCTGCATCTGTATGATTCCCTCCTCTCACTTGCTCTCTCCTCCTCTCTCCTCTCCTCTTTCAGGGTGTGCTGACCTGAACAGTTTAGACTCTATGAGTCCCCAGGAGAGGAAGAGACAGGGCTACATCCACGAGCTCCTCCAGACAGAGGAGAGATATGTAGAGGACCTACAGATAGTCCTGGAGGTAACACACAAACACAGACGCTAGAATCGGCGCACAGACACACACAGCAAGCACACGTATGTACTGTACTCCGTGTGTGTGTGTGTGTGTGTGTGTGTGTTCAGGTGTTCCATAAGCCCATGTCTGAGTCGGGCCGTCTGACAGAGGCAGAGATGGCCATGATCTTTGTCAACTGGAAGGAGCTCATTGCCTGCAACACCAAACTGCTAAAGTACGTATTGACGTGGAGTAGGTTTAGGTGTGTGTTCACGACTGTGATCATATGTATGGGTGTCTCGGGCCAGATGGTAAGAACATGTGGTGTTTGTGTGTGTTTAAATGTGTGTGTGCCCGTAGGGCTCTGCGTGTGCGTAAGAAGACGGGGGGTGAGAACATGCCCGTCCAGGTGATCGGGGACATCTTGGCGTCCGAGCTGGCTCACCTCCAGCCTTACATCCGGTTCTGCTCCTGTCAACTCAACGGAGCTGCTCTGCTACAGAGTAGGACTGACAACCAACAGGACTTTAAAGACTTCCTCAAGGTGAGAGGGGGAGCTAGTGAGAAGAGAGGGAGACTGGGAGGGAGGGAGCATGAAAGAACATGCAGTGAGTGAAGGAAGACAAGAGTACAGAGGAGAGAGAGGAAATGAATGACAAGACAACACATTTAAGTTGGAAGAAGAAGGGGCGGGAGGTAGAATACAACAGGAGAACGTGGGGTGGGTGGAGGAGGAGAACATGAACATTTCTGACACATACCAACCGGAGAGTGCTGATTATACATGGAAGGTTGTGTGTTCATATTAAATATTGGTTTTCCTCCATCAGAAAATCGCCACAGACTACCGCTGTAAAGGCATGCCCTTATCCAGCTTCCTGCTGAAGCCCATGCAGAGGATCACACGCTACCCTCTACACATCAAAAACGTAAGTGTGTGCGTGCGTGTTTGTCTGCGTGTATAGTACCTGTGTGTGTGTATAAGTCATGTGAGTGTGTGTGTGTGTGTACTTTTAACCAGTGTGTATTTTCCATCTGCATTGTTTGTTCTTTGGAAAGCACTTCGTGACAACCTGCTGATGTAAAAAGATTGGTCGGCGTGTGTGTGTGTATTTAACCCTGTCTATTGGTTGTCTCAGATCCTGGAGAGTACCCAGGAGGACCATGCAGACCGCAGGCCTTTGAGAGAGGCTCTGGAGCGGGCTGAGGAGCTCTGTTCTCAGGTCAACGAGGGAGTCAGGGAGAAGGAGAATTCCGACAGGCTGGAGTGGATACAGTCACACGTACAGTGTGAGGGAGTCACAGAGGTAGACACGCACACCGTATACCCACATACACAGTATCTCTCACACATGTCTGTAACCCTCCCTCTCTCTCCCGTGCAGAACTTGGTGTTTAACTCTCTGACTAACTGCCTGGGGCCTCGTAAGCTGCTCCACAGTGGGAAGGTGTATAAGATTAAGAGCAATAAGGAGCTGTGGGCTTTCCTCTTTAACGACTTCCTGTTGCTCACCCACGCTGCCAAACAGTTCAGCTCCTCAGGACCAGACAAGCTCTTCAGCACCAAGAACAACACACAGCTCAAGATGTATAAACCGGTGAGAAACAAACGGCACGGACGTGTTCGCACACGCAGGCATTTGTTCCAAATGGCTCATTTTGACAAGGTATCGAAAGGACACTTCCTATTTGAGAAGTGTTTACTCATCGCAGCCCGTTCAAATTGAGAACATCCCTGTATCCATTTATTTTGTTTCTCAATGGTTATGACATGGTTATGACAGCCTTATGAAGTGTCTTATGTTTCCTCCTGTAGCCGGTGTTCCTCAACGAGGTTCTAGTGAAGTTGCCTGACCCCTCCAGTGAAGAGCCCTTCTTCCACATCTCCCACATCGACCGAGTCTACAGCCTCAAAACCGAGAACATCAACGAGAGGTACACACAGGCACAAACACAAATGCAGGTACACATGCACACACACTAATATGCAGGGACTCCACTCGCATTCCATTACCCTTGCTCGTGTGTGTGTGTGTGTGTGTGTGTGTGTGTGTGTGTGTGTGTACTTTTCGTTCTGCAGGACGGCCTGGGTGCAGAAGATTAAAGCTGCCTCGGAGGACTTCTTAGAGACCGATAAGAAAAAGAGAGAGAAGGCATACCAAGGTCAGTTTTCTGTTTTTCTCTCTCACACTCACTCCAATAGTTAAAGCACGAGTCCTAGTAGTGGTGTGACTATTCTCGTGTGTGTGCGCAGCTCGTTCCCTGAAGGCCAGTGGAATCGGCCGGCTGTTAGTCACCATCCTGGAGGCCACTGAACTCAAGTCCTGCAAATCCAACGGTGAGTTTTATGAACATCATACATACAGTAGCAAGAAAAAGTATGTGAACCCTTTGGAAATACCTGGATTTCTGCATAAATTGGTCATAAAATTTGATCTGATCTTCTTCTAGGTCACAACACAATAGACAGTCTGCTTAAACTAATAACACACAAACAATTATTTGTTTTCATGTCTTTATTGAACACACCGTGTAAACGTTCACAGTGCAGTGTGGAAAAAATGTGAACCCTTGGATTTAATAAATGTTTTACTCTCCTTTGGCAGCAATAACCTCAACCACACATTTTCTGTAGTTGCGGATCAGACCTGCACAACGGTCAGGAGGAATTTGGACCATTCCTCTTTACAAAACTGTTTCAGTTCATCAATATTCTTGGGATGTCTAGTGTGAACTGCTTTCTTGAGGTCATGCCACAGCATCTCAATCGGGTTGAGGTCAGGACTCTGACTGGGCCATTCCAGAAGGCACATTTTCTTCTGTTGAAGCCATTCTGTTGTTGATTTACTTCGGTGTTTTGGGTCGTTGTCATGTTGCATCAACCAACTTCTGTTGAGCTTCAATTGGCGAACAGATAGCCTAACATTCTCCTGCAAAATGTCTTGATAAACTTGAGAATTCATTTTTCCGTCAATGATAGCAAGCTGTCCAGGCCCTGAGGCAGCAAAGCAGCCTAAACCATGATGCTCCCCCCACCATACTTTACAGTTGGAATGAGGTTTTGATGTTGGTGTGCTGTGCCTTTTTTTTCCACACATAGTGTTGTGTGTTCTTTCCAATCAACTCAACTGTAGTTTCATCTGTGCACAGAATATTTTGCCAGTAGCACTGTGGAACATCCAGGTGTACTTTTGCAAACTTCAGATGTGCAGTAATGTTTTTTTTGGACAGCAGTGGCTTCTTCCATGTTGTCCTCCCATGAACACCATTCTTGTTTAGTGTTTTACATATCGCACACTGGTCAACAGAGATGTTAGGATGTTCCAGATATTTCTGTAAGTCTTTAGCTGACACTCTAGGATTCTTCTTAACCTCATTGAGCTTTCTTCGCTGTGCTCTTGAAGTCATCTTTGCAGGACGGCCACTCCTAGGGAGTAGAAACCGTGCTGAACTTTCTCCATTTATAGACAGTGTCTTACCGCGGGCTGATGAACGTCACGGCTTTTAGAGATACTTTTGTAACCCTTTCCAGCTTTAACAATTCTTAATCGTAGGTCTTCTGAGATCTCTTTTGTTTGAGGCATGGTTCACATCAGGCAATGCTTCTTGTGAATAGCAAACTCAAATTTAGTTTGGCTTTTTTATAGGGCAGGCCAGCTCTAACCAACATCTCCAATCTCGTCTCATTGATTGGACTCCAGGTTAGTTGACTCCTGACTCCAATTAGCTTTTGGAGGAGTCATTAGCCTATGGGTTCACATACTTTTTCCAACCTACACTGTGAATGTTTTTAAATGATGTATTCAATATCAACAAGAAAAATACAATCATTTGTGTGTTATTAGTTTAAGCACACTGAGTTTGTCTATTGTTGTGACTCAGATGAAGATCAGATCTAATTTGATGACCAATTTATGCAGAAATCCAGGTAATTCCAAAGGGTTCACATACTTTTTCTTGCCACTGTAGTTTACCTACACAGCAGACAGGTACTAGTACCACTTATTACAATGAGGAAGCTTCACTTAAGCAATAAGGCCTGAGGGGGTGTGGTATATGGCCATATACCACAAACCCCTGAGGTGCCTTATTGCTATTATAAACTGGGTACCAGTGTAATTAGAGCAGTATAAATAAATGTTATGTCATACCCATGGTATACGGTCTGATATACCACGGCTGTCAGTCAATCAGCATTCAGGGCTCGAACCTCCCAGTTTATAAATGTAAACATAACACATGTACAGACTGTATTCGTGTCTTGAGCACTGGTATGTATTAAAACCTTTCCCTCCTCTTCCTCTCTCCTTGTCATCCCTCTCCTCCTCTTCCTCCCCCAGGTAAGAGTAACCCTTACTGCGAGGTAACCATGGGGGCTCAGATCTACACCTCTAGGACCCTCAGTGACACGGGCAACCCCAAGTGGAACTTCAACTGTCAGTTCAACATCAGAGATTTGTACCAGGACGTCCTTTGTGTCACGATCTTCGAGAGGGACCAGTTCTCCCCTGACGGTCAGCACACACACACAAATCCAGACATTGTGGCCGCGCCTGGCCAGGCAGACTAAATTCAGACGCGTGCCAGGTCTCAAATAGTTGTTGAACGTATCAGCTCACCACGTCAAATGATAGAGCAAACGGATGCCCGACTGTGAAGTTGGTGTAGTACAGTTTATGTATTGCAGCGTCTGCGATGTAGTTGGCCTGGAACGCAAACTCTATGTATGTGTCGGACTGCTAACTAGTGTCTCCTCTCTGCCTTTTCCCAGACTTCCTGGGTCGTACGGAGGTTCCCGTGGCGACCATAAAGAAGGAGTTGGAGAACAAGGGTCCAGCAACGCGCCGTCTGCTCCTCCACGAGGTCCCCACTGGAGAGGTGTGGGTCCGCCTCGACCTGCAGCTCTTTCAAAACAGAGCATCCAAATAAGGACTTCTGGGCCAACACTGCAACTCTTCCAAACGAAGGATGCCAAAATAAGGACATCCTGGTCTGCCGCCACACTTGCAGCCTTGGTAGAAATTGTATGTAACTGCTGGTCCAGGGTCTGATACTGTTAATCTTCCTAATGGTTAAGTTTGGGGTTGCCGGTTCCTAGATCTGTGGTTAAGCCAGGGCTAACTTTTACCTGGAGCTGCCATTGGTAACACTAACCACATGATGAGCTAATGGGAACCCTCCCCTCCCTCATCTGAGGTCAGAAGTTCAGTCCTAAGCACTGATCTGAAGACAGTTTTTAGCTTTTGAGGTTTGACTGGGTTGGGTTAGTGTAAAGCTGATCCTAGATCTGTGTTTAGGAGCAGCTTCTAGCAGTAGTGGTTCTACTTGAACCAGCACAACACTTATGGCCTATGCACTCCTCTGCTACTGACTCTCACTCTGCCAAGTGTGCTTGTTGTAAACTCAACCCAGGCCAATGTTTGTTGAAGCTGTATTTATTTCATTACAGATAGTCTTTAACTCCACAGTAAATATTTGTTAAAGCTAAGATTTTGTTTGGGAAAGTAATGTG
The DNA here is from genome assembly GCF_965601325.2 of Salmo salar. NCBI lineage: Eukaryota > Metazoa > Chordata > Actinopteri > Salmoniformes > Salmonidae > Salmo > Salmo salar. Next base: position 45,996,906 of record NC_138291.1, read on the forward strand.
AGGTAAAATGGAGAGCGGTTAGAAAAGTGCGGTCCTTCTTGCCACGATAGTTTACCACTGGACATGAGACTAATCTCAGGATTTAAGTCTTCTTCCTTTTACTGTCAGTCTATATAACTGTATCAAAACCTGCCTCTTTTATTTTTATCTCGATCTGTTTATTTTTCTCTCTTATTAGTGTAGTAACATTAAAGATACATGTGCAGAGGATCTTTAAGATACTGTGGCGACACTAAGATCTGAGTTTTGAAACGACCAGGTCTTTCTGACTCCCTTTATGCTTGTTATACTTCACAACATACTTCTGCCATGTGCTCCCTCTCCAATATATGGGTGTTTCAATGGAATAGTTTATTTTGTCTTTGATCTATTATGAATGTTGTGGAGGTCTTGTTCTTTAATTGTGGTTTAGTTGCCTCAAATCCTAAAAGGGAAAAGTCTCTTTTTGTTTCTTCCACTCCCGGGCCCATATTCACAGAGGTTCAGAGTAGGAGTGCAGACATAGGATCAGTTTTTCCTTTTAGATCATAATGAATAAGATGATATGGATAGAGGGGACCTGATCCTAGATTAGCATTAGCCTGGTCCCAGATCTGTTTTGTGCTTTTGCCTACTCCATTGTTATTGTCAAGCCAAACATGCTCTGCATGATCATTCGGTAAGGAGTAGGCAAGAGAGCAGAAACAGACCGGCACCCAGGCTAGATCAGCACTCCTACTCTGAGATACTCAGTGAATATGGGCCCAGATGCCTCCAGTGGCTCTATAACCATTAGTGGTGTGGCTGCAGATGACTGGTGAGCCGGAGCTTCTCTTATTGATTTTAATTTATGCAACTATTAACTATCCAGAGAATTTGATCATCAAAGCATTGTATTCAGTGTCTGAAAAAGTCTTTCAGTAGCCTTTTCATATTTTACAAAGGATTTCCGAGAATAATCTTTGAAGGATAACAGCACATTTGAACTACATTATGTAAGTCTTAAGTTTGTGTGACAGGAAGTGATTAGCTGGACAGCCAAGTAAAGTACTGATCTATCAGTCTCTCGCTGCCTTTTCTCCTAATTTTATACTGAACAAAAATGTAAACAAGCAATTTCAGTGATTTTTTTTTACTGAGTTACAGTTCATAAACGGAAATCAGTCAATTGAAATCAATTCTTTAGGCCCTAATCCATGGATTTCACATATCTGGACAGGGGCACAGCCGTGTGTGGGCCTGGGAGGAAATAGGCCCACCCACTGGGGAGCCAGGCCCAGCCAATCAAAATTAGATTTCCCCCACTAAAGGGCTTTATTACAGACAGAAATACTCCTCAGTTTCATCAGCTGTCTGGGTGGCTGGTCTCAGACGATGCCACAGGTGAAGAAGCCGGATATGGAGGTGATGGGCTGACGTGGTTACACGTGGACTGAGGCCGGTTGGACATACTGCTAAATTCTAAGTTCTAAGTTGGAGGCGGTTTATGGTAGAGAAATTAACATTAAATTCTCTGACAACAGCTCTGGTGGACATTCCTGCAGTCTGCATGTGTGACAAAACTGCAAATTTTAGAGTGACCTTTTGTTGTCCCCAGCACAAGGTTCACCCGTGTAATGATCATGCTGTTTAATTAGCTTCTTGATATGCCACACCTGTCAGGTGGATGGATTATCTTGGCAAATGAGAAATTCTCACTAACAGGGATGTAAACAAATGTGTGCACCACATTTGAGAGAAATAAGCTTTTTGTTCATATGGAACATTTCTCGGATCTTTTATTTCAGCTCATGAAACATGGGACCAACACTTTACCTGTTGTGTTTATATTTTTGTTCAGTATAATTTGAGCTGCACAAGTCTTCTATTGGGTTTTATTAATTTGAGGTTTAACTTTAAATCATGTTTTTTTTTGTGTCAATGATTCTATGTAATGATTACAGTGCTAACAGTGTGGATCCTACATTGCTACCTAACATGCGGTGTGTTCACAATGGGCACAGCATGGCACTCACTGAATCATGGCTCTTTTAATGATAATAAAAGGTATTGAAAACAAACTGTCCAAGATATCTAAGCTGAGATTGCCCCTATAGTCATTGGTTTGTATAGACCTCACCAGCTTGTAGTCATAAAAACTGATTTACCTCTGGTTCGTTCAGCTATTCCTACGGGCAAAGTGAATTAGGAAAGAATAGGATTTTGGAATAAATGCAGGAAAAAAGGGCTCTATTCAATCAGATCCGCTTTAGCCAACATCCGCATAGCGGTTGTTTTGATGGGTGTCTGAGGTGGAACTGCTTTAGCTCTGTCAAATCCACACGTGGCCCCTGCCATTATACCTAAAGCGGACATTGCCATTGGCTGCATGGAGTCGCATTAACAGAAATCCCATGCAGCCTTGTTTACAAGTTTGAACAACGGGATGTGAGATGTAATCTTCACCTCAATTAGGATGAGAGAAATCCTCATTTTGTTTAATGATTTTTGAGGGCAATTATTTCTATATAGCCTACACTTTCCTGTTCTGAACTTGTAATGCTAGTGGGGCAGGTGTGGCTTCCTGACAAGGATTGCAAGAACAGCTGCTCACTGATTTGATGGATTCAATGCAATTTCTGACGCCGCCAAAACATCAGCCATGCATGCGGGTGTCTGTGGTCGCAGTTAAAGCTTGATCAGAATCTAGGCCAAGGTTAACAGGCTTATGAGATCTTACACATTTTGTTCTGAGATAATATTAGTTAACATGACCTTGATGAATTATAAAGCTTTTGTGTGCCTTGTTTATTTAATTACATAAATCCTTCAAAATTCACAAGTGAGGTTAGTTGATTATGATTACCTCATAGAACAAAATGTACAATATCTCCTAAGCCTGTGTTTACCACAGACCTTATTTTTGGCGTTTATCCAAAAACAAATTTCCCCATAGGCTTTGTTCAACGAAACATGGCGGAGTTAGTGCCTGCGCAAAGATATCAGTACTATAATTGCTCTCGATTGTCTACTCTGGGTGGTTGCCATGGCAACATAAAGCATTGTCTTTCACACCTGAATGTGTATGTTGTATTACACTACCAGTCAAAAGCTTGGACACACCTACTCAATCAAGGGTTTTTATTTTTACTATTTTCTACATTGTAGAATAATAGTGAAGACATCAAACTATGATAACACAAATGGAATAATGTAGTAACTAAAAAAGTGTTAAACAAATAAATAGATTCTTCAAAGTAGCCATCCTGTGCCTTGATGACAGCTTTGGACACTCTTGGCATTCTCTCAACCAGCTTCACCTGGAATGCTTTTCCAACAGTCTTGAAGGAGTTCCCACATATGGTGAGCACTTGTTGGCTGCTTTTCCTTCACTCTGCGCTCCAACTGGGTTGAGGTCGAGTGATTGTGGAGGACAGGTCATCTGATGCAGCACTCCATCACTCTCCTTCTTGGTCAAATAGCCCTTACACAGCCTGGAGGTGTGTTGGGTCAATGTCCTGTTGAAAAACTAATGATAGTCCCACTATGTGCAAACTAGATGGGATGGCGTGTTGCTACAGAATGCTGTGGTAGCCATGCTGGTTAAGTGTGCCTTGAATTCTAAATAAATCACTGACATTGTCACCAGCAAAGTACCATCACACCACCTCTTCCATGCTTCACGGTGGGAAATACACATGCAGAGATCATCCGTTTACCTACTCTGCGTCTCACAAAGACACGGCGGTTGGAACCAAAAATCTCAAATTTGGACTCATCAGACCAAAGGACAGATTTCCACCGGTCTAATGTCCATTGCTCGTATTTCTTGGCCCAAGCAAGTCTCTTCTTCTTATTGGTGTCCTTTTAGTAGTGGTTTCTTTGCAGCAATTCGACCATGAAGGCCTGATTCACGCAGTCTTCTCTGAACAGTTGATGTTGAGATGCGTCTGTTATTTGAACTCTGTGAAGCATTTATTTGGGCTGCAATTTCTGAGGCTGGTAACTCTAATGAACTTATCCTCTGCAGCAGAGGTAACTCTGGGTCTTCCTTTCCTGTGGCGGTCCTCATGAGAGCCAGTTTCATCATAGCGCTTGATGGTTTTTGTAACTGCACTGGAAAAAACTTTCAAGTTCTTGAAATTTTCTGGATTGTCTGACCTTCATGTCTTAAAATAATGATGGACTGTCATTTCTCTTTGCTTATTTGAGTGGTTCTTTCCATAATATGGACTTGGGTTTTTTACCAAATAGGGCTATCTAATGTGTACCCCTACCTTGTACACAATGGATTGGCTCAAACACATTAAGAAGGAAAGAAATTCCACAAAATAACTTTTAACAAGGCACACCTGTTAATTGAAATGCATTCCAGGTGAAGTTGTTTGAGAGAATGCCAAGAGGGTACAAAGCTGTCATCAAGGCAAAGGGTGGCTACTTTGAAGAACCTCAAATATAAAATATAACACTTTTTTGGTTACTACATGATTCCATATGTGTTATTTCATAGTTTTGATGTCTTCACTATTATTCTACAATGTAGAAAAGAGTACAAATAAATAAAAATCCTTGAATGAGTAGGTGTTCTCAAACTTTTGACTGGTACTGTATGTACCAGCTGCTTTCACTCGGGTCTATCCTGTTGAGAAAATACACAGTTTTTCCACACAAACATCTTTGAAAAGTTTGAGGGCTTGAGAGAAACATTATATCCCTGGTGTTAATTTGGGTATGATACATTTTAAAGTATTGATCTTTGTGTATTAGAGTGAACTGTTTGACAGGGGCAACATAAGCCTGTTCGATGTTTTTCTCTGCCTCCAGTGAAGTACAAACTGACAAAGCGTAAGAAACAATGTCCTGTTACATAATATACAACAATAATAAAAATAGAAACCTTTAATTATAGCAGTGGCAGATGATAATGCATTGCCAGAAGGATGCAAAGCCCTCCAGAAAAGAGGCCTACACTGCTGACATAATGTGCTATATGATCATAACATAAAATGGCGTTAAAACACACAAAGAAAATAGCCAGTCAATTCAAATGTCTATCTCCACATTATGTTTATACAATCCCTTTCATTCTCATAAAATCCTAACACATCGCTCTGTTTACATTAGTTCAACACACTGTTAGGGATTTCTTGCATCGTTTCAAGTAGCGCACAGGGACTGTAACAGGGAGAGAGATGGGAAGACGATATTATAAACGCTTTCTGAGGTTGCTTTTTATGTAAAACAAGGCTCCAAACCCTGCACTCAACAGTGCGTTATGTCGTGACTCAGGAGTCCCCTGATTTAAAGTGTGAAACTTCCCCGACAGAAATTCAAAGAAGATCAATGAGAGAGAGGAAAATACAAAAAAAGAGTGTGGGGAAAAAGAAAAGGTCTTTTGATGTCCTGCATCATCCATTATTCAGGTCTGTGGTGACTCCATGTTCCAGACCACCCACACGCACACATACATCAGCTATCCAGCTACAAACACAACAGCTGTCCGATTAGCAATTCAGAGCCACATTTACATTAAGTTCTACCTTCAAAAGACGTAAATAATGATTTCCTCCAAGGAGAAGTGGAGCGCTGAGATAAATACAATTTACTTATAAATTCTGTTTATATGCCTGCATACTTTAATTGATTTTAGTTTTTCCTGGAACATTGCAAATGTCTTCTTTTTAACTGTATTAAAAGGGGTGCAGGGTAAGTTTGAATTAGTATGTGTAATTTCAAGTAATAGATTTCAGTCTTCTTTCAATTTTTCTTAATCATATTTAAAAACCAAAGAGAGGAAGAAGTACTACTCTGTTACAGATAAATGACAGCTAGCACTTTTAGAATCAATCAAATGTATCAGTACAGTGTTTTCTTATAGTTATAGTTTCTAACATTTTTGGAACTGTATTTACAATATAGTGTGATATCTTGATTTTTTTATAGCAGAGTGAAGAGGAGTTCCTCAATCAAGATCTTTATGAATTTGATGACTGATTTCAACTTCTGGGCACCTATTCAAGCATAAAAGCATGATCCGTCTCCTACAAAACAACACCATAGCTGTCAATAACAAATACTGTACACATGTCAATAAGGGAAAGACAAACATGATCATGGACAAGACCATTTGGCGTCATAACCCTTAACATCTCCACCACGATGGCTGATGTGTCATGGTCACTGAACATTCTCGGACAAAATGGCTGCCATGCATAACGAAGAGTGCCACGCATTGCTGATAAACGATGAGTCATTATCACGCTATGTAAAGCTCTTATGACGTCTGCTCTTTGAGACTCCATATGATGTTTTCTGATATTCTTATTGTAGTTGTTTTCTCTACAGTGTACAGTGCCTCTATGGACCACGTTCAGTGGGCTACAGCAATGGTTCCATTCCAAAACCTTTTCCAACTGTGACCTATGTAAAAGTTTTGGACCCGACCCAAACCAGTTTTTGGGAATCCCTCCTTCAGTGAGCACCTGGTGTCCACTTTGTCTCTCGAATCACATGGTTTTGAGAGATGTAGTATCTGTTTTGATCCTTCTCTGTATGGTGTGCAGTAAGCCTGCATAATGACTGTAATATTCAGTCATCTATCCACACTGGTCTCAGCCAGCCTGTTGTTCATGATGCCCAGCGCCCCGACTCCCCCAGAGAAACCATTCTGTCTGTTTTGGTTGGAGACGGAAGGCCGAGGGATCCCATTGGTTGCTGCCTCTGATAGCTGCTTCTGCATCAGGTCCAGGTTCACCTGGAGAGGCGAGGAGAGGTTCACATGATACTTTCATAACTAGACAAAAGATAAGACATTATAAAGGCTCCTCTACATGTTCATAACAAGATATAAAGCATGCCGCAGGCTTTAAAGGTAGACTCAGCAAGATGACGTTGCAACAAGAAGCACAGCAGATATTGAGACGAGCGCGATGCAAGACTTTGCTCTCACACATTGTCACACAGAGTACGTGCAGATGTGCGCTTTATGCTGCTACAACGTGGCAAAGAAGTTTAGCCTTGAGCTTCTTAGAGCTCGGTTCAATCCGTAGCACCGAAGATCTGTGTTGTAGCCCAGTTGACATTTAAAGGTCATTGTGTTTACTTCGTGCATGCAACTTCATCTCACTGGGTGTACCTTTAAGTGTTAACAAACTTTCCTGTCCCTTTGTACAGTTAAAATAGCGCAGGGTTTGCATCTCCAAACTGCTTGCTTACCAAAAGGATATACATAAATATATTTCCAACAATACAGACAATAGATCATACATTCCATATTGCATGACAGCACTAAGAAACATAGATCAGGTGCAGTCTGAAACGTAGATTTAAATTGGTCCCTAGCCCTACTGGTCACTCCGGGTACTAGACACTGAAAATACAGTCAAAACATGCCAAAAACCCATGCCCTCAATTTATAAAGTGGAGGGGCAACACTTTTGACTAGAGATGAAAGTAACAGAGTGAACTTTTAATGTTCTTTTTACCCGGTGACCCTCTCACCTTATTGGCTGCCAGGAAGTCCCTCATGGAGATCATCTCCCCTGACATCCGCCGTCCTCCATCCGTCTCACTCTCGTTCAACGCGTCCGTTTCTATGGAGACAGTCCGCCGCGCCCGGAAGTGTCCATGTCCTGTGCCGCTGGGCATCACGGCATTCCGGCGCGGGTGCAATCTCTTCGCGATCCCGGCGGGGCAGCAGTGGCAGCAACCTCGGCAGCAGAAGATGTCCAGCTTTCTCAGCAGCCAGTTGAGAGTCTGCTTGAGTTTTGGGAAAATGTATTGTTTTTATGAAACTTTGAAATTCTGTGACATTATTAATGATAGTGCTCTGGTAAAAAACCCACAAACCTAGAGAAAGAGGCTGGAGTGTGTGTGTGTGTGTGTGTGTGTGTGTGTGTGTGTGTGTGTGTGTGTGTGTGTGAGAAAGAGAAGAGGAAGAGCAAGAGAGGGATAGCCAATAGGAAAGGACAGAGTAAAAACAGAGAGTGAATGCACGCCATCTCCCACAATGTGTGGGTCTGTGCATGCGTGCAACCACAACTGCTCATAAAACAAACATAAATAAAACAAAAAATCCTCACCTGCTTGATGACAATGGATATGACGTTGAACAGCGAGTAGATACAGCAGACACCCATCAATATAAACAGGAAGTTCCCCAGTCTGTAGGCTGTCTGGTTCCCGTCGTACATAACCCTCTGGCTGCTTACCATGTCCCCGAACCCGATGGTGCTGAACGCCACAAAACAGAAGTACAGCGAGTCCAGATAGCCCCACCCCTCCACCGCTGAATACATGGCCGAGGCACAGCAGGATATCACCACAGCAGCTACACAAAGAATCAGCATCACGTAGTACACAGAAGGCTTCCATCCAGCGAGACTGTCCCTGTCTCTATTTCTGGGTCCTGGCGGTGGCGCCCCCCTGGGGCCATCGTGGGGCATGACGCCCGGTCGCCGGCGCTGCAGGTCGTGGCATGACTTGAGCACGAAGGCGAGCACGGTGATGATGCGCTCCAGGAAGAGGTTGAAGAATAGGATGGTGGAGGCGCAGCCGATCAGGCCATAGAAGATGAGGAAGACTTTGCCACTGACCGTGGTCGGGGTGGTCATGCCAAATCCTGACCAGAGAGAAGGGGGAGGGGTGGAGGAGAAGAGAGGTTTGGAGGGAAGGGGGGAGAGAGATGGTAGATGTTCAGGAGAGAAATTAAAATGGTGAAGGTTCATTCATCATAATTACCTTACCCTCCCTGTCTGTTCCTAAAGTGCCCACCCTCTAAAGTGCTCATCCCTTCATAGGTGGCATTGTCTCATAATACCTTTTCTTGGCATATCTCATTGAGTTCAATGCTAATTTAGCGACTGGGTTTTTAATTACCATTCTGACAGATGTGCTCCTCAGAGATGAAAGATACATCCCTAAAAACTCATCCTTTTAAAAAGAAAGAGAGTCAGGGCTGAAGAACAGGCTTGAGACTACTGGAGGAGAGGGAACGGAGATGCTAGCAATAAAGCACTGCCTTTATTGGCTTCTGTTAGTGTGTCTAACGTTTCATTCTCTCATTGACATTGACGGAGGTATATCCTATTGCCTATATTATAACCTTTTTTAATTTATTTTTTAATTATTATTTATTATTTAACCAGGAAGGCCAGTTGAGAACAAGTTCTCATTTACAACTGCGAGCTGGCCAAGATAAAGCAAAGCAGTGCGACACAAACAATAACACAGAGTTACACGTGGGATAAACAAAAGTACAGTCAATAACACAATAGAAAAATCTATATACAGTGTGTACAAATGGAGTAAGGAGGTAAGGCAATAAATAGGCCATGGTAGCGAAGTAATTACAATTCAGCAAATTAACACTGGAGTGATATATGTGCAGATGATGATGTGCAAGTAGAAATACTGGTGTGCAAATGAGCAACAAAAAAGTAAAAACAATATGGGGATGAGGTAGGTAGTTGGATGGGCTATTTACAGATGGGCTGTGTACAGCTGCAGTGATCGGTAAGCTGTTCAGATAGCTGATGTTTAAAGTTAGTGAGGGAGATATGTCTCCAACTTCAGCTATTTTTGCAATTAATTCCAGTCATTGGCAGCAGAAAACTGGAAGGAAAGGCGGCCAAAGGAGGTGTTGGCTTTGGGGATGACCAGTGAGATATACCTGCTGGAGCGTGTGCTGAGATAAGGCGGGGCTTTACCTAGCAAAGACTTATAGATGACCTGGAGCCAGTGGGTCTGGCGACTAGAGCATACAGGTCGCAGTGGTGGGTGGTATATGGGGCTTTGGTGACAAAGTGGATGGCACTGTGATAGACTGTTTGCTGAGTAGAGTGTTGGAGGCTATTTTGTAAATGACATCGCCGAAGTCGAGGATCGGTAGGATAGTCAGTTTTATGAGGGTATGTTTGGCAGCGTGAGTGAAGGAGGCTTTGTTGCGAAATAGGAAGCCGATTCTAGATTTAATTTTGGATTGGAGATGCTTAATGTGAGTCTGGAAAGAGAGTTTAGCCAGACACCTAGGTATTTGTAGCTGTCCACATATTCTAAGTCAGAACCGTCCAGAGTAGTGATTCTAGTCGGGCGGGCAGCGATCGGTTGAAGAGCATGCATTTCGTTTTACTACCTTTACCCAATACTGTTTCAAATAGCCTGTGGTCCCTCACAAATACATTTTCAAACCAGTAACATAATATTCTCCCTCCACACCAAAAAAAAACATGTCATTGATATACAGTTGAGATAAAATTGAGGGCGAAAGGTAGCCTATCGGTTTAAGAGTTGGGCAAGTAACCAAAAGGTCGCTGGTTCGAATACACAAGCCGACAAAGTGAGAAATCTGTCAAGGTGCCCTTGAGCAAGGCACTTAACCCTAATTTGCTCCAGGCCGCCGTACCACTATGACTGACCCTGTAAAACAACACATTTCACTGCATAGTGCACATTGTCACCCCATACTGCACAAACAGCCTTTGAGCATCATCATGTTCTATATGAGTATCATGTACTCAACTTCTAACCTCTGGCTGTATCGTCCGCTGCCCGTAGGTTATATACTTTATTTGTGTTACACACTCTCAGTAAAGGATATATGGACGCCAGGAAGGAAGCAAAGTGCTCAACTGTATCTGATTTATAATCGTTGACAGCATACTGGAAACAAGAACAAAAACAAAAACAAGAATATGTAGGTGCGAGCAGCAAAGAAACAGGGTTTACAGGATGACAGAAAGGATACAAGCTCAATTAGATAAAGCAAGAACTCCATCATGTAGGAACTTCCTTTATGTGTAATCAGTGAAAGCACTAACATGTTTATCTCTCAATACCACAAGGATGACACTAGCGAAGTTTAGTCTAGTGCTGTAGGTTGGTCTGAGTAGGTTGGTCTGAGCAATGTGAGCAAGTCCATGCACCAAATAATATAAATATGGTTTGAATATGATTTGTCGTTTCAGAATTGTTCTCTTAACTCTTTTGTTTTTGACTCTGACTCTTTTTTACAAATAGGATTCTCCAGAGTTTCTTAAGCCAATTTGTCCAGAGGCAACAAGGTGAAAATGTACAAATTATTTAAATCTCAGTCGGTACACTCTACATTAGCATTCCAAAATACTTAAATTCCATTCTCACAGCTGTAATACGCTGACTGTGCAAGCGGCAGGACTTCCGGTTTCACATTTTCCTGAATAAAATATCCACTTTTTACTACGTTGAGACAAAATAATAGGGCAACAATAGGTGATTATACAGATATGCTAATCACAATATTTCAGAAAGAAAATATGAAGAAAAAAAATATATTTAAAAGAATGTATATTTTTCAAAAAGGAGAGGGATACGTAGCATTGGAAATTATGCACACAATTACATTGACAGAAGCCACAATCTAAAATAATAAAGCTGATCTACCCCCTAATTAAAAAATAAATTACTATTTTATTTTTTAAATTTTTGGGGTAGATCAGCTTTATTATTGTTATACTCACACAGCTTCTAAGGACATATACATAAGGTTTACATACCAAATGTTAATGCCCCATGTCCATCGATTCAGTTCTTATAGCCCTGGTGTGATATGGTGCCATCTAGTGGTGTAGCTTGGTTGACTTTGAATGCAGCAAATACTCATTCGCAAATTCATTAGAGGCTAATTTATTGAGTCTACATACCAAATCTGGAGTCAATCTTATTTATTGTTCATGAGAAGAAGTTCTTTAAAGCATTTTTAGCATATTAAGCATACAGTGCATTCGGGAAAGTATTCAGACCCCTTGACTTTTTCCACATTTTGTTACGTTACAACCTTATTCTAAAATGTATTAAATCGTTTTTCCCCCCTCATCAATCTACACACAATACCCCATAATGACAAAGCAAAAACGGGTTTTTAGATATTTTTGCAAATGTATTAAAAATAAAAACTGAAATATCACATTTACATAAGTATTCAGAACCTTTACTCAGTACTTTGTTGAAACACCTTTGGCAGCGATTATACAGTCTCAAGTCTTCTTGGGTATGACTCTACAAGCTTGGCACACCTGTATTTGGGGAGTTTCTCCCATTATTCTCTGCAGATCCTCTCAAGCTCTTTCAGGTGTCAGGTCTCTCCAGAGATGTTCAATCGATCAACGCTCCCCATCCAAAATTAAAAGCGGTACCGGAGCGCCAAGTCTAGGACCAAAAGGCTCCTGAACAGCTTCTACCCCAAGCCAAAAGACTGCTGAACAATTAATCAAATGGCCACCCAGACTATTTACATTGACAGCCCTTTGTTTGTACACTGCTGCTACTCGCCGTTTATTATCTATGCATAGTCACTTAAAAAATTACATTGACTAACCTGTACCCCAGCACCACTGTATATGGCCTCGTATATTTTTGTATGTTACTTTTTGATGATTTAATTTTTTAACATTTTATTTTATTTTGTAAATATTTTCTTAACTCTATTTCTTGAACTGCACTGTTGGTTAAGAGCTTGTAAGTAAGCATTTCACGGTAACGTCTACACTTGTTGTATTCGGCGCATGTGACAAATAAAGTTTGATTTGATTTGATCTGACTTTTAGTCCATGAGAAGATTTTTACAGATTATTTTAAGCATTAGTGTTACATTGTAAAAAAGTGAATTGTTAATAGGTACCTTATTTTTTTAAGATACACTGTACATTTCAAACGTAACATGGTTCATCAAGGTAATGTCTGATGACCCTGAAAACTAAAGTTGATAGGCCATTGTGGAGTGGAGTTACAAAGGATTTAAATGTAAAATCACATAAAATCGGATTTCCTGATTTATCAACTCAGTCATCTCTTAACCAATCCCTTAGCTGTTTTCAAACTAAGTTAAGAGATGTATCACGGGTATGGGGGTTTAACTGAGACTGCTTATAACGGTACCCCCAATCTGTGCCACTCTTTTTGACCAAACCAAAGCAAATGACTTGCTTGGGCGGAGCTCAAAAACCGTGAGTGAAGAAGGCCGGGAAATCGCTGTCATTTGGTCCTATGGTTCATGAAAAGATTTTAAAGTATTTTTAGCATATTTTAGCATATTATCGTATGTGCTAATATGCATCTACTGGTATAGTAGATGGGCTCCCGAGAGGCGCAGCGGTCTAAGGCACTGCATCTCAGTGCTAGAGGCGTCACTACAGACCCTGGTTCGATTCCAGGCTCTATCACAACCGGCCATGATTGGGAGTTCCATATGGCGGCGCACAATTGCCTCAGCGTCGTCCGGGTTAGGGTTTGTAAATATGTTTTTTTTCTTAACTGACTCGCCTAGTTAAATAAAGGTTAAATAATACAAATAATAAAAAATAGTGTGGCCATCTTTTCTCAACATCTTCAAGAGTCCAAAGACTAAATTTTGATTGCATATGACATTTAGTCCATGAGAACATTTTTATGTTATATTTTAAGCATTAGTGTTACATAGTCAAAAAAGTGAATTGTTAATAGTTTCCTTATTTTTAAGATATCAATGTCAAACTCAACATGGTTCATCTTGGTTATGTCTTTGATGACCCTTAAAAGTTTCAAGTTCATTGGCCATTGTGGAATGGATTTACAAAGGATATAAATGGACACGTACAATTGGATTTCCTGATTTATCAATAACTTAGCCAATCCCTGAGCTTTTCTCAAACTAAGGGCTTGTTTCTGCATATTTTTGCATATTAGGTATGTGCTAATATGCGTCTACTGGTATAGTGTGGCCATTTTTGAATGCATCAATATAATTTTCTCAAATTATTTATGAGTGATGTGTTCAAAGAGCAAATTTGGAGTGCATATTACTTTTTTTTCATTTTGATGTTTTTCAAAGGTTTCCACAATTTCCATGATGGAGGAAAATCTATCCTGATGGAACTTATGGGTCCTTGAGGTAAATTTTTTCAGCATGAGGAAAGGTACCTACTTACATACAAAGTTTCGAGTCTATGTCAAACGGGGCAACATATATGAGGGTTTAAGTGAGACTGCTATAGGCCAATAAGTACCTTTTTCTTTTTTACCAAACCAATCTAAATGCGTTACTTGGGCAGTGCTCAAAGGTGCCCACTAGTGACTCATCGGTGCCATTCTATGTGACCAAGTTACTCATGGCCTCTAGTTTCTGTGTGCCAAATTAGACATTTTTATAATAGGTGTTCACAGAAAATAAATATCTGCAATGAAAATAAATAACCTGAATGATTAATAGCCATATCATTTTTTTGGCAAAACTGATGTCATCACTCATGTCATCAGTAACTTGATGTTCATTTTCCTTCTGCCTTAAAGCTAGCAATGATTGGGAGAAATAGGAGCTGCCAATTAACGGAAAAATGATTCTTGAGAAGGGCCAACGTCAACGCTCTTTGTCACATGGAGAAATGTATATTTAATGTCTCCAATATGCAATTTGTTTCTGTCTCCTTTATCTGCATGGTCATCTACAGTAGACTAAAGGAGAGTATTTCCAATACGCAAAATGCCTACATGTTTATCTACCTTGATTGTATCCTGCCATATCTATTAAATCGCAGACCTGCCTATACATTTTTCCGGCATAAATTCAGTATTCATTTCTCTCTCTCTCATTGATAGGGATGAAGATATATGGGTTATTCGGTTAATCAGTTTGTCAAGGTGTCACAGTGTCCTATCTTTTGAAGTGCAATTCATTTCCTGAATTATATAAACAACCATTTTTGAAAGGTATGCAACATAAAAACATTTTTTCTTGTAATCTGGTGCATGGCACCTATTCTAAATTATTCAAATGGTGCATTTAGATTAAAAGTGCATTTCTTTGCAATACACTTTTATACATTATTTTTTATACAATACATTCTTTACTGAACCTTCTGGCTTTGTTTCTGAGTTTACCTATGGTCGACACCACGGTTCCAACAAAGTAAAAGGCGCCGGTAAAATCCCAGCGCGGTCTCAGTGTATCCACGCGGATACCGGCGTTGTTCGCCTCCTCATAGTGCCGGAGAAATGTCTCCAACTCGGTCCGGTTAAGGTTGTGCTTCTGGGTGAATCTCTCGAAGCGCTGCGCCCACTGCTCGTTTGCCTGTAGCTCCTTCGGCTGCTCCAACGCAGAGAACACCGCAGCACCGCACAGCAGATACAGCACGATCAGCACCGCCAGCATCAGAAACCGCGCGTTATCCTCGTTCACCACACCGCAGCAGCAGCCTCTCCTGCACGCCATTACGGCGGCAGCGAGGACACTGAGGAGTACCCTGGGAGAAGGAGCCTCCGCATCGTGTCAGACGAAGGCACATGAAAACCTTCCTAATAAGTGGGTTGTTCCACCAATTCGGTGCCTTTTGAGAAGTGTAACTTGGTAAACAAAAAAGTTTGATTTCACTTAATTTTAACATTCTGTCATAAAGAGCACACTTTCAACTTCATAAAAAACATGTCTTCCCATCTCAAGTGGTATAACAATGAATATACAGTACCAGTCAAAAGTTTGGACACACCTACTCATTCAAGGGTTTTTCTTTATTTTTACTATTTTCTACATTGTAGAATAATAGTGAAGACATTAATACTATGAAATAAGACTTACGGTAGACCATTCCATTCTTGTGGGCCAGCTAAGGAGTATTGGTGTCTCTGAGGGGTCTTTGGCCTGGTTTGCTAACTACCTCTCTCAAATAGTGCAGTGTATAAAGTCAGAAAATCTGCTGTCCTAGCCACTGCCTGTCACCAAGGGAGTACCCCAAGGCTCAATCCTAGGCCCCACGCTCTTTTCAATTTACATCAACAACATAGCTCAGGCAGTAGGACGTTCTCTCATCCGTTTATATGCAGATGATACAGTCTTATACTCAGCTGGCCCCTCCCCGGATTTTGAGTTAAATGCTCTACAACAAAGATTTCTTAGTGTTCAACAAGCTTTCTCTACCGTTAACCCTGTTCTGAACACCTCCAAAACAAAGGTCATGTGGTTTGGTAAGAAGAATGCCCCTCTCCCCACAGGTGTGATTACTGCCTCTGAGGCTTTAGAACTTGAGGTAGTCACCTCATACAAGTATTTGGGAGTATGGCTAGATGGTACACTGTCCTTCTCTTAGCACATATCAAGGCTGCAGGCAAAAGTTACATCTAGACTTGGTTTCCTCTATCGTAATCGCTCCTCTTCCTCTATCGTAACCCCAGCTGCCAAACTAACCCTGAGTCAGATGACCATCCTACCCATGCTAGATTACGGAGACATAATTTATAGATCGGCAGGTAAGGGTGCTCTCGAGCGTCTAGATGTTCTTTACCATTCGGCCATCAGATTTGCCACCAATGCTACTTATAGGACACATCACTGCACTCTATACTCCTCTGTAAACTGGTCATCTCTGTTTACCCATCGCAAGACCCACTGGTTGATGCTTATTTATAAAACCCTCTTTGGCCTCACTCCCCCCTCCCCCCATCTGAGATATCTACTGCAGCCCTCATCCTCCACATACAAAACCATTCTGCCAGTCACATTCTGTTAAAGGTCCCCAAAGCACACACATCCCTGGGTCGCTCCTCTTTTCAGTTCGCTGCAGCCAGCGACTGGAACGAGCTGCAACAAACACTCAAACTGGACAGTTTTATCTCAATCGCTTCTTTCAAAGACTCAATCATGGACACTCTTACTGACAGTTATGGCTGCTTTGCGTGATGTATTGTTGTCTCTACCTTCTTGACCTTTATGCTGTTGTCTGTGCCCAATGATGTTTGTACCATGTTTTGTGCTGCTACCATGCTGTGTTGCTACCACGTTGTTGTCATGTGTTTCTGCCTTGCTATGTTATTGTCTGAGGTCTCTCTTTATGTAGTGTTGTGTCTCTTGTTGTGATGTGTGTTTTGTCCTATATTTATTATTTATTTTTAATCCCAGCCCCCGTCCCCGCAGGAGGCCTTTTGCCTTTTGGTAGGCTGTCATTGTAAATAAGAATTTGTTCTTAACTGACTTGCCGCAGTTAAATAAAGGTTAAATAAAATAAATACAAATTCTTTAAGTGCAGTCGCAACAACCATCAACCGCTATGATGAAACTGGCTCTCACGAGGACCGTCACAAGAAAGGAAGACCCAGAGTAACCTCTGCTGCAGAGGATAAGTTCATTTGAGTTACCTGCCTCAGAAAATGCAGCCCAAATAAATGCTTCACAGAGTTCAAGTAACAGACACATCTCAACATCAACTGTTCAGAGAAGACTGCATGAATCAGGCCTTCATGGTCGTATTGCTGAAAAGAAACCACTACTAAAGGACACCAATAAGAAGAAGAGACTTACTTGGGCCAAGAAACATGAGCAATGGATATTAGACCGGTGGAAATGAGTCTAAATTTGAGATTTTTGGTTCCAACCGCTGTGTCTTTGTGAGACGCAGAGTAGATGATCTCCGCATGTTTAGATTTCACCGTGAAGCATGGAGGAGGTGTGATGGTATGGGGGTGCTTTGCTTATTTAGAATTCAAGTCACACTTAATCAGAATGGCTACCACAGCATTCTGCAGCGATACGCCATCCCATCTGGTTTGCGCTTAGTGGGACTATCATTTGTTTTTCAACAGGACAATGACCCAGCACACCTCCAGGCTGTGTAAAGGCTATTTGACCAAGAAGGAGAGTTGATGGAGTGCTGCATCAGATGACCTGGCCTCCACAATCACCCGACCTCAACCCAATTGAGATGGTTTGGGATGAGTTGGACCGCAGAGTGAAGGAAAAGCAGCCAACAAGTGCTCAGCATATGTGGGAACTCGTTCAAGACTGTTGGAAAAGCATTCCAGGTGAAGCTGGTTGAGATAATGCCAAGAGTGTGCAAAGCTGTCATCAAGGCAAAGGGTGGCTACTTTGAACAATCTAAAATCTAAAATAAAATTTAACATTTTTTGGTTACTACGTTATTCCATATGTGTTATTTCATAGTTTTGATGTCTTCACTATTATTCTACAATATAATAAAAAATAAAGAACAACCCTTCAATGAGTAGGTGTCCAAACTTTTGACTGGTAGTGTCCTGATCACGTCTGGTGTGGATGGACAAAATCAACATGCACTCGCCCGGTTTAGTCAGCATGTAATCGGGAAAGCCTGGTGAAGTCCATGGCACAAAAGTAGCTACAAAGGGGTGGAAACCAGTGACTCCTCACAACACGTCAAGCCAATCAAATGACTTGCCTTGGGGTAAAAAAAAATATTGGTGTGACCACAACGTGATTTTGGAGTTGTGGCTACGCGAGACTAAATATGAGTAACAGGGTTGGCGTGGTACGCTCAACCCGCTCCGTTTTCCCCCACAAAACACAGCAAATGATCAAAAAGAGTAGAACCAGCTCACCTGCTTATACACTGATTTCACTTTTAGATGTTCAATGTTTCTTTTGAAAAAAATAATACTTAAAAAGGAATAGTTTCTCCATATTAAAACGAGAGTTCAGTTCAAGTAAAATCAGGGATAGACATAATTAAATCCCTAATCACATGAAATATATAATAATCTTCAGGAATGACTTTGTCAAAGAAACTAAATAACTAGGGCTTTACAATGATGGTGAAAACTTGGAGAAATGTTGGGGTTAAATGGGTTAATCACAGAGGGTGCATAGAGGGACATGTCAAAATGATGAATTTAATATGAATCTTTATATATATACAATTCAATACTGGTGCACAATTTCTACTGAAAATATCAAAGGGATGCAAAAGGCACTCATTTCGTGGGACAGCCCATGTATAGTTTGATATTCTGGCAGAAGTCCCATAACTGTTGGGAATGTTTCATTTAAAAAGATACCCAATTACCTCGACTCTCACCTTATCATCCACAGGAAATGTTTTATGTAGATGCAGAAAGTCAACAGAATAGTGGGTCAATTTCTAAGAGAGTTGAAGTGCAAGGCCCAACTTCTCTTCAGTTCTGGTCCCGTGGCTGCCACGCTGTAACAGCGTAACGCGAACCGGTGCACTTGCACAGCTACTGTGTGTAACTGTGTCATCTCAATGGGCGTGTTCGAGCAAATCACTATTGCCAAGTCGGTGACCATCGTTGGTTAGCGCCTTTCAAAGTGTGTTGCATTATGTCGACTGCATGAATTTGACAAAAATCATGTGAGTTTTTACTGCAAGTTTCTGCAGTTGCTCTTCACCAACCATCGCCTGCATCGTGGGAGGCTCTATTGTTAGTGTGTTTTTGTCAGACCCAGGAGAACTTGACCAAAGTCCTGACTGAAACAGGAACCAACTTTGTTGCAATTCATATACAGTGGATATGTGCAAATGAATATATTTGAGTCTCTCTCTCTCACACCAACTGATTGTACAATGTACACACATACACTGAGTGTACAAAACATTAAAAACACCTTCCTAACATTGAGTTGCACCCCCCTTTTGCCCTCAGAACAGCCTAAATTTGTTGGAGCATGGAATCTACAAGGTGTCAAAAGCGTACCTCAGGGATGCTGGCCCATATTGCGGGATGCTGGCCCATATTGCGGGATGCTGGCCCATACTCCAATGCGTCCCACAGTTGTGTCAAGTTGGCTGGATGTCCTTTGGGTGGTGGACCATTCTTGATACACGCGGGAAACGGTTGAGTGTGAAAAACTCTGCAGCGTTGCAGTTCTTGACACAAGAACGCCTGGCACCTACTACCACACCCTGTTCAAAGGAACTTAAATATTTTGTCTTGCCCATTCACTCTCTGAATGGCACACATACACAATTGATGTCTCAATTGTCTCAAGGCTTAAAAATCCTTCTTAATCCTGTCTCCTGCCCTTTATCTACACTGATTGAAGAGTATTTAACAAGTGACATCAATAAGGGATCATAGCTTTCACCTGGATTCACCTGGTCAGTCTACGTCATAGAAAGATGTTTTGTACACTGTGTATAATATTTATTTGTGAATGTGAGATACTGCGGATGGAGACATTTATTTTAACATTATAAAGCAAAACTTTTACAAACAAACAATGACATCGCTGTCATGTTGCACTGAGCCAGCCTTGCTGTTGGAAAACCATATCAGTGTCCGACTTTCGGCCGTTGCAGATGCACCTCACCGACTTCCTTTCAACTTACCACTCAGACACGCCCAATATCTGCCAACTTCATTTTGCTGAGTCTAACTTTAAAGTTGCATTGTTTGTCAGATTTCCTTAGAGTTGCCGATACCCCTCGTGCGAACTGTATTTGATAAATTCTGGCATGGGTAATGCAAAAATTATTCCAGAGAAACATCCACAAATAGTCTGGAACGGCCTACATCATTATGTTCTTATTATCTGAATGCAATTCGAATTAGCGAAATTGGGTGAGGTCAGCTTCACAGTGCAAACGACATGGGACCTTTAAAAGTAGCTTCTACAACTACACCGCTGATTATTATTATTTAACCTTTACTTAACTAGGCAAGTCAGTTAAGAAATAATTCTTATTTTCAACGACAGCCTACCCCAGCCAAACCCAGGCGACGCTGGGCCAATTGCGCTCCGCCCTATGGGACTCCCAATCACATCTGAATGTGATAAAGCCTGGATTCGAACCAGGTACTGCAGTGATGCCTCTTGCACTGAGATGCAGTGTCTTAGACCACTGCACCACTCAGGAACCCATCTGTTATCCATTAGCTGGTAGTCTACTGTAATGCCTCAATCACACCTACATGGTCTTGCACCTTGGTACACCAGAAGTAGCCAACATTCATTTCCAACGGAACGCTGCGTTTGCCTTGCAGCATTGTGTTGCAGAGGCAGTTGCAGTGCGTTCTGTATGGTGCAGATGTTGGATTTATCAAACGTATGCATCAAATTGTATGCATAGACGGCTTGACAGAAATGGTAGCAGAAGGTGAACGTTGAACTTTTGTTGCACACATATCCAGATGCTGCTGCTTACCATTTTGTGCAATGCCGCTGTAGGTGTGTTCGAGGCGTAAGTGATCATCAGGTAGAAAACTGCCTTGGTGCCTATCCCGCTCTCCAGCCCAGTCCCTCCTGTAATGGTGACTGACACGTCCTGCGTAAGCTACTTCCTGGTCTCTGATGTCTCTCGCCAAACAGGACAGAACCAGTCTCCTGTGAGTGGTATACAGGGCTACAAAGGGACACTTTAGCAGAGGACAGAGGAGCGATTCGGAGCAGTGCAGGAGAGGACTGAGAAACTGAAAGGTGCACAGTCGCTGTGTTCAGTGACGGAGGATGAAAGTAGTAAGCTTCAATGTTGAGTATTGTCAGCTGAGTATTGTTGCTCAGTTTTTGCTTCAGCCATAAATAATGAAAACAAAACATCTTTGGAGCAATGGGGAACCAATGGCCATGGCAATAAAAGGTAGCTTCTATCACAGTTGCTAAGCAGCAGTTGATTAAAATTTGAACATCCCCCCCAAAAATCTCAGGCTAGATGAGTAGGCCTAGGCTACAAACACCACAGAAAACCTGTAGCAATCATCACATATTCTCCATTTAAGCTCAAGGTTTCTGCCCAATTCCACCATTGCTCTCATCTGGTTGAAAGGTTTTGAAAGTATAAAGTGTCTGGATTCAGTAGCCTTGAATGCTTTATCAGATATGTGAGTCTGTGGCTCTAACAGACTTCACTCAAACAGAGTTCTCTGCTTCTACTCCAAGGCTCTGCCAAGCATTGCTGACTGACTGATACAGCTGCATTGTTGTGATGGTCTGGAAGCATGTTTATCAAAGAGATGTATAGAATGTACAGTTGAAGTCGGAAGTTTACATACACCTTAGCCAAATATATTTATACTCAGTTTTTCAGTCATTGATTCCCTGTTTTAGGTCAATTAGGATCACCACTTTATTTTAAGAATGTGAAATGTCAGAATAATAGTAGAGAGAATGAATTATTTCAGCTTTTATTTCTTTCATCACATTCCCAGTGGGTCAGAAGTTTACATACACTCAATTAGTATTTGGTAGCATTGCCTTAATTGTTTAACTTGGGTCAAACATTTCGGGTAGTCTTCCACAAGCTTCCCACAATAAGTTGGGTGAATTTTGGCCCATTCCTCCTGACAGAGCTGGTGTAACCGAGTCAGGTTCCTAGGCCTTTTGCTCACACACGCTTTTTCAGTTCTGCCCACAAATTTTCTATAGAATTGAGGTCAGGGCTTTGTGATGACCACTCCAATACCTTGACTTTGTTGTCCGTAAGCCATTTTGCCACAACTTTGGAAGTATGCTTGGGGTCATTGTCCATTTGGAAGACCCATTTGCGACCAAGCTGTAACTTCCTGACTGATGTCTTGAGATGTTGCTTCAATATAGCCACATCATTTTCCTCCCTCATGATGCTATCTATTTTGTGAAGTGCACCAGTCCCTCCTGCAGCAAAGCACCCCCACATCATGATGCTGCCACCCCAGTGCTTCACGGTTGGGATGTTTTCGGCTTGCAAGCCTCCCCATTTTTCCTCAAAACATAACGATGGTCATTATGGCCAAACAGTTCTATTTGTGTTTCATCAGACCAGAGGACATTTCTCCAAAAAGTACGATCTCTGTCTCCATGTGCAGTTGCAAACCGTGGTCTAGCTTTTTTAAATCCACTCGTTTTACTGTGGATATACTCTTGTACCTGTTTCCTCCAGCATCTTCACTAGGTCCTTTGCTGTTGTTCTGGGATTGATTTGCACTTTTCGCACCAAAGCACGTTCATCTCTACCACTCCTTCCTGAGTGGTATGACGAATGCATGGTCCCATGGTGTTTATACTTGCATACTATTGTTTGTACAGATGAACGTGGTAC
This sequence comes from Salmo salar, assembly GCF_965601325.2. Taxonomy (NCBI): domain Eukaryota; kingdom Metazoa; phylum Chordata; class Actinopteri; order Salmoniformes; family Salmonidae; genus Salmo; species Salmo salar. Next base: position 46,019,648 of record NC_138291.1, read on the forward strand.
ATTCAGGCGTTTGGAAATTGCTCCCAAGGATGAACCAGACTTGTGGAGGTCTACAACTTTTTTCTGAGGTCTTGGCTGATTTCTTTTGATTTTCCCATGTCAAGCAAAGAGGCACTGAGTTTGAAGGTAGGCCTTGCAATACATCCACAGGTATACCTCCAATTGACTCAAATGATGTCAATTAGCCTATAAGAAGCTTCTAAAGCCATGACATCATTTTCAGGAATTTTCCAAGTTGTTTAAAGGCACAGTCATCTCAGTGTATGTAAACTTCTGACCCATTGGAATTGTGATACAGTGAATTATAATTGACATAATCTGCCTGTAAACAATTGTTGAAAAAATTACTTGTGTGATGCACAAAGTAGATGTCCTAACCGACTTGACAAAACTATAGTTTGTTAACAAGAAATGTGTGGTAGTTGAAAAACGTTGAAAAATGTTTTAATGACTCCAATCAAAGTGTATGTAAACTTCCGACTTCAACTGTTCCGACTTCAATGAAGAACATTTTATTCTGGGGGATAAAAATCTATCCTCACATACACATATATATATATTTCTACATTATAAACATAATTGAGTCATCATACTAGGGATTTTTTTATTATGTTTAATAACAAAACATGGTGAGTGATATTTTTTGCACATATTAAAAAGGAAACTTACAGTACATGATTAAATGAATAGCTACAATAACAAAACAATATAATACCAACGTGTTTGAGTAGGGCTGGAACAAAAGCCTGCAAACAAAGTAGTTCTCCAGGAGAAGGTTTGCCAGCAACTAGAGTGAGGCTAGTATACGAAAGCGAGAGAGGAGGTCATCTCCTCACTTTAGCACCAGGTAATGAAAAGTAAGAGATGCCTTTAGGTCAGAGTTACTAAAGACAAGTGAGAGACAGACAGTATGAAAAAGTGAGGGAGGAAGGGTAGGGAGAAGGTTGACATGAATGAGAGATGACAGACAGTTACAATTGTACTAAGGAGACAGAGTTGGACTGGACAGGTAGTGAGAAGGGGAGACAGAGAGAGAGAGAGAGAGAGAGAGAGAGAGAGAGAGAGAGAGAGAGTAACAGTGTCTCGTCCTCCATTTAATTTGATTTAGCCTGTCTGTGCACCATAGGAGCAGTATGTGGAAGGTCTGGCAAGGGGTCCGGGTAACTGGATGTTTAAGGGAACGTGTGTGTGTGTCTGGCGTGGTGGTTCAGGAGGGGACCCAGATGTTACCGTGTGTGTCTGGAGCCTGGGTGTAGGGAATGTTCCACATCCATGGCTGATCTGAGGAAAAACACAAAAACACATATTAAAGGTACAGTGAGGGAAAAAAGTATTTTATAGTCCCGTACCCTTTCAAAACATTCAGCCTCCAGCTTCGTAACCCCTCTAGCACCAGGGTCAGCGCACTCTTAAATAGTTTTTTTGCCATAATTGTAAGCCTGAGACACACACACACACACACACACACACACACACTATATGATACATTTATTAAAAATAAGAATGAGTGTGAGGTGTCGTCACAACCCTGCTCGTGGGAAGTGACAAAGAGCTCTTATAGGACCAGGGCACAAATAATAATACACTGCTCAAAAAAATAAAGGGAACACTAAAATAACACATCCTAGATCTGAATGAAATAATTTTATTAAATACTTTTTTCTTTACATAGTTGAAAGTGCTGACAAATCAATGAATAACATTTTTGACGTGTTTTTCTGGATATTTTTGTTGTTATTCTGTCTCTCACTGTTCAAATAAACCTACCATTAAAATTATAGACTGATCCTTTCTTTGTCAGTGGGCAAACGTACAAAATCAGCAGGGGATCAAATAGTTTTTTCCCCCACTGTACATGTATTTTATAAGAGATTCTCCAAATTTGAAATATTCCAGGCTTTTATATACACTGCTCAAAAAAATAAAGGGAACACTAAAATAACACATCCTAGATCTGAATGAATGAAATAATCTTATTAAATACTTTTTTCTTTACGTAGTTGAATGTGCTGACAACAAAATCACACAAAAATAATAAATGGAAATCCAATTTATCAACCCATGGAGGTCTAGATTTGGAGTCACACTCAAAATTAAAGTGGAAAACCACACTACAGGCTGATCCAACTTTGATGTAATGTCCTTAAAACAAGTCAAAATGAGGCTTAGTAGTGTGTGTGGCCTCCACGTGCCTGTATGACCTCCCTACAACGCCTGGGCATGCTCCTGATGAGGTGGCGGATGGTCTCCTGAGGGATCTCCTCCCAGACCTGGACTAAAGCATCCGCCAACTCCTGGGCAGTCTGTGGTGCAACATGGCGTTGGTGGATGGAGCGAGACATGATGTCCCAGACGTGCTCAATTGGATTCAGGTCTGGGGAACGGGCGGGCCAGTCCATAGCATCAATGCCTTCCTCTTGCAGGAACTGCTGACACACTCCAGCCACATGAGGTCTAGCATTGTCTTGCATTAGGAGGAACCCAGGGCCAACCGCACCAGCATATGGTCTCACAAGGGGTCTGAGGATCTCATCTCGGTACCTAATGGCAGTCAGGCTACCTCTGGCGAGCACATGGAGGGCTGTGCGGCCCCCCAAAGAAATGCCACCCCACACCATGACTGACCCACCGTCAAACCGGTCATGCTGGAGGATGTTGCAGGCAGCAGAACGTTCTCCACGGCGTCTCCAGACTCTGTCACGTCTGTCACGTGCTCAGTGTGAACCTGCTTTCATCTGTGAAGAGCACAGGGCGCCAGTGGCGAATTTTCCAATCTTGGTGTTCTCTGGCAAATGCCAAACGTCCTGCACGGTGTTGGGCTCTAAGCACAACCCCCACCTGTGGATGTCGGGCCCACATACCACCCTCATGGAGTCTGTTTCTGACCGTTTGAGCAGACACATGCACATTTGTGGCCTGCTGGAGGTCATTTTGCAGGGCTCTGGCAGTGCTCCTCCTGCTCCTCCTTGCACAAAGGCGGAGGTAGCGGTCCTGCTGCTGGGTTGTTGCCCTCCTACGGCCTCCTCCACGTCTCCTGATGTACTGGCCTGTCTCCTGGTAGCGCCTCCATGCTCTGGACACTACGCTGACAGACACAGCAAACCTTCTTGCCACAGCTCGCATTGATGTGCCATCCTGGATGAGCTGCACTACCTGAGCCACTTGTGTGGGTTGTAGACTCAGTCTCATGCTACCACTAGAGTGAAAGCACCGCCAGCATTCAAAAGTGACCAAAACATCAGCCAGGAAGCATAGGAACTGAGAAGTGGTCTGTGGTCCCCACCTGCAGAACCACTCCTTTATTGGGGGTGTCTTGCTAATTGCCTATAATTTCCACCTGTTGTCTATTCCATTTGCACAACAGCATGTGAAATTTATTGTCAATCAGTGTTGCTTCCTAAGTGGACAGTTTGATTTCACAGAAGTGTGATTGACTTGGAGTTACATTGTGTTGTTTAAGTGTTTCCTTTATTTTTTTGAGCAGTGTATAATAATCAATAATTTCTCTTTATTTAACCATCTTACATATAAAACCTTATTTGTTACTTCGAAAATTGTGAATAACACACACAGGGTGTGCTTGAAAGGATGCACATAACTCTGCAATGTTGGGTTGTATTGGAGAGTCTCAGTCTTAAATCATTTCCCACACACAATCTGTGCCTGTATTTAGTTTTCATGCTAGTGAGGGCCGAGAATCCACTCTCACATAGGTACGTGGTTGCAAAGGGCATCAGTGTCTTAACAGTGCAATTTTCCAAGGCAGGATACTCTGAGCACAGCCAAATCCAGAAATCTGGCAGTGGCTTCGGATTTTCACAGAACCGTTGCTGCAATTTCGGTGAAGCTCTCTTGTTCAGATATCAGGGCATGAAAGGGATAACAAATCCAGTTGTTTGTGTCATCCATTTCAGGAAAGTACCTGCGTAATTGTGCACCCAACTCACTCAGGTGCTTCGCTATATCACATTTGACATTATCCGTAAGCTTGAGTTCATTTGCACACAAAAAGTCATACAATGATGGAAATACCTGTGTGTTGTCCTTGTTAATGCAGACAGAGAAGAGCTCCAGCTTCTTAATCATAGCCTCAATTTTATATTGTTATAGTTGCGGAGAGTCCCAGTAATCCTTGATTCAGATCATTCAGGCGAGAAAAAACATCATCCAGATAGGCCAGTCGTGTGAGAAACTCGTCATCATGCAAGTGGTCAGACAAGTGAAAATTATGGTCAGTAAAGAAAACTTTAAGCTCGTCTCTCAATTAAAAAAAACGTGTCAATACTTTGCCCCTTGATAACCAGCGCACTTCTGTAGGTTGTAAAAGCGTTACATGGTCGCTGCCCATATCATTGCATAGTGCAGAAAATACAAGAGAGTTCAGGGGCCTTGCTTTAATAAAGTTTTCACATTTTCACTGTAGTGTCCAAAACATCTTTCAAGCTGTCAGGCATTCCCTTGGCAGCAAGAGCCTCTCGGTGGATGCTGCAGTGTACCCAAGTGGCATCGGGAGCAACTGCTCGCGTTACCACTCCACGATGTCTCCCTGTCATGGCTTTTGCGCCATCAGTTCAGATACCAACACATCCTAACCACCAAAGTCTATTTGATTTTTCAAAGCTGTCCAGTACTTTAAAAATATCCTTTCCTGTTGTCCTGGTTTCCAGAAGAGGATGTCTTCCTTTATTGACCCCCATAAACATAACGGACATATACCAGGAGCTGTGCCAGGCCCGCCACGTCTGTTGACTCAACCAGCTGTAGCGCATAGAATTCACTGGCTTGTATGCAAAGCAGTAATTGTTTCAAAACATCTCCTGCCATGTCCTGCGTCGTGAAACAGTGTTGTTTGATGAAGACAGTCTGTATAGTTTTTTGGGCCTTTTCCCTCCATCATTGTCCCAGCCATAACCGTGGCAGTAGGAAGAATTAAGTCCTACACAATAGTATGGGGCTTGCCTGTCCGAGCCACTCGGTAGCTCACCATATAAGATGCCTCTAGCCCCTTCTTATTAATAGTATCTGTTGCTTTTATACACGTCTTACTACTCAAAAGTCTTAATTCTCGCTCAAAAAACTTGTGGCTTATTTTTCAAATTGGCTTGATTTGTTTCTAAATGTCTGCGCAAGAGTGAAGGTTTCATCGAGTTGTGAGATAGTACTTTTGCACATATAAACACACTGTGGCTGAGGAAAGGCCCTACTCCCAATATAGGTGAACCCCAAATCAATGAAGTTCTCATATTTGCGCATCTTTGATGGTCCAACGTCCCTGTCTGTTGTTCTGTGCTTTCCCGGGTAAAGGGGCAGTAGCTCTTCAGCTGCATCAGATTCACAACTGTGCTTTCTTGGGTACAGGAACAATGGTGGACATCTTGACTTGTCCCGAAGCCACTCCAGCTTTGTCTTGGCTGTGTGCTTAGGGTTGTTGTCCTGTTGGAAGGTGAACCTTCACCCCAGTCTGAGGTCCTGAGTGCTCTGGAGCACTCAGGATCTCTGTACTTTCCTCCGATCATCTTTCCCTCAATCCTGACTAGTCTCCCAGTCCCTGCCGCTGAAAAATATCCCCACAGCATGATGTTGCCACCACCATGCTTCACAGTAGGGATGGTGCAAGGTTTCCTCCAGGCATGAACCTTGGCATTCAGGCCAAAGAGTTCAGTCTTGGTTTCATCAGACCAGAGAATCTTGTTTCTCGTGGTCTGAAAGTCCTTTACGTGCCTTTTGGCAAACTCCAAGCGGGCTGTCATGTGCCTTTTACTGAGGAGTGGCTTCCGCCTGGCCACTCTACCATAAAGGTCTGATTGGTGAAGTGCTGCAGAGATGGTTGCCCTTCTGGAAGGTTCTCCCATCTCCACAGAGGAACTCTGGAGCTCTGTCAGAGTGACCATCGGGTTCTTGGTCGCCTCCCTGACCAAGGCCCTTCTACCCCGATTGTTCATTTTGGCAAGGCGGCCAGCTCTAGGAAGGGTCTTGGTGGTTCCAAACTTCTTCCATTTAAGAATGATGGAGTCCACTGTGTTCTTGGGGACCTTCAATGCTGGAGACAATTTTTGGTACCCTTCCCCAGATCTGTGCCTCAACACAATCCTGTCTCGGAGCTCTACGGACAATTCCTTCAACCTCATGGCTTGGTTTTTGCTCTGACAACTGTGGGAACTTATACAGACAGGCGTGTGCCTTTTCAAATCAATTGAATTTACCACAGGTGGACTCCAATCAAGTTGTAGAAACAAGCTCAATTTTGAGTCTCATAGGAAAGGGTCTGAATATCTATGTAAATTCATAAAAACCTGTTTTTGCTTTGTCATTTTGGGGAATTGTGTATAGATTGAGTTTTTATTGAATCCATTTTAGAATAAGGCTGTAACGTAACAAAATGTGGAAAAGGGAAGTGGTCTGAATACTTTCCGAATGCACTGTAGGTAGCATCAGAGTTATCCCCAGTGAACAAGTTTCAGATGGATACCAAACATGGATACTATAGTATTATTCTGTCACACATTCAATAGTCAGTCCTCTGGATACTGTAACAGAGATTTATTTTGTCCCCTCAGAGGGGGAAGGGCTAACTAGTCCTTGGGCATTGTCCTTTGTGCTTTCCTTGTGTTCCTGGACCATTTGCCATGCAGCTCCTGGTTATCACATAAATTAGGGCTGGACCTACAATATGACAGTTTGCCTCAACCCATTGGTTCAGCAGGCAGAGTTCAATAAATACAGGCAGATGTGAGATGCAGGAAGATGGAACTCTTCTCATACCACTCTTTAGCTACTGGCCAAGCTTCCACCAGGAGGAAGCTTTGAATCGCTCATTAGCCTACAGAGGAAGATGAGAAGAGTGCAATTGCTGAAGTTATGTAGATATTCTAAACAAAGTGTTTTGATAAATTTCAAGTGTAACAGATCCACGTAGAATAAAAAAAAGCGGTGTTCTGCTAATATAACAATGTGCAAATATTACGCTTGTCTTTCATCTTCTATTGCCATTCACAGCCGATACAGATACTGTACCTATCAGCATTTTGTCTGGTGGTACATGTTAGCCGTCATCCCTTCATACTGTGCTCCATATAAGACAGTTCCCTGACATGTTTAAAGAATACACAGGGTCCTTCCTCCCACCATTCAATTCAATAATAACAAAAGACAATGAAAAGTAATAGATGTCTTGTATAATTTTAATGTCGGGCGCAAGGACTCTCCCAGTTCAGAGATCTGTATCAACCTCTTTCAGTCAGGGGACTCCATGATAAACTCCCTCTCCTGTCCATCTGTAGAAAAACAAGTTACAGTTGATACAGACAGCACTGATTACATTACCAATGGTTGATAGGCGAGTTCCAGGACAGACAAGTGATAGTATTCTGACCTATGACCAGATCAAATGTGACCAACATGAAGTGGGTGCCTGGCCACGTACTGCCTCAGCCTTCTGCTCCTGATATTGGGGAAAGGGGGATACCTAGTCAGTTGTACTACAATGCATTCAACTGAAATGTGTCTTCCGCATTTAACCCAACCTCTCTGAATAAGAGGTGCGGGGGGCTGCCATAATCGACATCCACGTCTTCGGCGCCCGGGGAATAATGCCTTACTGCCTTGCTCAGGGACAGAACGACAGATTTTTTACCTTGTCAGCTCGGGGGATTCGATCCAGCAACCTTTCGGTTACTGGCCCAACTCTCAGCTACCTGCCGCCCCACGACACTGCTGAACAACAAGTCCACCAGGTTTTATAAGTAGCCTGTGAATCAAATAAAATATTATCACTTAATAAACATTTAGCAAGAAAACCAAAAAGTTTCTAGTTTGGAAGTAATTATACTAATACAGTGACTAAGTACAGACTAGATTCAGGCTAGTGACGCGGATGCCTTTACCATGTTACTGAATGCTTGCGGACACATATTTGTAGCATGTTAGCTAAAAAGATTGGTACTCAGGCTAGACAAGTACCATATTTAATTTATTTTTGCCCTACAGTAGAAAATACAAAATAGACTTGTTGTTTTAGCACTATAGCGGACAAAGTCCCTGAATGCTAGCTAGCTTGTTCTAACCTAGCCCTTGATCGTGACTTACAGTTCCATTACAGTAAAGGCAGAATGCCGCCAGATCCGGAGTTATCAAGAGCAAGTGCAAACCCAAACATGCCTGTTCTCATAAAAGTAGCTAGCTACCAAACTTGCAAATCCGAGTTAGTTATCAATATCTTTGTCCGAGTTTAAACTAATTGGCTAGCTAGCTAATGTTTGCTAGCAGGGACCTTCTTAGTTTGCCAGTTTGAGTTGAAACATTATCGATAGCAAGCTGGCTAATGTTACATCCTATCAAACATAATCGTCAAGTGCAAATCTTCCTCTCTATAATACATGACATTACACATTAGGAAGAGGCTATGTACATCACAGCATCCCAGTATCATAGCTAGCTAACTAGCCAGCTAACTATCGAGCTACACACAAGTCACAGTCATCATGTTGTACATTCGTTGTTGTATGCAATCCATTCCTTACCATCTTGCGCAATATTGTTGAATGCATTACAAGTTTGCACCAACATTTCCATTCCTATGCAGCGCAAGTGTGCTTGCGTTGCAGACTTGACAACACATGGCAGCTGGGGGTGGACCACATCTTGTTGTCTCTGGGTAATTGGACAGCAATCGCAAAACTGGGTAGGTAAGTAATCCATACCCAACCCGTCGTGATGCACTCACTTCCAAATGTCATTTTGGACGAGACTGACTTTATGACCAAAATTATCCTATTTACACTTTAAAATTAATATTTCGATGCAACATAGGCCATTTATAAACAGAGGTTGGTTCTAGGAGGTAGTTCCACTTTAATGATCTATAATGTCCGTTTCTATGTATAACATGGATCATTTCTTCAAAAGTAGCAGAGAGCCTACTCTGGAAATGTGATGTGTTTCAAGAGTATATCGTTCCAAATAATGTCTAAAAATGAACAAAATCAAAGTGTACTTTTGAGATAATAATGGCCACTTTCATCATGACTTTCAAAACAATAGTTTGTGATACAAAATGTTAAAAGCATGTTCAACATCCTTCCTCCCAATTAAGTATTTGTGTGAGAATTGCCGGAACAATCTGAGATAGTAAAAGGCACAAGCTGACACACACCCAAACATTATTTATAGAGGTGCTGATTAACAGACTAAACTATAAAAAAAGAAAGAAAAGAAGTAGCACACTAATTTGGCTCTAATGTTTGGGAGCAAAATTAAAGTGTGTTACTTTATTTTTATAGAACAACCTGAGATACCAGAATCGCCCCATAGTCAAAAGTAGTGCATTATATAGGGAATAAGGTGAGATTTGGGACGCAACAACAGACTGACGACCAGGCTCATGTAAAAACAGTTTACCAAGACAGTTTTCATAGAACTCGAATTGATCATCTCTCACAGCTCTCTCTATGTCTCCCATACACACTTTTCACTACGGTATCACCAGTCCTGGCCAAGTCACTATGGGCCAGCATTACAACAGTGGTGACCATGGTTACCAGCAGAGGAAAATTGGGTTAAAGTGAATGACAGTTCAGTTCCCTGAACAGTCCCAGCAGTGCTTTCTCTCCCAAGCGCAGCAGCCATGCTGTGTGCGCTGTACAGATAATGAGCCTTCCTTTATTCCAGAGAACAATAAGTTCTTTCAATAGTGACATGTAACCGGATGATATTGAGTAAGGGGTCTACACACTCAAAGGCCCTCAGGATTCGACAACATGTTGCCATGTTTAATTAAAAGGAGTATCTTGTTAAGTGTGTACTATATGGTTTACATAAGATTCAATCTGTGTGTGATCTTCAGCGAAGAGTGTGTGTAGAAGCCTGGTGCTTACATCATGTACATGAATGAACTAGCACGGCTCAAGGACAGTACAATTTCACAGCCAATTTCTCATTCACACACAAAGACGAACACACCACTTGTCGCCGTGTGCGAGCCGGCTCTTGACAGACGCAGCTGACACTCCCGAACACCGTCTCCAACGTCAGCCTCACACTATATCAGTGCTCTGCTCTCTCCCTCCCTCATCTCATCCTTTGCGCTCACACAATATCTCTGTCCTCACATACGCTTCGCTCTACCCTCAGTCGCTCTCATGATCTTTTCCACCTCTTTTCTCACCCGTCTCTCTCCTCTCATTCCTGTCATCACAAACACTCTATCCTCTGGCTCTCATAATTGTATCTTCTCAACCGCTCTCCTCTCATCAGTCTCTCCCCACCTCTGTCCTTTCATCCCTGGCCCCACCACCAACACCACCACCTTACACAAGAACATACAGTGCCCTTTGTAATTGGGACAGTGAAGCATTTTCTTCTTTTGGCACTATACTCCAAAAGTTTGGATCTTAAATCAAACAATTACTTTGGAGGTTAAAGTGCAAACTTTCAGCTTTAATTTGAGGGTATTTTCATCCATATCGGGTGAACCATTTCAAAATTACAGAACTTTTTGTACATAGTCCCCACATTTTAGGGGAGCAAAAGTATTGGGACAAATTCACTTAAATGTGTATTAAAGTAGCAAAATATTGAGTATTTGGTCTCAATCATAGCATGCAATGACTACAGTACATCAAGCTTGAGACTACAAATTTGTTGGATGCATTTGCTGTTTGCTTTAGTTGTTTCAGACTATTTTGTGCCTAGTAGAAAAGAATGGTAAATAATGTAGAGTGTCATTTTGGAGTCACTTTTATTGTAAATGTTTCTAAACACTTCTACATGAACGTGGATGCTACCAGGACAATCCTGAATGAATCGTGAATAATGATGAGTGAGGAAGTAATAGATGCACAAATATCATACCTCCCAAAAAATGCTAACCTTCCCTGTTATTGTAATGGTGAGAGGTTAGCATGTCTTGGGGATATGATATAAAATGCTAACCTTCCCTGTTATTGTAATGGTGAGAGGGTAGCATGTCTTGGGGGTATGATATAAAATGCTAACCTTCTCTGTTATTGTAATGGTGAGAGGGTAGCATGTCTTGAGGGTATGATATTTGTGCTTATATTACTTTCTCAGTAATTATTGACAATTCATTCAGGATTATCTGTAATCATGGTAGCATCCACATGTAGAAGTGCTTAGAAAGATATTCTATTCTTATTTACTAAGAATTTAATAAAAGTGACTCCAAAAAGACAATGCATTATTTACCATTAATTTCTATTGGGCACAAAATAATATTTTTACTACTTTAATACACTTAAGTGAATTTGTCCCAATACTTTTGCTCCCCTAAAATGTGGGGACTATGTACAAAAAGTGTAATTTTGAAATGGTTCACCCGATATGGATGAAAATACACCCTCAAATGAAAGCTGACAGCCTGCACTGTAAACTCATAGTCATTGTTCGTTTTAAAATCTAAAAAGTTTTGAAGTATAGAGCCAAAAAAAGAAGAAAAATGTCACTGTTCCAATAATTACGGAGGGCACTGTATCTACAGAAGCTACCTCAGAACAGAAGGGTCACTTTATGCAACTACACTAAATGACCAAAAGGTATGTGGACACCTGCTTGTCGAACATCTCTCATGCGCATTAATATGGAGGTGGTCCCCCCTTTGCTGCTATAAAAGCCTCCACTCTTCTGGAAAGGCTTTCCACTAGATGTTGGAACATGCTGATGGGACTTGCTTCCATTCAGCCACAAGAGCATTAGTGAGGTTGGGCACTGATGTTGGGCGATTAGGCCTGGCTCACAGTCAGCATTCCAATTCATCCCAAAGGTGTTCCATGGTGTTGAGGTCAGGGCTCTGTGCAGGCCAGTCAAGTTCTTCCACAAGAGGTCGACAAACCACTTCTGTATGGACCTCGCTTTGTGCACGGGGGCATTGTCATGCTGAAACAGGAAAGAGCATTCACCAAACTGTTGCCACAAAGTTGGAAGCACAGAAACGTCTAGAATGTCATTGAAATGCTGTAGCGTTAAGATTTCCCTTCACTGGAACTAAGGGGCCTAGCCCGAACCATGAAAAACAGCCCCAGATCATTATTCCTCCACCACCAAACTTCACAGTTGGCATTATGCAATGGAGCAGACAGCGTTCTCCTGGCATTAGCCAAACCCAGATACGGACTGCCAGATGGTAATGTTTGATTCATCACTCCAGAGAACGCCACTGCTCCAGAGTCCAATGGCGGAGATCTCATAATTACACTACTCCAGCCGACGCTTGGCATTGCGCATGGTGATCTTAGGCTTGTGTGCGGGTGCTCGGCCATGTAAACCCTTTTCATGAAGCTCCCGACGAACAGCTCTTGTGCTGAAGTTGCTTCCAGAGGCAGTTTGGAACTCGTTAGTGAGTGTTGCAACTGAGGACAGACAATTTTTATAGACAAGCTCTATTCCATTTATTTTTTATCCTGAAAAACTACCCAGTCCTTAACGATTACAAGCATAACCATAACATGATGCAGTCACCACTATGCTTCAAAATATGGAGACTGGTACTCCGTAATGTCTTGTACATAATACTTTGTATTGAGGACAAAAAGTGAATAGCTTTGCCACATTTCTTTGCATCATTACTTCAGTGTCTTGGTGCAAACAGGATGGAATATTTTTATTCTGAATAGGCTTCTTTCTTTTCACTCTGTCAATTAGGTTAGTATTGTGGAGTAACTACAATGTTGTTGATCCATCCTCAGTTTCCTCCTATTACAGCCATTAACCTGTTAGGGCTAGGGGGCAGTATTGACACGGCTGGATAAGAAATGTACCCGATTTAATCTGGTTACTACTCCTGCCCAGTAACTAGAATATGCATATAATTATTGGCTTTGGATAGAAAACACCCTAAAGTTTCTAAAACTGTTTGAATGGTGTCTGTGAGTATAACAGAACTCATATGGCAGGCAAAAACCTGAGAAGATTTCATGCAGGAAGTGGCCTGTCTGACAAGGTGTCGTTCTTCTTGTCTCTGTTTATTGAAGAGTGAGGATCTTAGCTGTCCCGTGACACTTCCTACGGCTGCCATAGGCTCTCAGAAGGCGGTAAAATGCTGAATCGTGGCTTTGCAGGCTCTGGCTGAAAAAAAGTAGCGCGTTTGGGTAGTGGCTGGTTACAGTACTGTGAGACTCAGGCTCGTGCCCGCGTCGACCGAAAGCTTTGTTTTCTTTCCTCTGTTTAGCTAAATGGACATTCCCGGTCGGAATATTATCGCTTTTTTACGAGAAAAATGGCATAAAAATGGATTTTAAACAGCGGTTGACATGCTTCGAAGTACGGTAATGAAATATTTAGATTTTTTTTGTCACGAATTGCGCCATGCGCACGACCCTTATTTACCATTTCGGATAGTGTCTGGGACACACGAACAAAACGCCGCTATTCGGATATAACGATGGATTATTTTGGACCAAACCAACATTTGTTATTGAAGTAGCAGTCCTGGGAGTGCATTCTGACGAAGACAACAAAGGTAATAACATTTTTCTTATAGTAAATCTGACTTTGATGAGTGCTAAACCTGCTGGGTGTCTAAATAGCTAGCCCTGTGATGCCGGGCTATCTACTGAGAATATTGCAAAATGTGCTTTCACCAAAAAGCTATTTTAAAATCGGACATATCGAGTGCATAGAGGAGTTCTGTATCTATAATTCTTAAAATAATTGTTATGCTTTTTGTGAACGTTTATCGTGAGTAATTTAGTAAATTGTTAGTGAATTCGCCGGAAGTTTGCGGGGGGTATGCTAGTTCTGAACGTCACATGCTAATGTCAAAAGCTGTTTTTTTATATAAATATGAACTTGATTGAACAAAACATGCATGTATTGTATAACATAATGTCCTAGGGTTGTCATCTGATGAAGATCATCAAAGGTTAGTGCTGCATTTAGCTGTCTTCTGGGTTTTTGTGACATTATATGCTAGCTTGAAAAATGGGTGTCTGATTATTTCTGGCTTGGTACTCTGCTGACATAATCTAATGTTTTGCTTTCGTTGTAAAGCCTTTTTGAAATCGGACAGTGTGGTTAGATTAACGAGAGTCTTGTCTTTAAATAGCTGTAAAATAGTCATATGTTTGAGAAATTGAAGTAATAGCATTTCAAAGGTTTTGAAAATCGCGCCACAGGATTCAACTGGCTGTTACGTAGGTGGGACGAATTCGTCCCGCCTGCCCCAGAGAGGTTAAACTCTGTAACTGTGTTAAAGTCACCATTGGCCTCATGGTGAAATCTCTGAGCGGTTTCCTTCCTCTCTGGCAACTGAGTTAGGAAGGATGCCTGTATCTTTGTAGTGACTGGGTGTATTAAGACACGTGTAATTAATAACTCCACCATGCTCAAAAGGATATTCAACGTCTACCAATAGGTGCCCTTCTTTGCGAGGCATTGGAAAACCTAACTACTGAGATGTGTGTATTGTTTTGAAATTGTTAGATATTAATTGTTAGATATTACTGCACTGTTGGAGCTAGAAACACAAGCGTTTCACTACACCCGCAATAACATCTGCTAAACACGTTGTAGTAGGTTCTAGGGTGTGGGGTTTCCACGTCACCAAGTTCAATAACCAAACACGCACAAGGAGCACAACTAGAATGCAAATGGGGAGTTTATTAGGGAGTTTTGCACACTGGGGAAAAGGGGGGAATTCACCAACCATCTCACAGTGCACAATCCGTTCTCGTTGTCCGTTCCGTTCTCCAGGGATGATCCTAAAACTCGGGTCCTCAGCCAAACACAGTGGGTGTAATCAGACAGTCCAGGTCACAACGGGTAATCACACAGATATTTCTCTCGTCACACTGTTCATAACACACGCTTCCCTCGCCGTTCTCTGCCCCTTTGTGCATGCCGCTTCCTCTTTTATCCCCAAGCACTCCCTGGCTTAATGATCCACCGGCTCGCCTCGTTGGGGCAGGAAGTCCATATAAGTCTCAGGGGTGGAGCCAGCAAGGTATCACCCTTCAAACACCACTCCCTGGCGTCTGCCACAACGTGTATATGACCAATAACATTTGATTTGATCTTTATGTTTGAATCTGTGTTTGAAATGCACTGCTCGACTGAGGGACCTTAGATAATTGTAGATGTGGCGTACAGAGGTGAGGTAGTCATTCAAAAATCATCTTAAACACTATTATTGCACACAGAGCGAGTCCATGCATTGGGGCTAGGGGGCAGTATTGAGAATTTTGAAAGAAATATGTGCCCATTTTTAACTGCCACCTACACCAACTCAGAAGCTAGGATATGCATATTATTACCAGATTTGGATAGAAAACACTCTGCATTTTCTAAAACTGTTTGAATGGTGTCTGTAAGTATAACAAAACTCATATGGCAGGCAAAAACCTGAGAAAACCTGAGAGAAAAAAATTATTTTGTGGCTGTACTATTTTTTTTAAATCATTGTTTAATAGATACCACAGTGAGAAAGGATTCATTTCGCAACTCCTACGGCTTCCACTAGATGTCAGCGATCTTTATAAAGTTGTTTAAAGCGTCTATGATCAACAGAGACTGGATGACAAGGAAGGGAAGTTGACCTCCCTGGGATGTCGTCACTTCCATTATTGCCTGCACCTGCTCAATCATGTGACTCGAGACAATTTTCAAAAACGTTTTTCTAGACACAGGAGCGGTCGGGTTGAAACATTACTGATGTTTCACGTTAAAAATGGCTCTAAAGATTGATGCTAAACAACGTTTGACATGTTTGAACGAACGTAAATAGATTATTTTTTAAACTTTTTGCCGTGACTTCCCACCCCCCTGCCCGCGCTACTTTTGAGTAGCCACCGAAGCGCTAACAACATGGAACAACTTGGAGTTATTTGGACATCAATTATGAACTTTGTCAAAAGAAACCACATTTGTAGTGGACCTGGGATTCCTGGAAGTGCCAATGGATGAAGATAATCAAAGGTAAGGGATTATTGACGATAGTATTATTGATATTAGATGGTTACAAGATGATGCTAACCTATATAGCCTAGCCTATTGTTCTTAGCACAGCACCCGGTTTATTGCAACTTGTGATTTCCCAGTAAAGTTATTTTGAAATCTGGCAATACAGTAGCATTTACGAAATGTTAAAATATAATTATTTGAATGACAATATTATAATTTACCAATGTTTTCGAATAGTAATTTTGTAAATTGTAACGTTGTTCACCGGAAGCATTTCAGAGAAGAAAAAAATCTGAATTTCACCGCTACTGTAAAATGCTGTTTTTGGATATAAATATGAACTTGATGGAACAAAAAATGCATGTATTGTATAACATAATGTCCTAGGAGTGTCATCTGATGGAGATTGCCAAAGGTTAGTGCATAATTTTAGCTGGTTTCTGCTTTTGGTGACGCCTGACCTTGAATTGAAAATGGATGTTTGTACTTTTGTGGCTATGTACTGTCCAAACATAATCTAACTTTATGCTTTTGCCGTAAAGCCTCTTTGAAAATCGAACAATGTGGTTGGAATAAGGAGATGTTTATCTTTTAAATGGTGTAAAATAGTTGATTGTTTGAGAAATTGAAATTATTAGATTTTTGATGTTTTGAATTTCCAGCCTTGTTAGCAATCCCGTCTCGGGGTTCATTGCTAACCTGTAGCCCCAACAGGTTATTAATATGTGCCTTGTAAAGCACATTTTTACTCCTGAATTTATTTAGGCTTACCATAACAAAGAAGTTTAATTATTAACTCAAGACATTTCAGCTTTTCATTAATTTGTCTAAATTCAATTTGATATTATGGGGTATTGTTTGTGACAAAAAAAAAAGTTAACGGGTTTGAATACTTTCTGCAGGCACTGTATATTTTAAAAGTGCTTTCTGTCATTGCCATAGGTGCTTTTAAAAGGAGCTGTGTGTCTCAGAGACCTGCACAACTCCTTGAGAGAATACAGTACATTCCTCCCCTGAAGCTGTAGGCTCTTCTGCTCTGACTTCTTCTTTCTCTTTTCAGCTCTCCTCCTCTCCATTTTTTTCTACCTCTCCTCTACTTCTCTCCTCTCTCCCACTGTCTTCTTTCCTCTGTTCCAGCTCCCCTCTCCCCCTGCTCGCTATTCTCCTCCTCTCATCTTCGGTCCTCTCCTCTCTTACCCGAGGTTTTGATTTGCAATGTTTGAGCACTGGGAGGTGTGTGTGTGTGTGTGTGTGTGTGTGTGTGTGTGTGTGTGTGTGTGTGTGTGTGTGTGTGTGTGTGTGTGTGTGTGTGTGTGTGTGTGTGTACGCGCGTCGAGAAGATTGTCATGTAATTGCCTCTCAAATTACTTATGGTCTGTGCAGGTTGAATTTAAATTCCAACCTTTGACTTAAAATAGCTTAATGTCAAAATTATAACATATTACGTTTGTATATGAGACCTGCATTTTCACTACCATACCATTAGCATCACAGCAACTAATTTTCAGGGAGACTGCTCCAGTTCAGAAGTTGATGACCCCCTAGGTAACTATTGATGCATGTTAACCGTTGCCGACAGCGACGTGGTGATGAGTAGTGATTAAATGTCAGAGAGGTGGTGATTGACAAAGTGATGCAGCCATGTAATGATTACCCATGCTCTCCTCCTCACCCAGCAATTAGACAGACCCAATCACAGTGTATGACTCGCCAGCACGCAAAAAGGTACACGTGCACACAAGGACATACATGAGAGGGAGTGTACATATCCAATCAGTGCCTGAGCGTGTGATGACACACACTCACTGACCCTCTAATTTTTCCCCTTATCTTCCCCAGCCTGAACATCTGTCTCCACCCTTCGGAGTCTACTTGTTCCTCTCAAGGTTTCTTCATTCTAGGGAGCTTTTTCTTGCCACTGTGCCAAAACCTGCTCGAAGGAATTACTATAAAGCACTTTCTAAAAGGGCTATATAAAATAAATAGAGTTTGGTTGACTGAATATTTCATAACTACTTAGCCAAGAGTCGTCATGGCAGAAATGACAGCGTGCTATTGTTAAGTCATCATCTCCTTAGCTTCTGTACTGTAAGCTGTAATTTACACTAGCTAGGGCCGAGTCACCCGGTCACAGTTAAATACCATGCGTCCCTCACCCAACCACTCAGAACAATAAATGGGATGCTTCATCTGCTACTGCTGGTCACTGACTAGCTGTCCAAGGTTTTCAGTTCCACTGGCATTAAAGGCTCTAGCCTAACAAACTCAGCAGACCCCAAGTTAGAAAGGGAATAGAAATTGATTTCTGGTGTGTGTGATGTTTCTGCAGAAGACAGAGCTTTCAGAGATGGGAAAGAGGTGGAGAGGGAAAATGTGAGTCACTGTGACAGTGTTTCTTATTTGTGTGTGTTTGTAAATTTGAGTTAGAAATTAGTGCTATTTGGAAAACCCCTTTCCTTTGTAGCATCAATGATACAGTGTGAGAGCTAGTCAGGGATACCTTTTCAAGTTGCCTACTAGTGACTGATTCCTCTATACCTCAATCTCTTCAGGGTGTGTATTCATAAACAGGGCTCGGGAAAAAAGGATAATATAGACTGAGCATACCTGAATGGACAAGTAACGAAAATCACACGAAAATGTTGATTTCTAACAATTAATCAATTGGATCAGTGTCCTAAGGTTGCAATGTGTTGTGCACTGTCAACTCCCAATCTCTGCAGAGAGACACTTGTGTCGATCAGTGTGTAGGCTGCAAGTAGCGTACAGAGTTTGGGCAAAATTAATTGAGCTGCGAGTTCGACTGGCTCGTCTTAAGTCTCTTTAGTCCCATGGCCCGCTGTATTTTTACCTCAGTTGTCAAATGTGTGTATCCTACTCTCTTGTTAGTGTTATCTCTGGGAGATGGCGGTCTAATAAACATTTTCTACAAGCACCGAAAGCTGGCCAGGCACCAGGAAAGCACCCCATCCGTCCACCACCACTCCCCAACCTTGGACCAGCTGCTAAAATGGCAGCATACAAGGCGAGAAGGATAAGAAAACTCATTCCGATCTGGAAAGAGGAGTTTCCATGGTTTTGACATGACATGGAGGGAGATGTCATGTACTGCTTGACGTGTCAGAATTTCCCCGGGATTGCAGACATGTAACTTAATCAATATAGTTTTAACTGTTCTAGCGAATGTTGATTTTGGCAACCTGTTACCGACTGACAGGTTCAAGTTGGATAGCTATAAGTGATCTAGCTAGCTAACGTTAGCGTAGAAGGCAGGCTAATGTTACTTGCCAGTCAATTAGCCAACAACAGGTTACATTGATCAGCTAATGCTAGCTATGCAGGGATAGTTTGGGATTTTGTCAATTAAGCTCTTTATCTACTTCCCTAGTGAAATGAACTTATGGATAACATTGTTTATGTCTGCATGCAGCTTGAAGGTAGTTGATAACTAGGGTTAGCGCAATTGCTAAGTAGCGTTAATGCGCCAAAGTTAGTTAGCATTGGCTTGCGAAACTACGTCTCGACTAGAATAACCAAATGTGACAAATAGTGGTAGGCCTACATATATTTTTTAGCAGCTATTTGCTAAACTTGGGCCTAAAATTTCAATGGGTTCCCCTGACAAACTAATTGTATCAAACAAATTAAGTGGTTATAGAATGCAACCTTTTAGTGTCAATTAAGGAACTTCTAAACTATGAGAATTTGCTTTCTTTTTATTATTTTGTGTTGGGACAGCCTGCAGAACATAGAATAGAATATGAACAACACACAGCCAGCTTTAAGGGAATAACACTTTTTCCAAGTGGGGTCCCCTGCATTTTCCATTGTAAATTTGTGGTGTTGCAGAAAAAATTTGGGGACAATTGGGTTATACTAATGCATTCCATCTTATTTCCATTTCAGGTCCTCCTCCTTGTACAAAGGAACAAGTGCTTTCAGGTACGACACTTATCTCATGCCACCAATCAACAAAGGCTGCAGCATTGGCAAGATGGAGGGATACTCCACCACCACCTGTCCTCTGAGGCATCCAGCCGATGGAGGAGACAATATGACCAACATCATGCATACGGCCTACTACGTGGCCAAAGACGAGCACCCGTTCACAAATCCTCATGGCCTCATCCATAGGACTGGAGGGAAGTTTCCTGAATGATTTTACAAAACATTCCTTCTATCCAACATCTGACTTCCAAAACAACACCAAAAATAACACATTTTGTTTACCGTTCTTCCCCCACGCCCCCATCAGCTTTATTGCGGAAATCTACGATATGGAGAGGGAGAAGCTCATGGAAAAGCTTACTCAAGCTAGATATTTCTCAATAATGATTGATGGGGCAACAGACTCAGCAAAGCTCGGAAATTAGCATGTGTACGTCCGCTTCATGGCCAAGTGTGTGAATGTGGTTTCTCAAGGATGAAAAAGATCAAAACAGACTGGAGTTTGATTGTGTCTACCTCACAACTGCAGAGGCTCATGTTCCTTTCGGTTGAGGGTCCTCCCTTGGAAAACATTGATGCTGCCGCAGCTGCCAAAGATGGTGTTCAAGTCTGAGAACACGTAGACCAGGGTTCAACCCCTAGTGGCCCAGACAACAGCAAAAGAGGGGAGACGACAAGTTGGAGGAGTGCGAAGAGCGAGATGATCTGGAGGAGGACTGATCACATACACCTACGTGTCTATGTATCTCTGTCTATATGTCTGCCTGCCTGCTAGGATGATATACAGGAAAGTGACATTTATTTAAAGCAGTAAGTAGGTATACACCATGTCTGACTTCCTTAGTAAGTCCTATAAGTACTGTAAATACATATAAACTAAGCAAAAAAAGAAACGTCCCTTTTTCAGGACCCTGTCTTTCAAAGATAATTCGTAAAAATCCAAATAACTTCACAGATCTTCATTGTAAAGGGTTAAAACGCTGTTTCCCACGCTTGTTCAATGAACCATGAACAATTAATGAACATGCACCTGTGGAACGGTAGTTAAAAAACTAACAGCTTACAGACGGGTAGGCAATTAAGGTCACAGTTATGAAAACTTAGGACACTAAAGAGGCCTTTCTACTGACTCAGAAAAAGACCAAAAGAGAGATGGGTCCAGGGTCCCTGCTCATCTGCGTGAACGTGCCTTAGGCATGCTGCAAGGAGGCATGAGGACTGCAGATGTGGCCAGGGCAATAAATTGCAATGTCCGTACTGTGACATTGCTACTGAGACAGCGCTACAGGGAGACAGGACAGACAGCTGATCGTCCTCGCAGTGGCAGACCACGTGTAACAACACCTGCACAGGATCGGTACATCCGAACATCACACCTGCGGGACAGGTACAGGATGGCAACAACAACAACTGCCCGAGTTACACCAGGAACGCACAATCCCTCCATCAGTGCTCAGACTGTCCGCAATAGGCTTGTAGGCCTGTTGTAAGGCAGGTCCTCACGGGTACAAGGTGGTATGGGCACAAACTCACAGTCGCTGGACCAGACAGGACTGGCAAAAAGTGCTCTTCACTGACGAGTCGCGGTTGTGTCTCACCAGGAGTTAAGGTCGGATTCGTGTTTATTGTCGAAGGAATGAGCGTTACACCGAGGCCTGTACTCTGGAGCGGGTTGGAGGGTCCGTCATGGTCTGGGGCGGTGTGTCACAGCATCATCGGACTGAGCTTGTTGTCATTGCAGGCAATCTCAATGCTGTGGATTACAGAGAAGACATCCTCCTCCCTCATGTGGTACCCTTCCTGCAGGCTCATCCTGACATGACCCTCCAGCATGACAATGCCACCAGCCATACTGCTCGTTCTGTGCGTGATTTACTGCAAGACAGGAATGTCAGTGTTCTTCCATGGCCAGCGAAGAGCCCGGATCTCAATCCCATTGAGCACGTCTGGGACCTGTTGGATCGGAGGGTGAGGGCTAGGGCCATTACCCCCAGAAATGTCCGGGAACTAGCAGGTGCCTTGGTGGAAGAGTGGGGTAACATCTCACAGCAAGAACGGCAAATCTGGTGCAGTCCATGAGGAGGAGATGCACTGCAGTACTTAATGCAGCTGGTGGCCACACCAGAAACTGACTTACTTTTGATTTTGACCCCCCGCCCTTTGTTCAGGGACATTATTCCATTTATGTTTGTCACATGTCTGTGGAACTTGTTCAGTTTATTTCTCTGTTGTTGTACCTTGTATTGCTCATAAAAATATTTACACATGTTAAGTTTGCTGGAAATAAACGCAGTTGACAGTGAGAGGAAGTTTCTTTTTTTGCTGAGTTTAGTTATACATAATTCAAAAGTAAAGTATCTTATCAAATTTAAATTGATAAGTATTTTTGTGTTATTCACCAACATGTGGACTTCATTGTGTTTTGTGACAGTTTGATCTCTGTGTTTTAGAGATGCATTTCATTATCTACTGTATGTCGCTATTGTGAAGTACAGTGCATTCGGAAAGTATTCAGACCCCTTGACTTCTTCCACATTTTGTTACATTACAGCCTTATTCTAAAATGAATTAAATAAAACATGTTCCTCATGAACCTCCACACAATACCCCATAATGACAAAGTGAAAACAGGTTTTTAGAATTTTTTGCAAATGTGTAAAACAACAAACAGATACCTTATTTACATAACTTTTCAGACCCTTTGCTTTGTTTCCACAACTTGATTGGAGTCCACCTGTGGCAAATTCAATTGATTGGACATGATTTGGAAAGGCACACGTCTATATAAGGTCCCACAAGTTGACAGCGCATGTCAGAGCAAAAACCAAGCCGTGAGGTCGTAGGAATTGCTCTGAGCTCCGAGACAGGATTGTGTCGAGGCACAGATCTGGGGAAGGGTACCAAAACATTTCTGCAGCATTGAAGGTCCCCAAGAACACAGTGACCTCCATCATTCTTAAATGGAGGAAGTTTGGAACCACCAAGACTCTTCCTAGAGCTGGCCACCTGGCCAAACTGAGCAATCGGGGGAGAAGGGCCTTGGTCAGGGAGGTGACCAAGAACCCGATGGTCACTCTGACAGAGCTCCAGAGTTCCTCTGTGGAGATGGGAGAACCTTCCAGAAGGACAACCATCTCCGCAACATTCCACCAATCAGGCCTTTATGGTAGAGTGGCCAGATGGAAGCCACTCCTCAGTAAAAGGCACATGACAGCCCACTTGGAGTTTGCCAAAAGGCACCTAAAGGACTCTCAGACCATGATAAACAAGATACTCTGGTCTGATGAAACCAAGACTGAACTCTTTGGCCTGAATAGCAAGCATCGCGTCTGGAGGAAACCTTGTACCATCCTTACGGTGAAGCACGGTAGTGGCAGCATCATGCAATGGGGATGTTTTTCAGCGGCAGGGACTGGGAGACTCGTCAGGATCGAGGCAAAGATGAACGGAGCAAAGCACAGAGAGATCCTTGATGAAAACCTGCTCCAGAACACTCAGGACCTCAGACTGGGGCAATGGTTCACCTTCCAACAGGACAAAGACCCTAAGCACACAGCCAAGACAACGCAGGACTGGCTTCGGAACAGGTCTCTGAATGTCCTTGAGTGGCTCAGCCAGAGCTCAGATTTGAACCCGATTAAACATATCTGGAGGGACCTGAAAATAGCTGTGCAGCGACGCTCTCCATCCAACCTGACAGAGCTTGAGAGGATCTGCAGAGAATAATGGGAGAAACTCCCCAAATACAGGTTTCCCAAGCTTGTAGCGTCGAAGACTCGAGGCTGTAATCGTTGCCAAAGGTGCTTCAACAAAGTACTGAGTAAAGGGTCTGAATACTTATATAAATGTGATCAGTTTTTTTTATTTATATATATATATATATTTGCAAAAAATTCTAAAAACCTGTTTTTCTTTGTCACTATGGGGTATTGTGTGTAGATTGAGGAAAAAAAATATTTCATCCATTTTAGTATAAGGCTGTAACCTAACAAAATGTGGAAAAAGTCAAGGGTTCTGAATGCTTTACAAATGCACTGTATATGGAAAAATCTGGAAAAATCGAAAGAACAGACTCCTCTCGGTATTATACGATAATCAATCAATTCTGCCCCACAAGGGAAAATCTGAATGAATTCACTGATATCACTGATTAACTTTATTGTATGTAGATTAAGTTTGTTATAGTTTCCATATTGTTGGAGAGTCAGGGGTTGTCCACTGTTATTAAAATAAAAATCGAATCGCTTCTGTCAAAAGATTTTTTTTTACCACTTCAGAATTCTGTATTTTTTGCTATTGGACAAGAAAATAATCAGTCCCACTTATCAGTACTCCTTCACTGCCGACTTCACCACATTGGATTTCTGGCTGAGAGTCACAAAGGAGACTATTTCTCAACACATTATTCCAGTGACATTATTCAA
Source organism: Salmo salar (assembly GCF_965601325.2). NCBI lineage: Eukaryota > Metazoa > Chordata > Actinopteri > Salmoniformes > Salmonidae > Salmo > Salmo salar. The sequence continues at coordinate 46,043,929 of NC_138291.1, forward strand.
TCTCTTCATTCAAAGACTCAATCATGGACACTTACTGACAGTTGTGACTGCTTTGCGTGATGTATTGTTGTCTCTACCTTATTGCCCTTTGTGCTGTTGTCTGTGCCCAACAACGTTTGTACCCTGTTTTGTGCTGCTACCATGTTGTGCTGCTGCCATGCTATGTTGTCATCTTAGGTCTCTCTTTATGTAGTGTTGTCTCTTGTTGTGATGTGTGTTTTGTCCTATATTTTTATTTAATTTGTTTTTAATCCCAGCCCCCATCCCCGCAGGAGGCCTTTTGGTAGGCCGTCATTGTAAATAAGAATTTGTTCTTAACTGACTTGCCTAGTTAAATAAAGCTTACATAATAAAAAAATATGGGCAGAAGTCTCAACACTTACCTTCTACAGGCTTCTCTGCTCTTAGCATTTCATGCGCTGCTCCCACTGTAAATGTTAGCCAATCAATATTTGGCTAGGGACAGTTTGAGGCAGCAGATCTGATCTAACCCCAGGAAATTATTATCAAATGATTCAGAGTAGAGGATTCGCACACCTCCACTTTCGCTGATAAAAAGTCCTCGTAGAGAAAAGTACATTAAGAGATTGGCCCACACACAGATATTGACACACAGTCACGCGCATTAAGGTTGAGCAGTATCCATATGGTCATACCATCATACCGTTTCTGTACCATAATGGGGTATACGGTATCACTGGCAGTGCACCATTTATTTCCATTTAATAAATAAATAAATAAAATATATATATATATATATATATATATATATATATATATATATATATATATATATATATATATATATGCTAACAAAGTACTAGCAAATTCCCATAGCAGTCGCTAGCTCAATGCTAACAAGAGTATGTGAACGTAAACAAATTGCAAGGACAGACTCCCCAGCTCATAAAGTTTTACAAATATCTCAAAAGGTTTTGCTGCGGTATTGAAAATCATACCGTGGGTATTTAAAAATACCTTGGTATACTGTCGATCAGCCAAGCCTAACAGTCACACACACACAGATCAGTGTGTTGTAGAGGAAAAAGGAAGTATAAGTACCTTTACTCGAGTAGCGTTTGGGTGGCAGGTCGAAGGGCACAGGAAATGAGGTAGAGGACGTGGTGGCAGGAAACACATCCATCTGGACGGGAAAGGTACTCATGCTCTGAGAGGAGAAAAATACAGACCCCAAATCATTATTTAGTACTTAACAAGATTAACCTTTACTTCAACACATAGGTAGGAAAGGACAAAAAAAGGAAATGAAAAGCTAGTTAGATGCAACCCTATTCTGACCAATCCATCATCATCATCAAGCACAGTTAAATATCATTGGAATGAGCACCCCTCTCTCTCCTGTCACATAGGGAAACTTGTTGACCTAGCCTTTCTATCTCCTTTGCTTCATAGCCACTGATTTGTACAATTTTGCTGGCCCATGACCCATATCAAGCTAGCACAGATTAAATATCATGAAGGAAAGGAGACAAGGGAACATAATGAACACTAATAGAATGTAGCCTAACTTTCTGTCAGTGTCTAAACGTGGTCCAGTAGAGACAAAAATAAGACCCTGGCGTGAATTACCCGCGAAGACATTTATCTGTACGCTAAACACTGCTCCCTCCAGCTGCTACGGCAACGTGATTTCGCAGATGAGGCAGCACCTCATTGGCTCATAAGTACAGTGAAGCTGAGAAATGCTCATGGAGTCTCCTCGGACAGGGCAGAGATGGGGAGAATTACCCTTGAAGTTATTTGGGACGCAGTATGGATGCTACAGACAGCAGGGGTGGATGGGAGCATACATGTCCACTGCAGATGAGAATTAAATAAGGTAAAGCTGTCACTTATGGCAAAACAATTGGTTTCTGTCAAATGAGAGAACGTGAAGTGGATGTAATTAGTCAAACTGATTGATTGATCACACTTTTAAAATTGTGTTCATCACTCTATAAAGAAAAGATTTAGGTCCAAAGAGTCCATATTAGGCCTCCCGAGTGACACAGTGGTCTAAGGCTAGCACAATTTTGCTAGCAGTGCCATTAGAGATTCTGGGTACGAGTCCAGGCTCTGTCGCAGCCTGCCGCAACCGGGAGACCCATGGGGCGGTGCACAATTGGCCCAGCATCGTCTAGGTTAGGGGGAGGTTTTGGCCGGTAGGGATGTCCTTGTCCCATCTCGCACTAGCGACTCCTGTGGTGGGCCGGGCGCAGTGCACGCTGACACGGTCGCCCTGTGCACAGTGTTTCCTCTGACACAATGGTGCGGCTGGCTTCCGGGTTAAGTGGGCATTGTGTCAAGAAGCAGTGCGGCTTGGTTGGGTTGTGTTTCGGAGGATGCATGGCTCTCGACTTTCGCCTCTCCCGAGTCCGTACAGGAGTTGCAGCGTTGAGACAAGATTGTAACTACCAATTGGACACCATGAAATGGGATTAAAAAAAGGGGTTAAAAAAATTCTATAAAAATTCCATATTTTGAAAGAGGAAGTAAAGCACTTCAGCATTAGTTTTCGTTTCAGTCTCCACTAACCCAAGCTAATTGTATGGATTTTTTTCCTATCAATAATGTAAAATTAACAGCTGTACAGAAAGACTCATGTGAAGGCCAAATTACAGAGTAGACAACTCTGTTGTTTGTGTCGCGCTGCTTTGCTTTATCTTGGCCAGGTCGCAGTTGTAAATGAGAACTTGTTCTCAACTGGCCTACCTGGTTAAATAAAGGTGAAATAAAAAAAATGTTAACGTCCTGGAAAACTCCAGGGCTGGATGGTATACCAACCTTTTTTTGATATACTCAGAGTACCGTTATTAGCATGTTTAAACCACTCCTACATAAATGGTAGATTATCGGACACTCAACAAGGTCTGATTTCATTATTAGTGAAACAGGTTCCAAGTGGTAAATATAAAGATCCAGTCCATTTAAAAAATATTGGAGGCTCTTTTGTGATGCAAAAATTATAGCAAAAAAAAATAATAATAATAATATTGTCGGATAATATTCATCCTAATCAGACAGGTTTTTTTTACATGGATGATATATTCAAGATAATATGTACTGGAAACAATAGAACACTATGAAAAATCTGGGAAACCAGGCCTGGTATTCATAGCTGACTTTGAAAAGGCCTTTGATAAAGTATGACTGGAGTTTATACACTGCTCAAAAAAATAAAGGTTACACTTAAACAACACAATGTAACTCCAAGTCAATCACACTTCTGTGAAATCAAACTGTCCACTTAGGAAGCAACACGGATTGACAATAAATTTCACATGCTGTTGTGCAAATGGAATAGACAACAGGTGGAAATTATAGGCAATTAGCAAGACACCCCCAATAAAGGAGTGGTTCTGCAGGTGGTGACCACAGACCACTTCTCAGTTCCTATGCTTCCTGGCTGATGTTTTGGTCACTTTTGAATGCTGGCGGTGCTTTCACTCTAGTGGTAGCATGAGACGGAGTCTACAACCCACACAAGTGGCTCAGGTAGTGCAGCTCATCCAGGTTGGCAAATCAATGCGAGCTGTGGCAAGAAGGTTTGCTGTGTCTGTCAGCGCAGTGTCCAGAGCATGGAGGCGCTACCAGGAGACAGGCCAGTACATCAGGAGACGTGGAGGAGGCCGTAGGAGGGCAACAACCCAGCAGCAGGACCGCTACCTCCGCCTTTGTGCAAGGAGGAGCAGGAGGAGCACTGCCAGAGCCCTACAAATGACCTCCAGCAGGCCACAAATGTGCATGTGTCTGCTCAAACGGTTAGAAACAGACTCCATGAGGGTGGTATGAGGGCCCGACGTCGACAGGTGGGGGTTGTGCTTACAGCCCAACACCGTGCAGGACGTTTGGCATTTGCCAGAGAACACCAAGATTGGCAAATTCGCCACTGGCGCCCTGTGCTCTTCACAGATGAAGCAGGTTCACACTGAGCGTCTGACGTGACAGAGTCTGGAGACGCCGTGGAGAACGTTCTGCTGCCTGCAACATCCTCCAGCATGACCGGTTTGGCGGTGGGTCAGTCATGGTGTGGGGTGGCATTTCTTTGGGGGGCCACACAGCCTTCCATGTAGCCTGACTGCCATTAGGTACCGAGATGAGATCCTCAGACCCCTTGTGAGACCATATGCTGGTGCGGTTGGCCCTGGGTTCCTCCTAATGCAAGACAATGCTAGACCTCATGTGGCTGGAGTGTGTCAGCAGTTCCTGCAAGAGGAAGGCATTGATGCTATGGACTTGCCCGCCCGTTCCCCAGACCTGAATCCAATTGAGCACATCTGGGACATCATGTCTCACTCCATCCACCAACGCCACGTTGCACCACACTGTCCAGGAGTTGGTGGATGCTTTAGTCCAGGTCTGGGAGGAGATCCTTCAGGAGACCATCCGCCACCTCATCAGGAGCATGCCCAGGCGTTGTAGGGAGGTCATACAGGCACGTGGAGGCCACACACACTACTGAGCCTCATTTTGACTTGTTTTAAGGACATTACATCAAAGTTGGATCAGCCTGTAGTGTGGTTTTCCACTTTAATTTTGAGTGTGACTCCAAATCCCGACCTCCATGGGTTGATAAATTGGATTTCCATTTATTATTTTTGTGTGATTTTGTTGTCAGCACATTCAACTACGTAAAGAAAAAAGTATTTAATAAGATTATTTCATTCATTCAGATCTAGGATGTGTTATTTTACTGTTCCCTTTATTTTTTTGAGCAGTGTATATAAAAGCCTGGAATATTTCAAATTTGGAGAATCTCTTATAAAATGGGTTAAATACATGTACAGTGGGGGAAAAAAGTATTTGATCCCCTGCTGATTTTGTACGTTTGCCCACTGACAAAGAAAGGATCAGTCTATAATTTTAATGGTAGGTTTATTTGAACAGTGAGAGACAGAATAACAACAAAAATATCCAGAAAAACACATGTCAAAAATGTTATTCATTGATTTGCATTTTAATGAGGGAAATAAGTATTTGACCCCCTCTCAATCAGAAAGATTTCTGGATCCCAGGTGTCTTTTATACAGGTAACGAGCTGAGATTAGGAGCACACTCTTAAAGGGAGTGCTCCTAACCGCAGCTTGTTACCTGTAAAAAAGACACCTGTCCACAGAAGCAATCAATCAATCAGATTCCAAACTCTCCACCATGGCCAAGACCAAAGAGCTCTCCAAGGATGTCAGGGACAAGATTGTAGACCTACACAAGGCTGCAATGGGCTACAAGACCATCGCCAAGCAGCTTGGTGAGAAGGTGACAACATTTGGTGTGATTATTCGCAAATGGAAGAAACACAAAGAAATGTCAATCTCCCTCGGCCTGGGGCGCCATGCAAGATCTCACCTCGTGGAGTTGCAATGATCATGAGAACGGTGAGGAATCAGCCCAGAACTACTCGGGAGGATCTTGTCAATGATCTCAAGGCAGCTGGGACCATAGTCACCAAGAAAACAATTGGTAACACACTACGCCGTGAAGGACTGAAATCCTGCAGCGCCCGCAAGGTCCCCCTGCTCAAGAATACATATACATGCCCGCCTGAAGTTTGCCAATGAACATCTGAATGATTCAGAGGACAACTGGTGAAAGTGTTGTGGTCAGATGAGACCAAAATGGAGCTCTTTGACATCAACTCAACTCGCAGTGTTTGGAGGAGGAGGAATGCTGCCTATGACCCCAAGAACACCATCTCCACCGTCAAACATGGAGGTGGAAACATTAGGCTTTGGGGGTGTTTTTCTGCTAAGGGGACAGGACAACTTCACCGCATCAAAGGAACGATGGACGGGGCCATGTACCGTCAAATCTTGGGTGAGAACCTCCTTCCCTCAGCCAGGGAATTGAAAATGGGTCGTGAATGGGTATTCCAGCATGACAATGACCCAAAACACACAGCCAAGGCAACAAAGGAGTGGCTCAAGAAGAAGCACATTAAGGTCCTGGAGTGGCCTAGCCAGTCTCCAGACCTTAATCCCATAGAAAATCTGTGGAGGGAGCTGAAGGTTCGAGTTGCCAAACGTCAGCCTCGAAACCTTAATGACTTGGAGAAGATCTGCAAAGAGGAGTGGGACAAAATCCCTCCTGAGATGTGTGCAAACCTGGTGGCCAACGACAAGAAACGTCTGACCTCTGTGATTGCCAACAAGGATTTTGCCACCAAGTACTAAGTCATGTTTTGCAGAGGGGTCAAATACTTATTTCCCTCATTAAAATGCAATCATTTCATAACATTTTTGACATGCGTTTTTCTGGATTTTTTTGGTGTTATTCTGTCTCTCACTGTTCAAATAAACCTACCATTACAATTATAGACTGATAATTTCTTTGTAAGTGGGCAAACGTACAAAATCAGCAGGGGATCAAATACTTTTTTCCCCCACTGTATACCTCACCCTAGGTGTAAAATAGTCAATAATGGCTACTTCTCAGAGAGTTGTAAACTGTCAAGAGGAGTAAAACAAGGTTGTCCACTATTGGCATATCTATTTATTATTGCCATAGAAATGTTAGCTATTAAAATCAGATCAAACAATAATATTAAGGGATTCAAAATCCAGGGCTTAAAAACAAAGGTGTCATTGTACGCTGATGATTGTTTTCTTTAAAATCCACAATTTCGATCCCCCCACAGCCTTATTAAGGATCTAGATACTTTTTCTAACCTCTCTGGATTAAAACCAAATTATGAGAAGTGTACTTACTATATTACGTATTGGATCACAAAAAATACACATTTTACATTACCGTGTAGTTTACCAATAAAATGGTCTGACGGGGATGTGGACATACTCGGTATACATATCCCGAAAGAAAGAAATGATCCTGTCATGACGTTGCCCTCTTTGGACACTGCGAGCACCATCCCCCGACCTCTATACTTCTGACACCAGGCTCTGTAATAGCGGTCGTAAATTCCTACGAGGAGACCCTCTCCTCATGGCCCCAGTATAGAGAGAACAAAGGAGTTCTTCCACCTCACAGAACTGGAGAACCGAACGATATTCACGTTCTGGAGAAGGTATAAAAGATCGGTGAAGAGTCCAGCTACGAACTGGTCCGTTTGGTAGAATTTTGTGAAACTCATGAGAGACAATACCGCCACATTACCATAATCATGTTTATACAATAGCCTCAGCTATGAGACTTACATCTAAATGGTTGTATAAAATGAATGAATAAGGATGGAACTGTTTGTGAAATTGTGTAATGCGATTTTGGACTGTTTAATGAAGGAAACTCCAATTCCCTTTGGAGTCTTAACTAAGTCCTTGGCACGCCCCCAGGGACACAGACAGGACCTAGCGTCATGAGACAGCCTTTTTCTGCTCTTCCGAATAAAACCCCCACCTTGGTTTTCTATCACCAGACCGAGCTTACCTCAATTACGAGATGGCTAAAGGTTGGAGACCATGCATTTCTCTTGATTAACTTTTAACCATACCACGTGGTTAAACACTTAGACTATCGATACCGACAGAATAAGAACAAGTCTTTGATATTAATTACTAGTCTGCAGCTAGGAATTCGGTATCATTGAACGCGAAGACCGACAACCGCCATTCTATAACGACATGAATGAATGTTACTCTGAACTATCCATTCTAACCACGACAGAGAGAGAGAGAGAGAGAGAGAGAGAGAGGGCGGACAGACTCTCCAACAGAAACAAACTTTCAACAGAGATCCCGACGACACACTGAGCGTAAATATATATATTGATTGCAATTGTTCCCGAATGAGTGAGCACTCATTTGCACAGGATTAGCATTTCAATTGTTATAATTATCAACTCTGTAGTGCCTTCTCAGCTGACCCACACTCCCCTTTTGTCTAACAAGCCGCCATGCCGGTTTAGCCCACTAGGGCACATTCCTCTATCATTTCTTTGTAACGACATCTACTGTTTGTTACGCATTTCTGTGAATTACTTAGTTAGTAAATAAATGATTTTAAGACAATTGATGTATGGATGACTCATAGTGAAGACTGGGTTCGTGCAGATAACCAACAATTTACGACGTTTGGAATGAGACTTACATGAGGTAAAGATTACGTCATTAATCAGAAGACAAATTGATCAGATATTAAAATATCTGAAAGTTATATTAGGAAAATTATAACTTTGTAATCTGAATATTTTCCTTGGTGCCCCGACTTCCTAGTTAATCAGTTTAATCGCGTAATAATAATAATAATTACAGAGTTATTTGATAAATAGTTCTTCAGTTTTAATGATGCCAAAGAAACGACACTCCTATACATTTTTATAGAAAGTTGGCAAAAGTATATAAGATGCTGCTACCATGAAAAGGAAAATACCTGTCTATTTGTGGAAAAATCACCCTGATTAACTCTTCAGTCATATGACAGTTTACCTATTTGCTTATAGCGAGCTGTTTTAAAAAAATTATATAAGCAAAAAATATTTTTGATTTGGAACGGCAAGCCAGACAAAATGAAAAGGGCCTATTTATATAATGAATATGACAGAGGGCAGAAATTAATAAATACTAAAGCATTAGACCTCTCACTGAAGGCGACAGTCATACAAAAGTTATACATAAATCCGAACTGGTTCTCTAGCAAATTAGTAAGAATGTCTCACCCCATGTTCAAGAATGGCCTTTTTCCCTTTATTCAGATTACAACCGCGTTATTTGAAAACAAAATCTCCCCAAAATATATATATTTTTAAACAAGCCATAGAAAGTTGGTTGCAATTTCAGTTTAATCCACCTGAAAAGACAGAACAAATAATACAACAAATAGTGGTTAAACTCAAATATACTAATTGATAAAAAATATATATTTTTCGATAACATAAAAAAAAAAAAAAAAGGTATAATATTTGTAAATGATATAAGTAGGACTGGTGGAGTCATGTAGGGGCGGCAGGTAGCCTAGTGGTTAGAGCATTGGACTAGTAACCGAAAGGTCGCAGATCGAATCCCCAAGCTGACAAGGTAAAAATCTGTTGTTCTGCCCTTGAACAAGGCAGTTAACTGACTTGCCTAGTTAAATAAAATGTCACACATGCAGCTAACACAAATATATGGAAATGTCTGCTCTACCCCAAATTACAACCAACAAACTTACCGCACAAATGGTAAAGGCAAGTGGAAGGGGGAACAAGTAAGGAACTTGTCTGTCGGGCTTGCATTAAAGACCAAAATTTGTTAAAGAAAATTGTGATAAATAAAAATGTATACCAGTTTCATTTAAGGACCAAAAAATTGACAGCTGTGCCATATAGATTGCAAAATAGTTTGGAAGATATTTGCGATGTACCGATTCCATGGCACAACGTTTATGAATTGAAATTCAAAACAAAGCCGGATTCAATTTAAATTAAACAAAATTCTTGCAACCAATAGAATATTAGAATATTGTATCCCCATATATATATAGGGGATACAACCTTCCCATCTCTGAAGATTTTGCTGTGAAGAGGCAGAGTCATTAGATCATCTGTTTTGGTACTGTCCATATGTAGCTTGTTTTTGGTCACATAGTCCAGGAATGGCTGAAGAATTGCAACATTTACCTGGAGCTAACTCTGCAGATAGCAATACTGGGTTTCTGAAAAGTCAGTCAATCGATCAATAATATAATGTATGCAAAAATGTCTCTTTAATTTACAATCTGTAGAAACTATGAGAATAGAAAGGTTCAGAACATTTGTGAAGCATCACAGCACAGTTGAAAAATATATGGCAAATATAAATCCAATATGGATGGTGTTAACGTCTTAAGAATTAGCCCCTTTAAAAAAAAAAAGTTCCCCTAAAATGTCATACCCAAATCTAACTGCCTGTAGCTCAGGTCCTGAAGCAAGAATATGCATATTCTTGGTACCACTTGAAAGGAAACACATTGAAGTTTGTGGAAATGTTAAAGGAATATAGGAGAATATAACACATTAGATCTGGTAAAAGATAGTACAAAGAAAAACAAATACATTTTATTTTGTACCATCATCTGTGAAATGCAAGGGAAAGGCCATAATGTATTATTCCAGCCCAAGTGCAATTTAGATTTTGGCCACTAGATGGCAGCAGTGTATGTGCAAAGTTTGACTGATCCAATGAACCATTGCATGCAAATGTGCCTAATTTGTTTATTAATAACTTTTCATGTTCAAAACTGTGCACTCTCCTCAAACAATAGCATGGTATTATTTCACTGTAATATCTACTGTAAATTGGACAGTGCAGTTAGATTAACAAGAATTTAAGCTTTCTGTCAATATCATATGTGTCTATGTCCTTTCTTGTTACTTACAACCTTATGCTAATGCATTAGCCTACATTAGCTCAACCGTCCAGTGGAAGGGACACCAATCCCCGAAGAAGTAGATGGGAGTGGTTGAAAGGAGCTGAATGGTGGGACTACTAACAACAAGATAACCAACATAAAATATACTGTGTCTGAACGTGCCTTAGGCATGCTGCAAGGAGGCATGAGGACTGCAGATGTGGCCAGAGCAATAAATTGCAATGTCCGTACTGTGAGACGCCTAAGACAGCGCTACAGGGAGACAGGATGGACAGCTGATCGTCCTCGCAGTGGCAGACCACGTGTAACAACACCTGCACAGGATCGTTACATACGAACATCACACCTGCGGGACAGGTACAGGATGAAAACTGCCCGAGTTACACCAGGAACGCACAATCCCTCCATCAGTCCTCAGACTGTCCGCAATAGGCTGAGTGAGGCTGGACTGAGGACTTGTAGGCCTGTAAGGCAGGTCCTCACCAGACATCACTGGCAACAACGTCCGTCATGGTCTGGGGCAGTGTGTCACAGCATCATCGGACTGAGCGTGTCGTCATTGCAGGCAATCTCAATGCTGTGCGTTACAGGGAAGACATCCTCATCCCTCATGTGGTACCCTTCCTGCAGGCTCATCCTGACATGACCCTCCAGCATGACAATGCCACCAGCCATACTGCTCGTTCTGTGCGTGATTTACTGCAAGACAGGAATGTCAGTGGTCTGCCATGGCCAGCGAAGAGCCCGGATCTCAATCCCATTGAGCACATCTGGGACCTGTTGGATCGGAGGGTGAAGGCTAGGGCCATTCCCCCCAGAAATGTCCGGGAACTTGGTGGAAGAGTGGGGTAACATCTCACAGCAAGAACTGGCAAATCTGGTGCAGTCGATGAGGAGATGCACTGCAGTACTTAATGCAGCTGGTGGCCACACCAGATACTGACTGTTACTTTTGATTTTGACCCCCCCCCCCGCCCTTTGTTCAGGGACACATTATTCCATTTCTGTTAGTCACATGTCTGTGGAACTTGTTCAGTTTACATCTCAGTTGTTGAATCTTATGTTCATACAAATATTTACAGATGTTAAGTTTGCTGAAAATAAACACAGTTGACAGTGAGAGGACATTTCTTTTTTGCTGAGTTTATATACACACACTACCATTCAAAGGTTTGGGGTCACTTAGGAATGTCCTGGTTTTTTAAAGAAAAGCTAATTTTTTGTCCATTAAAATAAAATAGATCAGAAATACAGTGTAGACATTGTTCATGTTGTAAATGACTATTGTAGCTGGAAACCGCTGATTTTTAATGGAATATCTAGAGACGTACAGAGGCCCATTATCAGCAACCATCACTCCTGTGTTCCAATGGCACGTTGTGTTAGCTAATCCAAGTTTATCATTTTAAAAGGCTAATTGATCATTAGAAAACCCTTTTGCAATTATGTTAGCACAGCTGAAAACTGTTGTGCTGATTAAAGAAGCAATAAAACTGTCCTTCTTTAGACTAGTCGAGTATCTGGAGCATCAGCATTTGTGGGTTCGATTACAGGCTCAAAATGGCCAGAAACCAAGACATTTCTGAGAATTGAAGGCTATTCCATGTGAGAAATTGCCAAGAAACTGAAGATCTCATACAACGCTGTGTACTACTCCCTTCACAGAGCAGCGCAAACTGCAGACAATAACATTGATGGAAGCTACAATCTAGCTGCAATATTAAAGCTGATCTACCCCATAAAAAAAGAAAAGAGCTCTCTCCATTCTGTCCGTCTGTCCATCCATGAAGACAAACAGGCAGACAGACTGACACTGTCAGACACCCTCAAACCCACAAGTTGTGCTGTACTGATGCTACATCAAATCAAGAACAGGGACAGTCGGCTTTTGTCCCAGAGAACAGAACGACCTCACCGGGAGAAAGAGAAACAGATTACAGTCACAAAGACCAACGGAGAAAAAATAAAGAGAACACAGCTCCAAGTAAAGGATGTCTGCTATTCACAACACACAAGGTCATGGTTACACTAACCTGCCTGGCGTCTTATTAAATGGACCTCGTTCTTTTAAACAGAAAAATACACAAAGACTTGTCTTTTCAAGCAAGAAGTCTTTGTGCGACTGTCCCTACTCGAGGCACATCTGAGGTCTGAAGTGTTACTCTCAATGGCGTCCCTGAATGTCAGAAAGTTGTGATGACTAGCTATATTCTTTCATAAATGCTTTCATTTCTTTCTAGGGGAAAACCAGGAAGTCTTCTTTAATAGTGGGGGCTAGACGCTTTGTTCTGGTCAGGTCAATGTTGAAGCTCTGGCCCTCTAACCAAGTGTCACCACCACAACCATCATGTTGCTTAGCAACTGTTGAGGTAATTCTAAGGAAAGGGACAAATTACACTGTATGTGTGTGTGTGTTGAAAGCCCTCTCTCTCTGTCTACATATGGAGGATAGTGGAGAGACATTCATTATTACATGTACATAAAAGGAGTACGTTTACTGAGCCCTAGTGTCTAGTATTCTAATTTATGATCCATGCGCATGACTCGAAAGCACACCTCCCTTGGACATCAATGTGTGTGTGCGAGTGCGTGTCACTTACGAAGGCAGAGGGCACATAGAGGACTCCCAGTTCGTATGACCGGACCATCACCTGCGTGTTGTTCTTCTCCAGAGCCCCCCACGCTGCTTTGGACAAGTTAGCACTGGGGACAAGAGAACACACACACACACAATACAGGACACGCGTACATAATATTGAAAGTAGATTGGAAAATATGACAACGACTACTACATACATGCATTTTCCCCCCACATCACACAAAATGATTAGTTGACGTCGTCCCGGCATATTGAAAGGTTAGCATGTCTCATCTTCACATACAACACATTGGCTAATTGACACCAGAAGTAAAATGTCCCCTTAATGGGAAACCCTGTTGCGATTACGTCACCAAAGCAAAGTCTTGACCCAAATCTACCGTAGAACTGTACTCAACTCAGATGAATAGTATTTTTGTCAGAAATGACAAAGTTCATCTGGTCACACTTTCTGCGGTTAAGAAGATACAGTATCACTGTTGTTCTAGGGACTTTGAATAATACATGATAATATGTTATTAAATTGCAACACCCACATCAGATCATAAAGAAAAGAGCCTCCATAGGCTTTATTGACAGCGGTGTACAGTGCATTCAGAAAGTATTCAGACCCCTTGACTTTTTCCGCATTTTGTTACATTATACATTTATTCTAAAATGGATGAAATAAAATAATTCCTCAATCTACACACAATACCCCATAATGACAAAGTGAAAACAGGTTTAGACATTTTTACAAAAGTATATAAAAAAATAAAATCTAAATTACCTTATTTACATAAGTATTCAGACCCTTTGCTATGAGACTCGAAATTGAGCTCAAATGTATCCCTTTTCCATTGATCATCCTAGAGATGTTTCTATAACTTGGAGTCCACCTGTTATAAATTCAATTGATTGAACATGATTTGGAAAGGCACACACCTGTCTATTGTGATGGAAAATGTTATGTTTGTGTAAATCAATTTAAATGAATCGCTATAAAAAATGATTAATAAAACTGAACAATAAAAAGTTACCCATCGAAGGTGAGAAGGCTATTCACTAATCGTATGGTGAGAAGACTAGGTGTCTATGCCGCTTAACAGGACACTATCATCTGATTCTGTCTGAAGTATGATTCTGTATATGCATGATTAAATCAAGACTTCCTACCAAAGAGCAGTAAACTCGATTAAGAATATTTAGGACCGATTAAAATGTAACATAGTGAAAACTAAGTGCTTAATTTCTTTCTTCCAGGACTGGTGGAATGTCCGCTACTAAATATATCTTTTTTTATACATGTTTACCAATGATTGTGCATCTCTCCCTTTGAAAGGCTTCCTGAGGCAGGGGCCTTAGGAGAGAAGTTATTGAGATTGTGTACTATACAGTATAAAGTTACCCGGATCCCGCTGTTAAGGGAGCTCCCAAATTAAATAAGGCCTGGCCATTTTGTTTGTTTTTACCCTACACACTCCAGCAGCCACACACAACCCACCTGTTATTGAATAGTTGTTAGTGGTGTTAATACTGTGTTTTATTTGTTGTGTGGGGTCTTTCTATTTTGGGTTTTAGTGGATTTTTCACAGGTTAGAAAGGATGCCCCTTAAAAGGCACACAAATAAAACAATTCTGAAGTATCTATTGTCCGAGATTTGGTTGCACACGTGAATTCTCTTGATAAGAAATGTCTAAATAATGTCTGAGGTACAGGGAAAGAAAAGGGAAAGCAACACTCACTTAATGAGGTTGAATGACCTCTGAACTCTGTTCTGACTTTCTGGTGATCACCCTCACTAGAAAGGCTAGTGACATTGAGTTACATTTAAAATGTAATATGCAAACACTGATAATTGTGAAGAAGTTTACTAAAATTGTTATTCTGGCCTGTCTTCTCTCAAGGTTATGGCGAAGGTGACCACAGATGGTATTTAATGCATGGAAGGGATAATTCAAACCAAGAACAGTGTGAGCCTCACCCCCTCTAACCGGGTGAAGTAATGGCGACAATGGCGTTCACTGTGGTCCTTCACCACTTCTACCGTGAGAACAGAGTCCAAGCCAGCAACCTGTACACAGCATCCAGTCGAAGCTATCAACTACCTTTTCTCTCATGCCATTTCTCCCAGGAGTGCGACATGAGTCCACGTGGAATGAGCATGAAGAGAGATCCCGTACAAACTTCTCTGATTAAGCACAGATCTTGGGAAGGGTACCATCATTCTTAAATGGAAGATGTTTGGAACCACCAAGACTCTTCCTAGAGCTGGCCGTCCAGGCCAAACTGAGAAATCGGTGGATAAGGGCCTTGGTCAGGAAGGTAACCAAGAACCCGATGATCACTCTGACAGAGCTCCAGAGTTCCTCTGTGGAGATGGAGAACCTTCCAGAAGATCAACCATCTCTGCAGCACTCCACCAATCAGGCCTTTATGGAAGAGTGACCAGACAGAAGCCACTCCACAGTAAAAAGCACGACAGTCCGCTTGGAGTTTGCCAAAAGGCACCTAAAGGAGTCTCAGACCATGAGAAACAAGATTCTCTGGTCTGATGAAACCAAGATTGAACTCCTTGGCCTGAATTCCAAGCGTCACGTCAGGAGGAAACCTGGCACCATCCCTACGGTGAAGCATGGTGGTGACAACATCATGCTGTGGAGATGTTTTTTTTTTTCAGTGGGAGAGACTGGGAGACTAGTCAGGATCGAGGGAAAGCTGAACAGAGCAAAGTACAGACAGATCCTTGATGAAAACCTGCTCCAGAGCGCTTAGGAGCTGGAAGGTTCACCTTCCAACAGGACAACCAACCCTAAGCACACAGCCAAGACAACGTAGGAGAGGCTTCAAAACAAGTCTCTGAATGTCCTTGAGTGGCCTAGCCAGAGCCCAGAATTGAACCCGATCAAACATCTCTGGAGAGACCTGAAAATAGCTGTGCAGGGACGCACCCCATCCAACCTGACAAAGCTTAAGAGGATTTGCAGAGAAGAATGGGAGAAACTCCCCAAATACAGGTGTGTAAGCATCATACCCAAGAAGACGAGGCTGTAATCGCTGCAAAATGTGCTTCAGCAAAGTACTGAGTCAAGGGTCTGAATACTTATGAAATGTGATATTTCAGTTTATTTGATAAATTTGCTAAATAAAATAAAAACCTGTTTTTGCTTTGTCATTATGGGGCATCGTGTATAAATCAATTTTAGAATGAGGCTGTATTGTAAACAAGATGTGGAAAAAGTCAAGGGGTCTGAATACACTGTGTCCCCATCTGTCTGAGACTCACATCTGCCTCTCATTTCACTCCCTCCCTGCAGACTGAAGAGATCATCATAGTGAAGAGACTATGAATGGAGCTGAGCCACTAAATGCCTTCTAGCGTTTACTCTGAAGAGCACTGCCAAACCTTCCATTGTTGTAAATCAAACATGCATGCACACAGACAGAGACTGAACTGCCCATACTATCAAGTCAAAGGGCATAAACACACACATAGCATAATAATGGGAAGCAGCAGGTAAGGTGATCCCATCTCACCTCTACTATTTTTTGTGTGTCTGTGGAGCCCCTGGCCCAGGCAATTTAACAAATCGGAAGAAATTACACCAATATCTCTCAATTCTACGTATCACGTCATCTCATTATACGCCGACGATAACTTACTTTATCTAGACAATGTATCTCAATCCCTCCCAAAAGCTTAGATCATAGACAAATTCAGCTCCATCTCAAGTTATAAAACATTTTAAATATTTGGGAGTAGATATATTTCCTTCCTTAGATAAAACCATTGCCAGAAACTTTAAACGGAACACTCAAATAAATTAAATCCTACCTCAGTAGATGGACTAATATACTAGTTGCTTTAACCGGCAGAATATATCTATTGTCAAAATTAATATATTGCCACGGTTACATTTTTGTAGTTCAATGCTTCCCCTCATCTCCCCCTTCTGGCTACTGGGATAAAATCCATAGTGCATTTTAAAAATATATATGGCAAGGTAAACAAGCCTGGACAAAATTAAACTTGCAGAGGTAAAGATGTAGGATGACTATACGTACCAAACTTTACATTTTAATTCCAGGCACTTGCATTCAATCTTAAATTGGTTTAGACATGATTCTTCCTCCCCCTGGCTGAGTAGAGATAGAAATATGGTGTCTCCTATTGCTATGGGAAGAGGTGGTCTTGACTGATCTATCCCTTTTTTAACACTAAAACCGCTGGGCCTCAAGGGACGCTCCCTTCAAGCTAATGAGCATTCATTTTGACTGCAACATTCTAACAGTGTAATTAATAGATTTCATATATGCTATGGCAAAAATAATAATTTGGTTGTGTTTACGAAGGTCTAAGTAGCATTTTCATTAGTTTGTTACTGTGTGAGTGAGTGAGTGAGTGAGTGAGTGAGTGAGTGAGAGAGAGAGAGAGAGAGAGAAACTTTATTTGTGGAGTGCCTTTGTTCCAGCTTTGAAACGTGTTGGAACAGGGTAAGAGCTTTCTATAAACTACAAATTTAAAAAAAATACCCCAACCACCAAGACGCATGGTCAGGAAGACGCGCAGTCAAATGATGAACACATCAGTAGCCTAAACATAATTATAGGTGCCAAGTGTGTTTGATCGTGAAAATCAGCACAAAAACAATAATGGCATTATAATGAATATAAGCAGTCAAAAACAGTCAATTATTTATGTCGGAAACCATGGCAAATGTCTGTTCCTTTGTCATCAAAATGGAGGTAAGGCATGATCTCTCTTAAGCGATCCCGGGACATGGTTTCTCCAAAGAAAAGTATCCCACACGTCTTACCAGAGCTCTCCATATACACGCTCTTTTCACCAAATGCTACACGGACATAGAGGATTGAAATGAACGCTTCCAGGTCATCAACAGACAGACCCCTAGGCAGTGTCTCCTTGCTCCGTGTGCGCCTTAGCCACAGTACAGTCCCTAAATGCCGTAGCCTGTCCGTGTCACAAAAACAACGAAAGCTGGTGAGTGCATTGCTGATGTTTTTTGTTTGAGATGTAGTGCCTGCTCTCTGTGGTGACATGTTGTGCTGATAATTGGCCCATAGCATTGTCACCGGCTTGTTAAACGGTGCCATCCCTTCCTCTCTCCAGTCTTAGGCACCTGCTCAGTGCGCAACATTCTGGCTTTTTTTGCACTTAGGCCTCGGAGATGTAGGTTCATGCTGAGGCTCAGAATCAGAAGAATAATCAGAGATGTCATGATTTATTTCTTCCCCACCATCCGAGTCATTTTCATTCAGATCTTGTAGCAGCATGTACATACATTCGTCTTGGTCTTCTTGCCATTTTAAATTACACACGCTCTTAGTGTACTCCAAGTAGGCCAGAGTAGACTGATAAAACTGCTTGGATTCGGTGGACTGATATAGAGTACATACAATTTCAAAACATAATTAGAATATACCAATCCCATAGAATGGTCAGCCCTGTTCTTCATTCACAATTGGTGATTACAGAATTATGCATTGCTCATCCCATTCTCCCCCATCATACTTTACTTCATTTATTTAATCTGTTATAAACCTGGGGCAGGTTTTCATCAAAGAGCTCTGTATTTTGCTCCGTTCATCTTTCCCTCGATCCTGACTAGTCTCCCAGTCTCTGCCGCTGAAAAACATCCTTGCAGCATGATGCTGCCACCACCATGCTTCATCGTAGGGATGGTGCAAGGTTTCCTCCAGATATGACGCTTGGCATTCAGGCCAAGGAGTTCAATCTTGGTTTCATCTGACCAGAGAATCATGTTTCTCATGTTCTGAGAGTCTTTAGGTGCCTTTTGGCAAACTCCAAGCGTGCTGTCATGTGCCATTTACTGAGGAGTGGATTCCGTCTGGCCACTCCACCGTAAAGGCCTGATTGGTGAAATGGTGCGGAGATGGTACCGTGTGTAGATTGATGAGGGAAAAAATGATTTAATCAATTTTAGAATAAGGCTGTAATGTAACAAAATGTGGAAAAAGTCAAGGGGTCTGAATACTTTCCGAATGCACTGTATATACAACTTTTAGAAAGCTCATATTCTGAGCTAGCCATTAAAGTATGGTCCACAGATCTAAGAGAATCTCAACAAGCCTTTTAAAAAGGTGCAATATTCAGAAATTGCACCGCCATTTCCTGGATGCTAAAATTCTAATAGTTCAGTTTATGTGACAAAACAAGGGTAGATAATCATTGTACCCTCTAAACAGCTGTGAAATATATTTTCAATAACCAAAAATTGTATTTTCAGCTGTTTCAAGCTGGTGTACAAAACCGAAAGTAAGACGCAAAAACTAAATTTAAGAACGGGAAGCACAGACACAGCGCACATAGAACGTATGTACCCATTCTCGGACTTGCTTTAAATGAGAATGACAGATCTATAACCCACTTTTTTTAGGTGAATTTGATCGAGTCGCCCCAAAAAGTTACATATTGCAGCTTTAACTGGAACAGAATATGGGAAGAATATTGCATGGGTGGGAAACATGGTTTCCGGGTGGGGAGGGAGGATGCGGGTGGAGGGTTGGGGACTGAGGGGGAGAAATCTTTGTATGCATTTCTTTGATAGTTCTTTGTCCCTGTAACCTTCCTTAATTGAAAACAAAATACAAACAAAAAGGAAAAACTAAATAAGTTAGTCACCCCAAAATGTTTTGATCAAATAAATACCATGATTTCTTTTATTTCCACGACATTTAATCCATAGAAGAGGCCGAAGGAGGTATGATTGTTTATGTATACTTGACATTGGTATCTTTTTAAATGTAACCTTTATTTAAATGTAACCTTTATTTAACTAGGCAAGTCAGTTAAGAACAAATTTTTATTTACAATGACGGCCTACCGAGGAACAGTGGGTTAACTGCCTTGTTCAGGGGCAGAACGACAGATTTTTACCTTGTCAGCTCGGGAATTCGATCCAGCAACCTTCGGTTATTGGCCCAACGCTCTAACCACTAGGCTACCTGCCGCCCCATCTTAAAGCATAGACTACTTACATTTTGGCCGTACCCAGGCCTCCGTTAGGACTCCATGATTCATCTGTAAGGTGCTACGTGGGTCATTCCACGAAATGGGGACTTTTTGGACATGCAAACTTTTAAGAAATTAACGTTTAAATGTATTTTATTTCAACATTCAATTGCATGGAGGATATGTTTAGCCTATGGAAAAATTTTTTTCGCACCTCAAGCATTAAAATCCTATGAACTAAGAGCATTTTTTCTGCACCACACTGTCTGTAAACCCTGTTACAAACACGTATGTAACTGCCTAACTATACTGAACAAAAGAGTTGGTCCCATGTTTCATGAACTGAAATAAAAGATCACAGACATTGTCCACATGCACAAAAAATATATTTCTCTCAAATGTTGTGCACAAATTTGTTTACATCCCTGTTAGTGAGCATTTGTCAATTGCCAAGATAATCCATCCACCTGACAGGTGTAGCACATCAAGAAACTGATTAAACAGCATGATCATTACACAGGTGCACCTTGTGCCGGGGACAATAAAAGGCCACTCTAAAACACGCAGTTTTGTCACACAACACAATGTCACAGATTGGCATGCTGACCGCAGGAATGTCCATCAGAGCTGTTGCCAGAGAATTTAAATGTTAATTTCTTTACTATAAGCCGCCTCTCCAACGCTGTTTTAGAGAATTTGGCAGTACGTCTAACTAGCCACACAACCGCAGACCACCTGTAACCACACCAGCCCAGGACCTCCACTTCCGGCGTCTTCACCTGCGGGATCGTCTGAGACCAGTCACCCGGACAGCTGATGAAACTGAGGAGTATTTCAGTCTGCAATAAATCCCTTTGGTGGGAAAAAAACTAATTCTGATTGGCTGGGCCTTGCTCCCCAGTGGGTTGGCCAGTCTCCCAAGTGGATGGGCCTATGCCCTCCCAGGCCCACCCACGGCTGTGCCCCTGCCCAGTCATGTGAAATCCATAGATTAGGGCCTAATTATTTATTTCAATTGACTGATTTCCTTATATCAAATCACATTTTATTGGTCACATACACATATTTAGCATATGTTATTGCGGGTGTAGCGAAAAGCTTGTGTTCCTAGCTCCAACAGTGCAGTAGTATCTAACAGTTCACAACAATACACACTAATCTAAAAGTAAAATAATGGAATTAAAAAATATATCATATATAAATATTAGCAATGTTGGAGTGGCATTGACTAAAATACAGTAGAATAGAATACAGTATATAAATATGAGATGAGTAAAACAGTATGTAAACATTATTAAAGTGACTAGTGTTACATTATTAAAAGTGGCCAGTGATTACAGGTCTATGTATATACGGCAGCAGCCTCTAAGGTGCAGGGTTACCTAACCGGGTGGAAGCCGCTGTTGCACTTCTTCAGCACACTGTGTGGGTGGGATCATTGACGTGTACGCAGAAGAACTTGAAGCTTTCCACCTCCTCCACTGCGGCCCCGTCGATGAGGATTAGGGGCCTGCTCCCTCTGCGGTTTCCTGAAGTCCACGATGAGCTCTCGTTTTGACGACTTTGAGAGAGAGAGAGGTAATTCTCCCAGGGCCCTCACCTGCTCCCTGTGGGCTGTATCGTCATTGTTGGTAAATCAGACCTACTACTGTTGTGTCGTCTGCAAACTTGATTGAGTTGGAGGCATGCGTGGCCACGCAGTCATGGGTGAACAGGGAGTACACGAGGGGGCTGAGCACGAACCCTTGTGGGGCCCCTGTGTTGAGGGTCAGCGAAGTGGAGGTGTTGTTTCCTACCTTCACAACCAGGGGGGAGCCTGTCAGAAGGTCCAGGACCCAGTTGCACAGGGTGGGGTTCAGACCCAGGGCCCCACGTTTAATGATGAGCTTGGAGGGTACTATGGTAATGAATATTGAGCTATAGTCAATGAACAACATTCTTACATATACTTCTTGTCCAGATAGGGCGGTGTGCAGTATTGCATCGTCTGTGGCTATATTGCGGCGGTAAGCAAATTGAAGTGGGTCTAGGGTGTCAGGTCAGGTAGAGGTGATATGATCCTTAACTAGCCTCTCAAAGCACTTCATGATGACAGAAGTGAGTGCTACGGGGTGATAGTCATTTAGTTCAGTTACCTTTGCTTTCTTGGGTACAGGAACAATGGTGGACATCTTGAAGCAAGTGGGGACAGCAGACTTGGATAGGGAGAGATTGAATATGTCCATAAACATTCCAGCCAGCTTGTCTGTTCATCATCTGAGGACGCGGCTAGGGATGCAGTCTGGGCGTCGGTGGCACTGTGTTATCCGCAAAGTGGGCGAAGGTGTTTAGCTTGTCCGGAAGCAAGACTTCGGTGTCCACAACGTGGCTGGTTTTCCCTTTGTAGTCCATGATTGTCTGTAGAACCTGCCACATACGTCTCGTGTCTGATGAACTCAGTCCCTGTATCTGTGTATTCGCCGGTTATTCTCAGAGGCTTTCCGGAACATATCCCAGTCCACGTGATCAAAACAATCTTGAAGCATGGATTCCGATTGGTCAGACCAGTGTGGAATAGACCTTAGCACAGGTGCTTTCTGTTTGAGTTTCTGCCAATAGGAACGGAGGAGCAAAATGGAGTCGTAATCAGATTTGCCGAAGGGAGGGCCTTATATGCATTTTGAAAAGTTGAGTAGCAGTGATCCAATGTTTTCCCAGCGCGAGTACTACAGTCAATGTGTTGGTAGAACTTCGGTAGCGTTTTTCTCAGATTTGCCTTGTTAAAATACCCAGCTACAATAAATGCCACAATAACCTGTGGTTTCCAGTTTGCATGAAGTCCAATGTAGTTCTTTGAGGGCCGTCGTGGTATCGGCTTGAGGGGGAATATACACGACTGTGACTATAACCGAAGAGAATTCTCTTGGGAGGTAATATGGTTGGCATTTGATTGTGAGGTATTCTAGGTCGGGTGGACAAAAGGACTTGAGTTTCTATATGTTATCACAATCACACCATGAGTAGTTAAATCATGAAACTGTAACTCAGTAAAATAGTTGAAATTTTTGCATGTTGCGTTTATATTTTTGTTTAGTATATTATTTAAAATCATGTTTGAGATAATTCCAACATTTTCTCATTGATCAAGTATCCCTTGTGTCAAACTGACAGGGCTGACGATAACAGGGTTGAGGTTTTAGGTGAAGCTCGGCCATTAGTCCTCATATGCTGAATAGCATGCGACCGCATGGTGTTCATAAAAATAGTAAATATACATATGTTCCACACATAATGAAAGTGTAATCAAACTAAAGTTATCCTAACATTAATTGAGCGAACAGGGTTGACGTGTTAAGCTCAACCACCTCAGCCAAAGATGATAAAACAATTATAAATAGACCAAATAGAGAGAAGTTACATCCTTTCCCACCATGCTGTTCAGATGACCCAAATGTCGTCATCGGCTGTGAATCATTTAACTGAATGGTTCATTATTATAATGGATAAATTGTTTGCATAACAGGGTTGGCCTTAAAATGAGGGACAGACGTAAATGCTTTACTAATCAGAAAAATATCAATAAAAACCTTCAGAAATGACTGTCAAAGCAGCAAAATAACAAGGCCTTTACAATGATGGTGAAACTTGATACATTTTTGGATTAAGTTTGTGGGGGGGAAAAAAATTTATTTATTGAATTCTCCATGTGTTTTATATTAAAGTCCACTTCATTTAATATAACAAGCTTTTAAATTTCAATATTGGTGCATAATTTGTACCCAT
This sequence comes from Salmo salar, assembly GCF_965601325.2. Lineage (NCBI taxonomy): Eukaryota > Metazoa > Chordata > Actinopteri > Salmoniformes > Salmonidae > Salmo > Salmo salar. Next base: position 46,067,542 of record NC_138291.1, read on the forward strand.
TTCGTGAAACGTCCCACAAAGCAAAAATGGGTGTAACATTAAGCTTCACTACTTGCTATCAGTAGTATTTAGATTAACATAATTTTCTTACATGAAGTTATAAATATTGAACAATATAAACAGAAATATTGAAAATATCATTTTTTTGATTTGGCTAATTTGTCAACATTTTGTTGAACATAATATACTCTATGTGCATATATCAAAGATCCAGAGTGGGATCTCTGCTACTTTTAGAGTTATGATCCAATTTGTAAGAATTACTAACAGAGTGAATGTGAAAATGGTCACCCTCGGTTGGTGATTTGCATGCTCCGCATGGCCGTACGGCATTTACTGCGATGCTGCCTCCGCAGAAGTCAGAGCATTCATGCTTCTTGCGCTTATGGTATATTTTCTATATTCATGTTTATATTTTTCAATATAATTTTTTTAAAGTAAATTGTCATTGAAATCAAAATACTAGTCGCATTAAAGAGGAAGCGGTAAAGCGTCATGACACATTTTTGCACCTACAGATGAAACAATGTGGAGTCTTAAAGGAGGCCTGGGTACGGTCAAAAAGGTTACAACTTCAAATAATTATTTCTCAATTATGCTTTAAGATACAAATGTCAAATATATGTCAATAATCCTTCCCCCAAATAACCCTTCTATGGATTAAATGTTGTGAAAATCCCCAAAATCATTGTCATTTTTGTTCTAGTTTTGTGAGGAATCACCGAGTAAGGTTACCATTTAGCTGCTAGGCCACCAGGTCTAAAATGACAGGGAACTACGGCCTATAGCGATAAGGTATCACAGACAGAATATGATGGGTAAATATACAGGCTTGTTTGTAATGGTGCCATCAGTACATGGGGAGATAAGTGCAGATAGCAGAGTACATAAACAGACTGCTAGACTCTATTGGCAGATCTGAGAGGGAGAGGAGTTTTTCAGGAGAAGGATCAGAGCGGTGTGATCATAAATAAATGACGAATAAAAACAGAGTGAGCGAGTGGTGGTGCTGATCATGAAGTAAAAGAAATCAACAACCATGATGAGGTGTTGATGTTAGCCATTTTCCTTCAAGGTTTTTCCTGCCTTTTCATGGTGAAATCATCAGGGTCATCCCCAAAACATCAAAACACCAACAGCCTTTTGGGGAAACAATGCTCTTAATTGGGCATCCGTTTAAAGAGTGTGTGTGTGTGTCTGGTTAAACAATTGCTCTGTGACTCTAAGACACAAATTGTTCCCCGTTCAGCTGGTAAGGGGTGTTCCTAGGCAACTGCCTGTCTTGAGTTTGAAGTCATATTGTGGACTCGAGACTTTTCACATACACATACAAAAGCAGGCCTCTAACCTTGTGACAAGGAACCAGGCTAGTTGTGTGAAGTCTGGCGAAGCTCTCATGTAGGTCTTGATGTGCGGCATGGCGTGACTCCTCCCCGTCGTCTCAGCTTGCCAGCGACTAGACACACAAAAAAACGTAAGTACATCATTTGCTCTGGGTAGAAGTATACTGTGACTTATTCCACATTTTGTTGAGTTAAAGCCTAAATTCAAATGGATTAAATAAATACAAATCTCACCCATCTACACACAATAATCCATAATGACGAAGTAAAAACATGTTTTTAGAAATGTATCCTAATTTATTGAAAATGAAACAGAAATATCAAATTTACATAGGTATTCACACACCCGAGTCAATACTTAGTACAAGCACCTTCAGCAGTGATTACAGCTGTGAGTCTTTCTGGGTAAGTCTCGAAGAGCGTTCCACACCTGGAATGTGCAACATTTGCCCATTATTCTATTCAAAAGTCTTCAAGCTCTGTGAAATTGGTTGTTGATCATTGCGAGTGTTGTATTGGATATGCCTCAAACGTAACACTTTGTATTCAGGACAAATATTTTTGAAGTATTACTTTAGTGCCTTGTTGCAAACCGGATGCATTTTTTTGGGAACATTTTTATTCTGTACATGCTTCCTTCTTTTCACTCTCAATTAGGTTAGTATTGTGGAGTTACCCCACAATACTAACCTCCCATCCTCAGTTCTCCTATCATAGCCTTTAAAGTGTTTTAAAGTCACCATTGGCCTCATGGTGAAATCCCTGAGCGGTTTCCTTCCTCTCTGTCAACTGAGTTAGGAAGGATGCCTGTGTCTTTGTAGTGACTGGGTGTATTGACACGCCATCCAAAGTGTAATTAAGAACTTCACCATGCTCAAAGGGATATTCAAAGTCTGCTTTTTTTAAATGCTTACCCATCTACCAATAGGTGCCCTTCTTTACAAGGACTGGATAACCTTCCTGGTCTTTGTGGTTGAATCCGTGTTTGAAATTCCCAGCTCAACTGAGGGCCCTTTCAGATAATTGTATATGTAGGGTACAGAGATGAAGTAGTTATTAAAAAATCATGTTTAACACTATTATTGCACACAGTGAGTCCATGCTATTAATTATGTGACTTGTTAAGCACATTTTTACTCTTGAAATGATTTAAGCTTGCCATAACAAAGAGGTTGAATATGTAGAGACAACTCAGCTTTAGACATTTTTTATTTATTTTTATAAATCGGGAAACATTTCTAAAAACACAATTATGGGGTATTGTGTGTAGGCAGTGACACAAAATCTCTTAAATTCAGGCTGTAAAACAACAAAATGTGGAAAAAGTCCAGGGGTGTGAATACTTTCTGAACACAGTGTAGTATGAGCTTACACCAGGGTTCCAGACTGGGACCATTTAGTCGCATTTTGCAACCCTTTGACTTGGCTGTGCAATTCACAGACTCGCGTCTGTGCGAGTCTCAAATTCTAGCTGGTCAACTCACTCAAAACGTCATATTTTTTGGCCGGCTAAAGCCACAATTGACAATGGTCACCATGGTCAAACAGTACAGCTAAATTAAAGTGCATTGATTCCTGCCATGACAGTGCCTGCTCTGCCCATGACAGTGCCCGTTTCGCCAGAGCTGGCTGCGCTGATGAGCAAGCTACTCGCACTCCCCTTCCCTGTGCACTCTATTTAGATGGAGGAAAAATGCATTCTGATTGTGCAACATTTCAAAATGTATAAAAAGTTATTTAAACTCTCAATATTGAGTGATTGACACAGTTTTAAAAACGACGTTTATGGTATGTCTGAGATGCTGGGTCTGCCGTGTCTTTGTGAGACGCAGAGTAGGTGAACGGATGATCTCTGCATATGTGGTTCCCACTGTGAAGCATGGAGGTGGTGGTGTGACGGTGCTTTGCTGGTGACACTGTCAGTGATTTATTTAGAATTCAAGGCACACTTAACCTGCCTGGCTACCACAGCATTCTGCAGCGATATGCCATGTCATCTGTTTTGCGATTAGTGGGACTATCATTTGTTTTTCAACAGGACCCGAAATACACCTCCAGGCTGTGTAAGGGGTATTTGACCAAGGAGGAGAGTGATGGTGCTGCATCAGATGACCTGGCCTCCACAAATCGCCCAACCTCAACCCAATTGAGATGGTTTGGCATGAGTTGGACCGCAGAGTGAAGGAAAAGCAGCCAAGAAATGCTCAGCATAAGTGGGAACTCCTTTGGAAAAGCATTCCTCATGAAGCTGGTTGAAAGAATGGCAAGAGTGTGCAAAGCTGTCATCAAGGCAAAGGGTGGCTACTTTTTTGGTTACTACATGATTCCATGTGTGTTATTTCATAGTTTTGATGAATTGTAGAGAATAGTCAAAATAAAGAAAAACCCTTGAATGAGTAGGTCTGTCCAAACTTTTGACTGGTACTGTACATCCGGTGAAACATCTGGCTTTTTGTTCTGTGGTAATAGCGTAGAATAGAGTAGTTCGACTTACTGGAAGTAGCTGTGGAGCCAGAGTTGTTTCTGAGCAGTCTGGATGCTGTAGGGTAGAGAGCCACCGGCTGGAATGACAATTACACTGTTAGTTCATAAAACCTTCGTAACAATGTCATAAAGCTTTCATAATAACATCAGAAATCTTCCATGATGCTGTCAAGAACTACAATACTACATTAAAGGCTTTGTGAAACTTTCATATTGCATTCATAACAATGTCATAAGACTACAATCCTGTTTGCACCTGGTTCTGATAACTACAGTAATGCTTACTCACAACACCACTGTAAGCTTTGACTTTTAGACAAGAGGAGAGGAACAGGAGAAAGTGAGTTAGTGTTGCAAGGTCTGAGTGTGGCTGAATCTTTACCTGGATACCCCTCCAGACTGGTCCTCACATCGTCCACTGACGGGTAGATCTGTGGAAGATGGAACACATGTTAACACACCATGTATCAAATACCTGGCTGGGGAACACACGTTAATCAAATCAGACCACAACCTCCTCATCCTCCAGGAAAGCAGCCATGTCTTGAGCTTCACTAGTGAGCACCTGACAGAGAGCAGACTGTATGACCAGATGAATACAGCCTGTTGGTTAACAGGGGGGGTCTCTCTTCACAACAAACCTCACAGTTAGAGACAGAGTCACACACACACAGACACATAGGAGCTTGCATGCTCACGCACGTACACACACACTAGGGAATAAATAGGCAAGCTTGAGCTAGGTCTGTCTATCTAGGCCTATTCTTAGATGGCCAAATGTCTCTGTCTATCTGTCTGTCAGAAACAGTCACAGGGGGTGAGATTCAGTGTGGAGCCATGACTTTCAGCTGACATTTGCTTAAAGATCCATAAGGAACACTAATCAATGGGACAGACCGTCAAAAGGGACAAATTCTCAAAAAATCCCTAGGAAGACATTTTATTGAACTGATGCAGGGAAGTGATATAACATCGTGCCTTCAGAAAGTATTCATACCATTTGACTTTTTCCACATTGATGTGTTATGAAGTGGGATTTTTTTCCTACGATCTACACAAAATAATCTGATAACGTGGAAGAAATATGTATATACATATACATATATATATATATATACATATATATACGTATACATATATATACGTATATATATGTATATACGTATATATACGTATATACATATACATATATGTATACGTATACGTATACATATATGTATACATATATACATATACATATATATATACACATATACATATATATATACACATATACATATATATATACACATATACATATACGTATACATATATACGTATACATATATACATATATATACGTATATATACATATACGTATACATATATACATATACATACATATACGTATATATACATATACATACATATATATACACATATACATACATATATATACACATATACATACATATATATACACATATACATACACATATATACACATATACATACACATATATACACATATATATATACACATATATACACATATATATATACATATATATACACATATATATATACATATATATACACATATATATATACATATATATATACATATATACACATATACATATACATATACGTATATATACATATATACGTACACATATATACATATATACATACGTACACATATATACATATATACATACGTATACATACGTATACATATATACATACGTATACATATATATATATATACATATATACACACATATATACACACATATATCACACATATATACACATATATACACATATATACACATATATATACACATATATACACATATATATACATATATATACACATATATACACATATATATACATATATACACACATATACACATATATACATATATATACATATATACACATATATACACATATATATACATATATACACATATATACACATATATATACATATATACACATATATACACATATATACACATATATACACATATATATATACACATATATATATATACACATATATATATATACACACACATATATATATACACACATATATATATATACACACGTGTATATGTATATATATGTATATATATATATATATATATATATACATATATATATATACACACGTGTATATGTATATATATATGTATATATATATATATATATATACATATATATACATATATACATACATATATACATATATATATACATATATACATATATATATACATATATACATATATGTATATACATGTATATGGCAAGTCGGTTAGGACATCTACTTTGTGCATGACACAAGTAATTTTTCCAACAACTGTTTACAGACAGATTATTTCACTTATAGTTCACTGTATCACAATTCCAGTTGGACAGAAAATTACATACACTAAGTTGACTGTGCCTTTAAACAGCTTGGAAAATTCCAGAAAATGATGTCATGGCTTTAGAAGCTTCTGATAGGCTAATTGACATCATTTGAGTCAATTGGAGTTGTACCTGTGGATGTATTTCAAGGCTTACCTTCAAACTCAGTGCCTCTTTGCTTGACATCATGGGAAAATCAAAGGAAATCAGCCAAGACCTCAGAAAAAAATTGTAGACCTCCACAAGTCTGGTTCATCCTTGGGACCAATTTCCAAAACGCCTGAATGTACCACGTTTATCTGTACAGACAATAGTACGCAAGTATAAACACCATGGGACCACGCAGCTGTCATCCCGCTCAGGAAGGAGACGCGTTCTGTCTCCTAGAGATGAACGTACATTGGTGCGAAAAGTGCAAATCAATCCCAGAACAACAACAAAGGACCTTGTGAAGATGCTGGAGGAAACGGGTTCAAAAGTATCTATGTCCACAGTAAAACGAGTCCTATATCGACATAACCTGAAAGGCCGCTCAGCAAGGAAGAAGCCACTGCTCCAAAACCGCCATAAAAAAGCCAGACTACGGTTTGATACTGCACATGGGGACAAAGATTGTACTTTTTGTGGATATATTGATGCAACATCTCAAGACATCAGTCAGGAAGTTAAAGCTGGTCGCAAATGGGTCTTCCAAATGGACAATGACCCCAAGCATACTTCCAAAGTTGTGGCAAAATAAGATAAGGACAACAAAGTCCAAGCATTGGAATGGTGATCCCAAAGCCCTGACCTCAATCCCATACAAAATTTGTGGGCAGAACTGAAAAAGCGTGTGCGAGCAAGGAGGCCTAGGAACCTGATTCAGTTACACCAGCTCTGTCAGGAGGAATGGGCCAAAATTCACCCAACTTATTGTGGGAAGCTTGTGGAAGGCTACCTGAAACGTTTGACTCAAGTTAAACAATTTAAAGGCAATGCTACCAAGTACTAATTGAGTGTATGTAAACTTCTAACCCACTGGGAATGTGATGAAAGAAATAAAATCTGAAATAAATCATTCTCTCCACTATTATTCTGACATTTCACATTCTTAAAGTAAAGTGGTGATCCTAACTGACTTAAAACAGGGACATTTTTACTAGGATGGATTAAATGTCAGGAATTGTCAAAAACTGAGTTTAAATGTATTTGGCTAAGGTGTATGTAAACTTGCGACTTCAACTGTATGTACAGTCGTGGCCAAAAGTTTAGAATGACACAAATATTAATTTCCACAAAGTTTGCTGCTTCAGTGTCTTTCGATATTTTTGTCAGATGTTACTATGGAATACTGAAGTATAATTACAAGCATTTCAAAGGTGTCAAAGGCTTTTATTGACAATTACATGAAGTTGATATTTGCAGTGTTGACCCTTCTTTTTCAAGACCTCTGCAATCTGCCCTGGCATGCTGTCAATTAACTTCTGGGCCACATCCTGACTGATGGCAGCCCATTCTTGCATAATCAATGCTTGGAGTTTGTCAGAATTTGTGGGTTTTTGTTTGTCCACCCGCCTCTTGAGGATTGACCACAAGTTCTCAATGGGATTAAGGTCTGGGGAGTTTCCTGGCCATGGACCCAAAATATCAATGTTTTGTTCCCAGAGCCACTTAGTTATCACTTTTGCCTTATGGCAAGGTGCTCCATCATGCTGGAAAAGGCATTGTTCGTCACCAAACTGTTCCTGGATGGTTGGGAGAAGTTGCTCTCGGAGGATGTGTTGGTACCATTCTTTATTCATGGCTGTGTTCTTAGGCAAAATTGTGAGTGAGCCCACTCCCTTGGCTGAGAACCCACACATGAATGGTCTCAGGATGCTTTACTGTTGGCATGACACAGGACTGACGGTAGCGCTCACCTTGTCTTCTCCGGACAAGCTTTTTTCCAGATGCCCCAAACAATCGAAAAGGGGATTAATCGGACAAAATGACTTTACCCCAGTCCTCAGCAGTCCAATCCCTGTACCTTTTGCAGAATATCAGTCTGTCCCTGATGTTTTTCCTGGAGAGAAGTGGCTTCTTTGCTGCCCTTCTTGACACCAGGCCATCCTACAAAAGTCTTTACCTCACTGTGCGTGCAGATGCACTCACACCTGCTTGCTGCCATTCCTGAGATAGCTCTGTACTGGTGGTGCCCCGATCCCTTGGCTGAATCAACTTTAGGAGACGGTCCTGACATGTCAGCTGGTCCTTTTGTGGCAGGGCTGAAATGCAGTGGGGGATTTTTTGGGTGGGGGATTCAGTTCATTTGCATGGCAAAGAGGGACTATGCAATTAATTGCAATTCATCTGATCACTCTTCATAACATTCTGGAGTATATGCAAATTGCCATCATACAAACTGAGGCAGCAGACTTTGTGAAAATTAATATTTGTTTTGGCCACAACTGTGTGTATGCATGTATGCATGCATGCTGAGCAAGAGGACAAGTCCAATGTATGCACGCACACACACACACACACACACACACACACACCTCCTCACTGTTGATGTTGAGACTGGTGTTTTGTGGGTACTATTTAATGAAGCTGCCAGTTGAGGACTTGTGTGGCATCTGTTTCTCAAACTAGACACTAATGTACTTGTCCTCTTGCTCAGTTGTGCACTGGGGCCTCCCACTCCCCTTTACATTCTGGTTAGAGCCAGTTTGCGCTGTTCCGTGAAGGGAGTAGTACACAGCATTGTACGAGATCTTCAGGTTCATGGCAGTTTCTTGCATGGAATAGCCTTCATTTCTCAGAACAACAATAGACTACGAGTAGACTAGCTGACGAGTTTCAGAAGAAAGTTCTTTGTTTCTAGCCATTTTGAGCCTGAAATTGAACCCACAAATGCTGATGCTCCAGATACTCAACTAGTCTAAAGGCCAGTTTTATTGCTGATTTAAATCAGCACAACAGTTTACAGCTGTGCTAACATAATTGAAAATGGGTTTTCTAATGATCAATTAGAGTTTTAAAATTATAAACTTGGATTAGCTAACACAACGTGCCATTGGAACACAGGAGTGATGGTTGCTGATAATGGACCTCTGTACGTTTATGTAGATATTCCATTCAAAATCAGCCGTTTCCAGCTACAATAGTCATTTACAACATTAACAATGTCTACACCGTATGTCTGATCAATTGATGTTATTTTAAATGGAGAACAAAAAGTGATTTTGTTTAAAAAACAAGGACATTTCTAAGTGACCCCAAACTCTTGAACGGTAGTGTATAAACTCAGAAAAAAATAAACGTCCTCTCACTGTCAACTTCATTTATTTTCAGCAAACTTAACATGTGTAAATATTTGTGTGAACATAACAGTCAACAACAGAGAAATAAACAGAACAAGGTCCACAGACATGTGACAAACAGAAATGGAACAATGTGTCCCTGAACAAAGGGGGGGTCGAAATCAAAAGTAACAGTCGGTATTTGTTGTGGCCACCAGCTGCATTCAGTACATCTCCTACTCATGGACTGCACCAGATTTGCCAGTTCTTGCTGTGAGATGTTACCCCGCTCTTCCACCAAGGCACCTGCAAGTTCCCGGACATTTCTGGGGGTAATGGCCCTAGCCCTCACCCTCCGAGCCAACAGGTCAAAGACGCGCTCAATGGGATTGAGATCTGGGCTCTTCGCTGGCCATGGCACAACACTGACATTCCTGTCTTGCAGGAAATCACGCACAGAACAAGCAGTACGGCTGGTGGCATTGTCATGCTGGTCATGTCAGGATCATGTCAGGATGAGCCTGCAGGAAGGGTAGCACATGAGGGAGGAGGATGTCTTCCCTGTAACGCACATTGTTGAGATTGCCTGCAATGACAACAAGCTCAGTCCGATGATGCTGTGACACACCGCCCCAGACCATGATGGACACTCCACCTCCAAATCAATCCCGCTCCAGTGGACAAGCCTCGGTGTAATGCTCATTCCTTCGACGATAAAAGCGAATCCGACCATCACCCCTGGTGAGACAAAACCGCGACTCGTCAGAGAAGAGCGCTTTTCGCCAGTCCTGTCTGGTCCAGCGACGGTGGATTTGTGCCCATAGGCGACGTTGTTGCCGGTGATGTCTGGTGAGGACCTGCCTTACAACAGGCCTACAAGCCCTCAGTCCAGCCTCTCTCAGCCTATTGCGGACAGTCTGAGCACTGATGGAGGGATTGTGCGTTCCTGGTGTAACTCGGGCAGTTGTTGATGCCATCCTATACTTGTCCTGCAAGTGTGATGTTCGGATGTACCGATCCTGTGCAGGTGCTGTTACACGTGGTCTGTCACTGCGAGGACGATCAGCTGTCCGTCCTGTAGCACTGTCTTAGGTGTCTCACAGTACGGACATTGCAATTTATTGCCCTAAGGCACGTTCACGCAGATGAGCAGGGACCCTGGGCATCTTTCTTTTTTCCAGAGACAGTAGATAGGACACTAAAGAGGCCTAAGTTTTCATAACTGTGACCTTAATTGCGTACCGTCGGTAAGCTGTTAGTGTCTTAACGACCGTTCCAAGGTGCATGTTCATTAATTGTTTATGGTTAATTGAACAAGCATGGGAAACAGTGTTTAAACCCTTTACAATCAAGATCTGTGAAGTTATTTGGATTTTTACGAATTATCGTTGCAAGACAGGGTCCTGACAAAGGGATGTTTCTTTTTTTGCTGAGTTTATATGAAAAATAAAACACTAATATATCTTCATTAAATAAGTATTCATCCCCTGAGTCAATACATGTTAGAATCACCTTTGGCAGTGACTACAGCTGTGAGCCTCTCTGAGTAAGTCTCTCAGAGCTTTGCACACCTGGATTGCACAATATTTGCACATTATTTTTTTTTTTTATTCTTCAAGCTCAGTCAAATTGGTTGTTGATCATTGCTAGACAGCCATTTTCAAGTCTTGCCATAGATTTCCAAGATGATTTAAGTCAAAACTGTAACTAGGCCATTCAAGAACATTCAATGTCGTTTTGGTAAGCAACTAAAGTTTATATTTGGTCTTGTGTTTTAGGTTATTGTTCTGCTGAAAGGTGAATGTGTCTCCCAGTGTCTGGTGGAAAGCAGACAACCAGGTTTTCATCTAGCATTTTGCCTGTGCTTAGCTACTCCGCTTCTTTTAATCATAAAAAACTCCCTAGTCCTTGCCAATGACAAGCATACCGATAACATGACGCAGCCACCACCATGCTTGAAAATATGAAGAGTGGTACTCAGTGTTGTGTTGGATTTGCCCCAAACACTGTATTGCCAAATTATTTTCAGTTTTACTTTAGTGCCTTATTGCAAACAGAATGCATGTTTTGGAATGTGTGTATTCTGTACAGGCTTCCTTTTCACTCTGCCAATTAGGTTAGCATTGTGGAATAACTACAATGTTGTTGTAGTTGTTTTCTACTATCACAGCCATTTGAGTGTTTAAATTCACCGTTGGCCTCACGGTGAAATCCCTGAGTGGTTTCCTTCCTCTCTGGCAACTGAGTTAGGAAGTACGCCTGTATCTTTGTAGTGACTGGGTGTATTGACACACCATCCAAAGTGTAGTTAATAACTTCACCATGTTCAAAGGGATATTAAAAACTGTCCGTTTTTTTTTTTACCCATCTACCAAAAGGTGCACTTCTTTGCATACCATTGGATAACTTCCCTGGTCTTTGTGGTTGAATCTGTGTTTGTAATTCACCACTCGACTGAGGGACCTTACAGATAATTGTATGTGTGGGGTACAGAGATTAAGTAGTCATTCAAAAATCATGTTAAACACTATTATTATGCAGAGTGTGAATCCATGCAACTTACGTGACTTAAGCACATTTCTACTGCTGAACATAGCTTGCCATAACAAATGGGTTGAATACTTAACTACTTAAAGCATTTCAGCTTCTCATTTTGTATTAATTTGTAAAAAAAAAACAAAAAAACAGTTCCACTTTGACATTATGGGGTATTGTGTGTATGCCAGTGAAAGAAAATCTCAATTTACAATTCAGGCTGTAACACAACAAAATGTAGAAAAAGTCAAGGGGTGTGAATACTTCCTGAAGGCATTGTATACAACAATATTATAAAACTGAACGTACCCTGATAACACAACGGTAACGTTTCTACATTATCATTTCAGTTATTTCCGAATCATGGTCGTGAATAATTTGATGTTACTGAACGCTACAATACAACACCATACAATAGGAATACAACGATATGGAACATTGTGTTGTTGATGCATTTGCAGTAAGTAGGTTACAGCAGTCACTTGTTTGCTTTCAATTTCATGTCCCAACATTATTGTGTTCAGACGACTGGGACTGCTTCGCATAATAACTAGTAAACAACAATATGTAGAATAGAGATGAAATAAGATGATCTATTTCTGTCAGGTAATGTGGTGGGTTGGACAACAGAGGAAAGATCCTCACACAAACGCAGGTGAACGCACACATAGATTGTGCTCGAGCTAGCACAAACAAGGAGACAAAACAGCACGCACACACCAAAAATCACACATCCCAATGATTCCACCCAGGTCTCTCTAACACACACACACAACTCGTCTGAATGATAGTTTTAATGAAACCAGCGGGGACCCCGAGTTAAAGGCCAGGAGCATCATTTAAAAACGGTTGCATTAATTTTACACTAAATTTCTACATGTACCATTACTGAAAAGACTGCGCACCACAAAAAGATCTTGATTTATAAACCTGGTGCATGCCATACATACACGTTTCCCGTTATAAAATCAGACATGTCGTAAAACGGTGCACGGGGGAACGTGCATTATAACGCCACCTTAAAAACATGCATCATTCACCTTTTATGGTGAAGAGAAAAAAAACGGTTTGTTTTTTCTTTGTATTTTCTTCTACCAGATCTATTGTGTTATATTCTCCTACATTCAATTCACATTTCCACAAACTTCAAAGTGTTTCCTTTCAAATGGTGCCAAGAATATGCATATCCTTGCTACAGGCAGTTCGATTTGGTATGTCATTTTTTGCGAAAATTGAAAAAAGAAGAATCCCTAAGAAGATATGGTGTGTTGAGTGCTCTTCTAGCCCAATGCTGTTCTTTTAACTAAGGCACCTGAGTCTTGAGTGGATACAGTAACTTTAATAATATTTGCATGTGTGGTTTTAAAGCACTGTACTGCTTTAATGCTACATCAATGATGTAGATAAAGACTGGATTGCTGACACTAAGTATTGGCCATTGAGAAGCTTTGAATCCATTTTGTCACTCCCCAGTAGGAGCAGTCCTCTATAGGAATGAATAGAATTATACAGTATTTCAATTAAAATGTTTCAAGGACAAAATTATATGTATTTAAAGTATTTTTGTTGTGGTGGGGACAGTAACATTAGTAATCTCAAAATTATACATTAAGTAAAATATTTTAATATATTTAATGTTTTATTTTTATATTTAGCTTACATAATATAATTAAAAAGTATATATTAAGGCAGGGATGGGCAACTTTGATGAATTGGAACTCTTCATGAGGGGCCGCGGTGGCTCGTGGGTCTGCGTACCCACATCCAAAACCCACACAAACACTTCTACTAATTTAGCCATGGGGCGGAGAGAAAAATTAACAGTATTACAGATCATTTCCTGCAATTCTACACTTTTTGCAATAGGGTGGAGACAAATGTTTTCCGTTTTTAATATAGCTGATGATCAATGCCCCCCCCCACCAGTCGGTAATTCGACCATGCTTACTACAATTTTAGATAGCTGGCCACTAGACTACTGTACCAATCGGGGGGGGAAAATGCTGACATGGCAGAGCTTTGGATTTTAGTTTATTTTTAAAATCACAAAAAAAAAAAATCTAACAACTACTCTGATCAGAATTGGATTAAGCAGCGGTGCTGATGCAGTGCACAGCAGGGCAGTGTATGGCTGACATTGTGTAAATTGCCTATATTCCTATAGCCCATTTTAATAAATATGTTGTATTTACACAAAGCAAGGGATTTTCTATTTTCTCTCCATTTTATATGAACATGACTTGGCCTATTAAGCCACTTTTAGTTTAACGCAGGCTAGATTTCTCCTGCCGTGCTATTTCATGATCAAACAAAATAATCTAACAGAGTTCTAGGCTCTCTCAGAAAGTTAAGTTGTTTTTGAATAACCCCAAAACATGGGAAGCCAAAAGGTAATAATGAGAACAGCAAGATATAAAAAATCAAATGAGAAATTTGAACAAGCGTTACCGCTGAGCAAAGCATTATAGGACAGGAATTATGCATACAAGACCAGAAAAAATATCCTTCCTTGCCATAGCAAACCAGACGGCCAAAAGCCTAATCCTACTAACTGAAATATCATTAAAGCATTAAGACAAATGAAAGTATTTTCCAAATTATTCAAATAAAAAAAGTGTTTAATGTCCGAAAGCTGTAGCTTTTAAGAATAATAATTATAAAAATCTGAGTCTATGCTATTCTCATTCACAGATTTATTTTGAATGACAACTATTTTAGGCCACAAGAAGTGAAATTGAGCAAACAATACTAGAAAAATCTGATGAGGAGTCAAAAGAAAAAGAATTTAGGCAACAGCTGAGGGAAGCTTATGAAAGAAATGCGTAGTTGGCTTAGGCCTATTGCCATATTATTCTAGCAATGTGCAACCTTACCTACAACACATATAGTATCCTAGGCCTAATAAGAGAAAGGGATGAGGATAAAATGCAAAACAGTTTCTAATTATGCAGTTTTGAGGACAGCAGAGACTGCAGCCCAGGCTGACTCACTCGCTCTACTTTTTTTGTACAATATTTTGAATGGCCGCTAGGGGGCGATAACATTATGCATGGCAGGGGTGTCAAACTCATTCCGTGGAGGGCCTAGTGTCTGCTGGTTTTGGCTTTTTCATTTCAAATAAGACCTGAGCTGTGTTCAAATACTCATACTAACCGCAATAACTGTGCTATTTGTGATGTAAATTGATTATATAGCATGCTTATTGGTCAGAGTATGGATATAGTTAGTATGCCAAAAAGTTCCCGGATGTTGTACATTAGCCAAAATACAAAGTATACAAGCAGTGGCACTATTTCCGTGCTTTTAGAGCCCATCATGCAATTCTTCAGAAAATGGGCGGTTTGAAATTGGCGATTTGAAGAAAATTGCTGAATATATACAGCCGAAGTCCAACGAGAGCAGATACAAATTCATTGCTTTAACTAATTATGACAAAAGTTTAGAAAATGTTGAGCAATGTAATAAAGTAATGACTTTTCAAATAAGTTACGTTACACGTTATGTTGGCTGACAATTTATTAGCTACGCTATCATAACGAACCACATATCATTACAGCAATATGTACCGGTATGTCAGCTAGCTACCTAACGTTAGTTGTCTACTAATATATCAAACTTGCCAGTATATTAACTATAGGGTAACTACTCAATCTTTATTTACTTGATTATTCCCGTCATTCTTAGCTTAGCTAAATAGTATAGTCGTTGTGCGTTCTCAATGGACATTCGGGTGCTTTTGTAAATTCTCTCGGGCTATCTGCTCCGATTTCTGAGCACTCTCGTTTGAGTGTACCAGAGCGCAGAATAACTGATGAATTTACGAACACTCAACCTTCGTTGAATATGGCCGGTGTCAGTAAACATCAGCAAAGTTAGTCACCACACTCTGGATAACATGTAAACAGCCTAACCAGCTCTGCTAGGGTGAGTAAAATGGTCAGAGTGAGGTGTTTTCTCATTTGTGTTTGGAAGTAGCTAGCCAACGTTAGCCAGTTAGCTTGGGTGCTTGACTGCCATTCTAAGGTCAGAACGCTCAGATCAACCATACTCCGTCCAGTGTGCGCTCTGAACGCTCAGAGAGCAAAACGCTCTGAATTTACAAACTGACAATTTGACTACACTCTGGCACTCCAGATTGAATTTAACCTGTTTGGGATAGGGGGCAGTATTTTCACGGCCGGATAAAAAACGTACCCAATTTAATCTGGTTACTACTCCTGCCCAGAAACTAGAATATGCATATAATTAGTAGATTTGGATAGAAAACACTAAAGTTTCTAAAACTGTTTGAATGGTGTCTGTGAGTATAACAGAACTCATATGGCAGGCCAAAACCTGAGACGATTCCATACAGGAAGTGCCCTGTGTGACAATTTGTCGTCCTTCTGTAGCATCTCTATCAAAAATACAGCATCTGTGCTGTAATGTGACATTTTCTAAGGCTTCAATTGGCTCTTAGAAGGCGCCAGAAAGTGTAATGGGGTGTCTGCAGTCTCTGGGCGAAGTACAGCAGCTCTGTTTGTGAGTGGTCAGGCTGGGAACAGTGACACTGGAGATGCGCGTCCACGAGACTGCTCCATTTTTTTCTTTCAGCCTTTAAAAGAATACAACGTCGCCCGGTTGGAATATGATCTCTATTTTATGAGAAAAATAGCATAAAAATTGATTTTAAACAGCGTTTGACATGCTTCGAAGTACGGTAATGGAATATTTTGAATTTTTTTGTCAGGAAATGCACTCGCGTGTCACCCTTCGGATTGTGACCTGAACGCACGAACAAAACGGAGCTATTTGAATATAACTATGGATTATTTGGAACCAAAACAACATTTGTTGTTGAAGTAGAAGTCCTGGGAGTGCATTCTGACGAAGAACAGCAAAGGTAATCCAATTTTTCTTATAGTAAATCTGAGTTTGGTGAGGGCCAAACTTGGTGGGTGTCAAATTAGCTAGCCATGATGGCCGGGGGCTATGTACTCAGAATATTGCTAAATGTGCTTTCGCCGAAAAGCTATTTTAAAATCTGACACCGCGATTGCATAAAGGAGTTCTGTATCTATAATTCTTAAAATATTGTAATGTTTTTTGTGAACGTTTATCATGAGTAATTTAGTAAATTCACCGGAAGTATGCTAGTTCTGAACATCACATGCTAATGTAAAAAGCTGTTTTTTTATATAAATATGAACTTGATTGAACAAAACATTTATGTATTGTATAACATAATGTCCTAGGAGTGTCATCTGATGAAGATCAAAGGTTAGTGCTGCATTTAGCTGTGGTTTTGGTTTTTGTGACATATATGCTTGCTTTGAAAATAGCTGTGTGATTATTTTTGGCAGGGTACTCTCCTGACATAATCTCATGTTTTGCTTTCGCTGTAAAGCCTTTTTGAAATCGGACAATGTGGTTAGATTAACGAGAGTCTTGTCTGTAAAATAGTCATATGTTTGAGAAATTGAAGTTATAGCATTTTTTAGGTATTTGTATTTCGCGCCACGCTCTACCATTGGATATTGGTGAGGCGTTCCGTCTGTCCCTAAAAGGTTTTAAGACAACACCCAAAGTTGTAAAATGTGTAGCTAGTAATATGTTATGCTAACAAGCTAGCAAGAGGTTGCATAGCAACAGCATCAACTAGTACGCTCAACTGAAAGGATACTGTTCGTTTACAGTATACTAAAATTAACTAATAGTATATGTATTTGTATATACTCATTAAGTATGTAGTATACAGTATGTTTGTATGGGTATTCGAACACAGCTCTAGACAACCAGGTGAGGGGAGTTCCTTACTAATCAGTGACCTTAATTCATCAATCAAGTACAAGAAAGGAGCAGCGCCCAATATCAGTCATCTAGTGTATATATAAATCATTGAATGCCACCAGGGCCAGCTCCAGCCTTTTGGGGGCCTGAAGCGATATTTGGTTGGGGGGGCCCCCCACCTCGCTGGCAAAACATTATAGTGACCCCCCTCTTAACAGAGGAGAGAAAATGTTGCAGTTTAAAGGCAAATTCTATAATTCTACACATTTTGCCAAAGGGCAGAGAGAACATTTTGAAACTTTATAACTAACATCATGCAATTGTACACATTTTGCCATGGGGTAGAGACATTTTTGCAGTTTAAAAGCTAATTTCCTGCAATTCTACACATTTTTCCATGACTTATGCCATGTTAATATGATATCTGACTGAGAGTGACTAACAAAATCACAATGGGGGCCCTCTGGAGGTCAGGGCCCCTTGGCACGTGCCCTGCGTGGCTGGTTGGTAATTTGGCTATAATTATAACAAGGTTTAGATACTAACTTACCAATCTAAAAAATGTTTGCTGACATGGGCTAATTGAGTCACTGTCATAACTAACCAAATTTCGAACCCTTGTGTATTCAGGGCCGGTGCTGATTGCCACCCTCTCTAGTGTGGCCAGTTAGAGACGATAGAGTTACAGTGGCAGGTTTTTGGAAAGTACCAACTAAATATATACAGAGGGGGACTAGTACAATATGGGTGTTTTATAGAACGTACCAAGTGCATGGGGGGATCTGGGCGAAGAGACGATTTGCCCAGGGTGGTCAGAGTGCGCTGGAACTCCCCTGCCAGCCACTTGGTCTTGTCCACCCCCATGGAGCCGATGCTGGAGAACTGACCAATGACAGGCCACTTCTCTTCGTTGGGGATGGGCCGTGTGTGGTCGTGCAACAGCTATACAAGAGAGAGAGACAGAGACAGGGTCAGAACTGAGGAAAACACGGGTTAGTGCTGGGCTGGAACAAAAGCCTGCAAACAAAATGCAGCCATCCAACCCCGATATAGAGCATAATGTATAAGATAGAAGCAAGAGAAGAACTCTTACTTTTCTCAACCTCAGGTGACCCCATCTCTCCATGTCTGAGCCCAAGTACCTCCCTGGAGTGGAACCTATCAGATACACCCTGAGGAGAAGAGAGGAGGAGCTGTCAACATCTCACATGGGTCCAGTTCAGTTGGCATGAAGTGGGGAAACCCCCCCCCAAAAGAAAAAAAGAGTTATTATGGACACGCTAGTACCTAATATGTGTCAAATGTTTTCAGCTGTGTCGTGCCAATAGAACATGATCATCGTTCAACATAGTCTCACCTGGTCTCAGACAGGTCATGCTCTCTGATCCTCTGGATCCAGTCTGTGATTTCGGGGGCACGATAGGCCCCCAGGTACTCCAGGAGGTCCCGCTTGAAAAGGGTGGGAGACTCCCCCGCTGTCTCTGGACTCCCTTTGGGTAACCGTAAATACAGAGGACTCATCCACAACCTGAGACACACACACACAGAGAAAGATACTGTCACAATACAACATCTGATAAATATTACTGCACACATTACAATAATACAACCCCTAGTCATCAGTGTTCTGATGAATCCCCATGAGCCTGCATTTCCCCTCAGGGGGATCAATTACGTGTTTTTCATTCATCATTCTAAACAAAATAAACACAGCGAGACAATCTCACAACATCAACACACCCTGCATAATATTTCCTTAGTCATCCGCAGCATGAGAGAGGCTGAAAGCCAGGGTGGGGTGACAGACATTGCAAGCGTGTGTGATGTGACTAGGGATGCACGATATATCGGTGAGCATATCGGAATCGGACGATATTAGCTAAAGAATGCTAACATCGGCCTGATGTGTAGTTTAACGGCGATGTCAAAGCTGACGTGCATACCTATATAACGTAGGTAGATGACGTAATGACGGCACGAAAAATACAGCGCTACACGTGCAACACAGCATTCCTAACCTAGCCCACAATGTCTGCTGTGTGGATCTATCTTGAAGTTTCATTTGAAGGTGATTCACCCCCAGACGTTCAGCGACTACTTAGAACAAAAGCACAAAAAATTTAAAAAACTAAGCGCACACTTCCAACAACTAAACAAGTTCAAGTCGAGCAGTCATTTGAAAGAGTAAGACAATTTCAGCGAGACAACTCAAAGGCGAAATCCATTAACGCCAAGATAATGGAATTCATTGCCCTTGACAATCAACCATTCTCTGTCGTGGATGATGTTGGCTTTTGCCGAATGGTCGAGCACCTCGAGCCCCGGTACACACTACCAAGTAGGCGCTATTTTTCAGATGTTGCCCTACCAGAGTTACACAGTATTGTTGAAACGCACATCCATGAGCTACTGCTTTCAGCTTCACAACTGACATTTGGTCCAGCAATGGTGGGTCGATGAGGATTTCGTACTGAGGAAAGCCATATTGCATGCTCAGGAATGTGCTGGTTCTCATACCGCTGCTGCCATTTCAATGGCATTTGACAACATGTTTGAAACTCGGAAACATGAACACAATCCTAGCTCCATTCGAACAACCGACTCGAGAAATAAACTCATCAACTGCGTCTGCAGCAGACGTTAAACCCTCTGTCATGGCATTGAAACGCCTGCTCAACAAAACTTCCGACACAGACCGTAGGGTTAAAACTTGAAAAAGTACTCTACTAGAGGCTGTGAATAAGCGATTCGGTGGCATTCTCTCTGAGCCTCTTTACTGTGTCGCCACCATGCTCGATGCTAGGTACAAGGACCGCTACTTCGATGCAGACAAGAAACAGGATTTACGTGACATGTTACAGACACAGCTGGACACGGACACAGTGACAGTGCACACCGAGGAAGAAAGGCCACGGACAGACACAGCTGAAACTTCACTGCTTGACATGCATGATGAAATCCTGGTTGAGAATGAAACGACTGAACAAATGTACAACAAAACAGCACAGCAAGTAAGGGAAAGAAATTGGTTTTGATTATGTTTTACTGGTATTGAGGACATGCATAAATGCCTTTTTGGCCAGTGTGCGTTTCAACTATTTAACTGTACTAGAACGCTTAAAAGGCAGCAAAAAAAATTATATTGGTTATAGGAATTAGGATTTTGGCAAGGAAAATATCGGATATTGGTATCGGCCAAAAAGGTCACAGCGGTGCATCCCTAGATGTGACCCCAATGACAGGGAAGGCTGCTACAAAATAGAACAAAACAGAGCTCATCAATATGTATTCCAGACACCAGGAAGCCATTCTAGGTAGATGCCAAAACCATATATATACTACAACTACTTCAACATGATGATCAGATTGAGAGAGTAAAAGTGAATGTGATTTTTGAGAGTATCTCTGTGTGTGTGGAGAGACAGGGAGAGAAGAGAGAGTGAGAAACCGTATTCAGGTAAGGGAGGAGTTCGGCAGAGGAGAAGCCAAACTATAGTTCTGTAAATGCTGCTCTCTCTGTAAGTCTCTCTAATGGAACTGGTTTCAAGGGTTAGGGAGAGGGAGTAGAAAGTCAATGATCTGAGGGATCAGCTGAATGAAAGAATAAAACAAAAAATGGGATGATTACATCTCTACTGTTTGTGTAAGAGAGTAGAGAGATGAACTGCAGAGATACTGAATAGGCCTATGTGTTTCTGTAAAATAAATCAGGGCAGGTTCCTTCCTATGAAAGGTTTTGGCCCCCAAAAGATGAAGAACTTGTTCCCCGTTACTATTTGGGTACAAAATGCACCTCATTTCAGCTTGCTGAGTGAGTTGTCATGGAAACCAAGAGAAAATGTGATATTAACGTGGGAATGAATAGGCATCACGACGACAGCTATTCAACTCAGATATGAGACTAATGTTGTTGTTTTTTTAAACCACAAACGAACAACTTTAAAGACACCTGGTTCTCCGGCAATGCAAGAAACCGGGGAAAAAACAGGAAATCAATAACTTAATAATTAACAACAGAATTATGAAGTTGAAGTTCACCTTATCTCAACTGAGAGTGTTGAAACTGTCCCCTAGCATAGCAATCAGTCTTAACCAGACTATAGAAACGGTAGCCTTCAAACATGGCCACTGTCAGAGACTCACCCCTGTGTTTTCTGGTACCAGTCTGCTCTGATCATGTTGGAGGTAAGGATGACCACTCTGAAGCCTTCCTCGTACCACAGCAACATCATCTTCCTGACAACACAAGATGGAGGACACGTCAATTTCAGACACAAACGTGCACGCAGATGCACCACACACATACAAACACACAGGCAACGTACAACTGAACCACAACAACATTCAACTTCAAGAGACTTTGCAGATTTGTATTCTGTATTCATCCAGTGAATCTGATTAAGATGCAACACCATCTTCACTGCTCTGTTTAGTATAATGTACCTCATGTATTATCAATGTACTGTATTATCAAACTCCTGAAACCTTCCTAAACCTCAGCTGGCGAATCTACCATACCTTTCCAGGGTCATTCATACAATCTATCCTGAAGCATTAATACAAAGTAATAGCCCTTATAGAACGAAGAGAGTACATAATGCACCATTTTGTAAGTCGCTCTGGATAAGAGCGTCTGCTAAATGACTTAAATGTAAATGTAAATGTATAATTCCACCACATCAGTATTCTGAGGGAGATACACACTAAGTGCATTTTAGCCACTAGGGCAATTTCACGCCAGGATGGCTCAAAGATATTTATGATGTTTTGGATTTTCCTGAAGTAAAATAAATAAAAGGTCCTTTGGGGGAAGAATGTTTGGCATAGCTTCAAAGTCTGTATTCAACATTACTATTGAGAAACAATTGATTCAAGTTTAAGAAAACGTGTGACATTTTGGCTGTACCCTGGGCATCTTTTTGGCCGTACCCTGGGCATCTTTCGGGCCTTACCCAGGGCATCTTTCGGGCCTTACACAGGGCATCTTTCGGGCCTTACACAGGGCATCTTTCGGGCCTTACACAGGGCATCTTTCGGGCCTTACATAGGGCATCTTTTGGGCCTTACACAGGGCATCTTTTGGGCCTTACACAGGGCATCTTTTGGGCCTTAAACAACAATGAGTCTGTCGATGCTACAAAGCCAGTCTTGGTGCCATTTGAAACCTTACCGTGTGCTCTGAAATATGAGTAGTGTTAAAAATAACATTTCTTTACAGACAATTAAAAATATAAACGTAAATCTCTCAAAAGTACCCTTTTTGACAATATACTCCACAAGCACATTAATTTCCAGAGTGGGCTCTCTTTATACAAAAATTTGGCATTACAATGCATTCGGAAAGTATTCAGACCCCTTGACTTTTTCCACATTTTGTTAAGTTACAGCCTTATTCTAAAATTGATTAAATATTTTTTTCCCCTCATCAATCTACACACAATAGCCCATAATTACAAAGCAAAAACAGGTTGACATTTTTGCAAATGTATTAAAAATAAAAACTGAAATATCACATTTACATAAGTATTCAGACCCATTACTCAGTACTTTGTTGAAGCACATTTGGCAGCGATTACAGCCTTGAGTCTTCTTGGGTATGACTCTACAAGCTTGGCAAACCTGTATTTGGGGAGTTTCTCCCATTCCTCTCGGTAGATCCTCTCAAGCTCTGTCAGGTTGGATGGGGAGCTTCGCTGCAGAGCTACTTTCAGGTCTCTCCAGAGATGTTCGATCGGGTTTAAGTCCAGGCTCTGGCTGGGCCACTAAAGGACATTCCGAGACTTGTCCCGAAGCCACTCCTGCGTTGTCTTGGCTGTGTGCTTAGGGTCATTGTCCTGTTGGAAGGTGAACCTTCGCCCCAGTCTGAGGTCATGAGTGCTCTGGAGTAAGGATCTCCCTGTACTTTGCTACATTCATCTTCGCCTCGATCCTGAATCATCTCCCAGTCACTGCCGCTGAAAAACAACCCCACAGCATGATGCTGCCACCACGGTTCACTATAGGGATGGTGCCAGGTTTCCTACAGACGTGACGCTTGGCATTTAGGCCAAAGAGTTCAATCTTGGTTTCGTCAGACCAGATAATCTTGTTTCTCAAGCAGAGATGGTTGTCCTTCTGGAAGGTTCTCCAATCTCCACAGAGTACACTAGAGCTCTGTCAGAGTGACCATCGGGTTGTTGGTCACCTCCCTGACCAAGGCCCTTCTCCCCTGATTGCTCAGTTTGGCCGGGCGGCCAGCTCTAGGAAGAGTCTTGGTGGTTCCAAACTTCTTCCATTTAAAAATGGAGGCCACTGTGTTCTTGGGGACCTTCAATGCTAAAGAAATGTTTTGGTACCCTTGCCAAGATCTGTGCCTCGACACAATCCTGTCTCGGAGCTCTATGGACAATTCCTTCGACCTCACGGCTTGGTTTTTGCTCTGACATGCACTGTCAAATGTGGGAACTTATATAGACAAGTGTGTGCCTTTCCAAATCATGTCCAATCAATTGAATTTACCACAGGTGGACTCCAATCAAGTTGTAGAAACATCACAAGGATGATTAATGGAATCAGGGTGCACTGGAGCTCCATTTCTAGTCTCATAGCAAAGTGTCTGAATACTTATGTAAATAAGGTATTTTTGTTTACAACATTTGGAAAAATGTATAAAAACCTGTTTTTGCATTGTCGTTATGGGGTATTGTGTGTAGACTGCTGAGGATTTTTTTTAATATTTAATCAATTTCAGAATAAGGCTGAAAAGTAACAAAGTGTGGAAAAATTCAAGGGGTCTGAATGCTTTCCGAAGGAACTGTATTGGCCATTAAACAATCACAGCCCTCCTTTAGTATTGCACATTCAGCAAATCACCGTTTCCTTTGAATCCATTTTCCCATTCATTGTGTTGGTGGTGCGCATAAAATGTATGATAACTTACTTGCCATTCTGGCATGGAAATACCCAGCAGTTTAATGTGTTAAAACTCTATTGAACTGGAGGAGCTGAAGGTAACAAACACTTATGTTTCACAGACATTGGTTTGGTGTTTTTCAAAGTTTGAAAAATATACCATTAGATGCCTTTTAGAAACTCCAGGCAGCGAAATATATGAATGTCAAACACTCCTACGGAGACTAAATTGAGACCCTGTGTTAAGAGGATTTGAAAAATCCTTTCTATTAATCTCTTGGAGGAAAACCTCTTCATGATTCAATGAGACGAGAGGAGGAGAGAGAGCTCCTCTGATTGCTCATCTTGTTGTGTTTGTGACTGTGTGTATGTACCCCTCTGTGTATGTGTAGCCTGTGTGTGTGTGTGTGTGTGTGTGTGTGTGTGTGTGTATGCCTAACATTGTGTAAATAACTGTGTGTGTGTGTGTGTGTGTGTGTGTGTGTCTTCAGCCCGAGGTCGAACTAATCACGGAGCAGCAAAGTGCAACCCACCAGAGCAGACACGGGTGTTAGACGAGGATTATCTAGGCATCAATATTTTATTTACCCGCTACAGAAATCTTTCAAACTCTCTCAAAAACAGGGAGAGATCACCCCCGAGGCATCCAACCTCAGTCTCCACGTACCTGAATAAACCATAAGAATCATTCAACCCAGCGACAGGGGAGCAGGGAGAAATCAAACGTATAAATATGCAACAATGGAAACAGAGAGCGTTTAACACTTAGAACTAAAAACATAATAGTTAAGATGAAGACTTAAGCAGTGTTGCTCAGAGAGATCAGACGAAAGTAGCATGCAAAGTAGTTTCCCACGAATCAGTTATCATCTCATGTAACAGACAGACGTGGCTTTCAGTTGGTTCTCATGTTGACGTTTAGAGTAGTTATTGAGTGGTATAATGGTGGTGGAAAGGCGATAGTACAGAATACTGATGCAGGCTCACTTGGATGTTGAGTGGGGGTATGATAGGTGACTTTTGTGAGCTAGTTCTTCAGAGACCAACTAAACACGTTTACCTATGAAACCATATTCCGCTCAGGCCTTATGCGTCTCCACCGTTTGATGTAGAAAATAAGCATAACCAACTCAGTGGGACAATTCTTCAAAACTCCCGATCAAATTACAAAGGTACGTGGATGATATATGGTGCAAGGGGAGAAAAGGAACACTTACGTGTGGTGTGTTCCGAAAGCAATATCCAGTTTGGCCTGTTAGGAGACAAACAGGAAATCCAAATGAACACAGATGAGGCACTGGGATGGCTCATTAGGATAATGCATTACAGTTGGCTGACTAGCAGTAAGAGACTGCTTTTTGGTGATTAGGTAAATTACTTAACTTCAAAAACTTTTACAGAAGACTGTGATTTAAATAATACCTCAAAATAGGTCAGGAATGAAAGAATAGGAGAATGGAGCAGAAGAAATAGGCTAAGTCGATTTGATTCGTTTGAGTGTGTTGGGAGTCAATGTCTCTTATCAATGTCTCCCTCTGGTGGGCTACGGTGTAAATTACAATGTGACACAATATGAATATTTTTATGGGAAACAAGGGCAAGAGGAGAGTGAGAAGAAGGTAGAGGAGAAGTAGGCATGAGGAAAGTAAATTGAGATAAGAGGGGAAGCCCGGAAGAAGGGCAAGTAAAAAAAGAGGTTGCAGAGGAGAGGAGAAAAAGATAACAAGGTTAGAGATGTGTTACCTGGCAGAAGCGGACTTGACTGTACGGCTGGGCTTGCTGGAGCAGACGGGCCTTGGCCTCTCTCTTGTCTCCGTGGACAATCAGAACAGGCTTGTCTCTGTAGGACAGACAGGCCAGGGCATCACCTTCACCAGTAGTAATAGTAGCAGGGTTTAAACACATCAAATGACATTTTATTGGTTGAGCACACATACTTTGCAGATGTTATCACGGGTGTAGCGAAATGCTTATGTTACTAGCTCCAACAGTGCAGTAATAACTAACAATACACGCAAATCCCCCCCAAAAAGAAAAGGAATTAAGAAATATAGAAATACTAGAACAAGCAATGTCAGAGTCTGGAAAATAAATATATTCACTACAGTTCAAAAGGTTAGGGTCACTTAGAAATATATCTTTGTTTTTGAAAGAAAATCACATTTTTTGTCCATTAAAAAAACATCAAATTTATCAGAAATACAGTGTAGACATTGTTAATGTTGTAAATGACTATTGTAGCTGGAAACGGCTGATTTTTAATGGTATATCTACATAGGCGTACAGAGGCCCATTATCAGCAACCATCACTTCGGTGTTCTAATGGCACATTGTGTTAGCTAAGTTTATCATTTTAAAAAGCTAATTGATCATTACAAAACCCTTTTGCAATTATGTTAGCACAGGTGAAAACTGTTGTTCTGATTAAAGAAGAAAAAAACTGGCCTTTAGACTAGTTGAGTATCTGGAGCATCAGCATTTGTGGATTCGATTACAGGCTTAAAATGGCCAGAAACAAATAAACTTTCTTCTGAACCTCGCTGTGTACTACGCCTCACAAGTCCTCAACTGGCAGCTTCATTAAATAGTACCCGCAAAACACCAGCCTCAACGTCAACAGTGAAGAGGCGACTCCGGGATGCTGGCCAGAGTTCCTCTGGCCAGTGTCTGTGTTCTTTTGCCCATCTTAATCTTTTATTGTTCAGTCTGAGATATGGCTTTTTCTTTGCAACTCTGCCTAGAAGGCCAGCATCCCGGAGTCGCCTCTTCACTGTTGACGTTGAGATTGGTGTTTTGCGGGAACTACTAATGAAGCTGCCAGTTGAGGACTTGTGAGGCGTCTGTTTCTCAAACTAGACACTAATGTACTTGTCCTCTTTCTCAGTTGTGCACCGGGGCCTCACACTCCTCTTTCTATTCTGGTTAGAACCAGTTTGCGCTGTTCTGTGATGGGAGTAGTACACAGCATTGTAAGAGATCTTCGGTTTCTTGGAAATTTCTCTTATGGAATAGCCTTCATTTCTCAGAACAACAATAGACTGATGAGTTTCAGAAGAAAGTTGTTTGTTTCTGGCCATTTTGAGCCTGTAATCGAACCCACAAACGCTGATGCTCCAGATACTCAACTAGTCTAAAGAAGGCCAGTTTTATTGCTTCTTTAATCAGAACAGTTTTCAGCTGTGCTAACATAATTCCAAAAGGGTTTTCTAATGATCAATTAGTCTTTAAAATGATGAACTTGGATTAGCTAACAACGTGCCATTGGAACACAGGAGTGATGGTTGCTGATAATGGGCCTCTGTACACCTATGTAGATATTCCATTATTTTATTTTTTTAATCTGCCATTTCCAGCTACAGTAGTCATTTACAACATTAACAGTGTCTACACTGATGGCCTCCCGAGTGGCGCAGTGGTCTAAAGCTGCATCGCAGTGCTAGCTGTGCCACTAGAGATTCTGGATCCGAGTCCAGGCTCTGTCGCAGCCGGCCTCAACCGGGAGGCCCATGGAGCGGCGCACAATTGGCCCAGCATCGTCCGGGTTAGGGGAGGGTTTGGCCGGCAGGGATGTCCTTGTCTCATCGCGCACTAGCGACTCCTGTGGCGGGCCGGGCGCAGTGCACTGCTGACACGGTTGCCAGGTGTACGGTGTTTCCTCCGACACATTGGTGTGGCTGGCTTCCAGGTTGGATAGGCATTGTGTCAAGAAGCAGTTCGTCTTGGTTGGGTTGTGTTTCGGAGGATGCATGGCTCTCGACCTTCGGCTCTCCCGAGTCCGTACGGGAGTTGCAGCGATGAGACAAGACTGTAACTACTACCAATTGGGGAGAAAAAAGGGGTGAAAAAATAAAATAAAAAAAAATCATAAATAAAAACAATGTCTACACTGTATTTCTGATTAATTTAATGGACCATTTTTTTTGCTTTTCTTTCAAAAACTTTTGAACGTAGTGTATTTAGCTCATCTGGTAGACCCATGTCACTGTGAGGTGATTTTTAAAAGCACATACTGTTTTGATGATAAGTTTGATGTGATTTTTGAGAGCATTTGCATTGATGTCAGAGTGGTTAGAGGGACAACAGAGACATGAGTACCAGGCCATTAGAGACCTGATGATCATTAGCAACACATGTCCAGAGTGCATAAGAAGAGATTACGGTGACTCAACGGTCACCTAGGATTTTACTGCAGTCATGACTAATGACTGCCGGTGTGGCGGTAATACGGTCACTGCAACAGCTCTGATCTTGACTTGGAAGAGTTCCAGTGTTGGACAGCCATAGCCAGCTAAGCAACATGGCATCCCTCTCTGTTTGAGTCTGGTGTTTGAGTAGGTTAAACTAGCTAGCTACATTAGCTATCTAAGTAAGTGAATGTGAAAGTGTCAAAATACTAAATAGAGCTAGCTCTCTCTCACTACTCTTACATTTTTAAAGAAATTAATTTGTTAAACTGTTCAACTATTCTCTTTCTCTCTCTGAGTCAAATACTCACCACTTTGTATGCATTGCAGTGCTGGCTAGCTGTAGCTTATGTTTTTAGTACTACATTCATTCTCTGATCCTTTGATTGGGTGGACAACATGTCAGTTCATGCTGCAAGAACTGATAGGTTGGAGAACGTCCTCCGGAACGTGTCATAATTACTGTGTAAGTCTATGGAGGACGAAAATGAACTGTCCTCCGGCTACACCATGGTGCTACCCTACAGAGTGCTATTGAGGCTATTGTAAAACAGTGTGTTTTAATCAATTATTTGCTGACGTGAATATATTTAGTATAGTTTTATTTAAAAAGGATAACTTTAATGTTTCACTATTTTAAAAATAATGAAATTCACTGAGGAGGATGGCGGTCCCTTTCCTCTGATGAGCCTCCACAGGTTGCAGGCCGTTGGATGAAATTCTCCCGGAGAATTTGATGTTTTCGTCGGTTCGGCGTCCTCTTACACTAGCAAATCATGAGCCGATCACCACAGAATGCGGGTGTGTTCCCAAACCATATCGTTGGTGCTGTCTTTCGTGGGGAAAGACACCACATCTCAGTATGGAGCAAATTTCACAATGTATGTATCATCTTAGCTGGTAACTTTATTCCTTGTGACAGGTACATTTACTGCAGCATTAACCAGGTTTCCATCCAACCTTTTCATGTCAGATAAAAAAACGTCATGACAGGCCTGATGGAAACAGAAAATGTGTGTGTAAATGTCGGCAAAACAAAATACACAAAACAAGGTGGGTTATTTTGTGTCGTTAAATGTATTAATGCGAGAAAGGTCAGTGGAAGCGCTTTTATGCGTAAATATTAATATAATAACCCTTATATCAAAGTAAACTTGGAGTCATAAAATGACATGCTGTGTGGTCCTCCCACTACAGATTAAATAAATGAACTTCACAGGGTGGTGAAAGTGCAAGTTGAGGAGCTTGATTCCCCTTTCCAATAAATATTGAGGGTCTTATTCTGGTGAAATGATCATCGATGCTTGGCTGCCGTTTGACAAATGAAAATAATCTCGCTCTTTAGTCCATAATAATCTCATGTGCACTACGTCATCACGCACATTCTTTTATCTGCAACAAGTCAATTTGATGGAAACATCTCTGGTAGGAAAAGGTCCATATTGTTTTGTTGCGGATTTTAGATTATTCGCGTGAAATATGTCACCAATTGGATGGAAACCTAGCTATAGCCTATATTACAATAATATTAGGCCTAATATATCTAAATGATAGATTAATATGAATGAAAGTCTAATTTACACATCTCCATCTGGCTTTCTGGGGTCATCTTATATGAACTGCAGGTTGGGCCACGGGGTGTTTCTTTTCGGTTCTGGGGGTGTTGGAAGCGAATCTGATGGTTGTCTGCTGTATATAGTTTGAGATTAACAAAGAGTAGGGCATTACCTGAACTCAGGTGGGTACTGCTGCAACATCCAGGCAATGTCAAAGCAGTAGTTGAACTACAAAAGAAAGGACAGATAACATAACTAAAATAGGCAAACTGTCTTTCATCTCCTTGAGTCAACCGAGCAATATATTTCAGTACTAGTGCATCTCAATGATCTCATACCTGCACAGATTCCTTCAGTGTCCCGAACAAAGGAGAGAGGATTTCTGAAATAAGGACACAAAACCATTGATGATTACCTGGGGAGTCATACAAGTCTCTACTGTCAACACAGAAATGAGAGCAGAGAGAGTATTCATTCACCTTTGATGTGCAGAGCCCCAGTGTTGTACCTCTTCTCCAGCCCTGTGACCTTGTTGAGGTAGAACCTGTAGGTGTCATTGACAGGAGGCACGCTAGTCTCAAAGAAGTCATCTGGTTCGTCTATGTAGTAGGTTCTGCCATGGGGGCTGGGAGGCCTTTCCTCCACCTTTGCCTTCTTCAGCTTGGGGCTCGACCTCTTGGGTGGCGGGTCTTTCTGTCCTGAACTTTGACCTTTAGCCTTATCATCATCATCATCATCATCACTGTCCGAGAGAGCCCAGCCGGAAATTGAATCATCATCCTTCTTCCTCTTACCAGCCAGAAAGGGTCTGGATTGGTTGGATTCATACTTTACTGGCTTCAATTGGCTGGCCTGGGATGCCTGTCTGGCCTCAGAGCCAATAGAGAGGGGGGGGACAGCAGTCACTGTGTCAGATTTAGGTTCAGGTTTCACCTCTATGGAAGGTGGAGGATCAGGATCATGTTTGGGTTGGTGGAAGTTGGAGGCTATCTTGGGCGGGTTGTGGTTAGAGTCTGAAGATGTGTGTTGGTCAGGCGGGGGGCTGCCAAACAACAGAGGGCTGTTGTTGTTGTTTGAGGCAGAAGGGAGTGGGTCATCGTTGTCGTCATCGCTGCTGGAGAGTGTCCATTTCCCGTGCTGACTCGCCTGTGACATTTCTGATCTGCGAGAGGTGAGAGGTCAACGTTGATTGGTCATGGTCAGAAGTTAGCAACAGGAGGCTAATGGTTGCCAGCTTCACAATCAAAGGAACAATTGGTCACTGATCTAAAGTGAGTTTTGTCCCCCCCGAGTGAATTATATTATGTTTAGGATTGAGGTGAAAGGCTGATCCTAGAACTGTGGTTCGGGGCCACATATATAGGGCAAGTACATGTTATCGACATAACCTGGCCTTTACCGCTACTGGTATACATACTACAGCAGGGTATGACTATGATAGCCATTACACTAGTCATGGGGAAGATATCCCCAGAGGTGGACTGGATATTCTCCAATAATTCAGCATATAATTATTAGAAGGGAAACACTTACGTTACTATAACTGCTACATTGAAAGAGATTGCACTGTACAGCAAAGTGGCAGTGCCACACAGACTTTAATAAAACACATATTATAACTCACAACTACACTGAACTGTTTTGTAAACCGTACACGCCCACTTAGTTTCTAGGCACATTCTTGCAAAAAAAGATAATGAGAAAATAGCTTTCAAAGACAAACTACATCAAAACTACATGCAAGACTAATTGCAAGTAATGATTTAACTAGCCAGCCAGCAAGAAGAATGTCATTAACAATTCAATGATGTGGTGGCGCGAAATACTCACTGCCAGGAGTTGAATTGTTGCAGTTACGGGTTAGACAAATTTCTCAAAAGATATTGCTACAACAATGCATAAATCTTTGATATAATACCAGGAGCGCGAATACTTCCAACGTAAGTGGCTTATTGCATAACCCAGTCTGATAGCTATGTAATATATTATTAAATGTTTAGATTTTTAGAAGCGTCTCGTTGTCATGTTTTGCTAAACGGTGTACTGAAACGTCCATCCCCAGCGAAACATGAAGTAAGTAATATTAGTTCCTATCTCGCGACCCGAGCTGACTTTCAGTCCAATCGCTTTTCACGACACTGACCATGTAGCCTTTTACAATCTGACATCTTGCAGTGGCCGTACAAGGCTCTGCAGGTGAATCCGATGAATGCGAAGGCCCCACAGCATTTACCTCGCATTTCCAGTTCAAGCAAACATTTGCTTTAAAGCATTTACTGTGATTCAGCTTCAGCATTGTTAGACCAAGTTATGCCAGATGTCCAGCAGATGCATATGCGTTTTGTTTTGTTTTTCCGGAAGTCTAACCCACATTTTCAGTACTTGAGGCAAAGGGAGAGTCAGGGGCGAAAATCTGACATCAACTTTGGAGGGGACAATTACATTACATTTTCTCAAGAGCAATTCCTGAGGGGGACACCAAAAGTAGTGCTGTAACACATAGCCTACGTTGTAATATGTTAAATGTATATTGAGGAACCATAATTACTACTACTGGATAATTGATAGGTACAGTAGTTAACAGAAGGATTGTCCCAACTTGTTCAAATGTTTAAATCATCATAATACTACTACTAATAATAGTTATAGCAGTGTTCCTTATCAGTCCAGTATGTCTGCAGGTATTTGTATTTACAACCAGCAATACCAAGAAAGGCCAGTAGGTGGCAATGGTACTGTACACTGTATGGGTGCAGTTTTCGTAAATACAATGAACATGGTGTGATCTCGTCTAAAATAATCTCCATTGAGTAACATCACAAAGTTGTTCTCCGTATTGAATTGACCTTTTAATTTTACTTTTTCTGATACATTTATAAAGTCATTAAATATGTGCCACTGGCCTGAGTCTACTACAATAGCTTTACAAGAACAAAAAGCTAAAAATAAGTACAGTTCTAAAAGCAAAATAACTACTTCAATGAATAACCCAAATAAATCAACCAAAATATCCTTCAGTCTGTGTCTCAACTCTTCAAACAGCAGCTATGGACAAGTATGTCACACAAAGTATGCAATTTTAAATAAAATAACATTAAATAAATAATTAGTAAGTGTACTGTCAGTTACGTGTATTGAGTGCCTTTCAGACAGTAGATACGACCTCTACGTTACCTAGCAAGCTAAGGAACTGGCACTGGATCAAACCATTGTGAGGCAAAGGGTGGGGGTGTCGCAATCTTTTGAAACTTAAAAACGCGCTATTAAGTGTCTATAATCAGCACAATTGCTTTCATTGCGTATTATTAATATTATTTAAATTACATATTTATGTTTCAGTGATATATTGGGGGGGACAAATCATATTTTTCCCAGGATGGGGGGGTCGTGTCCCCCCCGTCCCCCCCGGGATTACCGCCCCTGGGGAGAGTGATAACTGGGGCCAAAATACTGTCTTCTCCAGCAGGTGGCGTTTTTCCCGCTCACTGAGCGAGGAGTTTTTGTATGGAGGTCAGTAACCACGTTTCCGTCCACAGTTTTTATGCAAGTAATAACATATCTAAAAAAAAAATCACAACAGCTGTGATGGAAACATTTAGTTTCGGAACAATTTTATAAATGCTGACAGTTAATTCGTTTGTTCGACATGGTGGGATCTTTGTGTCAGTAAAATGAATTATACGAGAAAATAAATGGCGGTGGAAACGCCTTCATGTGCCAATATTGATATAGCCTAAGAACCTAAATATTTAAGTCAACTTGGGAGTCCCGCGATGACTCAGGAAACCATGCCGTTTTAGGCTACAGAATAAATAATGAACTTCACAGGGTGGTGAAAGTGCAAGGATATAAGTTTATGTAAAACATGTTTTTTTTTGTTAAGTATTTGGATCTACTTCATTAAATGTTGGACAGTAGTTACATCTAATGGAAACAGTTAAAACATTTTTTTTTTTTTTTACTTATTACAGATTTACTTAATTTGTTATTCTAACACTATTAAAAATGATTGTCAGATTGACAAAATGTAGGCCTATTTAAGTATTCATGTTTCTAACAACTTGGGTCAAATGCCTCAAATTAAACAATTACTCCTTTCCAATAAATATCAAGGGTCTTATTATGGTGACATGATGATCAATGCTTGGCTGTCATTTGACAAATACAAATAATAATATTTTGTCCATAATAATCTCATTATGTAGTAGGCTACCCACACTGTATCTGCAAACTCTTGGCAAGAGCCTACATGCCAAGACCAGAGTGAGCACTATTGCTATATAACCAGTGGCGTGTATTTACATTTACGTCATTTAGCAGACGCTCTCATCCAGAGCGATTTACAAATTGGTGCATTCACCTTATGATATCCTGTGGAACAACCACTTTACAATAGTACATCTATATCTTTTTTTTTGGGGGGGGGGGGGGGGGGGTTAGAAGGATTACTTTATCCTATCCCAGGTATTCCTTAAAGAGGTGGGGTTTCAGGTGTCTACGGAAGGTGGTGATTGACTCCGCTGTCCTGGCGTCGTGAGGGAGCTTGTTCCACCATTGGGGTGCCAGAGCAGCGAACAGTTTTTACTGGGCTGAGCGGGAACTGTGCTTCCGCAGAGGTAGGGGGGCCAGCAGGCCAGAGGATGCCAAGGGAAGCCAGGCTTCCCCCCCAAATTATAAAAAAATAATTAAAAACATTAAATGTATCTTTCGTGTTAGGCGGAACGACATAGGGGAACCCAAGAGCAGACTCAGACGAGGAAACAGGGATGAATGAACCAAAATGTTTATTGTAACACAGGGAGATATGGAGTGCATATCCGGGGAAGCTTGGATGAGTTGTAGAAAACCAGATGTGGAGACTGAGGTTGGAGTGAGCTGGGTAGAACTGGGTAAACAGGTCCAGAGGGGAATCCAAGGTAGTGCTGGTGAGCTAAATCCAGAACAGGGTAGTGAGGTGTGGAACAGAAGACAGGAGCCAGAGAGGTAAACTGCAATGAGAGGATAAACAGCATCAGGCAGGGAAACAGGCACAGCAGAGTAACAGGATCTTGAAAAATTATAAATAGCTAGAAGCATGAACTGACTGAGCAGAGATTACAATCTGGCAGAGTGGAAGAGGCAGGACTGAGTATTTGTAGAGGTCTTGATTATGGAACGAGTTGCAGCTGGTAGGGATCTGCTCTGACTCCAGCACACCTGTCTCCAATCACACAGAGAGGGAGAGAGAGTGCGAGTGTACTGGGGAAGTAACAGCAGTTCAAGAAGACACCGGATGAACACAAGAGGGCGTAGCAGGAGCAGATGTGACATTTAGTCTCTCTGTGTTTCATAATTTTCCTTCAATTCGCAAGAGGCTGAACGTATCTCACCGGAGAATGCATCCGAGCGAGCATACAGTGCCCCTCTGTCGCTGTATGTGTATGCCATCTATCTGATGCTGTCTGGTCCAAAAGAGTATGACATTGTTGTCGCCCGTAGCATTGAATGCAAGGGAAGCTAGATAGCATTTGGTCTCCCTTGATAAAACATTTTTTATAAAATAATAGCCAATCAGCATTGAGCTCAACTGTGAATGGTCCTGACACACCAAAAAAGGTGTCAAGGGAAGCCGGTTTGGATTTGGTGTCACTCCTATCAAATTGCATCGAGAGCATATATCATTTACAGAAACAACTTGAATTGTTGCATCTCATTGTATTGTTGTCCTCCAGTGACTAGCTCGCTAAAATTGTCCCTTTCCTAAATTAGCAATGGATGGAGATAGGGATTTAGACTTGTGGTTTTACTTTATTCTCTGTGCTGGCCAATGATTAGAACTGTGATTCTGATCCATCCATTAATTCGTACATTGTGCCCCTGGCCTAAGAGGATGGAAGTTCAATATGTAGCTAGATGTGGAAGGCTAATGTTAACTAGCTAATGTTGCCCATGAAAGGAAGTTAGGCTAGCGAGCAAGCATTTTAGCCAGGTAACCTAAGACATTTTTTTTTTTAAGCTTGAACTGTATGACAGAGTGATAGACCGTTTCCTCAACATGAAAGAGAGCAGGATGGCATTGGCGTTTCTCTATAAGTAGGGTGAGTCAACATGTTTATTCTACATGCAGGAACGCGCACTGAAATCAGAAACATGGACAGACATCATATTTAGCTTACATTGATTGGACTAAATTGTTATTGGGATATTTTAGTTGTCACTGTATTAGACTAAGCCCCTGTTGGAGCCTATTTTTTCCAATTAAAAAAAAGAGCTAGGCCTACCTGTTTGACAGAAGCAATTATTCTATCCATAGATGTGTCAGTATAGCCAAATCCTCCAATACTGTCACCATGCACTCCTTATATACCTCCGTATCTCAAATCAAATTCTATTAGTCACATGCGCCGAATACAACAGGTGTAGACCTTACAGTGAAATGCTTAAGACTCTAATCAACAATGCAGTTTAAAAAATATGAATAAGAAATAAAAGGAACAAGTAATTAAAGAGCAGCAGTAAATAAACAATAGCGAGACTATATACAGGGGGTACCGGTACAGAGTCAATGTGTGGGGGCACCGGTTAGTCGAGGTAATTGAGGTATTATGTACATGTAGGTAGTGTTATTAAGGTGACTATGCATAGATAATTACCTAGGAGTAGCAGTGGCGTAAAAGAGGAGGGGCAATGCAAATAGTCTGGGTATCCATTTGATTAGCTGTTCAGGAGTCTTATGGCTTGGGGGTAGAAGCTGTTTAGAAGCCTCTTGGACCAAGACTTGGCGCTCCAGTACCGCTTGCCGTGTGGTAACAGAGAGAACAGTCTATGACGACAATTTTTAGGGCCTTCCTCTAACACCGCCTGGTATAGAGGTCCACGGTGGGAGGAAGCTTGGCCCCAGTGATGTACTGGGTCGTACGCACTACCCTCTGTAGTGCCTTGCGGTCGAGAGGCCGAGCAGTTGCCATACCAGGCAGTGATGCAACCAGTCAGGATGCTCTCGATGGTGCAGCTGTAGAACCTTTTGAGGATCTGAGGACCCATGCCAAATCTTTTCAGTCTCCTGAGGGGGAATAGGTTTTGTCGTGCCCTCTTCACAACTGTCTTGGTATGCTTGGACCATGTTAGTTTGTTGGTGATGTGGACACCAAGGAACTTGAAGCTCTCAACCTGCGCCACTACAGCCCCATCTGTGAGTATGGGGGCGTGCTCGGTCCTCCTTTTCCTGTAGTCAACAATCATCTCCTTTGTCTTGATCACGTTGAGGGAGAGGTTGTTGTCCTGGCACCACACGGCCAGGTCTCTGACCTCCTCCCTATAGGCTGTCTAGTCGTTGTTGGTGATCAGGCCTACCACTGTTGTGTCATCGGCAAACTTAATGATGGTGTTGGAGTCGTGCCTGGCCATACAGTTATGAGTGAACAGGGAGTACAGGAGGGTACTGAGGCCCCTGTGTTGAGGATTGGTCTGGCGGATGTGGTGTTACCTACCCTTACCACCTGGGGGTGGCCCGTCAGGAAGTCCAGAATCCAGTTCCAGAGGGCTTGGTGTGTTTGGTTAAAACTAGGGCTCAAATTGAGTGAGGGTATGCCATACCCTTCGTTAAAAGGGGAAAAGGATTGTTAGCTTTATATTTTGAAAAAAAAAGTATCCAGATAATATGAAGTGTTCTATAACATTCCTTATCTCTGTGATGCCTTATGCTAGAAACGAAGTTTAAAATGTCCACAAAGTAAGTGACTTATGAATATGGGTATACAGTGCCTCCAGAAAGTATTCAGACCCCTTGACTTTTTCCACATTTTGTTACGTTAGCCTTATTCTAAAATTGATTAAATAAAAACATTTCCTCAGCAATCTACACACACAATACCCCATAATGACAAAGCGAAAACAGGTTTAGACATTTCAGCAAATGTATTCAAAATAGAACAGAAATACCTTATTTACATAAGTATTCACTCTTTGCTATGAGACTTGAAATTGAGCTCAGGTGCATCCTGTTTCCATTGATCATCCTTGATGTTTCTTCAACTTGATTGGAGTCCACCTGTGGTAAATTCAATTGATTGGACATGATTTGGAAAGGCACACATCTGTCTATATTAGGTCCCAACGTTGACAGTGTATGTCAGAGCAAAAACCAAGCCATGAGGTCGAAGGAATTGTCCGTAGAGCTCTGAGACAGGATTGTGTCGAGGCAAAGATCTGGGGAAACTGAGTATTCGGAGGAGGAGGGTCTTTGTCAGGGAGGTGACAAAGAACCTGATGGTCACTCTGACAGCTCTAGAGTTCCTCTTTGGAGATGGTAGAAACTTCCAGAAGGACAACCATCTCTGCAGCGCTCCACCAATCAGGCCTTTATGGTAGAGTGGACAGACAGAAGCCACTCCTCAGTAAAAGGCACATCGACAGTCCGCTTGGAGTTTGCCAAAAGGCACCTAAAGGACTCTCAGAACATGAGAAACAAGATTCTCTGGTCAGATGAAACCAAGATTGAACACTTTGGCCTGAATGCCAAGCGTCACGTCTGGAGGAATCCTGGCACCATCCCTACAGTGAAGCATGGTGGTGGCAGCATCATGCTATGGAGATGTTTTTCAGCGACTGGGAGACTAGTCAGGATTGAGGCAAAGATGAACGAAAAGGGAAAGGCGGATACCTAGTCAGTTGTACAAATGAATGCCTTCAACTGAAATGTGTCTTCTGCATTTAACCCAACCCCTCTGAATCAGAGAGGTACGGGCGGCTGCCTTAATCGACATCCACGTCTTCGGCGCCCGGGGGAACAGTAGCAAAGTACAGTGAGATCCTTAATGAAAACCTGCTCCAAAGCGCTCTGGACCTCAGACTGTGGCAAAGTTTCACCTTCTAACAGGACAATGACCCTAAGCACACAGCCAAGACAATGCATGAGTGGCTTCGGGACAAGTCTCTGAATGTTCTTGATGTGGCCCAGCCAGAGCCCGGACTTGAACCCGATTGAACATCTCTGGAGAGACCTGAAAATACCTGTGCAGCAAAGCTCCCAATCGAACCTGACAGAGCTTGAGAGGATATGCAGAGAAGAATGGGAGAAACTCCCCAAATACTGGTGAGCTTGTTGCGTCATACCCAAGAAGACTCGAGGCTGTAATCGCTGCCAAAGGTGCTTCAACAAAGTACTGAGTAAAGGGTCTGAATACTTATGTAAATGTGATATCATTTTTTTTTAAATATAAATTTGCAAAAAATTCTAAACCTTATTTTGCTTTGTCATTATCAAATCAAATCAAATGTATTTATATAGCCCTTCTTACATCAGCTGATATCACAAAGTGCTGTACAGAAACCCAGCCTAAAACCCCAAACAGCAAGCAATGCAGGTGTAGAAGCACGGTGGTTAGGAAAAACTCCCTAGAAAGGCCAAAACCTAGGAAGAAACCTAGAGAGGAACCAGGCTATGAGGGGTGGCCAGTCCTCTTCTGGCTGTGCCGGGTGGAGATTATAACAGCACATGGCCTAGATGTTCAAATGTTCATAAATGACCAGCATTGTCAAATAATAATAATCATAATAGTTGTTGAGGGTGCAACAAGTCAGTAACACAAGAGTAAGTGTCAGTTGGCTTTTTCATAGCCGATCTTTGAGAGTATCTCTACCGCTCCTGCTGTCTCTAGAGAGTTGAAAACAGCAGGTCTGGGACAGGTAGCACGTCCGGTGAATAGGTCAGGGTTCCAGCAGGTCTGGGACAACAGGTCTGGGACAGGTACCATGCCCGGTGAACAGGTCAGGGTTCCATAGCTGCAGGCAGAACAGTTGGAACTGGAGCAGCAGCACGGCCAGGTGAACTGGGGACAGCAAGGAGTCATCAAGCCAGGTAGTCCTGAGGCATGGTCCTAGGGCTCAGGTCCTCCGAGAGAGAGAAAGAAAGAAAGAAAGTAAGAAAGAGAAAGAGAGAATTAGAGAGAGCATATTTAAATTCACACAGGACACCGGAAAAGACAAGAGAAATACTCCAGATGTGACAGACTGACCCTAGCCCCCCGACACATAAACTACTGCAGCATAAATACTGGAGGCTGGGACAGCAAGGAGTCATCAAGCCAGGTAGTCCTGAGGCATGGTCCTAGGGCTCAGGTCCTCCGAGAGAGAGAAAGAAAGAAAGAAAGAAAGAAAGAAAGAAAGAAAGAAAGAAAGAAAGAAAGAGAAAGAGAGAATTAGAGAGAGCATATTTAAATTCACACAGGACACCAGAAAAGACAAGAGAAATACTCCAGATGTGACGGACTGACCCTAGCCCCCCGACACATAAACTACTGCAGCATAAATACTGGAGGCTGAGACAGGAGGGGTCAGGAGACACTGTGGCCCCATCCGATGAAACCCCCGGACAGGGCCAAACAGGTAGGATATAACCCCACCCACTTTGCCAAAGCACAGCCTCCACACCACTGGGGTATTGTGTGTAGATTGAGGGGAAAAAACTATTAATACATTTTAGAATAAGGCTGTAAACCTAACAATATGTGGAAAAGGTCAAGGGGTCTGAATACCTTCCGAAGGCACTGTATTGATTCCGCTCTATGACATTCTGAAGAGGAGCTGCGGCCTTCAATATTCGGGGAGTCAAAAAATGTACTTTGCTATTCTGTCTCTATTAATTGAGCTTTTCATTTTCTGAAAATAGGATGTTTAAACCCAGGCAGTTTTTACTTCTGTTGGTTTAAGCAACGGATGAGTAGCCATGGGTTGAAGCTTACATTTTTCTGCCTCAGTCGAGCCTCTGTATGCGTGGAAAGGTAACTTGGAAGTGCCATACTTAGATTCATACAGATGTCTAATATTTGATTATTTGCAAACAGAAACATTTTAGTTTGAAACAAGACATTGTGGTTTGACATTGGAGAAATATGGTAAGAATACCTATTTCTCTGTCCATTCTTCCCTGAAACTATCCACTTTTCTTTTGAGACTTTTTCAGGGTGACATATTCTCTTGGTTGCAAGCTGTCTTCCCACAATCAACGGATAAAGAAATATAAAAAACGAATTTAATAGAGACTTGTGATTTTATCAGTGTAATGAGACCTAAAATATTAGGATATGTTATTGACATTGAACTGATTATATAGCCTACTAATCAGAGTGTTAATTGTGTTTAATATGAAGTGTAGGCCAATGAATGGGGCTGCTATTATGTTGTTCTATGCCTAGACCTGTTACACTATTCTCGTTTAGCGGGTGGTACTTTTTCCACCACTATCAAACAGGTAACCAAAATGTAACGTGATTGACCACACACTACCGCACAGTAGGTGGCGGCATGCACAAACAAAACGTGCGAACACCATGACACCGAAGAAGAAGAGGTAACCAACCGTGAATCTCATACGGTCTCCAAGGAAACTTAACTTTTCGTCTGTGTAATGTACCAACATGGAAATGTGTTCTCTAACACATTTTGCCAGAAAACAAAGAGAAATCACCGACATCGACAAGAAGAAGTTTGAAACGGTAAGAACTAACGGTACTGTACAGATTCATTGACTCTACTGTAGGTAACTGATTTTTTGCGGTTGTCTGATAGAGGCAGAATGGCTCCGTAATTGGCTGCCCCTTGTGTGGGAGTACAGTTTAGGGTACCGAAGTTTACCATGTCAAGTTCTGTAAAAGCACATCCCATAATTTCCGTCTACACTAGTATCATTCGTGTTCAGAGACCAGAGGGTCCGGGCTGCCAAGGCAAGCCAAATTCAGTTCACAGGTGAGCGACACTAACGTTACACGGCTAATCTCTTACATGCTGACCAGACCGCGAACTTGCCAGTCAGTATTGTTAACTATCTGCTATCTAACTAACTACCCAGCGTTTATTGACTTTATTATTCACATTTTTAGCTAAGTGGTATAGTCGTTGTGCGTTTCAATCGACATTGTTCATTCTGGCTATCTACTCCGATTTCAGAGCACTCTCGTGCAGAATAACTGATGATTTTACGAACGCTCATCACCTGTTGAATATGGCCGGTGTCAGTAAAAGTCGGCAAAAAAAAACCTTAATTAAATTGTTGCCAGCAGCACAGTTAGTCACCAATGCACTAGATAACATGAAAACAGCCTAACCATCTCTACTAGGGCAAGTAAAATGGTCAGAGTGAGGTGTTTTCTCATTTGTGTTTGGAAGTAGCTAGCCAACGTTAGCCAGTTAGCTTGGGTGCTTGACTGGCGTTTTAACGCTCGGATCAACCCTACTCTGCCAGAGCGTCCAGTGTGCGCTTTGAACGCCCCGAGAGCTAAATGTTAATCGCCCAACATAAGTGCCCGACCTGATTCCAGTCACCCGAGTCATAGACTGTTCTCTCTGCTACCGCACGGCAAGCGGTATCGGAGCGTCAAGTCTATGTCCAAAAGGCTCCTTAACTCTCTAGGGTATGTGGGACGAAATCGTCCCACCTAGTCAACAGCCAGTGGAATCGAGTGGCGCGATATTCAAATACCTTAAATGCTATTACTTCAATTTCTCAAACATATGACTATTTTTTACCATTTTAAAGACGCTCCTTTATCTAACCACATTGTCCGATTTCAAAAAGGCTTTACAACGAAAGAAAAACATCTAGATTATGTCAGGAGAGTACCCAGACAGAAATAATCACACACCCATTTTTCAAACTAGCATATAATGTCACAAAAACCAAAACCACAGCTAAATGCAGCACTAACCTTTGATGATCTTAATCAGATGACACTCCTAGGACATTATGTTATACAATACATGCATGTTTTGTTCAATCAAGTTCATTTTATATCAAAAACCAGCTTTTTACATTAGCATGTGATGTTCAGAACTAGCATACCCACTGCAAACTTCCGGTGAATTTACTAAATTACTCATGATAAACGTTCACAAAATACATAACAATTATTTTAATAATTATAGATACAGAACTCCTTTATGCAATCGCGGTGTCAGATTTTAAAATAGCTTTTTGGCAAAAGCACATTTTGCAATATTCTGAGTAGATAGCTCGCCATCACGGGCTAGCTAATTTGACACCCACCAAGTTTGGCGTTCACTAAAATTGGATTACCTTTGCTGTTCTTCGTCAGAATGCACTCCCAGGACTTCTACTTCATCCACAAATGTTGTTTTGGTTCAAAATAATCCATAGTTATGTTCAAATATCCTCTGTTTTGTTCTTGCGTTCAAGACACTATCCGAATGGTGACGTGCGGACGCATGTCGTGACAAAAAAATTCTAAATATTCCATTACCGTACTTCGAAGCATGTCAAACGCTGTTTAAAATACATTTTTAATGCGATTTTTCTCGTAAAATAGCGATAATATTCCGACCGGGAGACGTCTTTTTCGTTCAAAGACTGAAAATGTAAAATGGACTCTTCACGTGCACGCCCGTCTCATTGTTCTCAGATCGACCACTATCCAAATGCGCTACTGTTTTTCAGCCAGGGGCTGCAAAGTCATCATTCAACGTTCTGGCGTCTTCTGAGAGCCTATGGGAGCCTTAGAAAGTGTCACGTTACAGCAGAGATCCTCTGTTTTCGATAAAGAGGGTATAGAAGGCCAAGAAATGGTCAGAGAGGGCACTTCCTGTACAGAATCTTCTCAGGTTTTGGCCTGCCATATGAGTTCTGTTCTACTCACAGACACCATTCAAACAGTTTTAGAAACTTTAGGGTGTTTTCTATCCAAATCAAACAATTATATGCATATTCTAGTTTCTGGGCAGTAGTAATAACCAGATTAAATCGGGTACGTTTTTTATCCGGATGTGAAAATACTGCCCCCTACCCTAGAGAGGTTAACAGCTTCTACTCCCAAGCCATAAGACTGCTGAACAGTTCATGACCTCACTAATGCTCTTGTGGCTGAATAAAAGCAAGTCCCTGCAGCAATTTTTCAACATCAATGTTATATATTAATGCCCATGATTTTGGAATGAGATGTTCGACGAGCATGTAGTGTATATTCGCCTGTATTTACCCCCGCCCCATAATGAAACGCTACTTAGCTGCTAATGTGGCTATCATAAAGTACTAC
Source organism: Salmo salar (assembly GCF_965601325.2). NCBI lineage: Eukaryota > Metazoa > Chordata > Actinopteri > Salmoniformes > Salmonidae > Salmo > Salmo salar. The sequence continues at coordinate 46,111,994 of NC_138291.1, forward strand.
AAATGCCGTGATGATCCGAAGTGAGTCAAAGGTAAGATTCTCTTGATTAACTATCTAATGTTAAATAAATGTAGCAACTAATAAATCGGCAACATTTCTATAAAATGGAAAATTCTTTGAACTGTCTTGTGCAAGTTTTAAATTGACACAATACCTGTCAGTAAAGGTATCAGCTAGAGATGACGTGCAGGTGCTTGCAGGGATTTGTATTTTTGCATGATGTCTACTTTGATGCTAATTAGCATTTACAAAACTGAGCGTTAAATAGTCTAATATATTGATAAGTCACCTTGTAAATCTCTCTCAGACATGTTTATCAAAACGTCATGCCAGGGTTAAGCCTACACGAAACACAGCCCTTATTTTAAGTGTCCTGTTGGAAGGTGAACCGTCGCCCCAGTCTGAGGTCCTGAGCACTCTGGAGCACATTTTCATCAAAGATCTCTCTGTACTTTGCTCTGTTCATCTTTCCCTCGATCCTGAATCGTCTCCCAGTCCCTGCTGCTGAAAAACATCCCCACTGCATGATGCTGCCACCACCATAGGGATGGTGCCAGGTTTCCTCCAGACGTGACGCTTGGCATCCAGGCCAAAGAGTTAAATCTTGGTTTCATCAGGCCAGAGAATATTGTTTTGCCTTTTGGCAAACTCCAAGCGGACTGTCGTGCCTTTTACGGAGGAGTGGCTTCTATCTGCCCACTCTATCATAAAGGCCTTATTGGTGGAGTGCTGCAGAGATGGTTGTCCTTCTGGAAGGTTCTCCCATCTCCACAGAGGAAATCTGGAGCTCAGTCAGAGTGACCATCGGGTTCATGGTCACCTCCCTGACCAAGGCCCTTCTCCGATTTGCTCAGTTTGGACGGGTGGCAAGCTCTAGGAAGAGTCTTGGTGTGTGGTGGAGGCCACTGTATTCTCGGGGACCTTCAATGCTGTATAAATGTTTTAGTACCCTTTCCCAGCAATGTGCCTCGACACAATTCTGTTGACCTCATGGCTTTGGTTTTTGCTCTGACATGCACTGTCGACTGTGGGACCTTTTTATAGACAGGTGTGTGCCTTTCCAAATCATGTCCTTTCAATTGAATTTACCACTGGTGGACTCCAATCAAGTTGTAGAAACATCTCAAGGATGGTCAGTGAAAACAGAATGCACCTGAGCTCAATGTCGAGTCTCATAGCAAAGGGTCTGAATACTAATGTAAATAAGGCATTTTGTATAAATGTGCAACATTTTCTAAACTTTTTTTTCAGCTTTGTCATTATGGGGTAGTGTGTAGATTGAGGATTTTTATTTAGTTAATCCATTTTAGAATAAGGCTGTAACTTAACAATGAGGAAAAAGGTAAGGGGTCTGAATACTTTCCGAATGCACTGTACAAAAATATATAAACGCAACAATTTCAATGATTTTACTGAGTTTCTGTTCATATACAGTTGAAGTTGGAAGTTTACATACACTTAGGTTGGAGTCATTAAAACTCATTTTTCAACCCTCCACAAATTTCTTGTTAACAAACTATAGTTTTGGCAAGTCGGTTAGGACATCTACTTTGTGCGTGACACAGGTCATTTTACAAACAGATTATTTCACTTATAATTCACTATCACAATCCCAGAGGGTATGAAGTTTACGAACAGTAATTTGACTGTGCCTTTTAAACAGCTTGGAAAATTCCAGAAAATGATGTCATGGCTTTAGAAGCTTCTGATAGGCTAATTGACATAATTTGAGACAATTGGAGGTGTACCTGTGGATGTATTTCAAGGCCTACCTTCAAACTCAGTGCCTCTTTGCTTGACATGGGAAAATCAAAAGAAAGCAGCTAAGACTTCAGAAAAAAAAATTGTAGACCTCCACAAGTCTGGCTCATCCTTGAGAGCAATTTCCAAACGCCTGAAGGTACCACGTTATCTGTACAAACAATAGTACGCAAGTATAAACACCATGGGACCATGCAGCTGTCATACCGCTCAGGAAGGAGACTCGTTCTGTCTCCTAGAGATGAACATACTTTGGTGCGAAAAGTGCAAATCAATCCCAGAACAACAGCAAAGGACCTTGTGAAGATGCTGGAGGAAACGGGTACAAAAGTATCTATATCCACAGTAGAACGAGTCCTATATCGACATAACCTGAAAGGCCACTCAGCAAGGAAGAAGCCCCTGCTCTAAAACCGCCATAAAAAAGCCAGACTACGGTTTGCAACTGCACATGGGGACAAAGGTCGTCCTTTTTGGAGAAATGTTCTCTGGTCTGATGAAACAAAAATAGAACTGTTTGGCCATATCGACCATCGTTATGTTTGGAGGAAAAAGGGGGAGGCTTGCAAGCCGAAGGACACCATCCCAACCGTGAAGCACGGGGGTGTCAGCATCATGTTGTGGGGGTGCTTTGCTGCAGGAGGGACTGGTGCACTTCACAAAATAGATGGCATTAGGAGGAAGGAAAATTATGTGGCTATATTGAAAAAATATCTCAAGACATCTGTCAGGAAGTTAAAGCTTGGTCGCAAATGGGTCTTCCAAATGGACAAGGACCGCAAGCATACTGTCGTGTCTTTGGCATCATTAAACTGAAGATTAATCTTTATCAAAAATTCTCTATTACGTGATTAAACTTCTTAATCATGTAACTGTAATTAACTAGGAAGTCGGGGCACCAAGGAAAATATTCAGATTACAAAGTTATAATTTTCCTAATATAACTTTCAGATATTTTAATATCTGATCAATTGGTCTTTTGATTAATGACGTAATCTTTACCTCACGTCAGTCTCATTCCAAACATCGTAAATTGTTGGTTATCTGCACGAACCCAGTCTCCACTGAGTCATCCATACATCAATTGTCTTAAAATCATTTATTTACTAACTAAGTACTGACAAATGCATAACACAAACAAAGTAGATACGGTTACAAAGAAATGATAGGGGAATGTGCCCTAGTGGTCTAAACCGGCATGGCGGCTTGTTAGACAGAGGGACTGATAAGAGACACTACAAAGTTGTTAATTATAACAATTGAAATGCTAATCCATTCCACATGAACGCTCACTCATTCGGGAATAATTGCAATCAATATATATATTTACGCTCAGTGTGTCATCGGGATCTCTGTTAACCTGTTAGGGCTAGGGGGCAGTATTGACACGGCTGGATAAAAAACATACCCGATTTAATCTGGTTACCACTCCTACCCAGTAACTAGAATATGCATATACTTATTACATATGGATAGAAAACACCCTAAATTTTCTAAAACTGTTTGAATGGTGTCTGTGAGTATAACAGAACTCAAATGGCAGGTCAAAACCTGAGAGATTCCTTCACAGGAAGTGGCCTGTCTGACCATTTCTTGAACTTCTTTTCCATCTCTATCTTTTACTAAGGATCTCTGCTCTAACGTGACACTTCCTACGTCGTCCATAGGCGCTCAGAGCCCGGGAAAAAACAGAATGTCGTCATCCCAGCCCCAGGCTGAAACACATTATCGCCTTTCTCAAGTGGCCGATCAAGGGACTCTGGGCTTATGCGCATGACCCGACCGCCCCCGCCTTTGTGATTTTTTTTTTCCTCTGTTTTGCCGAAAAGGAGATTCCCTGTCGGAATATTATCGCTTTTCTACGAGAAAAATTGCGTAAAAATTGATTTTAAACAGCGGTTGACATGCTTCGAAGTACGGTAATGGAATATTTAGAATTTTATTGTCACGAATTGCGCCATGCGCGTGACCCTTCTTTACCATTTCGGATAGTGTCTGGGACGCACGAACAAAACGCCGCTATTCGGATATAACGATGGATTATTTTGGACCAAACCAACATTTGTTATTGAAGTAGCAGTCCTGGGAGTGCATTCTGACGAAGACAACAAAAGGTAATCAAACTTTTATAATAGTAAATATGATTATGGTGAGTGCTAAACTTGCCGGGTGTCTAAATAGCGAGCCCGTGATGCCTGGGCTATGTACTTAGAATATTGCAAAATGTGCTTTCACCAAAAAGCTATTTTAAAATCGGACATATCGAGTGCATAGAGGAGGTCTGTATCTATAATTCTTAAAATATTGTTATGCTTTTTGTGAACGTTTATCGTGAGTAATTTAGTAAAATGTTAGCGAATTCCCCGGAAGTTTGCGGGGGGTATGCTAGTTCTGAACGTCACATGCTAATGTAAAAAGCTGTTTTTTGATATAAATATGAACTTGATTGAACAAAACATGCATGTATTGTATAACATAATGTCCTAGGGTTGTCATCTGATGAAGATCATCAAAGGTGAGTGCTGCATTTAGCTGTCTTCTGGGTTTTGGTGACATTATATGCTGGCTTGAAAAATGGGTGTCTGATTATTTCTGGCTTGGTACTCTGCTGACATAATCTAATGTTTTGCTTTCGTTGTAAAGCCTTTTTGAAATCGGACAGTGTGGTTAGATTAACCTGTTGTGGCTAGGGGGCAGTATTTTCACGGCTGGATAAAAAAACGTACCCGATTTAATCTGGTTACTAATCCTACCCAGTAACTAGAATATGCATATACTTATTATATATGGATAGAAAACACCCTAAAGTTTCTAAAACTGTTTGAATGGTGTCTGTGAGTATAACAGAACTCATTTGGCAGGCAAAACCCTGAGACATTTTCTGACAGGAAGTGGATACCTGATGTGTTGAATTACCTTTAAGCCTATGCCATTGAAACACACAGGGGCTGATTAATGTTTTGGCACTTCCTATTGCTTCCACTAGATGTCACCAGCCTTTACAAAGTGTTTTTGAATCTTCTACTATGAGATCTGACCGAACAAGAGCCTTGGAACAGTGATGGCCGATTAGACTCTGGCGCGCGAGGTCATGTTGTGTACCCTCGTTCCAAAACGTTTTAAAAGAGAATGCATTCGTCCACCTTGAATATTATTCATGTTCTGGTTAAAAAAGGCCCTAATGATTTATGCTATACAACGTTTGACATGTTTGAACGAACGTAAATATATTTTTTCCCCTCGTTCATGACGAGAAGTCCGGCTGGCTTAGATCATGTGCTAACAACACGGATCTTTTTGGATATAAATGATGAGCTTTTTTGAACAAAACTACATTCGTTATGGACCTGGGATCCCGGGAAGTGACATCTGATGAAGAGAATCAAAGGTAATGGATTATTTACATAGTATTTTCGATTTTAGATCTCTCCAACATGGCCGTTTGTCTGTATAGCAAAGCATATTTTTCTGGGCGCAGTGCTCAGATTATTGCAAAGTGTGATTTCCCAGTAAGGTTATTTTTAAATCTGGCAAGTTGATTGCGTTCAAGAGATGTAAATCTATAATTCTTTAAATGACAATATAATATTTTACCAATGTTTTCTAATTTTAATTATTTAATTTGTGGTGCTGACTTGACTGCCGGTTATTGGAGGGAAACGATTTCCTCAACATCAATGCCATAGTAAAACGCTGTTTTTGGATATAAATATGAACTTGATAGAACTAAAAATGCATGCATTGTCTAACATAATGTCCTAGGAGTGTCATCTGATGGAGATTGTAAAAGGTTAGTGCATCATTTTAGCTGGTTTTATGGTTTTGGTGACCCTGTCTTTGAATTGACAAAACATTACACACAGCTATTGTCAATGTACTCTCCTAACATAATCTAACTTTATGCTTTCGCCGTAAAACCTTTTTGAAATCGGACAACGTGGTTAGATTAAGGAGATGTTTATCTTTCAAAGGGTGTAAGATAGTTGTATGTTTGAAAAATTTGAATTTTGACATTTATTTGGTTTCAAATTTGCCGCTCTTGAAATGCACCTGCTGTTGATAGGGTGCACCACGGGTGGCACGCTAGCGTTCCACATAGCCCCAAGAGGTTAACGAGAGTCTTGTCTTTAAATAGCTGTAAAATAGTCATATGTTTGAGAAATTGAAGTAATATGATTTTTAAGGTTTTGAAAATCGCGCCACAGGCTTAAAGTGGCTGTTACGTAGGTGGGACGAATTCGTCCCGCCTAGCCCAGAGAGGTTAAAGTTTGTTGGAGAGAGTGTCCGCCCTCTCTCCCTCTGTCGTGGTTAGAATGGATAGTTCAGAGTAACATTCATTCATGTCGTTATAGAATAGATGTTTCGGCGGTTGTCGGTCTTCGCGTTCAATGATACCGAATTCCTAGCTGCAGACTAGTAATTAATATCAAAGACTTGTTCTTATTCTGTCGGTATCGATAGTCTAAGAGTTTAACCACATGGGATGGTTAAAAGATTCAGCAATCTACTCGAACCTTATTTCCCTCTGTGATAGAGGTACTGGTCTCGTCTCAACCCTTAGCCCTCTCGTAATTGAGGTAAGCTCGGTCTGGAGTGGGGAAACCCAGGTGGGGGTTTTATTCGGAACATAGAAAAGGGCTGTCCCATGACGCCAGATCAGAACTGTGCTCATGGGCGGTCCTCTGACTCAGTTAAACCCCAAAGGGAATTGGAGTTTCTTTCATTAAACAGTCTAAAATCACATTACATAATTTCACAAATAGTTCCATCTTTACTCATTCATTCTATACAACAATTAGATGTAAGCCTCATAACTGAGACTTTTCTATCAACAGGATTATGGTAATGTGGCTGTATTGTCTCATGAGTTTCACAAAATTGTACCAAATGGGCCAGTTCGTAGCTGGATTCTTCACCGATCTTTTTATACCTTCTCCAGAACATGAATATTGTTCGGTTGTCAAGTTCTGTGAGGTGGAAGAAATTCCTTTGTTCTCTATGAAAACTCTATCTCTCTCTCTCTATACTGTCTGGCCATGAGGCAGGATTCTCCTCCAGGAATTTACGACCTGAGGTCGCAGCAGCCTGGGTGTAGGAGAGACAGAGAGAGGGGGATGGTGCAGAGGGAGGGGGAATAGGGCTCGCTGTACCCAAAGAGGGCAACGTCATGACAATACTTCCAAAGTTGTGGCAAAATGGCTTAAGGACTACAAAGTCAAGGTATTGGAGTGGCCATCACAAAGCCCTGACCTCAATCCTATAGAACATTTGTGGGCAGAAGGAGGCCTACAAATCTGACTCAGTTACACCAGCTCTGTCAGGAGGAATGGGCCAAAAATCACCCAACTTATTGTGGGAAGCTTGTGGAAGGCTACCCAAAACGTTGGACCCAAGTTAAACAATGTAAAGGCAATGCTACCAAATACTAATTGAGTGTATGTAAACTTCTGACCCACTGGGAATGTGATTAAAGAAATAAAATCTGAAATAAATCATTCTCTCTACTATTATTCTGACATTTCACATTCTTAAAATAAAGGGGTGATTTAACTGACCTAAAACAGGGAATTTTTACTAGGATTAAACGTCGGGAATTGTGAGAAACTGAGTTTAAATGTATTTGGCTAAGGTGTATTTAAACTTCCGACTTCAACTGTAAGGAAATCAGTCAATTGAAATGCATTCATTAGGTCCTAATCTATGGATTTCACATGACTAGGAATACAGATAACTTAAAAAAAACAAAGTAGTGGTGTGTATCAAAAAAAGTCTGTAGCTGGTGTGACCAACAGTTGCGTCATGCAGCGTGACACATCTCCTTCACATAGAGTTGGTCAGGTTTTTGAATGTGGAATGTTTTCCCGCTCCTGTTCAGTGGCTGTGCGAAGTTGCTGCATATTGGCGGTAACTGGAACACGCTATCGTACAAGTTGATCCAGAGCATCCCAAACGTGCTCAATGGTTGACATGTCCAAGTATGAAGGCCATGGAAAAACTGGGACTTTTTCAGTGCTCAGGAATTGTGTTCAGATCCTTGTGACATGGGGCCGTGCATTATCATGCTGAAACATGAGTTGATGGCGCCGGATGAATGGCACAACAATGGGCCTCAGGATCTCGTCACGTTATCTCTGTGTATTAAAATCACAATCGCTAAAATGCAATTGTGTTTGTTGTGCATAGTTTATGCCTGCCCATACCATAACCACTGCCACCATGGGGCACTCGGTTCACAACGTTGACATCAGCAAACCGTTTGCCCACACAACACCATACACGGGGTCTGCGGCTGTGCGGCCTGTTGGACGTACTGCCAAATTCTCTAAAATGACATTGGAGGCGGCTCATGGTAGAGAATTTAACATTCCATTCTCTGGCTCATGCAGCCAGCATTCCAATTGCACACTCCCTCATCTTGAGACATCTGTGGCATTGTTTTGCGTGACAACTGCACATTTTATAGTGGCCTATTATTGTCCCCAGCACAAGTTGCACCTGTGTAATGACCATGCTGTTTAATCAGCTTATTGATATGCCTCACCTGTAAATTGGATGGATTATTTTGGCAAAGGAGAAATGCTCACTAACGGGTGTAAACACATTTGTGCACAAAATTGGAGAGAAGGTTTTTGTGTATGGAAAATTTCTTGGATCTTTTAGTTCAACTCATGAAACATGGGACCAACACTTTGTATGTTGCGTTTTTTAAATTTATTTTGCTTCAGTGTATATTTCTACAGTAGTGGGGGGGGGGGGGGGGGGGGAGTATTTGATCCCCTGCTGATTTTGTACGTTTGATAATTTCTTTGTAAGTGGGCAGTCTATAATTTTAATAGTAGGTTTATTTGAACAGTGAGAGACAGAATAACAAAAAAAAATCCAGAACGCATGTCAAAAATGTTATAAAATGATTTACATTTTAATGAGGGAAATAAGTATTTGACCCCTCTGCAAAACATGATTTAGTACTTTGTGGCAAAACCCTTGTTGGCAATGACAGAGGTCAGACGTTTCTTGTAGTTGGCCGCCAGGTTTGCACACATCTCAGGAGGGATTTTTGTCCCACTCCTCTTTGCAGATCTTCTCCAAGTCATTAAGGTTTCAAGGCTGACGTTTGGCAACTCGAACCTTCAGCTATGGGATTAAGGTCTGGAGACTGGCTAGGTCACTCCAGGACCTTAATGTCCTTCTTCTTGAGCCACTCCTTTGTTGCCTTGGCCGTGTGTTTTGGGTCATTGTCATGCTGGAATACCCATCCACGACCCATTTTCAATGCCCTGGCTGAGGGAAGGAGGTTCTCACCCAAGATTTGACGGTACATGGCACCGTCCATCGTCCCTTTGATGCGGTGAAGTTGTCCTGTCCCCTTAGCAGAAAAACACCCCCAAAGCATAATGTTTCCACCTCCATGTTTGACGGTGGGGATGGTGTTCTTGGGGTCATAGGCAGCATTCCTCCTCCTCCAAACACGGTGAGTTGAGTGGATGTCAAAGAGCTCCATTTTGGTCTCATCTGACCACAAAACTTTCACCAGTTGTCCTCTGCCAACGAACATCTGAATGACCCAAACTTCAGACGGGCATGTATATGTATTCTTGAGCAGGGGGACCTTGCGGGCGCTGCAGGATTTCAGTCCTTCATGGCGTAGTGTGTTACCAATTGTTTTCTTGGTGACACTGGTCCCAGCTGCCTTGAGATCATTGACAAGATCCTCCCGTGTAGTTCTGGGCTGATTCCTCACTGTTCTCATGATCATTGCAACTCCACGAGGTGAGGTCTTGCATGGAGCATCAGGTCGAGGGATATTGACAGTTCTTTTGTGTTTCTTCCATTTGCGAATAATCGCACCAAATGTTGTCACCTTCTCACCAAGCTGCTTGACGATGGTCTTGTAGCCCATTCCAGCCTTGTGTAGGTCTACAATCTTGTCCCTGACATCCTTGGAGAGCTCTTTGGTCTTGGCCGTGGTGGAGAGTTTGGAATCCGATTGATTGCTTCTGTGGACAGGTGTCTTTTTTACAGGTAACAAGCTGCGGTTAGGAGCACTCCCTTTAAGAGTGTGCTCCTAATCTCAGCTCGTTACCTGTATAAAAGACACCTGGGATCCAGAAATCTTTCTGATTGAGAGGGGGTCAAATACTTATTTCCCTCATTAAAATGCAAATCAATTTATAACATCTTTGACATGCGTTTTTCTGGATATTTTTGTTATTCTGTCTCTCACTGTTCAAATAAACCTACCATTAACCTGTTGGGTCTAGGGGGCAGCATTTGCACGTCTGGATAAAAAAAATGTACCCGATTTAATCTGGTTACTAATCCTACCCAGTAACTAGAATATGCATATACTTATTATATATGGATAGAAAACACTCTAAAGTTTCCAAAACTGTTTGAATGGTGTCTGTGAATATAACAGAACTCATTTGGCAGGCAAAACCCTGAGACATTTTCTGACAGGAAGTGGATACCTGATGTGTTGTATTGACTTTAAACCTATCCCATTGAAAAACACAGGGGTTTAGGAATATTTTGGCACTTCCTATTGCTTCCACTAGATGTCACCAGCCTTTACAAAGTGTTTTGAGTCTTCTGGAGGGAGATCTGACCGAACAAGAGCCATGGAACGGTGATGTCCCATTAGACACCTGGCGCGCTACTTCATGTTGGGTACCCTCGTTCCAATACGTTATAAAAGACTATGCATTCGTCCACCTTGAATATTATTCATGTTCTGGTTAAAAAAGGCCCTAATGATTTATGCTATACAACGTTTGACATGTTTGAACGAACGGAAATATATTTTTTCCCCTCGTTCATGACGAGAAGTCCGGCTGGCTTACATCATGTGCTAACGAGACGGAGATTTTTGGACATAAATGATGAGCTTTTTTGAACAAAACTACATTCGTTATGGACCTGTGATACCTGGAAGTGACATCTGATGAAGAGAATCAAAGGTAATGGATTATTTACATAGTATTTTCGATTTTAGATCTCCCCAACATGACGTCTAGTCTGTATCGCAACGCGTATTTTTCTGGGCACAGTGCTCAGATTATTGCAAAGTGTGATTTCCCAGTAAGGTTATTTTTAAATCTGGCAAGTTGATTGCGTTCAAAAGATGTAAATCTATAATTCTTTAAATGACAATATAATATTTTACCAATGTTTTCTAATTTTAATTATTTAATTTGTGACGCTGACTTGACTGCCGGTTATTGGAGGGAAACGATTTCCTCAACATCAATGCCATAGTAAAACGCTGTTTTTGGATATAAATATCAACTTGATAGAACTAAAAATGCATGCATTGTCTAACATAATGTCCTAGGAGTGTCATCTGATGGAGATTGTAAAAGGTTAGTGTATCATTTTAGCTGGTTTTATGGTTTTGGTGACCCTGTCTTTGACTTGACAAAACATTACACACAACTCTTGTAAATGTACTGTCCTAACATACTCTAAATTTATGCTTTCGCCGTAAAACCTTTTTGAAATCGTAAAACGTGGTTAGATTAAGGAGATGTTTATCTTTCAAATGGTGTAACATAGTTGTATTTTTGAAAAATTTGAATTTTGACATTTATTTGGATTCAAATTTGCCGCTCTTGAAATGCACCTGCTGTTGATGGAGTGCACCACGGGTGGCACGCTAGCGTCCCACCTAGCCCCAAGAGGTTAAAATTATAGACGGATCCTTTCTTTGTCAAATGTACAAAATCAGCAGGGGATCAAATACTTTTCCCCCCCACTGTAAGTGACGTCATCTGAGCGCAACGCATGTTTGTTGTTGAACGCTGAACAAGAGACCTCGGCTTATTGTTTTTGTAAAGCTGACAGTGTTTTTATATACTTTCATTTTGGAACCTGCGGCTCTGGGCTTAGTTACTGTGTGCGCTGCTGTCTGTCCCGGGATTCCTCCAGATTCCGCAGAGGGGGAGAGACACGGAAGCCCAGCTAGCCTAGCTGGCTCAGCGGTCTCAAATGGAGGTTGCTATCGAACGTTTCCAGCGCTGCAGGAGCGGTGTTTACTTTGTCCCGGAAAAAAGCAATGTGGACGGTGCTGACTTTCAATGTAGCAACTGCTTGCTTGCGGAGGACTACAGGGGTGAAGTAGCTACTCTTAGCAAGCAAGTAGCAAACCTACACAATCTACTGGGAATCCACGCCCGCCTACTTTTTCTTCCACCCCAGTAGCCGGACCCCGCTCTGGTCTGGTGGAAGTGTTGCCGTTTTGTTAGCTCTCCACAGCCAACTGGCCGCTGCTCAGCAAGGTTCCATCTCCAAAGGGGTCTCCCCTTTCCCTGGAGAACGGAGCTGTTCCCGACCCAACCAACTAGCCATGGAGATATGTCACTTGCCGTGGACATCGAAGACAGCGTCCTCTGGCAATGGGGGTCTCCTTGAAGATGTTGAGCCCGGACCTGACACCGACCAGAAACGGCTTTGCTGCCCTGGATCTGGAGGTTCCAGTGCCTTCTTCCTTCGGGGCTTCCCATTCAAGATCGGATCCGGACGTACCTGTCATCGTCCTCTGTTCTGTCTCCCTCTCCGGTATCTTCTACCTCGGGTTCAGATCCTCGGTGCTCCCACCCTCATCAGACCGTGAGGCTGCCTGAGAGACCGGCCCATTTAACATCGCCAGCTGTCATCATAGGCAGCTCTATGGTGAGAAACATCTCGGTTCCAAAGGCAAAAACCCTGTTGGACACTGTCGTAGTCCGTGTGGGGTCAAACGACATCAGGAGGGCTTTCTCGGAACATCTGAAAATGGACTTTAAAGAACTGATTTTTAGCATTAAGACTCCAAAAACTGCCAATTATTTCAGGTCCAGTACCATCGTTGGGACGCGGGTGTGAAAGATTCAGCAGGCTACTGGCCTTACACATCTGGCTAAAAGACTACTGTAGCTCTGCTGGAGTCACTTTTATTGATAACTTTGACACCTTCTGGAAACAGAAGATACTCTACAGGAATGACAGAGTCCATCCAAATCATCTTGGCTCCTGGACTCGGCTGCGTTGAAACGACTTATCAATGACCCAAGACCAGCTCAGTTAATCCCTACCATTGTGACAATGAGTCGTCATAATGCTGTATTAAATGTAGGGGGTGTGTGTGTGTGTGTGTGTGTGTGTGTGTGTGTGTGTGTGTGTGTGTGTGTAATGTATCAACAGAGAAGTATATTTTCTGGGTGATTTTTATTTATTTATTTATTTTTTTTTTTTTTTAATATTGACTGGCTCTCATCAAGCTGCCCACTCAAGAAAAAAAACTTAAATGTAACCAGTACCTGCAACCTGATTCAGGTTGTCAGTCAACCTACCAGGGTATTTACAAACAGCACAGGAATGAAATCATCAACATGTATTGATCACATCTTACTAATGCTGCAGACATTTGCTTTAAAGCGGTATCCAAATCCATAGGATGTAGTGATCACAATATAGTGGCCATATCTAGGAAAACCAAAGTTCCAAAGAAGGGCCCTAACATAGTGTATAATAGGTCATACAATACATTTTGTAGTGATTGATATGGTGATGCTGTAAATAATATTTGCTGGTCTGTGGTGTGTAATGAGGAGCAAACAGATACTGCACTTGACACATTTGATGAAATTGCTTATTCCAGTTAGTAATAAGCATGTACCCATTTATAAAATGACTGTAAAAACTATTAAATCCCCTTGGATTGATGAGGAATTGGAAAAATTGTATGGTTGAGGGATGAGGCAAAAGGTATGGCAGATAAGTCTGGCAGCTCAACTGATTGGCAAACGTACTGCGAATGAAGAAATCATGTGACTAAGCTAAATAAACAAACTTTTCTATGAAACAAAGATTAATGATAGTAAAAAGCTTTGGAGCACCTTAAATGAAATTTTGGGAAAAAAGCCAACTCATCATTCATTAAATCAGATGGCTCATTCATCACAAAACCCACTGATATTGCCAACTTCTTTAATTACTTTTTCATTGGCAAGATAAACGTTAGGGATGACATGCCAGCAACAAACGCTGACACTACACATCCAAGTATATCTGACCAAATTATGAAAGACAAGAATTGTACTTTTGAATTTCATAAAGTCAGTGTGGAAGAGGTGAAACAAATTGTCTATCAACAATGACAAGCCACCGGGGTCTGCCAATCTGGATGGAAAATGACTGAGGATAATAGCGGATGATATTGCCACATCTTCAATTTAAGCCTACTAGAAAGTGTGTGCCCTCAGGTCTGGAGGGAAGCTAAAGTCATTCCGCTACCCAAGAATACTAAAGCCCCCTTTACTGGCTCAAATAGCAGACCAATCAGTCTGTTACCAACCGGTAGTAAACTTCTGTATATGATCAAACAACTTTCAGCACGCATATAGGGAAGGACACTCAACAAGCACGGCACTTACACAAATGTCTGATGATTGGCTCTGAGAACTTGATGATAAAATTATTGTGGGGGCTGTCTTGTTTAGACTTCAGTGCGGCTTTTGACATTATCGATCATAGTCTGCTGCTGGAAAAACTTGTTATAGCTTTACACCCCCTGCTATAATGTGGATATAGAGTTACTTGTCTAACAGAACACAGAGGGTGTTCTTTAATGGAAGCCTCTCAAACATAATCCAGGTAGAAGCAGGAATTCCCCAGTGTAGCTGTTTAGGCCCCCGGCTTTTTTCAATCTTTACTAACGACATGCCACTGGCTTTGAGTAAGGCCGGTGTGTCTATGTATGTGGATGACTCAACACTATACACATCAGCCACTACAACGACTGAAATGACTGCAACACTTAACAAAGAGCTACAATTAGTTTCGTAATGGGTAGCAAGGAATAAGTTAGTCCTAAATATTTCCAAAACTAAAAGCATTGTATTTGGGACAAATCATTCACTTAACGCTAAACCTCAACTACATCTCGTAATGAATAATGTGGAAATTGAGCAAGTTGAGGTGACTAAACTGCTTGGAGTAACCCTAGACTCATGCTGCCAAACATACCCTCGTAAAACTGACCATCCTACCGATCCTCGACTTCGGCGATGTCATCTATAAAATAGCCTCCAACCACTCTCTACTCAACAAATTGGATGCAGTCTATAAAATAGCCTCCAACACTCTACTCAACAAATTGGATGCAGTCTATCACAGTGCCATCTGTTTTTGTCACCAAAGCCCCATACACGCTGCGACCTGTACGCTCTCGTTGGTTTGTCCTCGCTTCATATTCGTTGCCAAACCCACTGGCTACAGGTTATCTACAAGTCTCTGCTAGGTAAAGCCCCGCCTTATAAAGCCCCGCCTCAGCTCACTGGTCACCATAGCAGCACCCACTCGTAGCATGCGCTCCAGCAGGTATATCTCACTGGTCACCCCCAAAGCCAATTCCTCCTTTGGCTGCCATTCCTTCCAGTTCTCTGCTGCCAATGACTGGAACGAACTGCAAAAATCACTGAAGCTGGAGACTCATATCTCCCTCACTAACTTCAAGCACCAGCTGTCGGAGCAGCTCACAGATCACTGTACCTGCACATAGCCCATACTGTTTTATTTATTTATTTTGCTCCTTTGCACCCCAGTATCTCTACTTGCACATTCATCCTCTGCACATCTATCACTCCAGTGTTTAATTGCTATACTGTAATTATTTCACCACTACGGCCTATTTATTGCCTTATCCTACCTCATTTGCACACACTGTATAAAGACCTTTTTCTACTGTATTATTGACTATGTTTGTTTATTCCATGTGTAACTCTGTTGTTTGTGTCGCACTGCTTTGCGTTATCTTGGCCAGGTCACAGTTGTAAATGAGAGATTGTTTTTCACTAGCCTCCAGGGTTAAATAAATGTCAAATAAATTTTTTTTGTCAACCGTCATGGTCAAAACATATTGATACGGTACGGTAGTAGCTAAGATAGGGAGAAGTCCATCCATAATAAAGCGCTGCTCTGCATTCTTAACTACACTATCAACAAGGCACCTCCTACAAGCCCTGGTTTTGTCGCACCTGGACTACTGTTCAGTCGTGTGGCCAGGTGCCACAAAGAGGGACTTGGGAAAATTGCATTTGGCTCAGAACAGGGCAGCACGGCTGGCCCTTAAAAGGACAGGGAGAGCTAACATTTAATGACATGCATGTCAATCTCTCATGGCTCAAAGTGGGAGATATTGACTTCCTCATTACTTGTTTTTGTGAGAGGTGTTGACAAGCTGAAGGTACTGAGCTGTCTGTTTAAAATACTAGCACACAGCTTGGACACCCATGCATGCCACCAGAGGTCTCTTCACAGTCCCCAAGTCCAGAAGACTATGGGAGGCGCACAGTACTACATAGACCCATGACTACATGGAACTCTCTTCCACATCAGGTAACTGATGCAAGCAGTAGAATCAGATTTTAAAAGCAAGTAAAAATACACCTTATGGAACAGCGGGGACTGTTAAGTAACACAAACATAGGCACAGATGCATGCATGCATGCATGCATGCATGCATGCATACATACACGATAACATGCGCACTATACACACGTGTACACACGGATTTTGCGTTGTGGCGTATGGGCCTGAGGGCACACACTTTGTGTTGTGAATTCTGTGATGAATGTATTGTAAAGTAGTTTTTTTTGAAATTGTATAACTGCCTTAATTTTGTCGGACACAGCTAATGGGGATCCATAGTAAATACAATACAAAAAAATAAGTACATTGTCCAGTAAAGGTTGGTGTTTGAAACCAGCTTGGAATCGAAGAAAGCACTGGAACCATGGCAAATTCAGTGGGATCTCATGTTTTGCAAACACACGGTTTGAGAAATCAATTGATCAATCTACGCTTTTGATAAAGTGATACGCATCGGCACAGTGCTTCGAATTTAACTGCTTAGCGATTTCGCATGCCTCAGAGGTCCGGTATCAAACGTAACATCACTAGCGCACATTTCAATGGGGCAGAAGTCTGTATATTGTTGTAATTGTGGATGGACAGATAGCTAGCAACATTGACAAACTGCCATGTGGGTAAACATAAGTGACTCGTTTCATCTTGTTCCTGATACCATGTCTTTTATTTTTACTGATTTCATGTCAATGAAATGGCTAAAATTCGCTATCTAACCAACATGAAGTGCTCATTGTGCAATTGTAGTTGTTTTCAATAAACATTGAAGATGAAATATAGTTAACATGTTATCAACAATATAAGCCAACCCTGTCTGTTTTGCCCCATATTTCTGACCGAGTTTTGGTAAGAGCCCCAAAGCTTGCTTTAAGCGTTAAAGGAAAAATCCATCAAATTCCTATGATGTAATTTCATATTTTACAGTGTTGAATAACATTTAATATTTGAACTATATATTTTTTAAATTACACATTTCTCATGGTAGAAATATGGCAAAAATATGATCAATGACTCATTCGAGAGAAGACAACCTCTCGTGTTATGACATCGGACACTATTGAAATCTGACGTGTGATAGATGTTTTCACGATTGAAAAGTCGTATTCCTATTAACTTCAAGTGTAGTGAGTGACTTTATCGTAATGCTACCTCATTTCCGGACAAATATTTGCCTGCTTGAACAGCAATAGCTCAGATAAACATGAAATGACCCCGGTAATTGATCGAACATCGCTCAGAGCCTCCCGAGTTGCGCAGCCGACTAAAGCACTGCATCGCAGTGCTAGAGGCATCACTACAGACCCGGGTTCGATCCCAGGCTATGTCGCAGCAGGCTGCGACCGGGAGACCCATGAGGCGTTGTACAATTGGCCCAGCGTCATCCAGGTTAGGGGAGCGTTTGGCCGGACGGGGATGTCCTTCTCCCATCGCACTCTAGCGACCTCCTTGTGGTGGGCCGGTGACTTCGGTCGCCAGTTGTACGATGTATCCTCCAACACGTTGGTGTGGCTGGCTTCCGGGTTAAGCGAGAAGTGTGTGAAGACGCAGTGGAGCTTGGCAAGGTCGTGTTTCGGAGGACGCATGGCTCTCAACCTTTGCCTCTCCGGAGTCCAAACGTGAGTAGCAGTGATGGGACAAGACTGTAACTACCAATTGGATATCTCGAAATTGGGGATAAAAGTACCAAAATGAAATAAAGAACCGCTAAGAGATGCACAAAAACAATATAACATTCAAAATGGGTGAATCTTTCCTTTTTAACACGCATCGCTTGCGGTACAGTTTTGGAAACATAAGGAACGTGTCTTTCATATCAGCGTGAAATAATGATCAAGTTTAATGACTACACATCTTTATAGGGTTAGGGTTCTTGCAAAGCCATATGTTACAGTGCTTGTTTACAGAAAACAGACGGAAGACCACTAATTAGCACAGGTAGTCCACTCTATCTGCATCTCCGAACTCCAGTATGTAAACGGAAGAGGTCGGACAGACTCAACAAAACTTGTCACTGAAGCATACTGTCAGTTGCAACCAATGTTCCATCTAAGCTGCGCAGCTCCCCGGGACTGCCGTGCAGAAGAAATATTAGCCCATGCAGAGAAGCACGAGATTGAACTCTACTCGACTTTCTAGTTTTCCCCTTTAGTTAACACTATCAATGTTTCCTTCAACTGTGGAAATTGCCAATATTAAGCCACTTTCAATGCAACATACCAAAACAAACTATGCAAAACTAACTATGAAAGAGATTTTCTTGTAGGCGGAACACACCGGAGTAGGATTGTATTACATTGACATGCACAACTCAGCCCATACTCTACCAACCAGTGTGGCATAACCAATCAGAGCTGCAGTATCCCTATATGCAAATAGACCATTGCAATATATGGATCTGTGCCATTCACTTTGAACTGGACTGTGTTTACAGCATGAGTGGTTGTGAGTATATGCGCTTGTTTTGAGATCAAAGCGAGAGCTACATGTAGCCAAATGTGCACATTTCTTCATATTCTTTGCTAGTAGAGGGAACATTGGCTGCAACTGTGTTTCAAACCAGTTAAAACAGTGTACAGTAAGTGTGTATTTTTTGCATTTGTGAAATCATTTTGATTTGATATGAGGGTAGAGGGATTTATGTTTCTAGAACCGTACCGCAGTTGAGAATCGAATCACGTTAAGATGGAGTATTTGGCTGTTTTGGCTTCCTGTAAGGTACTTGGACTATAACGAGCAATGTTAGGCTCCTTTAGTCCCTTATTACTATAACCTACTGCCGCCACCCTTGCAGAAAAATATTGCGGTTTTGAAACAGCAGTAAAAGTGCAGTAATTGCTATCGACTATGGTATTTTGGACGCAGTAATTGCAGAATTAATCATCATTACATGTAACTGCAGTTATACTTTAAAATTAAAATTACTGCCGTAAAAAAAAATATTTTGGATGCAGTATTTTCGGCATACTGCATTTATACTGCACTCTGACTGCAGTCTTTTTTTCGTGAGGGCAGACTTTGGATTACACCTAATGATCTGTATACACTGAGTGTACAAAACATTTGGATCACCTGTTCTTTCCATGACATAGACTGACCAGGTGAAAGCTATGATCCTTTATTGATGTCACCTGTTAAATCCACTTCAGTCAGTATAAATGAAGGGAAGGAGACCGGTTAAAACAGGATTTGAGACAATTGAGACGTGTGTGTGTGTGTGTGTGTGTGTGTGTGTGTGTGTGTGTGCCAGCCATTCAGAGGGTGAATGGGCAATTCTTTTAATGACTTTTGAATGGGGTATGGTAGTAGGTGCCAGGGGCACCGGTTTGAGTGTGTCAAGAACTGCAATGCTGCTTGGTTTTTCACGCTCAACTGTTTCCCGTGTGTATCAAGAATTGTCAACCACCCAAGGACATCCAGACAACTTGACAGAACTGTGGGAAGCATTGGAGTCAACATGGGCCATTATCCCAGTGGAATGCTTTCGACTCCTTGTAGTCCATGCCCCGGCAAATTACGGCTGTTCTGAGTGCAAAAGGGCGTGCAACTCAATATTAGGAAGGTGTTTCTAATGTTTTGTACACTCAGTATATATAAATCGTGTGTGTGTGTGTGTGTATATCTCACACACACACACATCATTGATTACACCCCATCCCCCTCTCTCGCCCCTACAAGGTAGACTTTTTTTTGTAACATGACAATGTATTTCCTCCAAAGGTTTATGAGCTGTGTGACACGGAGAAGAAAGGCTACCTGAACAGAGAAGACTTAAAAATGGCGGTGGTCATGCTGTTTGGATATAAACCATCAAAGGTAGTGGAAACTAGATGGTATCATAGACTTAGATAGCCATTGTATCTGTTCCGTTATGGCATCTGAGAGCATGGGCAGCGCCATTGAGGCCATATCCATCTGGAAGTAGTTGCTTTTCTTATCCTACCACTTCTATGAGCTGGCAAACAAACTGAAAGGGTGCACGATTTGTTCACAAATGGGGGGGGAAAAAATGGCACCACCATCTAACCCTAGATATACACCACTATCCCCAACAAACTCCCCACTTCTACCCACTACTTTGGCCCCTTCTCTCAAACCCCCTGTTGTTCCTCTGCACTAAAATCTCTGACACACAAACACTTCTCTGCTGCTGCTGCTACTACCAGACAAATCTTCTGGGATTTCCTTTCCATCTGTGCGGTACAATTAATGACCAAAGCAATAAACTCCAAGAGGCAAACCTCCTTAAAGCACATTGTTCCGTTCACTTTGTACTGGCCTGGTACTCACAGGGATCCTCTCAGGTTCCCTCACCCTTTGCCCACCATCCTCTACTTCCCTTACTGTTTCAGCATATGACACTTTCTGCACTGCTCTCACCCTGGCAACCTCAACCTGTCTCACTCGCACAGGACATTTCTGATCCCCAGCAACATGGTCACCCCCAGAATTGAAACACAATTCACCCCCACAATTAAAACACACTTCTACCACCGAAACTACACACTCCTTTGTCCCATGCCCTCATGCACACTTCTCAATCCTCAAAATCTTTCTCCTACATACTGGTGCAACATAACCATAAGCTTGGCACCTGAAACACTGTAGTGGGTTTGGGGGGGGAAAAAGCTCTTACTGGGTACCTGACATATCCTAGTATGACTTTATCAGGTAAACAGTCTCTTCAGTCTCACGCGAGTTAACAATATCCAGCTTTTCCCTCCACCCAGCAAAATACCACAAATGGGTCGGCCAAAAGACATGAATCCACTATCTCCACAAATATATTACTCCCACTGGCTCAAACATCTCTGGCATTGTCCTGATCGTTGTGGTGAATCTTGGAAATCTTCAACCAACCTGTCGCTGCAGGTACTTCCTCACTTTTGTCAGGTTTGATCTCTGAGTTCTCACTAACCGCCTCCATCTCGGGGTTTTCAGGAGAGGAGCTTGTAACCAGCACTCCTGTTGTTGATTCATAAGTGAAATTACTAGGCTTGTATTCGGTAGACGTTGGTTTGTACCGTTCGTTCTTAGCTCCATTCTTTCTCCCTCGCTTAATCCTTCCCACATTCTGTATTGTTTTTGAATGAGCTTCAAGCTTATATAATCAAACTCATGAAAGTGCGGTCATATAAGAGAGAGAGACAATTATATTTGTGTATTGATTTGTTCATATCCGATGGCTTCTATCAACATATTTGATGCTCAAGGAGTAAGAAACATTACTGAAAGTTGAACTCCTGTGTGGCAACCCAATGTGTATGGGCTACCCTTTTCGCATGGGGCCCTTTGTTAGCAAAGTTCCGTGGCCCCCATAGTGACAAATGACGTTGTGTTGCTCTACTTGGCTATGTGGTTTTATATTGTATAGACTTTAACCAACTTGTTAATACATTCTCATTTTAGATAGCAAGTCAGCCAGTTTAAATAAGGTATAAACAACAAGTATGTGGCTAGCTAGAAAAACAAGGTAGGTAGTATGTAGTGTGTTAATAACAAAGACTGCGCTACCATAATACAATGCGCCACCCAGACAGTGGTTGTTGATAGTGTGCCTTACATGGCTACACACTGTTGTATTGCTAGCTGATGTATCTAGTTATTAAAAGTAGTTAAACCTACACCCCGGGTTGTCATTGATCAATCTAGCTAATCAGTTAGCTAGCTAACGTTAGCCATCATCAAGCAGGTGCACAAGATAAGATCATGCCACTGTAGCTACGTAGGGTAGCCACGCATCAAAACAACATAGTTCTTCACTATGGGGGTGACAGAACCTTGCTAACAAAGGTCCCTGTGCGAAAAGGGTAACCAGTGCTCATTGGGTTGCCACAGCTGCAGCCTTGATAGCATGCCGGTAAGAACCCGTTAGTTAGATGCCGTTTGGTGTGTGTTAGATTTTTTTTACTTTACATTGCCAGCCAGTACTTTTTTGAAAAAAATTTATATAGATATAGATAGATAGATAGAGATATATATATATATATATATATATATATATATATATACACACACACACACACACACACACACACACACACACACACACACACACACACACACACACATATACTTTTTTTTGTAGACCGTTAAGGTATCGAAAGTGAGACGGCTGGTGGGAGTTGTAGTTCTAATGAAACAGTGGTACTGTAACTTTTTGGCTTCATGCTTCTTGGCCATCAACTATGTTGAAAACCGGCATATGGTAACACGGAAACACGTATACATTTTTATATATATCTTATATGACTGTGGTTTCATGAATTTGACGATGAAAATGTTAAGCCAATTCTTAGCCTACAAAACGACACAACCGGAAGTACCACTTTCATACCGTATAGACCCCATGTACAGTTGTGCTAGCTCTGGTCCATCGCACGAAGACAACGAGTTGCCTCGTGTCACGCAATGGACCAGAGCTACAGTTGTGTGGTTGTATCCAGCATAGTTCAAATTGAATTTGAGGAGCAGTGAAGCAATGCTCATTTCATTCCACAAGATGGGGCCGTTGTACTGTTTTATCTAAAAAGTATTCTCTAACCTTTCTTTGTGACCTAGCTAATTTGCATGATAATCACCTCACAAAAACTACACTGATAAATATCAAATGGGATCTCTTAATAATTTTTCTATCACTTAAATTAAAATAGATGACATTTCCTCAGCCATCTATCGGGTCAGTCTTTAATTTCCTTGTGCTTGTATGTTGCAGTCTGAAACCAACATGTTAATGGATCAAGCCCAGGCAAAAGATTCACCAGGTAAGTCTGACAGGACCAGGAACCGTTCTCAGTTCTCCAACAAGCACAATGCTGTTGTGACAGAATGAGTACATATTACTGTGTGTCTGTGTGTGTCATACGAGCACTCAGAAATGAGAAAATATGTACACCATCTGCAATTTTAGCTCATACTGTATATCCTTGATGTGTCGATTTATGTAAATATGATAGTGACTCAATCTTCCCACATCCAGTCGTGCTGAACTGGAGCACTCCATATATATGTGTGTGTGTGTGTGTGTGTGTGTGTGTGTGTGTGTGTTAATGAACAAGTGGAAGATATAGCCACAGGACATAGCCTCTGAACAGCCATCGCAGACCGTATTTAATTTGAGAACGAGTGGCTCAACCTCTCTCTCTCACTCACTCACACACAGACATACACGAGTGCCTGCCTGCAGCTATCCTCTGACAGCCTCAATGGCTTTTTTAGATTAATTTATAGCGTGCCCGCAGTTTAGACGTCATTACAGTTTCATACGCTGTTCATCACAGTACCACTTATGGCCACGACAGGCAGCCCTCCAACTGAGACGCAAAGTAGGGGGACCCATGCTGATGTGTAAGCACACACACACACACACACAGCAAAACATCCACCGCGCAGCATTTAGCTGCTATCTTCATTTAAAATGGGATGGTGGAAGACAAAACCAAACAAAGCAACCTATTCAGTGTATCATTCCAATCCATCCTGGTGAAATGGAAAGAAACGAGATAAAACAAGAGGGAACGCTTGATTTAGATTGGGTGTAATCGTTTTACACATTTCCAGTAATTAAAAGAATGCCTCACAAAAGGCTTGCGGTGTAATTGTTATTGTGACTACATGCGGCCAACGCTTTAACTGGGGGCTTCTTGACATGCAGATGGGAGGGGGATAGAGAGAGTGGAGATGAGAAGGTGGCTGACTAGACAGATACGGGGCTATTGAAGGAAGATGTTAAACGGTTAAAGATTAGGAAGTCATTTCTCTTTTGTTTTTAAAGCCAGGAGCAAAATTTTAATCTGTAAATTGCCCAGTAAGAGAGAGAAAACGAGGGAGGGGATTGAGGATAAGGGGGGTGACGGGAAAGAGGGAGGGAAGAGAGAGAATTTAGATAGTGGCATGGTTGATGCAATTAAATATTTCACCATCCGTTAAATTTGTCTGGGAGAGAGTGGGAAAAGAGTGGAATAGAGAGAGAGCAATGAATTAAACAGCTCCTCTGAATGTGGTATGATTAGTAAATTGGTGGTGATGGTGGGAAGAGAAAAGAGTGGGTGGCTAACTAGAGGGAGAGATCGAGAATGTGTGTGGCTGGCTAAGAGTGAATGGGGCCAGGCAGTGTGGGTGTGGGCTTGGCTAGACTGTCTCTCTCTCTGGATCATTTAAAGCACAGCCCCTCATAGGGGTTAAACAGAGGCCTTTGGCAAGATTCCGCCTGCCCTGATCGATTCCGCCTGCCCTGATCTTAGGTTGCATGCTTATGTGCTACTACACGAAAAGCAGACACATAGTGCCTTCAATTTTTGCCATATGATATTTTTTTTGTGGTGTTGCTAAAGTAAGGAACCTATCAACTCTAGGCTACTAGCACTATGCTATGGCACACTGGCTGGCTAGCTAGTAACACTAGCTAACTGGATAAACAGCAGTTAGCTTTAGAATGTTAACGTTAACTCTGCTTTAAATCACAATTTGCAGATTACAGCTGACAAGCTATATCTATTGACTGAGCTAGCTGAGAAACAGTTTAGCTAAAGGTTTTGAGCTGCCAACGAAATCTTAACTGTTTTTGTTTACCATTACTAACTAATTTTCTGCTGATGATGCCATTTTCTTACCCGAACACTTTCGAGCTATTAACCTTTTGCGAGATACGAGCATCATCTAACTCCGTTTAGGAGCCTGAGATCGCTTATCTACTAAGGGAGTCCTGCTCTAGCCTATGACAGTGTTGTCTTATGCATTGTTGTGTTACATGTGGAACCCGAGTATGCCTACTAGGTTAGGTCTAATGTCTAGCCTAGGACTATTATGTTTATTTGGAAATACGTTTTCAAACTTTTCTTGTGTTGTCCTCTGAGTGGTTGTATTGTTTGAAATTGTCAAATAAATCTATCTATCCCTATAGGAAGTCCTGTAGGACGTTTTAGCCTCCACCTCCCCTTCTCTCTCTCACCCCTAACTGGTGTTCTAAGTATAGGGGACATGAGTCAGGCTCATGGTCTTGTGATGAGGTAGCCCTGCCTGCAACTTCAAAATCAGTGTCCCCCTCAGCACAAAATAATTTCATCTTGGTCTAATGGTCAAGACGTTGGTCTGGGGGAGACCCGCATGCGTGAAGTACTCTGTTAGCTAGGCACGGTTGCTGGGTACGCTTGCCATGTGGTCAGTCATAGTCACAGATCTTTGGTAGGGGCCACCGTGCGGCTAACAGAATCAGATTCAAAACACACACACACACACACACGACACCCTCCCTAATCCAAACACACCTCTATTCTTCCCTTCCTGTGAAAGCTTGGCACTGCTCTTTCCAGTTCTCCCTCTTTTGCGCTCGCTCTCTCTTGCTCTCTCTCTCGCTCGCTCTATTCTCCCCAGCTCTGGCTCTTTTTCTCCACCTTGTTTTGAAGCCCTGAGCGAGACTTGTGCTGAAGAAGCCCCCACACAGCACGCTTTCATTAATTGCCAGACACTGACATTTGTATGTGTGCGTGCATTTGTAAGGTGATATGTTTGTTACTGTTACCACCATGTAAAGGAAGACTATCTTTATTTATCTCCCTCTTTCGCTTTCCATCACCCCCCCCCCCAAATCTCTCTCTAGGGGTGTGTATAGAGATGTTTGCGTGTCTCATGGGGAGGAAGTTGTCATCAGATGACCACTACCAGAAAACCAGACAGATCTTCAACACCTTTGACGTGAACTGTATGTACTGTACACCCCCTCCATCTCTCTCTTACTCCCATCTCTCTATCACTCATTCTCTGTTCCTCCATCTATCCATCTATCTCCACCCCTTCTCTCTATCCCCCTTTCTTTCTCTTTGTTGCCCATACTCTTTGGCTTTTCTTTCGCCAGAAGAGGGTGCTCTAGGCCTTCACGTGCGCGCACACACACACACACACACACACACACACACACACACACACACACAGCCTTCTGAAAGTATTCAGACCCCTTGACTTTTTCCACATTTTGTTACAATACAGCCTTATTCTAAAATTGATTAAATACATGTTTTTCCTCACCAATCTACACACAATACCCCATAATGACAAAGTGAAAACAGGCTTTTAGAATTTTTTGCAGATGTATAGAAAATGATAAACATATACCTTATTTACATAAGTATTCAAACCCTTTGCTATGAGACTCGAAATTGAACTCAGGTCCATCCTGTTTCCATTGATCATCCTTGAGATGCTTCTACAGCTTGGGAGTCCACCTGTGGCAAATTCAATTGATTGGACATGATTTGGAAAGGCACACACCTGTCTATATAAGGTCTCACAGTTGACAGTGCATGTCAGAGCAAAACCCAAGCCATGAGGTCGACAGAATTGTCCGTAGACACAATCCTGTCGAGGCACAGATCTGGGGAAGGGCACCAACAAATTTCTGCACCATTGAATATTCCCAAGGACGCAGTGGCCTCCATCATTCTTAAATGGAAGAAGTTTGGAACCACCAAGAATCTTCCTAGAGCTGGCCGCCCGGCCAAACTGAACAATCGGGGGATAAGGGCCTTGGTCAGGGAGGTGACCAAGACCCGATGGTCACTCTGACAGAGCTCTAGAGTTCCTCTGTGAAGATGGGAGAACCTTCTCGAAGGACAACCATCTCTGCAGCATTTCACCAATAAGGCCTTTATGGTAGAGTGGCCAGACGGAAGCCACTCCTCAGTAAAAGGCACATGGCAGCCCGCTTTGAGTTTGCCAAAAGCCCCTAAAGACTCTCAGACCATGACAAATCAGATTCTCTGATTCAGGCAAAATTGAACACTTTTGCATGAATGCCAAGAGTCACGTCTGTAGGAAACCTGGCACCATCCCTACGGTGAAGCATGGTGGTGGCTGTGGGGATGTTTTTCAGCGGCATGGACTGGGAGACTAGTCAGAATCGAGGCGAAGATGAACGGAGCAATGTTCAGAGAGATCCTTGATGAAAACCTGCTCCAGAGTGTTCAGTACCTCAGACTGGGGCGAATGTTCACCTTCCAACAACCCTAAGCACACATCCAAGACAATGCAGGGACTTGGGACAAGCCTCTGAATGTCGTTGAGTGGCAGCCTTATTCAATTTTACAATAACCATGTGATGTAATGTAACAAAATGTGGAAAGTCAAGGGTTCTGAATACTTTCCGAATGCGCTGTGTACACACACACACACACACACCACACACACACACACACACTTCCTCTGCAAATAGTTCCCTTTGTATCTAAACTGAAAAACAGAACACTGAAATTAATCCTCCGGTGTGTGTGTGCACTCTGTAGAAGATCATTCTTGCTCTTTGTTCCGACAGTTGTTTTCTGGGTGTTCCATTGGAAAGCATGAGTATAATTCACTAATTTAACATTTTTTGGCAGAGTTTTATATCCGCAGGGGAGTGTGTGTGTCAGGTGACTGTGATGATTAACTCTGTAGTAAATGGCCCAGGGACTGTCTTCATTAACCCTCTCACCCGCCATTACAGACGAAGACCTTTGTGTGTGACACGGCTGGTTTCTTTAATGGCTGCCTGAAACTGCATCCTCAAAGCATGTTTTATGGTGTGATGCTAGACACTGTGTCTGTGTGTGCGCACTGCACACGTGTGTGTGTGTGTGTGTGTGTGCGCGCACTGCGTGTGTGTGATTCATGACACTGCTCTACTGCATTAATAGTTAATTGGCTCTTTTGACAACAGCATGATAATAATTGGGGTCTGGAATAATAGTGTGTTCACACACAAACTCAGCAAAAAAAGAAACATAGATCTTCATTGTAAAGGGTTTAAACACTGTTTCCCATGCTTGTTCAATGAACCATAAACAATTAATGGACATGCACCTGTGGAACTGTTAAGACACTAACAGCTTACAGACGGTAGGCAATTAAGGTCACAGTTATAAAAACTTAGGACACTAAAGAGGCCTTTTAACTGACTCTGAAAAAGACCAAAAGAAAGATTCCCAGGGTCCCTGCTCATCTGCGTGAACGTGCCTTAGGCATGCTGCAAGGAGGCATGAGGACTGCAGATGTGGCTAGGGCAATAAATTGCAATGTCCTTACTGTAAAACGCCTAAGACAGGGCTACAGGGAGACAGGACGGACAGCTGATCGTCCTCACAGTGGCAGACCACGTGTAACAACACCTTCACAGGATCTGTACATCCGAACATCACACCTGCGGGACAGGTACAGGATGGCAACAACAACTGCCTGAGTTACACCAGGAACGCATAATCCTTCCATCAGTGCTCAGACTGTCCGCAATGGGCTGAGAGAGGCTGGACTGAGGGCTTGTAGGCCTGTTGTAAGGCAGGTCCTCACCAGACATCACCGGCAACAACGTCGCCTATGGGCACTAACCCACCGTCGCTGGACCAGACAGGACTGGCAAAAAGTGCTCTTCACTGACAAGTCACGGTTTTGTCTCACCAGGGGTGATGGTCGGATTCGGCGAAGGAATGAGCGTTACACCGAGGCCTGTACTCTGGAGCGGGATCGATTTGGAGGTGTAGGGTCCGACATGGTCTGTTACAGGAAAGACATCCTCCTCCCTCATGTGCTACCCTTCCTGCAGGCTCATCCTGAAATGACCCTCCAGCATGACAATGCCACCAGCCATACTGCTCGTTCTGTGCGTGATTTACTGCAAGACAGGAATGTCAGTGTTCTTCCATGGCCAGCGAAGAGCCCGGGTCTCAATCCCATTGAGCACGTCTGGGACCTGTTGGATCGGAGGGTGAGGGCTAGGGCCATTCCCCCCCAGAAATGTCCGGGACCTTGCAGGTGCCTTGGTGGAAGAGTGGGGTAACATCTCACAGCAAGAACTGGCAAATCTGGTGCAGTCCAGGAGGAGGAGATGCACTGCAGTACTTAATGCAGCTGGTGGATACATCAGATACTGACTGTTACTTTTGATTTTGACCCCCCCCCCCCCCCCTTTGTTCAGGGACACATTATTCATTTTCTGTTAGTCACATGTCTGTGGAACTTCTTCAGTTTATGTCTCAGATGTTGACTCTTATGTTCATACAAATATTTACACATGTTAAGTTTGCTGAAAATAAACACAGTTGACAAGAGAGGACATTTCTTATTTTGCTGAGTTTATATACTGTATATACACACCCACTCATCATGTATGTATGTGCCTCACTATTATAACTTTATATGCCTTCATAAAGTATTCACACCCCTTGCCTCGCAGAAAAGGGCACCTATTCTCTTTGAGCATTGTAAAGTTCTACATTACACTTTGCATGGTGTATCAATACACCCAGTCACTACAAAGATACAGGCGTCCTTCCTAACTCAGTTGCCGGAGAGGAAGGAAACCGCTCAGAGATTTCACCATGAGGCCAATGGTGACTTTAAAACAGTTTACAGTATCATGGCTGTAATAGGTGGAAACTGAGGATGGATCAACAACATTGTAGTTACTCCACAATACTAAGCTAACCACAGAGATGCATACAAAGCTCTCCCTCACCCTCCATTTGGCAAATCTGACCATATCTCCATCCTCTTAATTCCTGTTTACAATCAAAAACTCAAACAGGAAGTACCAGTGATGCGCTCAATATGGAAGTAGTCAGATGAAGCGGACACTAAGCTTCAGGACTGTTTCGCTAGCACAGATTGGAATATGTTCCGGGATTTATCCGATGGCATTGAGTAGTTTACCACATCAGTCACCGGCTTCATTAATAAGTGCATTGACTACGTCATTCCCGCTGTGACCGCACGTACTAACCAAAAGCCATGGATTACAGGCAACATCCACACTGATCTAAAGGGTAGAGCTGCCGCTTTCAAGAAGCGGGACACAAATTTGGACGCTTATAAGAAATCCCGCTATGCCCTCTGACAAACCATAAAACAGGCAAAGTGTCAATACAGGCCTAAGATCAAATCCTACTACACCAGCTCTGACGCTCGTCGAATGTGGCAGGGCTTGCAAACTATCACGGATTACAAAGGGAACCCCAGCTGCGAGCTGCGCAGTGACGCAAACCTACCAGATGAGCTAAATGCCTTCTATGCTCGCTTTGAGGCAAACACTGAACCATGCATGAGAGCATCAGCTGTTCTGGATGATTGTGTGATCACGCTCTCTGTAGCCGGTGTGAGACCTTTTTAAACAGCTTAACATTCACAAGGCCGCAGAGCCAGACAGATTACCAGGACGCATACTCCGAGCACGCGCGGACCAACTGTCAGGTGTCTTCACTGACATTTTCAACCTCTGCCTGACCCAGTCTAATATCTACATGTTTCAAGCAAACTATCATAGTCCCTGTGCCCCACAAAACCAAGGCAACATGTCTAAATTATTAATGTCCCGTAGCACTCATATCTATAGCCATAAAATGCTTTGAAAGGATGGTCATGGCTCACATCAACGTCATCATCCCAGACACCCCAGACCCACTTCAATTCACATGCTGCCCCAACATATCCACAGATGACACCATCTCTTATTGCACTCCACACTGCCTTTTCCCACCTGGACAAAAGGAACACCTACGTGAGAATGCTGTTCATTGACTACAGCTCAGTGTTCAACACAGCCGTGCCCAGAAAGCTCATCACTAAACTAAGGACCGTGGGATTAAACACCTCCCTCTTAACCTCCCACCTACTCAACAGCCAGTTGAATCCTGTGGCGCGTTATTCAAATCCTTAGATATGCTATTACTTCAATTTTTCAAAAATATGACTATTTTACACCATTTTAAAGATAAGACTCTCGTTAATCTAACCACACTGTCCGACTTCAAAAAGGCTTTACAACGAAAGCAAAACATTAGATTATATCAGCAGAGTACCCAGCCAGAAATAATCAGACACCCATTTTTCAAGCTAGCATATGTCACATAAACCCAAACCACAGCTAAATGTAGCACTAACCTTTGATGATCTTCATCAGATGACAACCCTAGGACATTATGTTATACAATACATGCACGTTTTGTTGAATCAAGTTCATATTTATATCAAAAAACAGCTTTTTACATTAGCATGTGACTAGCATGTGACTAGCATTCCCACCGAACACTGCCGGTGAATTTACTAAATTACTCACGATAAACGTTCACAAAAAGCATAACAATTATTTTAAGAATTATAGATACAGAACTCCTCTATGCACTCGATATGTCCGATTTTAAAATAGCTTTTCGGTGAAAGCACATTTTTAAATATTCTCAGTAGATAGCCCGGCATCACAGGGCTAGCCATTTAGACACCCAGCAGGTTTAGCACTCATCAAAGTCAGATTTACTATAAGAAAAATTTTCTTACCTTTGTTGTCTTCGTCAGAATGCACTCCCAGGACTTCTACTTCAATAACAAATGTTGGTTTGGTCCAAAATAATCCATCGTTATATCCAAACAGCGGCGTTTTGTTCGTGCGTTCTAGACACTATCCTAAAGGCTAAATAAGGGTGACAAGCATGGCGCAATACGTGACAAAAGAATTCTAAATATTCCATTACCATACTTCGAAGCATGTCAACCGCTGTTTAAAATCCATTTTTATGCCATTTTTCTCATAAAAAAGCGATAATATTCCGACCGGGAATCTGCGTTTAGATAAACAGACAAAGGAAAACACAGCATTCGGTCGAAGCGGGCACGCCCCTAAGCCCATAGTACTCCGAGTGGCCACTTGCCAAAAGCGATAAAGTGTTTCAGCCAGAGCCTGCCTCGATATCGTTCAACGTTTTCCCGGGCTCTGAGACCCTATGGAAGACGTAGGAAGTGTCACGTTATTGCACAGATCCTGAGTCTTCAATAAAAAGAGCCAAGATGAAACACTACTTCTCAGACAGGCCACTTCCTGCTTGAAATCATCTCAGGTTTTGGCCTGCCATAGGAGTTCTGTTATACTCACAGACACCATTCAAACAGTTTTAGAAACTTTAGGGTGTTTTCTATCCAAAGCCAATAATTATATGCATATTCTAGTTACTGGGCAGGAGTAGTAACCAGATTAAATCGGGTACGTTTTTTATCCAGCCGTGTCAATACTGCCCCCTAGCCCTAACAGGTTAAATTGGATACTGGACTTTCTGACAGGTCACCCCTAGGTGGTGAGGGTAGGAAAAAATACATCCGCCACGCTGACCCTCAACACGGGGGCCCCTCAGGAGTGCATGCTTAGCCTCCTCCTGTATTCCATGTTCACCCACGACTGTGTAGCCACACACGACTACAACATTAAGTTTGCAGACGACGTGACGGTGGTAGGCCTGAGCACTGACGACGACGAGACGGCCTATAAGGCTGAGGTCAGGGACAACAACAACCTCTCCCTCAAATGACCTGGTCTTGGATTACAGGAAACAGAGGGCCGAGCACACCCCCATTCACATCGAAGGGGCTGTAGTGGAGATGGTCAAGAGCTTCAAGTTCCTCAGTGTCCTAACTAGGGATGCACAATATATCGGTAAGCTTATCTGAATCGGACGATATTAGCTAAAATGACATTCGGCATCGCCCCGATGTCTGTCTAGTTTAACGCCGATGTGCAAAACCGATGTCAAAGCTGAGGTGCACACCTATATAACGTAGGCAGATGACGTAATGGCTCCAGGAAAAATGCAGCGCTACATGTGCAACACAGCATTCCTAACCTAGCCCACAATGTCTGCTGTGTGGATCTATCTTGAAGTTTCAAAGGAAGATAAAAGGCCATATGCAACGTTTGTGCTGTTATTATTTCCCGAGGAGGGGAGAAAGTTAAATCCTAATAACTTATTTGAAAGTGCATCACCCCCACGTTCAGCGACTAAATAAACTAAGCGCACACTTCCAACAAGTTCAAGTCGAGCAGTCACTTGAAGAGTAAGACAATTTAAGCGAGACAGCTGAAAGGCGAAATCTATCAACGCCAAGATAATGGAATTCATTGCCCTTGACAATCAACCGTTCTCTGTTGTGGATGATGTTGGCTTTCGCCGACTGATCGATCACCTTGAGCCCCGGTACACACTACCAAGTAGGCACTATTTTTCAGATGTTTTCCTACCGGAGTTACACAGTATTGTTGAAACTCACATCCATGAGCTACTTGCTATGGGCATCACTGCTATTAGTTTCACGACTGACATTTGGACCAGCGATGTCAGCCCCATGAGCATGTTGAGTCTGCATGCTCAGGAATTTGCTGGTTCTCATACCGCTGCTGCCATTTCAATGGCATTTGAGAACATGTTTGAAACTTGAAACCATGAACACAATCCTAGCTCCATTCGAACAACTGACTCGAGAAATAAACTCATCAACTGCGTCTGCAGCAGACGTTAAACCCTCTGTCATGGCATTGAAACGCCTGCTCAACAAAACTTCCGACACAGACCGTAGGGTTAAAACTTGAAAAAGTACTCTACTAGAGGCTGTGAATAAGCGATTCGGTGGCATTCTCTCTGAGCCTCTTTACTGTGTCGCCACCATGCTCGATGCTAGGTACAAGGACGGCTACTTCGATGCAGACAAGAAACAGGATTTACGTGAAATGTTAGACACAGCTGGACAGGATGGAAACAGCCACAGTGACAGTGCGCACCGAGGAAGAGGACCCACAGACAGACAGACAGCTGAAACTTCACTGCTTGACATCTATGATGAAATCCTGGTTGAGAATGAAATGACTGAACAAATTAATAATGGAATAGCACAGCTGTAAGTGAAAGAACTAGGTTTTGATTGTTTTACTGGTAATGGGGACAAATGTAATTGGCAACAAAAAAACTGTTTGGTGTGTGTGTGTGTGTGTGTGTGTGTGTGTGTGTGTGTGTTTTCAACTATTTAACTGTACTAGAATGCTTAAAAGGTCGCTAAAATGTTGAAATATCGGTACAAGATTTTATGGCAAGGAAAATATTGGAAGTCGGAATCGGCCAATGTCGTCATATCGGTGCATCCCTAGTCCTAACACACCAACACAGTCATGAAGAGGGCACGACAATGCCTCTTTCCCCTCAGGAGGCTGAAAAGATTGTCCCTCAGATCCTCAAAATTATACAGCTGCACCATTGATAGCATCTTGACTGGCTGCATCATCGCTTGTTATGGCAACTGCTCGGCATCCGAACGCAAGGCGCTACAGAGGGTAGTGTGTATGAGCATCCAGGACCTCTATACCAGGCAGTGGCAGAAGAAGGCCCTAAAAAGAGTAAAAGATTCCAGCCACCCAAGTCACTGTCTGTTCTCCCTGCTACCGCACGGCAAGCCGTACTGGACCGCCATGTCTTCGACCAAAAGGCTCCTGAACAGCTTCTACCCCAAAGCTGTTAATCAAATCGCTACCCGGACTTTCAGCTTTTCACCAATACCTACACTACCGTGCAAAGGTTTGGGGTCACTTAGAAATGTCCTTGTTTTTGAAAGAAAAGCTACTTTTTTTGTCCATTTAAAATAACTTAAAATTGATCAGAAATACAGTGTAGACATTGTTAGTGTTGTAAGTGACTATTGTAGCTGGAAACAGCAGATTTTTTTATGGAGTATCTACATAGGCGTACAGAGGCCCATAATCAGCAACCAAGCAATAAAACTGGCCTTCTTCAGATGAGTTGAGTATCCTTCTCCCGGCTAGCCGAAGAAATCCGTCAAGCAATTCCTGGGCTTCAATTACCTCAATTGGCTTGGCCCCTTTGCTGCCGACACGGAGCCCCGCCGATCCATCACGACTGATCTACCAACGTAACCATCCGAAGGGGTTTTTGTCCCAAAGCAAGCACCAATTAGCCTAGAGCTAGCCTGGAGCTAGGCCCATCTCCCGGGTAGCCGAAGAAATCCATCAGATAATTCCTGGGCTTCAATTACCTCAATTGGCCTGGACCCTTTGCTGCCAACACGGA
Organism: Salmo salar; assembly: GCF_965601325.2. Classification (NCBI taxonomy): domain Eukaryota; kingdom Metazoa; phylum Chordata; class Actinopteri; order Salmoniformes; family Salmonidae; genus Salmo; species Salmo salar. The sequence continues at coordinate 46,147,015 of NC_138291.1, forward strand.
GCCCCGCCGATCCATCACGACTGGTCTGCCGACGTAACCGTCCGAGGGTGTTTCTGCTAGCTGTCTGAATTGCCGTGCCTCCAGCTTGCCTAGCTTCTCACTGGACCCTATGATCACTCGGCTACACATGCCTCTCCCTAATGTCAATATGCCTTGTCTATTGCTGCTTTGGTTAGTAATTTTTGTCTTATTTGACTGTAGAGCCTCCAGCCCTTATGTTCCACCCCCCACACATGCGGTGACCACACCTGGCTTAAATAGTGCCTCTAGAGACAACCTCTCTCATCGTCACTCAATGCCTAGGCTTACCTCCATTGTACTCACATCCTACCCTTGTCTGTACATTATGCCTTGAATCTTTTCTTCCGCGCCCAGAAACCTGCTCCTTTTACTCTCTATTCCGAACGCACTAGACGACCAGTTCTTTTAGCCTTTAGCCGTACTCTTATCCTTCTGTTCCTCTCGTGATGTAGAGGTTAACCCAGGCCTGCAGCCCCCAGCATCACTCCCATTCCCCAGGCGCTCTCATTTGTTGACATCTGAAACCGTAATAGCCTTGGTTTCATGCATGTTAACATTAGAAGCCTCCTCCCTAAGTTTGTTTTATTCATTGCTTTAGCACACTCCGCCAACCCGGATGTCCTAGCCTTGTCTGAATCCTGGCTTAGGAAGACCACCAAAAATCCTGAAATTTCCATCCCTAACTATAACATCCGACAAGATAGAACTACCAAAGGGGGCGGAGTTAGCCTGCAGAGTTCTGTCATACTATCCAGGTCTGTGCCCAAACAATTTTAGCTTTTACTTTTAAAAACACACCTTTCCAGAAACAAGTCTCTCACCGCTGCCGCTTGTTTTAGACACCCATCAGCCCCCAGCTGTGCCCTGGACACCATATGTAAATTAATCGCCCCCCATCTATCTTCAGAGTTCATACTGTTAGGTGACCTAAACTGGGACATGCTTAACACCCCGGCCGTCCTACAATCTAAGATAGATGCCCTCAATCTCACACAAATGATCACGGAACCTACCAGGTACAACCTGATATCATCCTGACCAACTTGCCCTCTAAATACACCTCTGCTGTCTTTAACCAGGATCTCAGCGATCACTGCCTCATTGCCTGCATGTTTTATGGGTCCGCAGGTAAACGACCACCCCTCATCACTGTCAAATGCTCCCTAAAACGCGTTAGCGAGCAGGCCTTTCTAATCAACCTGGCCCGGGTATCCTGGAAGGATATTGACCTCATCCCTTCAGTAGAAGATGCCTGGTTGCTGTTCAAATGTGCTTTCCTCTCTATTTTAAATAAGCATGTCCCATTCAAAAAATGCAGAACTAAGAACAGATACAGCCCTTGGTTCATCCCAGACTTGACTGCCCTTGACCAGCACAAAAACATCCTGTGGTGTTCTGCATTAGCATCGAATAGCCCCCGCGATATTAAACTTTTCAGGGAAGTCAGGAACCAATATACACAGTCCGTTAGGAAAGCGAAGGCTAGCTTTTTCAAACAGAATTTTGCTTCCTATAGCACTAATTCCAAAAAGTTTTGGGACACTGTAAAGTCCATGGAGAATAAGAGCACCTCCTCTCAGCTGCCCACTGCACTGAGGATAGGAAACACTGTCACCACCGATAAAGCTACGATAATCGATAATTTCAGTAAACATTTTCCCAAGGCTGGGCTATACTTTCCACCTGGCTACCCCTACCCCAGCCAACATCTCAGCATCCCCTGCAGCAACTTGCCCAAATCCTGCTTCTCCTTCACCCAAATCCAGCTGATGTTCTGAAAGAACTGCAAAATCTGGATCCCTACAAATCAGCTGGGCTAGACAATCTGGACCCTCTCTTTCTAAAATGATCTGCCGAAATTGTTGCAACCTGTATTACTAGCCTATTCAACCTCTCATATCATCTGAGATCCCCAAAGAGGCAAGTAAACCACTGTTCCCGGTAGGCCGTCATTGTAATTAAGAATTTCTTCTTAACTGACTTGCCTAGTTAAAACCTGTTGGGGCTACAGGTTAGCAATGAACCCCGAGTCGGGATTGCTAACAAGGCTGGAAATTCAAAACATCAAAAATCTAATAGTTTCAATTTCTCAAACAATCAACTATTTTACACCATTTAAAAGATAAACATCTCCTTATTCCAACCACATTGTTCGATTTTCAAAGAGGCTTTACGGCAAAAGCATAAAGTTAGATTATGTTAGGACAGTACATAGCCACAAATGTACAAACATCCATTTTCAATTCAAGGTCAGGCGTCACCAAAAGCAGAAACCAGCTAGAATTATGCACTAACCTTTGTCAATCTCCATCAGATGACACTCCTAGGACATTATGTTATACAATACATGCATTTTTTGTTCCATCAAGTTCATATTTATATCCAAAAACAGCATTTTACAGTAGCGTGAAATTCAGATTTTTTTCTTCTCTGAAATGCTTCCGGTGAACATAACAAAATTACTATTCGAAAACATTGGTAAATTATAATATTGTCATTCAAAGAATTATATATTATCATCTCGTAATTGCTACCGAATGGCCAGATCTCAAAATAACTTTACTGGGAAATCACATTTTGCAATAAACGGGGTGGTATGCTAAGAACAATAAGCTATGCTATACAGTTAGCATCATCTAATATCGATAATAACATTGTAAATATCCCCTTACCTTTGATTATCTCCATCAGAAGGCACTGCCAGGAATCCCAGGTCCGGAACAAATGTGGTTTCTTTTGACAAAGTTCATAATTTATGTCCAAATAACACCAAGTAGTTAGCGTTCATTATGCTCCCACAAAACGTGGTGGGGGGTTGTAAAATCACGCCGAAAAGCTAAAAAAACCTAGTAAATAATCTATTTACGTTCGTTCAAACATGTCAAACGTTGTTTAGCATTCATCTTTTGGTCCATTTTTAACGTTAAACATCAGTAATATTTTCACACAACCTATGTCTAGATAAACAATAATGACAAACTCACGCTTCTCAGATTTATGCGCAGGCGCAAAAAAATGAAGTGATGACATGTCAACTTCCTTGCATTCTAATTTGCTCTCTGTTTATCATAGACGCTTCAAACAACTTTATAAAGATCGTTGACATCTAGTGGAAGCCGTAGGTGTTGCGAAATGAATCCTTTCTCACTATGGTATCTATAAAACAATGACACTAAATAGTACAGTCACAAAATTCACATTTTTTTTTTTGATCTATTTTTCACAGGTTTTTGCCTGCAATATGAGTTTTGTTGTACTTACAGACACCATTCAAACTGTTTTAGAAAATTCAGAGTGTTTTCTATCCGAATGTGTTAATAATATGCATATCCTAGCTTCTGAGTTGGTGTAGGAGGCAGTTAAAAATGGGCACATATTTTTTTCAAAATTTCTCAATACTGCCCCCGAGCCCCAACAGGTTAAATAAAAATAAAAACACAAAAATGGAAAAGGCAAGTGGAAGGGGGAGAAAGTAAGGAGCGTTTCTGTCGGCCCTGCATTAAAGACCAAAATTGGTTAAGGAAAATTGTAATAAATAAAAAACGATACCAGTTTCATTTAAGGACCAAAAAATGGACAGCTGTGCCATGCAGATTGCAAAATAGTTGGGAAGAGATTTTCGATGTACCGATTCCATGGCACATTCAAAACTTTAAGGTTTTCAGTTTTAATTATTTTACATTATTCTTGCAACCAAATGATTTTACATACAGTATTTGGGGGATACAACCATCCCAGCTCTGCAGATTTTGCTGCGAGGAGGCAGAGTCTAGATCATTTATTCTGGTACTGTCCATATGTAGCTTGTTTTTGGTCGCAGGTCCAGGAATGGCTGAAGAATTGCAACATTTACCTGGAGCTCTGCAAATAGCTGTCACAAGTGTTGAGAGGAGTAGGCAGGAGGCAGTCGCAGGTTTAGAACTACTGAATTTATTAAAGCACTCATATGCATGCACACACACACACAAAAAAGCGGGACGAAACCCAAAGTGCAAAAATAATAAGTACTCAGGAAATAGTAGGAGAGATTCCTCTCAGGAAAACAAGCAACATTTACAATGACCGACAAAGCAAATGACAGGGAGTGTATATATAGAGTGGGGATTGGAATCAGGTGTGTGTGTGTGTGTGTGTGTGTGTGTGTGTGTGTGTGTGTGTGTGTGTGTGTGTGTGTGTGTGTGGTGTGTGTGTGTGTGTGTGTGTGTGTGTGTGTGTGTGTGTGTGTGTGTGTGTGTGTGTGTGTGTGTGTGTAATGTTGATGAGACAAGTATGGGGTCGATGAGTGAAGGGCGTTTGCTAGCAGCAGGTTCAGCAACCGCTAGAAGGCCGGCAACGCCTGAGCTGGACAGGAGGGGTTGCCAAAGCGAAGGTTGGTGTGATAATAGCACTGCTGGGTGATTTGGAAAGTCATAGTCAATCGATCAATAATACACTTAGCAGAAATGTATCTTTACTTTGCAATCTGTAGAAACTATGACAATAGAAAGGTTCAGAACTTTTGTTAAAATACTCCAAAAACATGCATCCTGTTTGCAACAAGGCACTAAAGTAATACTGCAAAAAATGTGGCAAGCAATTAACTTTTTGTCCTAAATACAGAATGTGTTTGGTTGTCTAGCAATGATCAACAACCAATTTGACAGAGCTTGAAGAATTTTGAAAAGAATAATGGGCAATCCAATTGTGGAAAGCTCTTAAATACCCAGAAAGACTAACAGTTGTAATCGCTGCTAAAGGTTATTCTACAAAGTATTGACTCAGGGGTGTGAATACTTATGCAAATGAGATATTTCTGTATTTCATTTTCAATACATTTGCAGAAAACTCTTAAACTATTTTTCACTTTGTCATTAAAATAAATCTATTTAATCCATTTTGAATTTAGGCTGTAACACAACAAAATGTGTAAGTTCAGGTGTATGAATACCTTCTGAAGGCACTGTAGCTCTATCTCAGACAGACAGGATGTCTCTGTTCCACAGCCAACTCGGCTCTCTTTCTTTCTCTCCCTCGCACTACCACTTCGTGTGTATGTGTGTGCGCCCATGCGTATGTGTGCACATGCATGCCTGTGCGTACGTACACTATGTGTGTTTACTCCTGTGTTTTCTCTTCTCTGCAGGTCGTGGTTTCCTGAAGCTGGAGGACTTTAGAGCAGCCTTCAGTAGAGTGGCTCCTCGTCTGCCTGAGAGGACTGTCCTGGAGGCCTTCAGGTACTGGGGATGGCAATTGATTGGGAAGGGGATGGGAAAGGGTTGGAAATTGGTTGGGAAAATGGATGGAAATGGGAAGAAGGGATGGGGATAGGGTTGGGAAGGAGTTAGGAATGGGTTTAAGTTTCACGTTTCATTAGTAATATATACAGCATACACATGGTATACAACGTCCAACGAAATGCTTGAAGGTTCCCTCTCAATAATGCAGTAAGAAATAATAAAGTAAAAGAATAAAAAGTAAATGGCGCGGTAGAGTAGAATAAAACATTTAGTGTAAATACAGGAAGACACTCAGCAATTTATAGTACAATATTTACATGTGTGTCGGGGACAGGGGGATTGGAGGATAAATCTTTAAATTGTGCGGTATTTAGAAATAAATACAATTCTAGTAGCAAAAGTCGTGTGAGTGATGAACGTACTATATGTGTGTGCCTGAGTGAGTGCATGTATGGTAAGGTACGGAGAGTCAGTGTAGGTGGTCAGTGTTCAGCAGTCTGATGGCTTGTGGATAGAAAATATTTCTGAGCCTGTTGGTCCGATACTTTCTGTCCGACTGTAAGGGAGTGAACAGTCTGTGGCTGGGGTATGTAGGATCCTTGATGATGCTGCGGGACTTCCTCAGGCACAATTTTGAGTAGATGTCATGAATGGGTGGGAGCACGGCCCAAGTGATGTACCGGGCTGTCTTCACAACTCGCTGGAGGGCCTTGCGGTTGTGGGCGGAGCAGGTCCAATACCAGGCAGTGATGCAGCCAGGCAGGACGCTCTAGATGGTGCAGTGGTAGTATTTGGAGAGGAGGCGTGCCGAATTTCTTCAGCTGCCTTAGGAAGTAGAGGTGCTGTTGCGCCCTCTTGACAAGAGTGATAGTGGTGTTGGTACATATCAAGTTCTTAGTGATGCGTACATCGAGGAACTTAAAAACTGCGGACTCTCTCCACTGCATTTTGTTGTTAAAGCCTGAATTTAAAATGTATCAACAGCCTACACAGCCCAAAAATATGCTGTCATGTGGAATTATATATTATTTTAAAACTGAAGTGTCTCCTCAATAAGTATTCAACCCCTTTTGTTATGGCAAGCCCAAAAATGTGCTTAATAAGTTGCATGGACTTACTCTGTGTGCAGTAATAGTGTTTAACATGATTTTTGAAGGACTACCTCATCTCTTTACCCCACACATACACTACCTTTCAAAAGTTTGGGGTCACTTAGAAATGTCCTTATTTTTAATTTTTTTAAGAAAAGCACTTTTTTTGGGGTCCATTTTCAAATATCAAATTGATCAGAAATACAGTGTAGACATTGTTAATGTTGTAAATGACTATTGTAGCTGGAAACAGCTGATCTTCAGTTACTTGGCAAATTGAATAAATAAATAAATGCATCCCGTTTGCAACAAGGCACTAAAGTAATACTGTAAAAAATAAAAAAATGGCAAAGCAATTCACTTTTCTCCAGAATACAAAGTGTTATGTTTAGGAAAAATCCAATACAACACATTACTGAGTACCACTCTCCATATTTTCAGGCATAGTGGTGGCCGCATCAAAAACATGTTTTCATTTTGAATTCAGGCTGTAACACAACAAAATGTGAAATAAGTCAAGGGGTGTGAATACTTTCTGAAGGCACTGTACCTCTTCCCTGTAGGCTGACTCGTCATTGTTAGTGATCAGGCCTACAACCATGGTGTCATCAGAACACTTGATGATGGAGGTGGTGTCATGCTTAGCCTGGCAGTCGTGGGTGAACAGGGAGTACAGCAAAGGGCTGAGGGCGCATGCCTTAGGGGCCCATGTGTTGAGAGTCAGTGTGGAGGGGATTGGGTATGGAAATGTGAAGGAGTTGGTAATGGGTTGGGAAAGGTTTGGGAATGTAAATGGGAAGAAGGGGATAGAAAGGGTTTTTGGGATGGGAAATGGTTTTGGAAAGGGGTTGGGAATGCCATCAGGCTCTCTCTTACTGTAAATCAATGTTGGTAGACATGGCCACTGTGTCCCAAATGGTGGGTTTAGTTGTTCACACAGATGTTCTCAGTCCAGTCAAATACTTAGTATTTATTTAGCTGTGAATTATTTTTAACACATTTTTCTGGTATCATATAAGACATGGCAAAATGTGTAGAATTGCAGGAAATTGGCTTTAAAACTGCTAAAATATATCTCTGCCAAAAATAGGGGTGTGAACAGTTTGGGGTTGCATGGGTTGCGAGGTGGGGGTTTGTTACTATGCCGATAAATGACAATATCCATCCGGACCTTTGCCACCTAGGACATTTACAGTATGTGACCGGACCTTCTCAAATAGTACCCCCTGCCCTACATAGTGCACTACTTGTGACCAGGGCCCGGTTTCCCTAAAGCATATCAAGGCTAAGTTCATTGTAAGAACCTTTTGTAGGAGCATAATTAAATCTCAGATGTTTCCCCAAACCATCGTTACTAAAGTTGCACTTGAAAATGCTTGTTGTTTACGGACTGCCTCAGACCACTCGTCGAACAGCTAAGTGCATCGTTAAATCATTTTTTGCCCTTCCGCATCACTTTATATACAGAAGATCTCGGCTAAACATAATCTCTCTGTGTCCGCCGATAACTACAGAACAAAGTTGACTACAAATACAAAGTTGCCAATGTCTTTGCAATTGTTAAAAATATGCTTCAAATGAAAATCGAGGTGACTGCATTAAAAGACATACAGTATAGGTTAGGCTTATATACACTGCTCAAAAAAATAAAGGTAACACTTAAACAACACTGTGAAATCAAACTGTCCACTTAGGAAGAAACACTGATTGACAATACATTTCACATGCTGTTGTGCAAATGGAATAGACAACAGGTGGAAATTATAGGCAATTAGCAAGACACCCCCAATAAAGGAGTGGTTCTGCAGGTGTGGACCACAGACCACTTCTCAGTTCCTATGCTTCCTGGCTGATGTTTTGGTCACTTTTGAATGCTGGCGGTGCTTTCACTCTAGTGGTAGCATGAGACGGAGTCTACAACCCACACAAGTGGCTCAGGTAGTGCAGCTCATCCAGCATGGCACATCAATGCGAGCTATGGCAAGAAGGTTTGCTGTGTCTGTCAGCGTAGTGTCCAGAGCATGGAGGCACTACCAGGAGACAGGCCAGTACGTCAGGAGACGTGGAGGAGGCCGTAGGAGGGCAACAACCCAGCAGCAGGACCGCTACCACCGCCTTTGTGCAAGGAGGAGCAGGAGAAGCACTGCCAGAGCCCTGCAAAATGACCTCCAGCAGGCCACAAATGTGCATGTGTCTGCTCAAACGGTCAGAAACAGACTCCATGAGGGTGGTATGAGGTTCCGACGTCCACAGGTGGGGGTTGTGCTTACAGCCCAACACCGTGCAGGACGTTTGGCATTTGCCAGAGAACACCAATATTGGAAAATTCGCCACTGGCGCCCTGTGCTCTTCACAGATGAAAGCAGGATCACACTGAGCACGTGACAGACGTGACAGAGTCTGGAGACGCCGTGGAGAGCGTTCTGCTGCCTGCAACATCCTCCAGCATGACCGGTTTGGCGGTGGGTCAGTCATGGTGTGGGGTGGCATTTCTTTGGGGGGCCACACAGCCCTCCATGTGCTCGCCAGAGGTAGCCTGACTGCCATTAGGTACCGAGATGAGATCCTCAGACCCCTTGTGAGACCATATGCTGGTGCGGTTGGCCCTGGGTTCCTCCTAATGCAAGACAATGCTAGACCTCGTGTGGCTGGAGTGTGTCAGCAGTTCCTGCAAGAGGAAGGCATTGATGCTATGGACTGGCCCGCCCGTTCCCCAGACCTGAATCCAATTGAGCACATCTGGGACATTATGTCTCGCTCCATCCACCAACGCCACGTTGCACCACAGACTGTCCAGGAGTTGGCGGATGCTTTAGTCCAGGTCTGGGAGGAGATCCCTCAGGAGACCATCCGCCACCTCATCAGGAGCATGCCCAGGTGTTGTAGGGAGGTCATACAGGCACGTGGCGGCCACACACACTACTGAGCCTAATTTTGACTTGTTTTAATGACATTACATCTAAGTTGGATCAGCCTGTAGTGTGGTTTTCCACTTTAATTTTGAGTGTGACTCCAAATCCAGACCTCCATGGGTTGATAAATTGGATTTCCATTGATTATTTTTGTGTGATTTTGTTGTCAACACATTCAACTATGTAAAGAAAAAAGTATTTAATAAGATTATTTCTTTCATTCAGATCTAGGATGCGTTGTTTAAGTGTTCCCTTTATTTTTTTTGAGCAGTATATTTCAATCATATTGGGATCAATTTAATGTCCATTCAATTGAGTTCTATTTTGTAATTGTAGGCTACTGTGTAAAATCATATGCGCAATGATGTGCGAAATCTACGATGGTGCATTATTATAGCGTAAGCATTAGAATAAGCCACCTCAATATTTGCAGCCATCAGGGATAATATATCTAGCAGCTGATCTGTCATCAAAAGTGGCGATTTTAACATGTCAGTATTGAAGATGTGAATGGAGAAAGCTGATCAGGGAGCAGCGCTGCTATTGCTCCAACGACGCACTTAGTGAAAGTTCTCCTTATGTAGTGTTTTGGGAAACGCATGCGAGTTGTTCTGCCATTATAGCAACGATGCATCGTTAAAACACTCGTAAACTAAAATTCCATCGCTATTGCGAAACCAGGCCCAGAGCCCTATGGGAATCTTAATAAGGAATAGGGTGCTATTTCGGACGCAGACATAGAAGGCAATGCTGAGCTCATTCTGTGTCTGCCTCCCCCTGTCTCCTTCTCCCCCTCTCCTCCCTCTCTCATCCCTTGTCGCCTTCTTCCTTCTTGGTCTCCTTCTCCCTCTTTCCTCCCGGTCTCCTTCTCCCTCTTCTTCCTCCCCGGTCTCCTTCTCCCTCTTCTTCCTCCCCGGTCTCCTTCTCCCTCTTCTTCCTCCCTGGTCTCCTTCTCCCTCTTCTTCCTCCCTGGTCTCCTTCTCCCTCTTCTTCCTCCCCGGTCTCCTCCTCCCTCTTCTTCCTCCCCGGTCTCCTTCTCCCTCTTCTTCCTCCCTGGTCTCCTTCTCCCTCTTCTTCCTCCCTGGTCTCCTTCTCCCTCTTCTTCCTCCCTGGTCTCCTCCTCCCTCTTCTTCCTCCCTGGTCTCCTTCTCCCTCTTCTTCCTCCCTGGTCTCCTCCTCCCTCTCTCCTCCCCGGTGTTCAGTTAGGCTATCTTTAAAACAGCATGACAGAGAGCAAAGGGAATGAATAGAGGAGAAGGGAGGGGGCCTGGCAGGGAAAGGGGGAGGAGAAAGGGGGAGTGAGCAAAAGAAAGGGAAAAGAGTAATATTTAGTGTGAAAGTGGGGAGTTTAGCTTTTTTAAAGTGTGTTTGTGTATATATGCGTGTGCATAGAGTTTATCTGTGTGCCTAGGGCTGTGTTTAGTCCAGATTATCTCTCCAAAGTGATAAATAATAACACTTGCCCTGAGGGAAGGAGCAAAGGAGGGAGGAAGAGAGAACATGCTTGTTCTTCATACACCTCGGAATAGAACTAAAGCAGTTCCTATGTGTTGCGGTGTGTGTTTTAAGTGTGTGTGCAGCAATGTGTTGTGTGTATCGTGTGTGTGTGTGTGTGTTCTCTCTGTCCTTTCAGTCCCTTGCCATGTTCTTTCTGTCATAATCACAGAACAATGGATCACAGAATCACACCATTAACACCACACAAGCGAGTGTGTGTGTTTGTGCACACAAACATTCTCTAACACACACACACACACACACACACACACACACGTGTAAATACACACACACATTTACGGCGTGCACCTGCTGCCTCCTTTTTATTTGCTCCAGATTTACGGCCGCGTGCCGCCGAGCTCTTGCTCACACACACCATTAACACAGCAACCGCTCGCCTGGTTACTGTCTCCATGACAACGTGGCAACGCAGTGCCTACCATCGCACCTTCAGCAGAACCTGCAGTTGTTTTCCCCCTTTTCCTTTCTCTCTTTGACCCTTTCTTTTCTTTCTCTCTTTTTTGTTAGTTATTTTTCTTTCTATCCTTCCTCCTTTATTTTTTTTCTCTTACCTCTCCCCCTTCCTTCCTTTTTTTTCTTCTCTGTTTTCCTCACCCATCCCTCTCGATCTTTCTCTCTACCTCTTTTGTTGTTCTTCCTCTGCTTCTCCTTTGTTGCTCCTCTCTCTGTCTCCACAGCAACTATCAGTCTTTTGGTAGCCCTTTACACTCGTAACCTTATACGGGTTAAACATGACAGATTTGGGCGGTAATAAGCTCTTAAATTGGAACATAGTGGCTGTACAGCAACATATGTACAAGGCGTCAGAGCTCTGGCTCTGCTGTATGGGTTCTCAATGACAGCCGTTCTGAACTTGAGCACCGCACCTGACAAGAAGTTGCCCCCATCCCTCCCGCTAATTGGGCAACTTTTGCAAATGTTTTTGTTGTCTGAGTGATGGAAATGCTATGGCTCGATGTAAGATGGCTCGATGTATTTTGAAAGAAAAGATATTGAGGATTATAATGAACACAGCTTTGGTGTCATACAAGCAAGCCAAACGCATGTGAGTCCAAATGTCCACTTCACCTCCAAATCATACATTTCATGTCATATATACAGTGTCAATGTTTAGGATCAGTATGTTTGATGACATGTCACTATACAAGATGACATGTCACTATACCCTGGGTTGTTCTGAACAGAATGAGCCAATGTTTGTTTGTTTGAAGGAAATTCACTGCTGCATACACACCTGGATGCACTCATGACTCCTTTCTATGCCCACCAAAATGACCAATTGCCTTGTGAAAGGCTAAAACTTTGAGATCGTATTTTAAAACTTAGCTAGTCATGTTGGCAATAGAACAAGCTTTCATATCATGCCCACATGACCCAGATTGCAATTTTTAATGGACTGTTTTTGGATTATGTATACAACGACGGTAATTGTGTGATGCTGGGGAGCAGGGTTGTGTTCCAGATTAAACAACTACAAGTGTGCTTGCTGTAGTTCCTCAATGGCACAGCTAGGAGAGCTAAAAAAAAGTTCCTCGGTTGAAGACTTTTCTATGAGTCATAAAAGTGCATTGAAATTGCTTAGGAACTGTGCACACTTTGGAAAGGTGTGTGGCCACTTGGAGGCACCAGTTATTCCTCTCATTTAAACCATTGTATTTTTTTGTCTTCTGTTGCACCAACCCCACATTTTCTCCCCAATTTCATTATATCCAATTGTGATCCAATCGCTGCAAATTAGAGGTCGACCGATTAATCGGCATGGCCGATTTTAATTAGGGCCGATTTCAAGTTTTCATAACAATCGGTAATCAGCATTTTTGGAAGCCGATTATGGCGTCCAAAAACGAGGAAACTGCGTGGCAAGCTGACCACCTGTTACGTGAGTGCAGCAAGGAGCTAAGGTAAGTTGATAGCTAGCATTTAAACTTATCTTATAAAAAACATTCAATCTTCACATAATCACTAGTTAACTACACATGGTTGATGATATTGTTAGGTTAACTAGCTTGTCCTGCATTGCATATAATCAATGCAGTGCCTGTTCATTTATCATCGAATCACAGCCTACTTCGCCAAAAGGTTGATGATTTAACAAAAGCACAATCGTTGCATGAATGTACTTAACCATAAACATCAATGCCTTTCTTAAAATCAATACACAGAGGTATATTTGTTTAAACCTGCATATTTAGTTAAAATAAATTCATGTTAGCAGGCAATATTAACTAGGGAAATTGTCATCTCTTGCGTTCACTGCACGCAGAGTCAGGGTATATGCAACAGTTTGGGCCACCTTGCTCGTTGCGAACTAATTGCCCGAATTTTACATAATTATGACATAACATTGAAGGTTGTGCAATATTTAGACTTAGGGTTGCCACCCGTTTGATAAAATATGGTTCGTTCAATATTTCACTGAAAGAATAAACGTTTTGTTTTCGAAATGATAGTTTCCGGATTTGACCAAATGAATGACCAAAGGCTTGTATTTCTGTGTTTATTATATTATAATTAAGTCTATGATTTGATATTTGACAGAGCAATCTGCCTGAGCGGTGGTAGGCAGCAGCAGGCTCGTAAGCGTTCATTCAAACTTTACTGCGTTTGCCAGCAGCTCTTAGCAATGCTTGAAGCACAGCGCTGTTTATGACTTCAAGCCTATCAACTCCCGAGATTAGGCTGGCAATACTAAAGTGCCTATAAGAACATTCAATAGTCAAAGGTATATGAAATACAAATGGTATAGAGAGAAATAGTCGACGTGTCATAATTCCTATAATAATTTCAACCTAAAACTTCTTAAGTGGGAATATTGAAGAACTGGGAATATTGAACCACCAGATTTCATATGTTCTGAGCAAGGAACTTAAATGTTAGCTTTTTTTACATGGCACATATTGCACTTTCACTTTCTTCTCCAATACTGTGTTTTTGCATTATTTAAACCAAATTGAGCATGTTTCATTATTTATTTGAGACTAAATAGATTTTATTTATGTATTATAGTAAGTTAAAATAAGTGTTCATTCAGTATTGTTGTAATTGTCATTATTACAAAGAGACCCTCCCCTAACCCGGACGATGCTGGGCCAATTGTGCGCCTCCCTATGAGACTCCCGGTCATGGCCGGATTTGACACAGCCTGGGATTGAACCCGGGACTGTAGTTACATCTTAGATCGCTGCGCCACTCGGGAAGCTTCCAGGAACCGTCTTATCAAATTGTATTTGTCACATGTGCTGAATACAACAGATCTAGACCTAGCTGTGAAATGCTTACTTACGAGGCCTTAACTCTATTTCTTGAACTGTAGTTTGGTTTTAAGAAAATATTTACTAAATAAACTAAAGTAATAAAATAACAATAGCGAGACTATATATAGGGGGTACCGGTACCGAGTCAATGTGTGAGGGTACAGGTTATTCTAGGTAATTTGTACATGTAGGTAGGGGTAAAGTGACTGCATGGAAAATAAACAGCAGGTAGCAGCAGTGTAAAAACAAGGGGGGGGGCGTGTCAATGTAAATAGTCTGGGTGGCCATTTGGTTAATTGATCAGCAATCTTATGGTTTGGGGTTGAAGCTGTTAAGGAGCCTTTTGGACCTAGACTTTGGCGCTCTGGTACCACTTGCATGCAGTAACAGAGAGAACAGTCTATGACTTGGGTTACTGGAATCATTTTTTAGGCCTTCCTCTGACACTGCCTAATATATAGGTCCTGGATGGCAGGAAGCTTAGCCCCAGTGATGTATTGGGCCGTACGCACTACCCTCTGTAGCGCCTTACGATCGGATGCCGAGCAGTTGCCATACCAGGCGGTAATGCAACCAGTCAGGATGCTCTCGATGGTGCAGCTATAGAAAGTTTTGAGTATCTGGGGACCCATGCCAAATCTTGTTAGTCTCCTGAGGGGGAAAAGGCGTTGCCGTGCCCTCTTCACGACTGTCTTGGTGTGTTTGCACCATGATAGTTTGTTGATGAAGTGGACACCAAGGAACTTGCAACTCTTGGCCTGCTCCACTACAGCCCCGTCGAAGTGAATGGTGGCGTGTTCGGCCCTCCTTTTCCTGTAGTCCACAATCATCTCCTTTGTCTTGATCACCTTGAGGGAGAGGTTGTTGTCCTGGCACCACACTGCCAAGTCTCTGACCTCCTCCCTATAGACTGTCTCATCGTTGTCAGTCTCAACGTCAACAGTGAAGAGGCGACTCCGGGAGGCTGGCCTTCTAGGCAGAGTTGCAAAGAAAAAGCCATATCTCAGACTGGCCAATGAAATGAAAAGAAAAGATTAAGATGGGCAAAAGAACACAGACACTGGACAGAGGAACTGCCTAGAAGGCCAGCATCCCGGAGTCGCCTCTTCACTGTTGACATTGAGACTGGTGTTTTGCGGGTACTATTTAATGAAGCTGCCAGTTGAGAACTTGTGAGGCTTCTGTTTCTCAAACTAGACTCTCTAATGTACTTGTCCTCTTACTCAGTTGTGCACCGGGGCCTCCCACTCTGTATATTCTGGTTAGAACCAGTTTGTGCTGTTCTGTGAAGGGAGTAGTACACAGCGTTGTACGAGATATTCAGTTTCTTGGCAATTTCTCGCATGGAATAGCCTTCATTTCTCAGAACAAGAATAAACTAACGAGTCTCAGAACAAAGGTCTTTGTTTCTGGCCATTTTGAGGCTGTAATAGAACCCACAAATGCTGATGCTCCAGATACTCAACTAGTCTAAAGAAGGCCTGTTTTATTGCTTATTTAATCAGAACTATAGTTTTCAGCTGTGCTAACATAATTGCAAAAGGGTTTTCTAATGATCAATTAGCCTTTTTAAAATGATAAACTTGGATTAGCTAACACAACGTTGCCATTGGAAGACAGGAGTGATGGTTGCTGATAATTGGCCTCTGTACGCCTATGTAGATATTCCCTAAAAGATCTGCTGTTTCCATCTACAATAGACATTTTTCTTTTCTTTCAAAAACAAGGACATTTCTAAGTGACCCCAAACTTTTGAAAAATAGTGTATATGATGAGTAATGCAAAATATGTAAACATTATTAAAGTGACTAGTGTTCCATTTATTAAAGTGGCCAGGGATTTCAAGTCTATGTGTATAGGCAGCAGCCTCTAATGTGCTACTGATTGGTGTTTAACTTCTTATGGGCAGGTGGGACGGTAGTGTCCCACCTGGCCAACATCCGGTGAAATTGCAGAGCGCGAAATTCAAATTAGAGAATTATAAATATTTAACTTTCATAAAATCACAAGTGTAATACATCAAAATAAAGCTTAACTTCTTGTTAATCCAGCCGCTGTGTCAGATTTCAAAAAGGCTTTACGGTGAAAGCACACCTTGCGATTATCTGAGGACAGCGCCCCGCATACAAAACCATGAAAAACATATTTCAACCAGGCAGGTGCGACACGAAAGTCAGAAATAGCAATATAATAAATGCCTTACCTTTGATCTTCTTCTGTTGGCACTCCAAAAGGTCCCAGTTACATCACAAATGGTCCTTTTGTTCGATAATGTCCTTTATATCCATAAAAATTCAGTTTAGCTGGCGCCAGTGACAGCCATTGAAAATAGTGGTAGGCTGAATTTTGTTTTGGGGGGGATGGTTTGTCTTCGGGGTTTTGCCTGCCCTATCAATTCTGTTATACTCACATACATACATTATTTGAACAGTTTTAGGAACTTTAGAGTTATCTATCCAAATCTACCAATTATATGCATATCCTAGCTTCTGGGCCTGAGTAACAGGCAGTTTACTTTGGGCACACTTTTCATCCGGACGTGAAAATACTGCCCCCTACCCAAGAGAGGTTAACAGTCTGATGGCCTTGAGATGGAAGCTGTTTTTCAGTCTCTCGGTCCCAGCTTTGATGCACCTGTTCTGACCTCGGCTTCTGGATGATCGCGGGATGAACAGGCAGTTGCTCGGGTGGTTGATGTCCTTGATGATCTTCTGGGCCTTCCTGTGATATTGGGTGCTGTAGGTGTCATGGAGTGCAGGTAGTTTTCACCCGGTGATGCGTTGGGCAGACCTCACCACCCTCTGGAGAGCCCTGCGGTTGCGTGCGGTGCAGTTTCCGTACCAGGCAGTGATACAGGATGCTCTCAATTGTGCATCTGTAAAAGTTTGAGGGTTTTAGGTGCCAAGACACATTTCTTCAGCCTCCTGAGGTTGAAGAGCCGCTGTTGCGCCTTCTTCGCCACACTGTCTGTGTGGGTGGACCATTTCAGTTTGTCAGTGATGGGTACGCTGGGGATCTTGAAGCTTTCCACCTTATCCACTGAGGTCCCGTCGATGTGGATAGGGGGATGCTCCCTCTGCTGTTTTCTGAGGTCCAAGAACATCTCCTTTGTTTTGTTTGACGTTGAGTGAGAGGTTATTTACCTGGCACCACACTCCCAGAGCATCACCTTCTCCCTGTAGGCTGTCTCGTCATTGTTGATAATCATGCCTACTACTACTGTTGTGTCGTCTGGAAAGTTGATGATTGAGTTGGAGGCATGCGTTGCCACGTAGTCATGGGTGAACAGGGAGAATAGGAGGGGGCTGAGCACGCACCCTTGTGGGGCCCCAGTGTTGAGGATCAGCAAAGTGGGGGTGCTGTTTCCTACCTTCACTCCCTAGGGGTGGCCTGTCAGGAAGTTCAGCACCCGGTTGCACAGGGCAGGGTTCAGACCCAGGGCCTCGAGCTTAATGATGAGCTTGGAGGGTACTATGGTGTTGAATGCTGAGCTATAGTCAATGAACAGCATTTTTACATAGGTATTCCTCTTGTCCAGATTGGATAGGGCAGTGTGCAGTATGATGGCGAATGCATCATCTGTGTATCTATTGGGGCTGTAAGCAAATTGATGTGAGTCTAGGGTCACAGGTAAGGCAGAGGTGATATGATCCATGACTACTCCCTCAAAGCACTTCATGATGACAGAAGTGAGTGCTACGGGGGGCGATAGTCATTTAGTTCAGTTACCTTTGCCTTCTTGGGTACAGGAACAATGGCTGCCATCTTGAAGCATGTGGGGACAGCAGACTGGGATAAGGAGAGATTGAATTTGTCCATAAACACCCCAGCCAGCTGGTCTACGCATGCTCTAAGGACACGGCTAGGGATGCCGTCTGGGCCGGCAGCCTTGCGAGGGTTAACACACTTAAATGTCTTATGTCGACCACGGAGAAGGAAAGCCCACAGTCGTTGGTAGCGGGCCACGTCTGGGCGAAGCGAAGAAGGTGTTTAGCTTGTCCGGAAGGAAGACGTCATGGCTGGTTTTCCTTTTGTAGTCCGTGATTGTCTGTAGACCCTGCAACATATGTCTTGTGTCTGAGCCGTTGAATTGCGACTCCACTTTGTCTCTATACTGATGTTTTTGTCTGTATGGTTGCCTTACGGAGGGAATAACTACACTGTTTGTATTCTGCCATATTCCCAGTCACCTTGCCATGGTTAAATGCGGTGGTTTGCGCTTTCAGTTTTGCACGAATGCTGCCATCTATCCACGGTTTCTGGTTTGGGTAGGTTTTAATTGTCACAGTGGGTATAACTTCTCCTATACACTACCTGATAAACTGAGTCACCGTATCAGTATAGTCATCAATATTATTCTCAGAGACTACCCAGAACATATCCCAGTCTGCGTGATAAAAACAATTATTTTTCTTTTCTACCCCTTTTTTCTCCCCAATTTCATGGTATCCAATTGGTAGTAGTTACAGTTTTGTCTCATCGCTGCAACTCCCGTACGGACTCGAGAGGTGAACGTCGAGAGCCATGCGTCCTCCAAAACACAACCCAACCTAGCCGCACTGCTTCTTGACACAATGCACATCCAACCCGGAAGCCAGCTGCACAAATGTGTCGGAGGAAACACAGTACACCTGGCGACCTGGTCAGCGTGCACTGCGCCCGGCCTGCCACAGGAGTCGCTAATGCGCGATGAGACAAGGATATCCCTGCCGGCCAAACCCTCCCTAACCCGGACGACGCTGGGCCAATTGTGCGTCGCCCCATGGACCTCCCGGACGCAGCCGGCTGCGACAGAGCCTGGGCTCAAACCCAGAATCTCTGGTGGCAGATAAAAACAATCTTGAAGCGTGGATTCCGATTGTTCAGACCAGCGTTGAATAGTCCTTAGCACAGGTACTTCCTGTTTGAGTGTCTGCCTATAGGAAGGGAGGAGCAAAATGGAGTATTGGTCAGATTTGCTGAAAGGAGAGTGGCGGGGGGCCTTGTAGGTATAGCAGTGGTAGAGTTTTAGCAGTGTGAGAACTGCAGTCATGTGTTGGTAGAACTTCGGTAGCGTTTTCCTAAAATTTGCTTTGTTAAAATCCCCAGCTACAATAAATGCAGCCTCAGGATATGTGGTTTCCAATTTGCACAAACTACAGTGTAGTTCCTTAAATGCCATCATGGTATCGGCTTCAGGGGGGATATATACGGCTGTGACTATATAACCGAAGAGAATTCTCTTGGGAGATAATACGGTCGGCGTTTGATTGTGAGGTATTCTAGGTCGGGTGAACAAAAGGAGTTCCTGTATGTTTTCACAATCACACCATGAGTCGTTAATCATGAAACATACACCCCCGCCTGCCTTCTTCCCGGAGAGATATTTATTCCTGTCTGCGCGATGAACTGAGAACCCAGCTGGCTCGACGGATTCAGACAGTATATCCCGAGAGAACCATGTTTCCGTGAAACGGAGTATGTTACAATCCCTGATGTCTCTCTAGAAATAAATCCTCGCCCTGAGCTCGGCAACTTTATTATCCAGAGACTGAACATTCGTGAGTAATATACTCTGAAGCGGTGGGTGGTGTGCGCACTTTCTAATACCCTAACTACACCGTGCGCGAGTGTTACAAAATACATTTAGAGATCTATATTATTAAATTATTGCACCCACACTGCTCGCACGCACCAACGATCGTCTGCGTTGCCAATTGCAAGAATAGAAGTCAGTTCTATTTGTTATGCAGATCGCGCTGCAAGTCCTGTCTCTCCCATGTCCTCATTGGTTTATAGAAGCAGGTACCCATGTGCCATGTCCTCATTGGTTATACCCACGTGGGTGACTGAAAGACGAACGAGGTTGGTGGCGGTAATGCACCTAATTTATGAAAGTTGCCAATCGCAATATAAAGTCCAGAGAAGAAAAGGCCTGGAAGGAGGAGCGATGACTATAAACGATTCGGTTGATGTGTGGATTAATTGTCGAAGTAGAGAACCTTGTGCATTTCAGGTAAAATAACAACTCAATGTTTATATCCCAGGACAAATTAGCTAGCAACAGCAAGCTAGATAAATAGGAAAATTTAGCAAGTGCAAGCTAGCTAGCTAAATTGCCATAAATGTTTAATGCTTTTTGACCTGTCACCAAATTAATGTAATTGGTTAAGAGTTTGTTTTGATATTTTAACCTGCGTGTCGTGATCGCCTTTGGTGTAGGGGGACAAAATACATTTATGCATGATGGCACACGCGCGCAACCGGTTTGGGTTCCGTGTAAGTCGGACAAGAAGACCACTCCGAGTATCTCTCCCCTGCCGGCTTTGTGCGGATGTTTCCTGTAATCCATGGCTACTGGTTGGGATATACGTATGGTCACTGTGGGGGGAAAACGTTGTCGATGCACTTACTGATGAAGCCGGTGACTGAGGTAGTATGCTCCTCAATGCCATTGGATGAATCCCAGAACATTTTCCAGTCTGTGCTCGCAAACAGTTGTGTTGCCTAGCATCCGTGTCATCTGACCACTTCCGTACTTCCTGCTTTAGTTTTTGCTTGTAAACAGGAATTAGGAGGATATAATTATGGTCATATTAGCCAAATGGAGGGTGAGGGAGAGCTTTGTATGCACCTCTGTGTGTGGCGTAAAGATGGTCTAGAGTTTATCATGTTACTGAATGTGTCCATATTACATAAAATCCAGTGTAATGTTTGGATCCAGTCTTTTCAGGTGAACTATTACGTACTCACCTTTGGTCTAATCATTTGCCCATTATCTCCAAACTGTTCCCTTTAATTGCTACCATGGTTATGCATATGCTTTTCATATTTCTTCTTTAAGAAACATTTACATTTAGCCCTGTCCATATAGACTAATTCCCACAAGTATAAAGGGTTAAATACCTACAGCACTGAGGGATATTCACCTCTCTCCTCTCCCTCTCTCCTTTCTCATCTCTCACTCCTTAATTGAATTAAATCGACATTGCAAATTGTTTGCAGAAAAACTCACGCTATTCATACACTGAGGACCCAATGAACAGTTAAATTGGACTTTCTACAGTGGAGATTGAACTTCAGGGTACCTTCACTTTAAACATGTTCCTTTTTAAAATGAACAAATTACAATTTCTTCATTTCTACTTTTTCATAAACATGATTTCTCCAGACCCCTCGGCTAACTGTTGTTATTACAAATCCACTGTAGTGAAGAGAATGGATCACATTACACTGTTGTGAATTGAAACATTTCACTCTTATCAGTGGCTGGTTTTAATTGACTATATCTGAGTGCAGCACTTGAGTGGGAAAGATTAGTGGAAGTTTAACCAAAGACTAAAACTGGTGTGTGTGTGTAATCTGCAGGAAATGGAGCCTGATGAATAAGTGAATTAATTATCATTCCTAAATTAAACTTTCTGCTGTAGTTTGGGTCCTATTAAAGCAGTGCAATGAGGAGGCTGCTCTGTTAACTGTGTGGTAGAAAGAGAGAATATGCTAATTTCCCCCACCATCAGTTCTACCCCTCCAGCTACTTTAAGAGGTTACACGGAGTACCTCTCAAACTTAGCTAATGCCGCTACATTGCAACTATTTATTCCCTTCGTTCTGTTCCCCTCACTATTTAAGTTCCTCTTCTCTTCTCCCCCCTCCTCTCCTTTTTCTGTGCATACAGTATGAGTGTGAAAGACAGAGGGGGGGGTAGAGAGATGGTTGGCCATCTCGACCATATAGAACCAGCCATGTGCCTCCCATGTTAGGGTCTATGCTCTTTTACGTGATTGTTTTGTTTAGTGGAGATGAAGAAGGAAGGAAGGATGTAAAGCCTCTCAGGAAAACCTTGAACCTGATTACCATGGCTATGGAATTGACTTATCCTCTGGAAATAAATGTTTCTTATTTTCTTCACTCTCTCCATTCCTCATCAGTGAGTGCTCTTAATGGGGCAGATATTAGCTGATCTTTATCACTCTCTCACTTTCTCTTTCTGTCTTTCAAACCTCTCCTATTTACCTGCTCAGGAGATGTCTCTATCAGCACAGCCCAGCCCAGTCTCCCCCTTTTTTTCTTTCATTAATGTTTCCTCTGCTCCCTAATCTTCAAGGTATTCCTTTGTTTGTCTAATCAGTTTCCTATCCGATTTTGTTATTTTTATGATTGAATTGTCCCTTTGTTTAGCAGATGTCTGTTCTTCCATTTGCTGGTTATTTGTAGGGAAGCAGCTTCCTCTAGCCTATTATCAGTCTATTAAAAAAAAACACCTGCATCTCTGATGTAGAAGCTAGCAATCACAGTAGTCTTCTTCCGGCTAACTTAATATTTCCGATAGGTTTAAGTCTGTCTTGAACATGTTCAGATTTCTAAAACTAGAAGTGTGCTGGTTTTAGCTTTTGTTATCAAGGTCGCCCCCTTCTTTTTCCAGATGTGTTGTCTTCATTGAGGCTGACAATTTCCCTGGCTTGGGATCCCAATAGGCAGTAAAACACACACACATCTCATTAGAATTCCTGTGTGGTGGGGGTATGTGGTAGAAGGCTAATGTAATCGTCATGGTAACTCCGTACAGTAGCGAACAAGTCCCAGAGGAGTTGCCCCATTTCCTGCTCCCTGATACGTGTGTGTGTGTGTGTGTGTGTGTGTGTGTGTGTGTGTGTGTGTGTGTGTGTGTGTCTGTCTTCTGTCCTCTCTGAGCTCTTGAACCCCAGGTCTGTGTGTGCGTTAACACGCGTATAACATGATAACAAGGTGTGGAGAATACTATTTACCTGCCTTAGGCTCCGAGAGATCTCGTCCTCTCTCCATCTCGCCTCCCCTTCTTTCCTCTCTCCCCATTCTTTCTCACCATTCCCTTTCTCCCACCCTCCCTCCTCCTGCAGTCCACCTGTGAGGAAAGATTCTAATCACAGAGATGAGTGGAGGAGCCTGAGAGGAAGAAGGGATCAGATAAACGAGTGAATACATTAATTAAAGAGGGGAAAGAGAGGGCATCTATATCTGATGGATCCTAGAAACCACTGCAGTGCTCTTTTAGAGAACCTGTGTGTGTGTGTGTGTGAGACGCGGAGTGGATCAGATGGCTGTTATGTGAACAGTGCTCTGCAGCGCTTGCGTGTGTCTCGTCTCGCACTGATATGCCCTCCAGCATCACACACACACGCCCACTGACGTGAGCTCAAGTCTTTGATGTCTAAGGTTCTTTATTAAAAGCATTCCACTACTCCAGGTAGGTGTGTGTGTGTGTGTGTGTGTGTAGAGCAGCCCTTACCCTAATATTTTAGCTAGGCAACAAAGTTTAGAAATAGGCCGATTTTAATTATTTGTTTCGAAGTTAGTTGCATGCCTCGGAGCTCCGGTATCAAACGTAACATCACTATTATAGCCCCGTTCACATGCTAGGAAGCTCTGAAATTTCCAATTTGCTAATTCGTTGAACGCGGCACAAGATTAACTACAAACAGTTAGCAAGTCGGACATTTCCTAGTTTCGACTAGCACGTGAACGCAGCGTAATGCTGTGTTGGTAACCAAGTGGAAATTTACCACACATGACTGAGAAGAATCATCTCCAACTGGTAATTACTAGTGGGAAAGAATGAATCAAGGATTATAATATTTTAGCTAGGCAAGAAAGTTTAGACATAGGCAGATTAATTATTTAAGTCACAAGGGTCACCACCTGTGTGAAGGGGGGAGTACATGGGCCGCCTTTCAAATCTTGGGGATAGTACCAGATATAATAGGTTAAACATATGGGTTAATGATTCAGCAATCGGGGGGTAGAGAGCTGCAGCAAAAAGGGATCAAGCATATCAGCTTCAGTGGATTTTTTTAAATATTTTTTTTTACATCAATCTTAAGCAAGGCATCTAGGACATAACACATAGTTAAGTGTATTGAAAACAAATATTCACTAGAAGTTGACGGGTTAACCGTCGAGTCAGCTAGAGGCTGGCAGAGGAAGGAGCAGTCGATTGACTGACCAGGGTCAACTACACCACCGTTTCTCTCAAATGAAAAACCTGCCAAGATTATAAAATTAATATTAAGAGCATCTCTTATCCCATTCTTCTCAGTTATGATGACAGAGTCAGACAGACTTGCTTAGGCAGGGAAGAAGAGGAATTTCTACACTTCAGGGCAATTACTGTTTTCCAACATTTTGTAGGATCACCAGCAGTCAGAGCTTAAAAAGTAGCTTGATTTAGCTTTCTTAATCGATACAGTACATCTGTTTCTCAATTGTCTGAAAGATTGCCAGTCAACTACAAAGTCAGTTTTCCTTGCTTTGGCCCATGCCTGATTTCTTCTCTGAATGAGCTTAGATAACTATGAAGAAAACCAAGGGTATGAGCTATCTTTAACTGTTAATTGTTTAAAAGGGGCGTTTTTTGTTTGGAACGCTCTGGATTGACGGACGACAGCGTGTTCCAGTTCCCGCCAATATCCAGCGACTTCGCACAGCCATTGAAGAGTGGGACAACATTCCACAAGCAACAATCAACAGCCTGATCAACTCTATGCGAATGAGATGTGCCGCGCTGCATGAGGCAAATGGTGGTCACAGCAGATACTCACTGGTTTTCTGATCCACGCACCTCATTTCTTTATGGTATCTGTGACCAACCGATGTATATCTGTATTTCCTGTCATGTGAAATCAAATTAATTAGGCCCTAATCTATTGATTATATTGACTGATGCCCTTATATGAACTGTAACTCAGTAAAATCTTTAAAATTGTTGCATGTTTTCTTCACAGAATCTTCTGTTGGCAACATGCACATCACTTGCTGATTGGCAGCATACTGTAGCAGCAGCAGCCTATCAGAATATTGCAGGCGTTTTTTGGTCTCACTTCCTTACCAAACCATCAGGTCAGTGAGTGTGATGGATTAGCTACTGTAAATTACTGTTCATTTTACAATAATCCACTTGCAACTAGTTGACAGTAAGTTATTTAAAATTAAACAACTTCCTGTGAACCAGCAGCCATTAACCTGTTAGAGCTAGGGGGCAGTATTGACACGGCTGGATAAAAAACGTACCCGATTTAATCTGGTTACTACTCCTGCCCAGTAACTGGAATATGCATATAATTATTGGCTTTGGATAGAAAACACCCTAAAGTTTCTAAAACTGTTTGAATGGTGTCTGTGAGTATAACAGAACTCATATGGCAGGCCAAAACCTCAGAAGATTCCATGCAGGAAGTGGCCTGCATTCAAAATTTGAATTTTGACATTTATTTGGATTCAAATTTGCCGCTCTTGAAATGCACCTGCTGTTGATGGAGTGCACCACGGGTGGCACGCTAGCGTCCCACCTAGCCCATAGAGGTTAAACAAATCAAAATATATTTTATATTTGAGATTCTTCAAAGTAGCCACCTTTTAAGTTATGATGAACTTCACAGGGTGGTGAAAGTGCATGGTATGAGCTTGATGCTCCTTTCCAATAAATGTCGAGGGGCTTATTCTGGTGACATGATGATCGATGCTTGACGGCCATTTTGACAAATAAAAACAATCTCGCTCTATCCACAATCTCATCATATAGACTATCCTACCCTCACTGTATCTTCAAGATGTTCACTAAAGTGCACATGCCAAGAACAGAGTAGACACATTTTGCTATTTAACGCAACCGTTTTTGTGACGACTATCAGTTGAGTTGAAAATGAGTGATGTGATGGAAACGCATTAAACATTCTATTTTTATTTCATTACTTGAAAACTTTAACTTATCTGCAACACGACAGTTTGGTGGAAACACACCACTGGTGGGAATATTCGCCTATTTTCTATATGCAGATTTTTTTATATGTACATGAATCTGTCGCCAATTGGATGGAAACCTAGCTATCTCTCTTCTCTCCTCTTTTTCTCACACTCTCTAGCCCTCTTTCTTTTTATACTGTTTTTTTTAAAACCTTTCTCTCCTTTCTTTCTACTCTCTCTCTGTCTTTCTAAACCTCTCTCCCAGAGGTGTGGTGGCCTCTTAGATCTTGGCGGGAGGTCTATGCTGATTTGACTAATTCTGCTTGGTCAGAGCTGCGTCAGCCATTGCCCTCCGAAGGTCAATGCTGATCTGTCACTGCACTCAACTAGTTTTAACTTTTACTCCATCAGTCCTTTTACTCTGTCCTCTGTGTAACACAACCTTTATGCTATGTTTGCACCAAATCTATGGGACATTTGGTGCCGAACAACATGGATGCCAGTTTACAGAGCGATGGATGAGAAACCAATTGGTCTTGGCTACATGAGTATACTATCAGAGTTCTCTGACTTGCGAATGTTTGGAGACCAGCTTTCTTTGTGAGGGGAGCAGTAGATGTAAAGTGACTGACTGGAAGCCATTCCTCACAGTGTGAGTTACCGGTAGCTACACAGGAGCAGATATACATAGGTTAATCATGTATAGGAAGAAACTGATTGAGAGAGAGGTCCAACATAACAATTCAGCCCAATATACTTCTCTTCCCTCAGAAAAAAGCTCCCTGTTTCTGAAAGTCTAAAAATCCAGTAAAATCCCTTAACAGGCCAGAACTGGTCAGCGTAGCCACATTAGCCCGTGGATAGCTTTCAAAGGAGAATGTCTCAAGAGGAGAAGGAAGTGTTGGATGGTTGTGTGGACTGGGACAATGTGCTTATTATGATGGTCCTGGAGTGTTGGCCCAGTTAAAAACAGGATTTAGCCTAGCAGCAGAGACAGCTTTAGCATGCACTGTCTGTCTGGCTTTGGGAGCTGTTGTCTTGGTAACAGAGTTCTGTTCTCAATGAGCGCTGTTCAGGGGCTTTAGACATGGAGCGCATGCTTATCTTCTCGTCTCTTCTCGTTTTGTTACTCCGCTTCTCTCATCCCTCTCTCCTGGACATTTAGCAGTGTGGTTAATCCGTCCAGTAGATCCATGGAAATACTGCTGCTGGTCGGTGATAAAACACACAGTGCTCCCATTGGACACACACTATGTGTGTTTTGGTGTGCATGCGTGTGTGTTTTGACGTGTATGTGCCGCTGGGAGAGGGTGAAGGAGGGAGCCAAAGATGATGAACGACAGAAGAAGGAAGAGGGTATGATCGAGAGATTGACGTAATGACAGATTGGTGGGGGAGAGACGGCGACGGGTAGGGAGAAGAAAATACGTTGTGGAAGAGAGAAGGAAATGTGACAATAGAGTTTGAGACAGTAAGAGTGAGACACAAACTCACGGTATTGACTTTTCCTGAGATTTCACCTTTCTGTGGGTGATGAAAGATTATTGGTCGCTCCCTATCAAACACACAGCTGTCAGTGCGCTGGGAAGTGGCGTTTGTGTGTGTGTGTGTTGTCACCTGATATTAAACACTGCCATCTTCTAACTGAGGCTGTTTAGTTGCCTGGGATGCTTTTGGAAAAGGTCAGCCTTTCCAAAGCTCATTCCTCGGGACCCCAAAGGGTGCACGTTTTGGTTATTGACCTAACACTACACAGCTGATTCAAATTATCAAAGCTTGATGATTAGTTGATTATTTGAATCAGCTGTGTAGTGCTGGGACAAAAAACAGTTTGGGAAACCCTGGTCAAGGAGGGCTTTCCACTTGAGCACTGTGTGTGTGTACGTTTGTGTGTACCGTGTGTGTTTTAGAAAACAGGAACAACAACAAAAAACCCAAAGACAAGAATCCCCCCCCCCCTCCTGCTGGGAGGAAGTAAAACAGGAGTTACTCTTAGATCAAAGGTACAGGGTGCACACACACATATACATTTTTTATAACTTTTATTTTATTAAATATTAAAACATACAATGTACCTGCAGTGAAGCCGCTCAACATTACATTACATTCCGTTATCTAACAGAATCCCATCCAGAGCAACCAGGGTCAAGCGCCCCACCCAAGGGCAAGTCGACAGATCTCCCACCAAGTCAAAATGGGGGTCTGAACCAGCTCACAACTGCCAGACCACCAACCGTTCAAGATCCCTCCCACAGTTCCCTGAGAGCTGCCCATCAACCATATGTTTTACTTTTATCTTTGACCATCATTCTATCCCCTGCCCAGCAACTGCACTCCAACTTGTCTCCAGTTCCACATCCCAACCCTCAGTTTCCCTCAGCCCGTCTCACCTATCTCTGCTGGCAATCCTCTTTGGTTTTCTACACACCATATATCTTTCAACTATGCTGTGATGTTTAACATACAATTTGAATCTATTCGAATAGAATCCACAGATTGCGAGTTGAAGATAAATACTTTTACTAAGAGTATTAGTAATTGACTGACTAGGTCTCTCCAGATCTCCCAACAATGCTATTTCTATGGTCAATTTTACATTATTGTTATTCTTCTTTTAGCCATTCCAGAAACAGGCTACCTGAGGGCAATACCAGAACAAATGGTCTATTGATTCTATATCCTATATCCTTGTTGGTGGCAAGAATTCTGTACAATAATTTTAGCTGAAAGGCACGAAGTCTTGAATCTTGTATCATTTTATATATCAACTCATACACCTTGTGCCATGGAATCGGTTAATCAAAAATCTCTTCCCAGCAATTTTGCAAACTGTATGGCACAGCTGTCAACATCCTGTTCCTCATATGAAACTGGTATACTATTTATGCTATTTTTGTTCCTCTGCCAGTTTTGAGCCTTTACAGTATATTGGACAGACAGACCAGTTCCCTACCTCCTACCGCTGACACCTGCCTCCATTTTTGGGGTAATGCTAAAATCAATTGGTTGTAATCTTGGATTGAGCAGACCTTCCCACACAACTCCATTAAAGACATAAGTCTACCATTCCATACAGGTATTTTATCAACCAGCACATTTGAGTTCAACCATAATATTTGTGGTAATATTTGTTCTGTCTTTTCTGGCGGATGAAATTGAAATTGTAACCAGCTCTGCAATGCTTGTTTGAAAAAGAGAGATAATTTGAACAAGGTTTCATTTGAAAGTAATTGAAAATGAGACATGGCAATCTGCAAAAGGGCAATTTTTAAACAATGGATGAGCTTTTCTTAGTAATCTACTTGAGAACCATTTAGGGTTCAAATAAAACTTTTGAAAAAATGAAGCTTTTAGAGCGAGGTTGTGTTTTTAGATTTAATCATCTCAACCCAACCAGTTCATATTCATTGTATAGATAGGCACACTTTATCTTGTCTGGTTTATCATCCCAGATAAAGCTAAATATTTTTTGCTCATATAATTTGAAAAACGAATCATCAGGAGTAGGCAGCGCCATAAGTGAGAACTTAACCAGTCACATTTTTCCATAAATAGACAGATATTTACCTCTCCATGGTTGCAGGATCTTGTCTATCTTACTCGTTTTCTATTGAAATTCATTGTGGAGAGCTCATTTACATATTTTCTGATATGAATCCCAAGTATGTCTACCTCACCGTCAGCCCATTTTATAGGTAAACTGTAGGGTAATATAAATGTTGTGTTTTTAAAGATCCAATAAGTAATATTGTACACTTATCAAAGGTTTTAGTCCAGCGAGGCCAGGAAAGTTATCTAGATCTTCAATGAGACATTGCAGGGATCTAGATTGTGGACTTCATATAAAACTTATCGACATTCATGGACAACTTTGTTTTTAAGCCTTGGATTTCTAATCCTCTAATGTTATTTGATCTGATTTTAATAGCTAGCATTTTGATGGTTATAACGAATCAATATAGTGACAGCGGACACCCTTGTTTAACTTCTCTTGATGGTTCAAAACTCTCTGAGAAGGAGCCGCTATTTACTATGTTACACCTGGTTTTGCTATACGTTACTTTTACCCATTGAATAAGAGACTCACCAAAATTTTTAAATCCAGTCTTACTTTATCAAATGCCTTTTCAAAATCCTCTATGATTACCAGGCCTGGCCTCTTAGATGTTTCATGTTGTTCTATGTTGTTCTATTATTTCCAGTAGTTGTCGTATATTATCTCCAATGTGTCGCCCATGTAAAAAAAAAACTCTCTGATCAGGATGAACAGTACCTGGTAAAACCTTTTAATTCTGAATCCTATGCATTTTGCTAGTATTTTTGCATCACAGCATTGAAGTGTAAGGGGTTCCAGTTTGTTAGACTGGATCTTTATATTTACCATCTGGGTCTTGTTTTAATAATAGTGAAATCAGACCTTCCTACTGAGTACCTGACAAACGACCATTTCTATAGGAGTAGTTAAAACAAGCTAATAATGGAGCTTTAAGTATATCAAAAAAGGCTTGATATATCTGTACCATCAAGCCCTGGGGTTTTTCCAGACTGAAAGGATTTAATAGCCTGAAAACGTTATTCCTCTGTAATTTGACCTTCGCACTGATCTTTTTTTTCATTTGTTAATTTTCTATTTGTTTTATTAATCGTCATCCAGAGGGTGAGGATGAGACAGAAAAGAAAACATCTATTAGCTTCCTCTTTTAAAATATAATTCGGGGAATCATGGATGACTCCATCTTTAGTCATGAGTTTTTGCAAATGATTTTGATTCAGGAAGAATTTGGTGGATTTTTCTCCATGTTCCATATGCTTTATTTTTGTAATAGATTACTTTAGATAGCTCTACGCATTCTGTGGTTGACATTTCAGGTACTGTCTCCTGTGTGCTTCCTAGACGGCCAGTTCGTATAGCTTTTAGCCGTACCCTTATCCTACTTCTCCTCTGTTCCTCTGGTGATGTAGAGGTTAACCTGTTGTGGTATAGGGGGCAGTATTTTCACAGCCGGATAAATAACGTGCCCGATTTAATCTGGTTACTACTCCTGCCCAGAAACTAGAATATGCATATAATTAGTAGATTTGGATAGAAAACACCTTAAAGTTTCTAAAACTGTTTGAATGGTGTCTGTGAGTATAACAGAACTCATATGGCAGGCCAAAACCTGAGAAGATTCCATACAGGAAGTGTCCTGTCTGACAATTTGTTGTCCTTCTGTTGCATCTCTATCGAAAATACAGCATCTGTGCTGTAACGTGACACTTTCTAAGGCTTCCATTGGCTCTCTAAAGCCGCCAGAAAGTGGAATGGGGTGTCTGCTGTCTCTGGGCAAAGTACAGCAGCTCTGTTTGTGAGTGGTCAGCCCTGGGGACAGTGAGACTGAGATGCGCGTTCACGAGGCTTCTCCATGTTTTTCTTTCTCTCTCTGAATGAATACAACATTGCCCGGTTGGAATATTATCGCTATTTTACGAGAAAAGTAGCCTAAAAATTTATTTTAAACAGCGTTTGACATGCTTCGAAGTACGGTAATGGAATATTTTGATTTTTTTTGTCACGAAATGCGCTCGCGCGTTACCCTTCGGATAGTGACCTGAACGCACGAACAAAACGGCGGTATTTGGATATAACTATGGATTATTTGGAACCAAAACAACATTTGTTGTTGAAGTAGAAGTCCTGGGAGTGCATTCTGACGAAGAACAGCAAAGGTAATCAAATTTTTCTAATAGTAATTCTGAGTTTAGGTTGTCCCAAACTTGGTGGGTATCAAATTAGCTAGCTGTGATGGCCGAGCTATGTACTCAGAATATTGCAAAATGTGCTTTCGCCGAAAAGCGAACATAGCGATTGCACGAACATAGCGATTGCATAAAGGAGTTCTGTATCTATAAGTCTTAAAATAATTGTTATGCATTTTGTCAACATTTATCGTGAGTAATTTAGTAAATTCACTGGAAGTTTTCGGTGGGTATGCTAGTTCTGAACATCACATGCTAATGTAAAAAGCTGTTTTTTGATATAAATATGAACTTGATTGAACAAAACATGCATGTATTGTATAACATAATGTCCTAGGAGTGTCATCTGATGAAGATCATCAAAGGTTAGTGCTGCATTTAGCTGTGTTTTGGGTATTTGTGATGCATGCAAGTTGCTTGGAAATGGCTGTGTGTTTTTTTTGTCTATGTACTCTCGATTCAGGAGAAGTGTATCTATAAAATGGTGTAAAATAGTCCTATGTTTGAGAACTTTGAATTATGACATTTTGTGGTTTTAATTTGGCGATCTGATTTGTCACTGGCTGTTGAATAGTGTGGGACGATTTCGTCCCACCTCCCCTAGAGAGGTTAATCCAGGTCCTGCAGTGCCTAGCTCCAATCCCACTCCCCAGGTGCTCTCATTTGTTGACTTCTGTAACCGTAAAAGCCTTGGTTTCATGCATGTTAACATTAGAAGCCTACTCCCTAAGTTTGTTTTACTCACTGCTTTAGCACACTCTGCCAACCCGGATGTCTTTGCCGTGTTTGAATCCTGGCTTCGGAAAACCACCAAAAACCCTGAATTCTCCATCCCTATCTATAACATTTTCCGGCAAGATAGAACTGCCAAAGGGGGCGGTGTTGCAATCTACTGCAAAGATAGCCTGCAGAATTCTGTCTTACTATCCAGGTCTGTACCCAAACAATTCAAGCTTCTACTTCTAAAAATGCACCTTTCCAGAAACAAGTCTCTCACTGTTGCGCTTGCTATAGACCACCCTCTTGCCCCCAGCTGTGTCCTCGACACCATATGTGAATTGATTGCCCCCCATCTATTTCTGAGCTCGTGCTACTAGGTGGCCTAAACTGGGACATGCTTAACACTCCGGCTATCCTACAATCTAAGCTTGATGCCCTCAATCTTACACACATTATCAATTAACCTACCAGGTACAACCCCAAATACGTAAACACGGGCACCCTCATAGATATCATCCTAACTAACTCGCTCTCCAAATACACCTCTGCTGTTTTCAATCAAGATCTCAGCGATCACTGCCTCATTGCCTGCATCCATAATGGGTCTGCGACCAAACGACTGTCAAACGCTAAAACCCTAAAACACTTCTGAGAGCAGGCCTTTCTAATCGAACTGGCCGGGGTATCCTGGAATGACATTGACCTCATCCCGTCAGTAGAGGATGCCTGTTTATTCTTTAAAAGTGCCTCCCTCACCATCTTACATAAGCATGCCCCATTCCAAAAAAATGTTGAACTAGGAATAGATATAGTCCTTGGTTCACTCCGACCTGTCTGCCCTTGACCAGCACAAAAACATCCTGTGGCGTTCTGCATTAGCATAGAATAGCCCCCGTGATATGCAACTTTTCAGGGAAGTTAGAAACAAATATACACAGGCAGTTAGGAAAGCTAAGGCTAGCTTTTTCAAACAGAAATTTGCATCCTGTAGTACAAACTCAAAAAAGTTGTGGGACACTGTAAAGTCCATGGAGATTAAGAGCACCTCCTCCCATCTGCCCACTGCTCTGAGGCTGGGAAACACTGTCACCACTGATAAATCCACTATCATTGAGAATTTCAATAAGCATTTCTCTACGGCTGGCCATGCTTTCCACCTGGCTACCCCTACCCCGGTCAACTGCCCGGCACCCTCCACAGCAACCCGCCAAAGCGCCCACCATTTCTCCTTCACCCAAATCCAGATAGCTGATGTTCTGAAAGAGCTGCAAAATCTGGACCCCTACAAATCAGCCAGGCTAGACAATCTGGACCCTCTCTTTCTAAAATTATCTGCCGAAATTGTTGCAACCCCTATTACTAGCCTGTTCAACCTCTCTTTCATATCATCTGAGATTCCCAAAGATTGGAAAGCTGCCACGGTCATCCCCCTCTTCAAAGGGGTGACACTCTAGACCCAAACTGCTACAGATCTATATCTATCCTGTCTTTCTAAGGTCTTTGAAAGCCAAGTTAACAAACAGATTACCGACCATTTCGAATCCCACCGTACCTTCTCCGCTATGCAATCTGGTTTCCCAGCTGGTCATGGGTGCACCTCAGCCACGCTCAAGGTCCTAAACGACATCATAACCGCCATCGATAAGAGACATTAATGTGCAGCCGTATTCATCAACCTGGCCAAGGCTT
The DNA here is from genome assembly GCF_965601325.2 of Salmo salar. Classification (NCBI taxonomy): domain Eukaryota; kingdom Metazoa; phylum Chordata; class Actinopteri; order Salmoniformes; family Salmonidae; genus Salmo; species Salmo salar. The sequence goes on from NC_138291.1 coordinate 46,180,872, forward strand.
TCGACTCTGTCAATCACCACATTCTTATTGGCAGACTCGACAGCCTTGGTTTCTCAAATGATTGCCTCGCCTGGTTTACCAACAACTTCTCTGATAGAGTTCAGTGTGTCAAATCGGAGGGCCTGTTGTCCGGACCTCTGGCACTCTCTATGGGGGTGCCACAGGGTTCAATTCTCGGGCCGACTCTCTTCTCTGTATACATCAATGATGTCGCTCTTGCTGCTGGTGATTCTCTGATCCACCTCTACGCAGACGACACCATTCTGTATACTTCTGGCCCCTCTTTGGACACTGTGTTAACTAACCTCCAGACGAGCTTCAATGCCATACAACTCTCCTTCCGTGGCCTCCAACTGCTCTTAAATGCTAGTAAAACTAAATGCATGCTATTCAATCGATCACTGCCCCCCACCTGCCCGCCCGTCCAGCATCACTACTCTGGATGGCTCTGACTTAGAATACGTGGACAACTACAAATACCTAGGTGTCTGGTTAGACTGTGAACTCTCCTTCCAGACTCACATTAAGCATCTCCAATCCAAAATTAAATCTAGAATCGGCTTCCTATATCGTAATAAAGTATCCTTCACTCATGCTGCCAAACATATCCTCGTAAAACTGACCATCCTACCGATCCTCGACTTCGGTGATGTCATTTACAAAATAGCCTCCAATACTCTACTCAACAAATTGGATGCAGTCTATCACAGTGCCATCCGTTTTGTCACCAAAGCCCCATACACAACCCACCACTGCGACCTGTACGCTCTCGTTGGTTTGCCCTCGCTTCATATTCGTCGCCAAACCCACTGGCTACAGGTTATCTACAAGTCTCTGCTAGGTAAAGCCCCGCCTTATCTCAGCTCACTGGTCACCATAGCAGCACCCACTCGTAGCATGCGCTCCAGCAGGTATATCTCACTGGTCACCCCCAAAGCCAATTCCTCCTTTGGTCGCCTTTCCTTCCAGTTCTCTGCTGCCAATGACTGGAACGAACTGCAAAAATCACTGAAGCTGGAGACTCATATCTCCATCACTAGCTTTAAGCACCAGCTGTCAGAGCAGCTCACAGATCACTGCACCTGTACATAGCCCATCTGTAAACAGCCCATCTATCTACCTCATCCCCATACTGTATTTATTTATTTATTTATCTTGCTCCTTTGCACCTCAGTATCTCTACTTGTTCATTCATCTTCTGCACATCTACCATTCCAATGTTTCCCCTTATCTTACCCATAACTCCCTTATCTTACCTCATTTGTATATAGACTTTTTTTTCTTTTTTTTCCTACTGTATTATTAACTATGTTTTGTTTTTTCCATGTGTAACTCGGTGTTGTTGTATCTGTCGAATTGCTATGCTTTATCTTGGCCAGGCCGCAGTTGCAAATTAGAACTTGTTCTCAACTAGCCTACCTGGTTAAATAAAGGTGAAATATAAAATGTTTAAGACAGAAATAAAAGGCATGGTTTGTTGTTTTAAACATGGTATTTCTAAGTATGGCTGGCACAATTGCCGTAGACCCGCTTAACCGACGGTTATGGATGAAGAACGTCATGAAAATTCATTAACCATCATAACCATTCAAAAAAATACACTACATGACCAAAAGTATGTGGACACCTGCTTGTCAAACACCTCATTCCAAAATCATGGGCATTAATATGCTGCTTTGCTGCTATATCAGCCTCCACTCTTCTGGGAAGGCTTTCCACTAGATGTTGGAACATTGCTGTAGGGACTTGCTTCCAAGTGAGGTCGGGCACTGATGTTGTGCAATTAGGCCTGGCTCACAGTCGGCGTTCCAATTCATCCCAAAGCTGTTCGATGGGGTTGAGGTCAGTGCTCTGTGCAGGCCAGTCAAGTTGTTCCACACTGATCTCGACAAACCATTGGACCTCACTTTGTGCACAGGGTCATTGTCATGCTGGAACAGTTAAGTGCCTTCCCCAAACTGTTGCCACAAAGTTGGAAGCACAGAATCTAGAATGTATGCTGTAGCGTTAAGATTTCCCTTCACTGGAACTAAGGGGCCTGGCCCGAACCGTGACTTTACAATTTGCACTATGCATTGGGGCAGGTAGCGTTCTCCTGGCATCTGCCAAACCCAGATTTGTCCGCCGGACTGCCATATGGCGAAGCGTGATTCGTTTCCACTGCTCCAGAGTCCAATGGTGGCAAGCTTTACTCCACTCCAGGCGATGCTTGGCATTGTGCATGGTAATTTTAGGCTTGTATGCGGTTGCTCGGCCATGGAAACCCATTTCATGAAGCTTCCAATGAACAGTTCTTGTCCTGACGTTGCTTCCAGAGGCAGTGAGTGTTGCATCTGAAGACAGGCGATTTTTTTTTTTTTTTTTTAATAATTTTTTATTTTATTTTATTTTTATTTTTGCGAGCTACAGGACTCGGTTCTGTTCTGAGATTGTGTGGCCTACCACTTCGCGGCTGAGCCGTTGTTGCTCCTAGACGTTTCCATTTCACAATAACAGCACTTACAGTTGACCGGGGCAGCTCTAGCAGGGCATAAATTTGACGAACTGACTTGTTGGAAAGGTGGTATCCTATGACAGTACCACATTGAAAGTCACTGAGCTCTTCAGTAAGGCCATTCTACTGCCAATGTTTGTCTATGGAGATTGCATGGCTGTGTGCTTAATTTTATACACTTGTCAGCAACGGGTGTGGCTGTAATAGCCGAATCAACTGATTTGAACAGGTGTCCACATACTTTAGTGTATATTTATACAGTACCAGTCAAACGTTTGGACACAACTAATCATTCAAGGGTTTTTCTTTATTTTAATATTTTCTACATTGTAGAATAATAGTGAAGACATCAAAACTATGAAATAATAGATATGGAATCATGTAGTAACCCAAAAAGTGTTAAACACTTGTAGCCACCCTTTGCCTTGCTGACAGCTTTTCACACTCTTGGCATTCTCTCAACCAGCCTCATGAGGTAGTCACCTGGAATGCATTTCAATTAACAGGTGTGCCTTGTTAATTTCTGGAATTTATTTCCTTGTTAATGCCTTTGAGCCAATCAGTTGTGTTGTGACAAGGTAGGGGTAGTATACAGAAGATAGCCCTATTTGGTAAAAGACCAAGAACAACTCAAATAAGCAAAGAGAAACACCAGTCCATCATTACTTTAAGACATGAAGGTCAGTCAATTCTAAACATTTCAAGAACTCAAAAACCATCAAGCACTATGATGAAACTGCTCTACCTCTGCTGCAGGGGATAAGTTCATTAGAGTTAACTGCACCTCAGATTGCTAGCCCAAATAAATGCTTCACAGAGTTCAAGTAACAGACTCCTCTGAACAGTTGATGTTGAGATGTGACTGCGTGAATCAGGCCTTCATGGTCGAATTGCTGTGAAGAAACGACTACCAAAGGACACCAATAATAAGAAGAGACTTGCTTGGGCCAAGAAACACGAACAATGGACATTAGACCGGTGGAAATCTGTCCTATGGTCTGATGAGTCCAAATTTGAGATCTTTGGTTCCAACCGCCGTGTCTTTGTGTGATGCAGAGTAGGTGAACGGATGATCTCCACATGTGTGGTTCCCACCATGAAGCATGGAGGAGGAGGTGTGATAGTGTGGGGGTGCTTTGCTTTGTCTGTGATTTATTTAGAATTCAAGGCACACTTAACCAGCATGACTACCATAGCATTCTGCAGCGATTCGCCATCCCATCTGGTTTGCGCTTAGTGGGACTATCATTTGTTTTTCAACAGGACAATGACCCAACACACCTCCAGGCTGTGTTAGGGCTACTTGACCAAGAAGGAGAGTGATGGAGTGCTGCATCAGATGACCTGGCCTCCACCATCTCCTAAACTCAATCCGATGGAGATGGTTTGGGGTGAGTTGGACTGCAGAGTGAAGGAAAAGCAGCCAACAAGTGCTCAGCATATGTGTGATCTCCTTCAAGATTGTTGGAAAAGCACTCCAGTTGAAGCTGGTTGAGAGAATGCCAAGAGTGTGCAAAGCTGTCATCAAGGCAAAGGGTGGCTACTTTGAAGAATCTAAAATCTATTTTGATTTGTTTACAAAAACTACGTTTATGAAAAGTACATGTCTAAAGATGACTTTTCAACATTGCTTGCTCACTACATAGAAAACGTAATATTGTATCCCCTTTTCATGACGGTGTAAAATATCTTACCTGTGATGAAATGTTTTCCACGCACACAGACACCGGGTCCCCACATTTCCCACTCTCCCACGTAGAATAGCCTGAAGCCACAGAGCTCTTCTCGCAGGCTCTTTTTCCCTACGTGGGAGCATTGTGAACCGTAGGTCGGAATTTTAGACCTGTTTACATGTACATTGAACCACACAGCAGCTTTTAGGCGTGTTTCTGTATAACAAACAATTTACAGCGAAGTTGGCTCTTTTACAATGGATGTCAATCGGAAAGAATGTTTGTTTTTCCCCAATTTGTGGGTGTGGTCGAGGGGAATTCCTTATTATTATGTGAATATCAACTCAGAGTATGGCTGCCTGGTATTGTGATGGTAATAATTTCCATGGTAATGTAGACTGTTCATTCAAACTCATGAGGCTCATGCAATGGAATGTATTTTTTTATGTCAATTGAGTTGAATCAACAAATCACAGCACATATTGATGGGTACACTTCCTGCTTTTAGTCCACCCATTAGGCCATCATTGACTTGAATGGGGACACCCGTTCTAGTCATTCGATTTCAGTGTCAGCACATGCAGTCAGGAGCGAAGGAGAGGGCAAAATGTGTGTAAAAAAAAAAAAATGTTATTATGGTGACCGCTGTCATTTTTGCATGACTAATAACCGTCATCCAAAATTCCATGACCGTCACAGCCCTTTCTCTTAATCTCTGAGAGTAAAATCTCTCACTCAGAGGTGGGCCAGCAGGGGGGAGAAAGCGATGGAGGGAGAGATACAGAGAGGTGATGTGATGTACAGATAAGGGTGAAGGGAATGTGTATGGAATAGAGATTGAAGGCGGGTTGTGTTTAGTAAATGAGGAAAGTGACATAATGGAGAGAAGGGAATAAGGGATGGACAGAGGGAAGGAGAGGGGAATTGAAGTGTACAGGTTGGGTGAAGGGATGTGAAGAATGCCATGCCCTGTGACAGCTGAGCAGCCAGTGGATTGCGTGTTTGCGTTAGCATATCTGATCTCTGCACTCTAGTTGAAACAAGGGGCTCAGGACAGGGAGTGTGTGTGTATGCAGTGGCGTGTATTCATGAAAGCCAAGCTTCCCCCAAAAATGTACAAAGATAATCATCTCTCGGTGTTTCATAATTTTCCTTAAATTCGCAAGAGGCTGCGAATTTCCTGTGTTCTAAATCAATATTTGTTTACTAGTCTGAAAATGTCGGAAACATGAACTTGATTGACCATGGTTGTAATGTGGCTTTTGATTGACCACTGCTTTTTCCCCCCTGGCTTGACTTCCCCAGTGATTTTACCCACGCACTGCTACTGTGTGTTTGTGTACATGGTTTATGTCTCTCTGTAATGTGTATGTGCACGTGCAATGTATATGTTTTTTCATGTCTCATGTGTGAGTGGGGTCAGCTCTTCCTCTGTGTATCTCTGGCACCATCGTCCAACTGTCGCGTCGTCCTATCACATTCCGGAATGCCCATGTGCCCTCTGGCTCCCTTGCGCCATAGCAACAAGAGATTATGCATCTGTGTTGGCAAAATCAGGAAGCCCGTTAAATATTCTATCCCCTTCTAATCTCTGATATAGGGTCATACACTGTGGGCACTATGGGTCAGATACAGAGAGCCAGAGGGAGGGAGGGAGGGAGGGGAGATAGATATGGGGGAAAGAGAGACTGATAGATTGAGGTGTTGGAGTAAAATACAGTATTCAGAAGTTGATATAGAGATATAGCAGGCAGCTATATAGTTTAAACAGAAAAATGACAGATACAGAAAGTGATGCAGTGTAGCCAGATAAAGGACAGGGGGAGAGATGAAGAGGGGGTGGGACACATAAAAAGAAAGAGGGAAAGGGATAGAGCCCCACAGTGGTGTCATAATACCCATAAAATCTAGCGGTCAAACAACGAAATGGTTCCAATCGTTTTTCCACCTTTCATTTTTCCTATAGGGGACTTTAGAAACACTTAAAATAAGGGCTGTTTCGTATAGGCTTACCCTGGCGTGATGTTTTTATAACCTAGTAAATCTCTCTAGGACAAGGTGCCTTTTATCAATATATTTGGATCTCTTTACTCTCAGATTTGAAAATGCTAATTAGCGTCAAAGTAGACAACATGCAAAACGACAAATCCCTGCAAGCTCCTGTATGTCATCTCTAGCTGATAACTTTGCTAACAGATATTGTGTCAATTTAAAACTCGCCAAAGACAGTTCACAGAATTGTCCATTTAAAGAAATGTAGCCAATTTATTCATTACTACATTTAGCTAACATTAGATAGTTAATCCATAGATTCTTACCTTTGCCTCGATTCAGCAGTCTCTTTCAGATCATCATGGCATTTGTAGTTCTTTATGATAGCCACATTAGCAGCTAATTAGCATTTCATTTTGGGGGGTAAATACAGGCGAATATATTAATAAAAGGCCCCTTTTTAGAGAGAGATTTACATGGTTATCAAAACCCAGTTTCTAAAAAAAATGAATAGTGGAACAATGATTGGAACCATTTCCCTGTTTGACCTCAAGGTATTACCTCTAGGTATTATGACTCGTACTGGGGTACTCTATAGAGGGATGATATTTGTTAGGTAGTGTGTAATGGTATCAGAGCTGAGATCACGGCAGCAGAGCTAAGCCTGAGGTAATCCACAAAGACCTCAACTGCACCTGGGACCAAACAGCACAGTACCCTCTGACTGAACCACAGTATGATACGGTGCTGCATCATAAACGGTACCTCAACGTATACTGTGCCCCCATGAATGAGCTGATACAGCCATGTAATTACAAGGTGCTGCATCACAAACTGTATCTCAGCATATACTGTGCCACTGTGGAAAACCAATACGGTTCCACCAATGTCGTTTTTGAAAAAGATCAAAGCCAAAGTTCCAGAAACTCAGTTGTTCTGTCTTCTCTTGCTCCTATTCCTCCCCCCTTTCCTCCTTCCTCTCTCTCCTTTCTCCTTAACTCAGATTTTCTGTTTACAGTAGTTCCAATCTGCTGAATAGCTGTAATTAACATTCTAATGAACTAATCGCAGGATTCCCGTTGTGTTTCAAAGTAAGCGAGCTGCGTTCAGAAGTTTTTCTTTACGTAACGCCCGGGTAACACTGGAGGCTCTGTGTGTGTGTGTGTGTGTGTGATTTATTAAAACAATAATGGGAGCAGACAAGGACTCAATCAGGCAGGTGTCCTAGCGAAGCCTGTTTAAACCCCCTGCACCAGCTTTGTACCAGACAAACATACACACACACACACACACACACACACACACACACACACACACACACACACACAGCCCTCTGTCTGGCCCACTAGATGGAAATAGCATTGGAGCCACGGCCCTGTAAGGTAAACAACGTGTCGGCATTGCCAGGTTGGGTGACGAGTGAGGGGAGTGTGTGTGTTCTATAAAAGTGACACATCTGTGTAGATCTGTTGACAGGAAGTAACATCAGATCAGCTACGAAGTCTGTTTCAGATGACTAGCTATGTCATGCTCCTGTTATGTCCTTGCTGCAATAATGTCATGTTTCTCTCTCTAGCGTGATGTCTGTGACAGAGTAAAGCAGTCTCACTGACAGGGGCTTGCTGTACCTGGGGCAAGTAGCCTAGCGGTTAAGAGTATTGCGCCAGTAACTGAAAGGTCACTGGTTTGAACCCCCCCAAGCCAACTAGGTGTGCGCATAAGCACTTAACCCTAATTGCTCCTGTAAGTCGCTCTGGATAAGAGCGTCCTGCTAAATGGTGTAAAATGTACTGTAGCTGGGTTTGTCAGTGATTGACATCAATAGATTTGGAACCAGCTTCTGTATCTGATTGTAGGGAGAGCCAGCCGTGTCATGATGGGGTGCATGTACACACACACACACACACACACACACATAGATGAACGTGTGCACAAACAAATGTTCTCTCTCCCTCCTCCATCCGTTCCCTCTCCTACAGATGTGTATGTATAGAAGAGATCATGCTGAGATCGCTCCCAGGCAACAACTTCTCCCAGAATGCTCACTAACGAACACCCATTTTTTTTTGGTGTGAAACTCAGCCCTGAAATTATTTTAATTACTACTTGTGTTTATCTTTTATCTCTCTCTGTTTTAACTTTTTATAAAAGTCCTCCAGAACTCACTCTAAAGGAGTCATACAAACAAACAAACAAACAAATAACAAATACGAGAAACGACAAATAAGGAAAAAATATAAATTTGCCCAGTGTGCAGACTCGTTTCAGATGATGACTGTCATAAAGCGTCTCAGATTGGGAGTGCTGATCTAGGGTCAGTTTAGCCTTTTAGATCATAATGAATAAGATTATACAATGGACAGGGGGAACCTGTCCAAGCACTCTTACTGAGAGGCTTTCTGAATACACTCCCATTGTAATTAACTAGCCCTCTATAGTTTTAAAATGCTGCGGAAGAACACAGTCCAAGATGTTGTAATCAGAACAGGGAATAGTGTTATTTGTTGGAATTACATTTCCTCTGAAGTAGATCTTTCTTCCTGTGGAGTGGCTCTGGTGTGTGTGCGTGCGTGCGCAGTAGACAAGCAGATAGCCTAAGGCAGGGTGTTCCTCCTCCTCTTATTGGATAGAGGCCTCTAGGGGACATGTCAATCCTTATCTAAGCCCCCGGAGCTGCTGCGACTACACACACACACACAGTCTTGTATAACTAACTTTGTGGGGACACACAATTCAGTCCCATTCAAAATCCTATTTTCCCTAACCCCTAACCTTAACCCTAAAACTAACCCTTGCATTGAAAGTGGCTAATATTGTGTTGATTCGACCACAGTTGCCACAGTAAAGGGAAATGTGAATAGGGTTAACTGGGAGAACTCTAGAACAGTGGTCACCAACCTTTTCTGAGTCAAAATCACTGAGTCAAAATGCGAGCCGAGATCTTTTTTTTTAACGTGACTTAAGAAACGTACACCTATGCAACATTAACCAATTAAAAACAGTACTGTAGCGATGATAATGATAATGTTCAGGCCATTAAAAAGGTATGGCTTATAAAGGTGTTGAATACAAAGTGTTGACAATGCTGAGTAAGAAAAAAACAGCAGCTCTTTGCTGTATTTGTAGACTGTCTCTCTCTAGTCATGGTTTTAAACATTTTGAAATTTCACAGTATTAACTTTGCTGCAGATTTCTTATGCCTGCTACTTTACTGCAGACATGGTAATCTGAGCCATCCGATTGGTCAGCGTTAGGCTTATAGTGCGCTTGATTTTATTTCTGGGCCCGTGGGGAAGGCAGAGTTTTACCTTCATACACATGAAATGGTTCAAAATGGCAACAGTTTGCCTACCCAGCGCACAAGGGTGCACCTACTGCCAACAGCCCATGACTGTAATGACCGACACTGGAGAAGAGAAGCAGGTATGGGGAGTAGAACATTTTAATATGGAACAGACATCAAACAGGACAGAGACAGCGCCAGAACCGGGTATGCAAAGACAAATGAACATTAATCCTGAAGCAGAGAAGAGCTTGGGAACAGACAAATATAAGGGAGGTAATGACCCAGGTGATTGAGTCCAGGTGAGTCCAATAATGGCTGATGCACGTGACGGGGGAAGGCAGGTGTGCGTACTGATGGTGGCAGGAGTGCGTAATGCTGGGGAGCCTGGTGCCTTCAAGCACCAGGGGGGTAGAGGGGGAGCAGGTGTGACAATGACAAATAAATAAAAAAAATTGGAAGAAACGGCTTTATTGTTGGGGTTTTTTCAGAAATGTTTTGCGATCGACTAGGAATGCCTTGGAGATCAACCAGTCGATTGCCATCGACCGGTTGGTGACCACTGTTCTAGAAAGTTGAGTAAAGTTCAATCTTGTGCTTCTCTCTGTGGGTTGATATTTCTGCTCGGCAGTCCCAGGGAGCTGCACGGACGCAGCTTAGAAGGAACATTGGTTCCAACCAAATGTGACAGACAGGCCTCCCTTGGGGTCTGTAGGGCCCAACGGAGAACAGGAAGGTCTTTCATCCTCCTGTGTGTGTGTGTGGGTGAAGATGAAGGCTTTTCATCCTTCAGACTGTGACAAAGGAAACGGTTTCAGCGAGGAGGCATGGAGATGTGTTTTAGGGTACAAAGAGAGTAACGTACCCCCCTTTCCTCTCATCCCCCATTCACTTCTTGGCTGTTTCAGAGTATATTTCTCATTTGATCAGAGAGGCTTGCCCCCACACTGATAGATTGTGGGTACCCATGGAGCTGTTTGTGTTAGCAGGAGCTGAACAACGTATGATGTGCACAGTGGCACCGGTCCCCTCTGATTGGAACAGAGAGAGTGAGTGTGTGCTTGCGAGAGTATTTCTTCACTGCTCAGTGATTCAGACTCTCTCCCTCTACTCTCCATCCCTCCTCTCTCACTTTGTATCTCCCTCCTTTGCCTCATCTTCTTTATGTGTGTGATTTGATGTCGTCGTCCTCCCCCACCCCCCCAGGTGAGTGAAATGAGTTAGTAATGGAGTCTGTGTGAGACCCAAGCGACCCCCTGCCTCTCCCCAGACACATCCCAGGCAGGGGCCTGTCTCCTGGGCTAGAGAAAGCCGGGCAGCCCCCTTTTTAGAGCATGGCCTCCAGGGGTGGGTCATTTCAATGGCGGCAGGGGGCTGATTCCTCCTCTGCGTTCACATTACAGGGCCAGCAGTATCTCACTACCCACCTTAGAGCGTACTCCTTTTGTGCGCGCACACACACACACACACACACACACACACACACAAACTGTTGCTACCCAGGCACATAATATCCCTCTATCCATCCCCACACCTTCCCTATCTTTTCTCCTAATCTGTGATGTCATATAAGGAAACACAAGAGGTTTGTACTTCCTGCCTTATTCTCATTTTAAGCAGCTACAGGATTACACACATACTGCAGACAGTGTGTTCAGAGATTACAGTAAATGCTACTTTATGCTCTAATATAATTTTTTTTACTTCAGTTTATTTTAGTAACTACTTTCTTAACCAACAATGCAGTTAAGGGCTTGTAAGTAAACACCTGTTGTATTTGGCACATGTGACAAATAACATTTGATTGGATTTCATATTCACCCCCCTTGGATTTCTTCACATTTTGTTGTGTTACAAAGTGGGATTTAATATATTTCATTGGGATTTTTTGGCATTGTATCCCTCATTTACTCAAAGTATATTGAAAGCAGGTGCTTCCACACAGGTGTGGTTCCTGAGTTAATTAAGCAATTAACGTCTCACCACGCTTAGGGTCATGTATAAAAATGCCCAGTTGCCCATTATTTTGGTTACCATGGCTAGAAAAAAGTTCTGTCATTGGATTCTGGAGAGGTCGTTTTTGAGATCAATGTAGATCCGCAATAAAACATCTCTGGGGGCTGGTTTGGAGATGATACAGTATAGCCTAATACAGAAGCATGTCTGTTCTATGAAATAAATTCCCAAATGTATTCTCAAATATTTAATTTTCTCTGTTACGCTGTGTGCACTGAACTGACATGCATGATTGTTGCTGACACTCTGACGTTCAGATGAAGGGAATTAAATATTCTATAATGAGCACCACTGCAGCGCTCAACTCAAACACCAGTGTGTAGCCTACTCTACCTGCTGGCAAAGTATACTGAACAAAAATATAAACTTAACATGCAACAATTTCCAAAATTGTATTGAGTTGCAGTTCATACAAGGAAATCAGTCAATTGAAATAAATAATTTAGGCCCTAATCTATGGATTTCACATGACTGGGAACACGGATATGCATCTGTTGGTCACAGATACCTTAAAAAAAAAAAGGTAGGGGCGTGGATCAGTAATCCAGTCAGGATCTGACTGCAGCGTGACACATCTCCTTCGATATAGAGTTGGTCAGGCTGTTGATTGTGGAATGCTGTCCCACTCTTCAATGACTGTGCAAAGTGGCTGGTAATTGGCAAAAAATGGAACACGCTGTCATACACATCGATCCAGGGCATCCCAAACATGCTCAATATGTGACATGTCTGGTGAGTATGCAGGCCATAAAATAACAAGGACATTTTCAGCTTCCAGGAATTGTTTACAGATCCTTGCGACATGGGGCCGTGCATTATCATGCTGAAACATGAGGTGACGGTGGAGGATGAATGGCACGAGAATTGGCCTCAAGCTCTCATCACAGTATCTCTTTGCATTCAAATTGCAATCAATAAAATGCAATTGTGTTCGTTGTCCATAGTTTATGCCTACCCATACCATAACCCCTCCGCCACCATGGGGCACTCTGTTCACAATGTTGACATCAGCAAATCGGTCACCCACACAACGCCAAACACGTGGTCTGAGGTTGTGAGGCCGGTTGGACGTACTGCCAAATTTTCGATAACGACGATGGAGGCGGCTTATGGTAGAAATGAACATTGCATTTTTGGAAACAGCTCTGGTGGACATTCCTGTAGTCAGCATGCCAATTGCACCCTCCCTCAAAATGTGATACATCTGTGACTGTGTTGTGTGACAAATGCACATTTTAGAGTGGCCTTTTATTGTCCCCAGCACAAGGTGCACCTGTGTAATCATACTACTGATTAATCACCTTCTTGATATGCCACACCTGTCAGGTGGATGGATTATCTTGGAAAAGGATAAATGCTCACTAACAGGGATGGAAAAACAAATTTGTGCACACAATTTGAGAGAAATAAGTATTTTGTGCATATGGAAAATGTGACCGACCAGCTCAATTTGGTCTTATGCAGCAAAATTTGAGTTGGTGTTTTTTACATTGGATAAAAGTAGAGACTCCGAGCTAAAACATAGTATATCATACACTACAGTTGAGGAACAATGGAAAGTAATTTTGCTTTGAAAGTTGATTAACTTCTAACCCCACTTTTGAGAAAAGGGCCCTTGAAATTTTTGGTACACCTAGTGGAGAGCTCTTCTTTGTCTACACCTATTCAACATCGTTCACACCCTCTTAACCTGTCTGGGCTAGGGGGCAGTATTTTCACGGCCGGATAAAAAACATACCCGATTTAAACTGGTTACTACTCTTGCCCAGAAACGAGAATATGCATATTATTAGTAGATTTGGATAGAAACACTCTGAAGTTTCTAAAACTGTTTGAATGGTGTCTGTGAGTATAACAGAACACATATGGCAGGCAAAAACCTGAGAAGATTCCAAGCAGGAAGTGGCCTGTCTGACAATTTGTAGTCCTTCTGTTGTATCTGTGCTGTTACGTGACACTTTCTAAGGCTTCCATTGGCTCTCTAAAGCCTTCAGAAACCGGATTGACGCGTCTCCTGTGTCTGGGCAGATAACAGCAGCAGAGTTTGTCAGTGGACTGCCTGGTGACAGAGAGACTGGAGATGCACGTTCACGAGACCTCGCCATTTTTTTCTTTCCCTCTTTGAATGAATACAACGTTGTCCAGTTGAAATATTATCGCTGTTTTACGAGAAAAATAGCATAAAAATGTATTTTAAACAGCTTTTCACATGCTTCTAAGTACAGTAAAGGAACATTTTGAATTTTTTTGTCACGAAATGCGCTCGCGCGTTACCCTTTGGATAGTGACTTGAACGCACGAAAAAAACGGAGGTATTTGGATATAACTATGGATTATTTGGAACCATAACAACATTTGTTGTTGAAGTAGTCCTGGGAGTGCATTCTGACAAAGAACAGCAAAGGTAATCCAATTTTTCTAATAGTAATTCTGAGTTTAGTGAGCCCGAAGTTGGCGGGTGTCTGAATAGCTAGCCTGTGATGGCCGAGCTATGTACTCAGAATATTGCAAAATGTGCTTTCGCCGAAAAGCTCTTTTAAAATCTGACATGGCGATTGCATAAAGGAGTTCTGCATCTATAATTCTTAAAATAATTTATGTATTTTGTCAACGTTTATGATGAGTAATTTAGTAAATTCACCGGAAGTTTTCGGTGGGTATGCTAGTTCTGGACATCACATGTTAATGTAAAAAGCTGGTTTTTGATATAAATATGAACTTGATTGAACAAAACATGCATGTATTGTATAACATAATGTCCTAGGAGTGTCATCTGATGAAGATCATCAAAGGTTAGTGCTGCATTTAGCTGTGTTTAGGGTTTTTGTGACATATATGCTTGCTTTGAAAATGGCTGTGTGATTGTTTTTGGCTATGTACTCTCCTAACATAATCTAATGTTTTGAAATCGGACAATGTGGTTAGATTAACGAGAGTCTTATATTTCAAATGGTGTAAAATAGTAATATATTTGAGAAATTGAAGTTATAGCATTTTTGAGGTATTTGTAGTTCGCGCCACGCGATTCCACTGGCTGTTGAATAGAGTGGGACGCTAACGTCCCACCTAGCCCATAGATGTTAAACCTTAGCCCCACATCTTTAAGTATTCACATGTGAGGCAATGGGCTAAGCAGAGTGAGTACGGTAGTGTACTAAACAACCAAAGATTTCAAGACTAATGGCTGCTTTATACAACGTCTTTCGACATGTCTGTATACAGTCTATGACATCATGAACATTCTATTGTCGTCCGACATCAAATTTGTCTTTATTAAAAAGTAGAAACACAAAAATGACAGGCTGCATGACATCAGCAGCTTGGTGGTCCAAATAGCATAACATCAATAAACCCATCCGTTTAAAAATGATTTTAGTATATGTCAATCTAGCAAACCAGGCAACTAAAAGTTTCTTTCTAAACAATTTTTTGGTTCGTTTCTAGCTTGTTAGCTAGCTAGCTAATGTTAAGTTAGCTGGCTAGCCAGTTCAAATAATGACCATAGCTGACAACGTCTTAACTTTAGCTAATTTGTATTCATTATAACAGGAAAATAAACTCACAACAAGATCATTATTTAAAAGCTAATTATTGAAAATAGCTTATGGTTTTGAGTGTATTTTCTTACGATCCCCATTAGCTGTTGCAAAGCAGCAGCTACTCTTCCTGGTGTCCACACAAAACATGAAACATGACATAATACAGAACTTTAATAGACAAGGACAGAACTGCATCAATTAAAAATATACATACAATACATACACACAAACTATCTAGGTCAAATAGGTGAGAGGCGTTGTGCTGTGAGGTGTTGCTTTATCTGTTTTTTTCAACCAGGTTTGCTGTTGAGATGGGAGTTCCATGCAATAATGGCTCTATATAATACTGTACACTTTCTTGAATTTGTTCTGGATTTGGGGACTGTGAAAAGACCCCTGGTGGGATAAGTGTGTGTGTCAGAGCTGTGTGTAAGTTGACTATGCAAACAATTTTGAATTTAACACGTTTTTTATAGAATGGAGAAGTGATGCAGTCCGTTTCTCGTGAACTCTTAGCGACCGGCATGCGTAGTATTTATATCAGCCCTCTGATTACAATGAAGAACAAGACGTGCCGCTCTGTTCTGGGCCAGCTGCAGCTTAACTAGGTCTTTCCTTGCAGCACTCAACCACACGACCGGACAATAATCAAGATAAGACAAAACTACAGCCTGCAGGACTTGCTTTTTGGAGTATGGTGTCAAAAAGCAGAGCATCTCTTTAATACTGACAGACCTCTCCCCATTTTTACAATCAGTGAATATATATGTTTTGTCCATGACAGTTTACAATCTAAGGTAACACCAAGTAATTTAGTCTCCTCAACTTGTTCAAAAGCAACACCATTCATTACCAGATTCAGCTGAGGTCTAGAACTTAGTTTTAGAGCTGTTCAGGACCAGTTTATTACTGGCCACCCATTCCAAAACAGACTGCAACTCTTTGTTAAGGGTTTCAGTGACTTAATTAGCTGTGGTTGCTGATGCGTATATGATTGAATCATCAGCATATATGGACACACATGCTTTGTTTAATGCCAGTGGCAGTTCATTGGTAAAAATAGAAAAGAGTAGAGGGCCTAGAGAGCTGCCCTGCGCTACACCACACTTTACATGTTTGACATTAGAGAAGCTTCCATTAAATAAAACCCTCTGAGTTCTATTAGATAGATAGCTCTGAATCCATGATATGGCAGAAGTTGAAAAGCCATAACACATACACTACCGTTCAAAAGTTTGGGGTCACTTAGAAATGTCCTTGTTTTCCATGAAAACATACATGAAATGGGTTGCAAAATGAATAGGAAATATAGTCAAGATGTTGACAAGATTATACTTTAAAAAAATTTTTTTATTGAAATAATAATTGTCCTTCAAACTTTGCTTTCGTCATAGAATCCTCCATTTGCAGCAATTACAGCCTTGCAGAACTTTGGCATTCTAGTTGTCATTTTGTTGAGGTAATCTGAAGAGATTTCAACCCATGCTTGCTGAAGCACCTCCCACAAGTTGGATTGTCTTGATGGGCACTTCTTATGTACCCTACAGTCATGCACCATCCACAGGGTATGGCATGGCGTTGCAAAATGGAGTGATGGCATTCCTTCTTCAAGATCCCTTTTACTCTGTACAAAACTCCAACTTTACCACCACCAAAGCTCCCCCAGACCATCACATTGCCTCCACCATGTTTGACAGACGGCGTCAAGCACTCCTCCAGCATCTTTTTATTTTTTTCAGTGTCTCAATGTTCTTCTTTGTGATACCGAACACCACAAACTTAGATTCATCTGTCCATAACACTTTTTTCCAATCTTCCTCTGTCCAGTGTCTGTGTTTTGCCCATCTTAATCTTTTCTTTTGATTGGCAAGACTGAGATGGCTTTTTCTTTGCAACTCTGCCTAGAAGGCCAGCATCCTGGAGTCGCCTCTTCACTGTTGACGTTGAGACTGGTGTTTTGCGGTTACTATTTAATGAAGCTGCCAGTTGAGGACTTGTGAGGCATCTGTTTCTCAAACTAGACACTCTAATGTACTTGTCCTTTTGCTCAGTTGTGCACCGGGGCTTCCCACTCCTCTTTCTATTCTGGTTAGAGACAGTTTGCCCTGTTCTGTGACGGGAGTAGTACACAGCGTTGTACGAGATCTTCAGTTTCTTGGCAATTTCTCGCATGGAATAGCCTTCATTTCTCAGAACAAGAATAGACTGACGAGTTTCAGAAGAAAGTTCTTTGTTTCTGGCCATTTTGAGCCTGTAATCGAATCCACAAATGCTGATGCTCCAGATACTAGACTAGTCTAAAGAAGGCCAGTTTCTTTGCTTCTTTAATCAGAATAACAGTTTTCACCTGTGCTGACATAATTGCAAAAGGGTTTTCTAATGATCAATTGGCCTTTTAAAATGATACACTTGGATTAGCTAACACAACGTGCCATTGGAACACAGGAGTGACGGTTGCTGATAATGGGCCTCTGTACGCCTATGTAGATATTCCATTAAAAAATCTGCCGTTTCCAGCTACAGTAGTCATTTACAACATTAACAATGTCTACACTGTATTTCTGATCAATTCGATGTTATTTTAATGGAAAGCAAATTAGCTTTTCTTTAAAAAACAAGGACATTTCTAAGTGACTCAACTTTTGGAACGGTAGTGAATGTTTTCTCAACAACTGGTTATCGTCAATAATATCAAAGGCTGCACTGAAATCTAACAGTACAGCTCCCACAATCTTCTTGTTATCAATTTCTTTCAACCAACCATCAGTCATTTGTGTCAGTGCAGTACATGTTGAGTGCCCTTCTCTATAAGCATGCTGAAATTCTGTTGTTAATTTGTTTACAGAGAAGTAGGATTATATTTGGTCAACACAATTTTTTCCAACAGTTTGCTAAGAGCTGGCAGCAAGCTGATAGGTTTGTTGTTAGAACCAGTAAAGGCCTCTTTACCATTCTTGGGTAACGGAATGACTTTGGCTTCCCTCCAGGCCTGTTGACAAAGACTTTCCTCTAGGCTCAGATTTAAGCTATGACAGATAGGAGTAGCTATAGAGTCAGCTACCATCTTCAGTAGCTGTCAATGCCAGGAGGTTTGTCATTGTTGATCGATAGCAAACATTTCCCCACCTTTCCCACACTTAACTTAAAATAATTCAAACTTGCAAGACTTTTCTTTCATTGTTTTTTTTATTTTTATGCATGAGGATGATGGCTCACTGTTCGTTGTTGGCATTTCCTGCCTAAGTTTGCCCACTTTGCCAATGAAATAATCGTTAAAATAATTGCCAACATCAAAATGGTTTGATGACTTGAATTTGTCTTTCTGCCCATAATTTCATTTTAAGTACTCAAGTTTTTTTTCCCATCATTCTTTATATTATTGATGTTGGCTTCATAATACAGTTTCTTATTCTTTTTGTTGAGTTTAGTCACATCATTTCTCAATTTGTAGTAAGTCAGCCAGTCAAATGTGCAGCCAGACTTATTAGCCACTCCTTTTGCCCCATCTCTTTCAACCATACAGTTTTTCAATTCCTCATCAATCCATTGAGCCTTAACAGTTCTAACAGTCAGTTTCTTAACATGTGAATGTTTATCAATACTTGGAAGAAGGAATTTCATCAATTCATTAAGTGCAGCATGTGGATGCTCCTTATTAATCACATCAGACCAACAAATATTTTTAACATCATCCACATAAGACTCACAGCCAGATCTTATGTATGATCTCTTATATTCTATTTTAGGTCCAGCTTTTGGAATTTTGGCTTTCCCGGATATAGCCACAATTTGACTTTGATGCAGGTCATGTTATTTGTCACATTACCGTCACTGGTAAACACACACTATATAAATTAAAATCGCATTTTATTTGTCACATGCAGAAGGTATAACCGGTACAGTGAAATGGTTACTTGCATAGTGGAGTCTTTTGTTTAGACATGTAGCTAGCTAGCTAAACAATGAACCATAATCCCAACTCATAACGCTACTATCCTGTATGAATCTACAGGTGGCTAAAGCTAACCAACTAGGTTCTATGTTAGCTAGCTAGCTATAACTAGCAATGCAAATGGCTCTGGGATACGAATAATATTAGTACACAAATCATACACGTAACATTAGCTAGCCAACCAGCTAACATTAGCGAGTTATCTAACAGTACGCTTTATATTGCAATGAATTTGACTTTCTGACAAAATAGAAATGTATAATATCTGAAAATGTAGCTAGCTAGACTGTCTTACTCGTAGACATGGATGAGCGCTTTTCCCTCTGTCACGGATGTCATGGTTGCCCTTAGTTTGAAGATGTAATCCGGAGACGGGTTTCTTGCAGTTCTTCGTGATATGTCAAAAAAAGCTGCGTTAGAAAGGATCAACTACACATACTGAGCAGCTCATGTTATAGACAGAAGCGTACTACATGTCAGACGAATACAAACTCATCTCGGCATGTCCAGCCCATCCATTATCTCAGCCAAACATGGCTAGCGGGAAGGTTCCAGACTTTTTCCATGTCTAAATCAACTAGGCTCATATTTTTTTATTATTATTCGTATTTACAGATGGCATACTAGTTTGTTATTATTAAGGCACATGAAAGTTCACAAAAAAATACATGTCTACATTCAAATGTCTCTCCTGTAAAGTAGTGATGCGCGACATACGCCTAGTTTCCTGAAACAAGGCACACATTTCTGGGATCTTTTATTTCAGCTCATGGGATCAACACTTTACATGTTGCGTTCATATTTTTGTTCAATGTAATTCAAAGCTTATACTTTACCATTCAGGATGTATCTTTCCAACGTGCAACATTTCTTAATGCAATCTAGGCAAAACACTTTTGAAAGCACTTTTGTCCTTTGTTAAAAAGACCTCTCATACAATTGTGTGTATGGCATTGTTTTAAAAATGAATTTACAACCGGAGTTTCAAGCATGGTTTAGGGGCAGCTGCGATGGAATCCTGGTTGAGAATGAAACGACTGAACAAATGAACAACGAAACAGCACAGCAAGTAAGTGAAAGAAATAGGTTTTGATTATGTTTTACTGGTATTGGGGACATATGTAAATGCCAACAAAATAACTTGTGTGTGTAACCTTTTTATTTAACTAGGCAAGTCAGTTAAGAACATATTCTTATTTACAATGGCGGCCTACACCGGCCAAACCCGGACGACGCTGGGCCAATTGTGCGCTGCCCTATGGGACTCCCAATCACGGCCGGATGTGATACAGCCTGGATTCGAACCAGGGATTGTAGTGACGCCTCTTGCACTGAGATGCAGTGCCTTAGACCGTTGTGTGTACTAGAATGCTTAAAAGGCCGCTCAAATTTTAAATATTGGTTATTGGTATCGTTGTTTTGAACAGGGAAAATATTGGATATCGGTATCAGCCAAAAATGTCATATCAGTGCATCACTAATTAAGACACTTTATTTGGTGTGTTTCCTTTATTTTGGCAGTTACTGACTGACTAGGTTGAAACCCTGGGCTCCTGCACGCCATAAATGTGTGTGTGTGTGTCTTTGTGTGCGTGCTTGTGTGTGTGTTGTGATGCACAGCCAGAAACTGGGGCAGATGCTCTCATGAGAGCATCAATATCCCGATTGGGGTTCCACACACACACACACACACACACACACACACACACACACAGCTGCCACACACTGATAATATAATTAGGTATGAATGGATCCAGTCTGGTGTAACCAGTTGTAATGGACTGAATGAACAGTCAACTACTGAGCAGTCTTTCTCTCTTTCTCTTTGTAGTCAGTGTTGGACCACTGAGTCCGCTCTATTCAACATTGACGGAGTTGAAACTGTTTTTTTTGGGGGGGGCATGCTCTCTTTTTATGCTCATGGTGTGTTTGTGTGTGTATGAGCTTTGTGTGTGTGTCTTTTAGAGCAGGGATGGCCAACTCCAGTCCCCGGGGGGCTGACTGGTGTCACAAGTTTGCCCCAGCCTCAACTAGCACACCTGACTCCAATAATCAACAAATCACGATCTTTGGTTTAGAATGCAATTAGTTTGATCTGCTGTGTTTGCTTGGGATGGGGGGGGGGAAGTGAGACACCACTCCGGCCCCGACAACTGGAGTTACCCATCCTGTTTTAGAGCAATGACAATACTGTGATTAATGCTCCTGGGCCTCCGGTGCATGCTGATGATGTCATAGCCTGCTTGTTCCACTGGCCCCTGGGAGTTGCTGTCTTTCTCCCCTTGTGGAAGCGGACTGCAGTGAGTGAGTGAGACATATTCAGCCCCGCCCACAGGCCCAAGTTCATACCACTTAGAGCAGGGATGGTATCAAGCTGAAGTCCTCCAGGAGCTACGCTACAGGGTCTGTCAGGTGGGTCTCCTCTCCCTCTGGCACTTAGTTGATCCCTTAATGTCACTGATTGGCTAGGGAGTTCACACACCTGGTTTCACTAATTAAAAGGAAAGTATGAAAAGCAGCAGACTCTGTTGCCCTCTAGGAGTTGACTTTCACACCACCTTTTTCCTCTCACTCTCTTCAACTCTTTCTCTCCCTCCCCATCCCACTCTTTCACCACATTTCTCTCCACCCCCCCGCCCTTCTCTCAATCTCCTTCCAACTCTGTTTCCCCCTCTCCATCCAGCCCCCTTGCTCCCTTCCCTTTCCATCCCCCTCTCTCTGACCCACTATCAGTCTCTGTGTTTGACAGCCTGAGCAGTAATGGTAATTTCATAGTTGTCACTACAACACAGGGTTTCAAGAACGGTCAGTGTCAGGCCTTTAATTAGACTGTCAACATACACACACACACACACGCCATTCCAAATGTGTGATTATACACACACTAATCACGTCTTAATGGTACGTTCTTGATTATGGTCGTAGCTTCTGTCAGTTTAAATGTCGCTGTGTAAGTGGTTTGTTTAAATGACACTAACACACTCATACACACACTCATACCCAAACACACAAGCAGCACGCAGGCATTAAGTCATGATGCTCTCTCGTCTTCCATCTAATTCTACATAAAGTGGGCTCTTAGTTTTGTTATTCAGGCTCACCCTCATCATCTTTGTCTATCAGTATCCCCTGTTTGGTCTTCTCTTTCCCTCCCTGCCTCTTCTCTTTCCATATCAATCTCTCTCTTTCTCTCGCTGTCTTTCCATATCACTTTCTCTCTCTCTCTTTGTCACTTTATTATCGTCTTTCATTGCTCTCCTGCAGGGATTCAGATAGTCTTTACTAAACCATAGTAGACAGTTCTAGACACTCTTAGCAGAGCTTAGAGGGCTTGAGGGAAACGAGTGGGTGAAGAGGGATGGGTGGGTGTATGTGAGGTGTAGCAGTGCAGCGTTTCCAAAAACTCGGTCCTGGAGACCCCAGGTGGTGCACGTTTAGTTTTTTGCCCGGCCTCTACACAGCAGATTAAACTAATCAACTCCTCACTAATCCGCTGTGTAGTGTAGTGCTTCTGGAAAAACCTAAATGTGCACCCCCTGGGGTCCCCGGGACCGAGTTTGGGAAACCCTGTATTCACAGAGTAGCTGTTGCAGGTGTACAGTAGGTCCACCAGGTAAAGAGGTATTTCGGGAAATGACGCAGCAGGTGAGTTCACCCTCCACTACATCCCTGGTGGTGGGAGGGTGCGGCGGAGGAGTGATAAATGGGCTGTGAATGGGGGTGTCACACTATCTAACCCTCTTCTACAATACAGATAGACCCCCTGCAGTAGAGTCCAAATTGGATCCTCACAGTGCTCTCATTTAGAGCCCCCGTTAGAGCTTTGGTTAGTAGAGCGAGACGATGAGACACAGGTAGGGAGGAGGAAGTGTGATTTTCCACTGGCTGGCTGTTTAATGCTGCTCTAATTCTCCTCCCTGTTGATCCTCATCTCCACACAGCTGCTGTGTTTACACGCACACTCTGCACAGCCAAGGAATGGCGAGATCACACAGAGGGAGAGAAGGTGTGTGTGTGGCAGAGCGACATGGAGGAGAGAGAGAGCCCGGGGAGGGGATGAGAGATGTAAAGAAAGAGAAATAGAGAGAGAGTCAGGTCTATTGTACTGTAATTTCTCCATTGACATGATTGAATTTGCTGTGGCGACTTCTTCATACACTGGCTCTGGAGTGGAGTGGCTCATCCTCTGGTGTGATTGTGTGTGTCTGTTTGTGTGTGTGTGTGTGTCAATGTGTTTGTAAAACTGCTATTTTATGGATATAGAACAGAGTAATAGGACCATTGTAAAAGACCTGCAGCCTGTGGTGCTAGGAGCCAGTGTGCCAGAGCTTCGCTGTACTGTGGCTGACTAGCTGTGCTCTCCAGGGGTAGAGAATAAAAACCAACTTTGGACAACTGGCTGCTTCTTCTCCTCTCTCCTCTCCTTCTGTCCTCCTCTTTTCCCCCCTCATCTCCTCTCCCATCTCTTCCCCGCCCCTCTTCTCTAACGGTGTTATTTGTCTCTCTTACAGGCTGGCAGACCAGGATAGTGATGGCCACGTGAGCTTCAGAGACTTTGAGTGTGTCATCAGCTATGGACAGGCCAACAGCTAACTGAGAGTGGACACGCCGTTCCTCTCCTCCCTGGACTGGACAGCTTCGTTCTGGCCAACGTCTAATAAAAATCAACTATGGAACAACATGTGCAGAATGCATTTTGGAGCCCACTGTTGACGTGCTTCTGTGCCGCCTCTGCTACTTTGACCGAGAACCAGTGACCCAGCCACCTCTGTCTCCCTTTTTACCCCCTCCTTGCTCTCTGTCTCTCTCTCTCTCTAAACCCCATTAAGCAGGTCCCATCCATAATCCCCTGCTCTCCCAAATGTACTTCCATCTGAGAAAGAGTGAGAGAGAGGGGGAGGGAGGGAGAGAGAGAGGGGAGAAGAAGGGATGAAGGGGTAGGTTGCATCCAAATTGAATATTACCCCTGGTAGTAATAATATTGGATTTTTAATCAGGCAGGGCTCCAGGATGGCCCTAGCTGCGCCTGCATAGCTTCTTTGTATTATAAAGCCCCGGTGAACAGGGTTATATTCATTAGTGCACAAAGTAGTAAAACACATTGCAATGGAACATCCAAAAAATCGCTTATTTGACATGTTCAGGTAGTCCCTCCCAGGTTTCAGTACATTTGGTGCCTGATGAACAGGACCCAGGGCTGCTGCTCCAGAGGGGATTTGCCAGCGCTCTTCTTGTTCCCGCCAATTACAGGACTGTAAATACAATGTTTGTGTTCTGGAGAGATTTACGACGATGGCACTCCCGTCTGAATAAAGATTAATTTGTTTTTGTAATCAAAGTACCCGAGTATTGGATCTGTGTGACGCAGAGAGACGCAAGTGCACACACGGCATACAAATGCATACACACACAGTCAAAGGGATACACACACACACACATACACACACACAGTCAAAAGCTTACATGCACTCTCATATGAACACACATACATTGTTGTTTAAACACAAACAGTCTTACACACTTGTATACAAACACACCCACAAGTCTCTCTCTAACACACACACACACACTCAATTACTCTCACTCACACACATTAGTTTGTTTCATGTATCCATCAAAGAGGACTCGGGGGGGCTGCGAAATAAGGAAATGGACTTGAAGGGAAATATAATCAAGCAGTTGTTTAATCAAATAGAGTAATTGTCTAATCCTGCCTCCGTCTCATCTTGAGGAAGCAGCGGTAGCGGCATCCGATACGTACTGGGACAAGACACTTTAATCCACTCTCTTACTGGATTAAACCAATCCTCCCATTCATTCTACACAACATCGGGTTACGGAGAGAGAGAGAGAGCGAGGACGGAGGGGGATAAAGATGAGAAGGAGAATGGAACTGATACAGAGACATGAACGGGGAGAGAGGAAAAGATGGAGAGAGGAACAGATCTAGCTACAGAAATGGGGAGAAATCGAAAAAGAGACAGAGATGATAGTAGCAGAGGTTGTCCAGTAGCAGAGGTTTGGCATGGGTAGGAGGCAGGGAAGGATGCATGCTGGTTTATTGTGCTGCTGTTGCAGGACACTGACTTGGCTGAAACCACAGCACAGACCGGCTCTGGCTGGGTTAGGGGTCTTTGTGTCTTTTTATTTGGCCATTCCTCAAAACTCTTTCCATCCATCCCTCTCTCCTCTTGTCTACTGCCCATGCCAACCCACTGTTGGATAAACTGGGGCTTTGTGCTGTTTTCTGTGCTTTTCCCATCCAACAGAACCTGTTAGCCTAGCCTAGCCACCAACAACCAAACAGCAGGCCAAACACATTTCAGCTGGGCTCAAGGCCAGGCCAGGGAGGTGGGGCTCTAAAGTGGGACAAATGTGGTTGCATATGTGACAGTATTTTGCTGTGTGACCTGGAGTTTTATTTTGGGAGCACCAGTGTGACTAAAAACCCAATTTAAAAAAAAGAGTAGTGGTCTATTCAGCTTGATAAATGTCCATCGGTGTGGTTGGGGGGGGGGGGGGGGGGGGGGGTAGGACGTCTGGGGGGTAGGATGGGACAGGGGGAGCAGGTAGCTGAGTAGTGGTGTCTTCAGCAGCCTGATGGTCTTGGGGTCGACGCTATTGGCCAGTCTTAGTTTTAGCCATGATGCTCCTGTCCTGCCGGCGTCTGAGGGATGGAAGCGGGGAGAACAGGCCGTGGCTCGGGTGGCTGAGGTCCCTGATGATCTTCTTGGCCTTCCTGTGACACCTGGTGTTGTATGTGTCCTGGAGGAAAGGCAGTGTGCGTTCGGCTGAGCATACCATCCTCTGTATTGCCCTGTGGTCAGCGGTGGTAGAGTTGCCATACCAGGCTGATGCAGCCCAACAGTATGTGCTCGATAGTGATCCGGTAGATATATGTCTATCTCAATCAATTGAAAAAAATCTACTTTTCTGGTGCTCCTACATTTTGTACTTTTCTAAGTTAGGACCACCAGTGCTACCAGTGATTTTTTTGTTTGTTTTTGTTTAGAGACCTGGCTGTGGGTTCTATATTTGAATGGAGAATGTGAATAAGCAAAGTCCGTTTCATCTAGTGGCTGATTTAAAACATTATACACTTGTTAAATATGTTATAATGTTATGTTATAGTACATCTCTTAAATAATTATGAATAGATCCACCATTGAGCACAAAAACAACACTTGTTACAGAATATTTTACATAGAAATAACATCTGTCAGACAAACCATGCCTATGTGAGCCTCACACTTTCTTATTGCGGCTCTAGTTCCATTTGATTCTCTTCCCAGCCAATGTTCCCTTCCTACCTACAGTATCAATAGTCGTGAGTGCTATTGCTGCCGTAAAACCATATGCTCTAAATAAATCTATCCGATGAGTCAGCATGTTGGGCTAACACGACAGAGCCACGACACAGAGAGGGAGGGAGAGAAATACATGAATGTATGCTACTAATTGGCTGATTGGCTCTGACTGGTCGTACTTCCTGTGTGTGTGTATGTATGTGTGTGTGTGTACAACACAGTAAGCTATGTAAAGTCCCTGGAGGTGTTGAGATGAGTCAGCAGTTTGACCCGCTTGCACTTGACCCAAGCTGCTCTCTCTCTACATACAGTCCTACACACTTAGAGGGAGGTGAACAGTCACGTACGCACAAAATACACATATGAATACTCTCAAGAACTAACACAATACACACACTTTCCTTTTTTCCTTTTAAACACACAGAAAACTACTCTCATACACTCATACATGCACACTGACAATGTACTGTACAGAAGAATTCTCAGTTCGTAACACACACGTACTCTCTCACACTTGTATTGTGTGTTGTTGCGGTGTTCCTCTCTATAGGGCCCCTAAATGGAGCCATCGCTCCTGTCTGTCAGTGGTGTACCCTACCATCCATGTACTCTTCTCTTTTACTCTCTCCCACCATCCGAATGTAAATGAGGCCTGGGAGAGGAGCGGCGCGAGGGACAACTAGGAGCGGAGGGGAGGGGGGGAGAAGGAGAGAATGGGGAGAGGACGAGATCTCATTAATCAGCTGTGGCAGATACAAATGAGGGACCTTGCTCTCTCTACCTGCTAGCTGCTACAGTGTCACTGCGACTCTCTTGCTCTCCTTCTCTGCCTTCCACTCTACATATTCCTTGCTACATAGATTGCGTCCCAAATGACACCCTGTTCTTTATACAGTATAATGCCGTACTGCTTATGACCAGAGCCCTAAAGGTCCTAGTCAAAAGTAGTGCACTATATTGTCATTAGGGTGCAATATGGGATGCAGACAGTCACTGTTATTCTCTCCCTCTCTTTCTCTCTCTACCTGTATCTGCCCTACCGGCTAGCTGCTACACAGTGTCAGTGCTACCCTCTCTTCTCTGCCTTCAACACTCGTCCACCTGACGAGAAAGGGAGGGAGTGTTCCATTCCTTCTGTTAACTCCCTCAGTCTACACGAATCAGACACACTAATACCCTCACTCCACCCACACACCCACAAAATATGATTTACCTGTCTAACCAGACTCAATTCCATTCTCCACTGACTCACCTGTAGACAGGTAAAGTGCGGATCACTTCGGGGCTCACTCTATCTCTATGTCACAACCTCACACTGGGACTGAAGTTTTTTGATCAGGGGGATTTTAATTCTGCCGATAGAGGACGATGTTAGGAAACAAAATACTACCTACTGTACATATGACATCTTTACCCAATAATAACAGGTTTTCATATGATGCGTTAAAGAACTTCAAGACCATCATGAAAAGGTTAGTATGTTGCCTCTTGTCTCCTTCTTTGGCTGTGTTTAGACAGGCAGCCCAATTCTTTTGACCAATCAGATCAGCTCTGAAAAATATCTGATGTGAAAAGATCTAATGTGGTTGGTCACAAGATCAAATAGTGGAAAAACGATCAGAATTTGGCTGCCTGTGTAAACGCAGCCTATGAGGTTCTCAATCCAACCCCACTGCAGCACTAACTCATGATTTTTCCTGTTGGATAGGATTAAATGCATACAAATAGAATGCATAGAACGGACAAAACATTGACTTGAATGGGGACTCCAGGTCTATTCATTAGATTTCTATGCATTTAATCCTATCCGAGGATCAGAGGGCAGCTGGACTACAAAAGGAGGGAGGTGTCCTTCTACGACATTAAGATGAAATCCCTTTATTGGTCAATGCCACACAAGGTCCAACTGAAATTTGACCTCTTGTGACCCAACCTCTCCGAAAGACACACATATATACATCCACATATACATACAGGTTTTGGAGAGGTGCAGGGGACCTGTTGTCGCGGGGAATTAAGTGCCTTGCTTAAAAGCACAACGGCAGGCGATGGCATATAGGATTAGATACCAGCAACCCGCCAGAGTTTTCCTGTCGGACCCGGGATTCGAACTGACAACCCTCCGGTCGCTGGCTCGCCTCTAGGCTAGGTTACCTTCCTTTGGGCATGACACTCACCTTCACCCATAAAGGCACGTTTACTGAGAGACGTAGGATATTGGATCTGCTGGTCATGCTAACAACACATCAACACATCTGTGAGAGAACAACTAGGCTAATACTGTAATAATGATTAAACCATGAATGGTGACATGTAGCAGTGGGTGGATTTATAAATCTGAATATACTATTATTCATATTATTTACAAACCATGTGCAATTTATTGAACAATTTACTCAGATTGAACAACGAAGCAACACTTCCACAGTATGTGCAGTGATACAAGTGCTTAGGAGATTCATTTATGATTGCTATGTGTAATATTTCTCATATTATACTGAATAACCTACAACATTATGGTTAATATTCTCTTGTGAGTTGAATATGATGTGCTGAGTTTCCAAAGCTAAATATATTGTAATGGC
The DNA here is from genome assembly GCF_965601325.2 of Salmo salar. Taxonomy (NCBI): domain Eukaryota; kingdom Metazoa; phylum Chordata; class Actinopteri; order Salmoniformes; family Salmonidae; genus Salmo; species Salmo salar. The sequence goes on from NC_138291.1 coordinate 46,209,713, forward strand.
TATTGCTTGAAGTAAGCCCTCTTCAGGTAACTCAAGAAACAAGTAATTACTTGTGTTGTCAGATTTCCATGTTCCACCCTTGATTCAAAAAATGTTTTACTTCATATGATGTTGACGCTGCTATTGGATGAAGGGATATATCCAGAGGTGGGAGAGAAAACAAAACTGGTTGTTTTTCCTGATTCTCAATTTCAAAGGTTTCTATTGTTCACGTGTTGTTCACTCAGTAGTGGTGCGTGGGTAAAATCACTGAGGAAGCCAAGCCAAGTAAGTACAAAATCCATATTACAACCTATGTTTTGATAATTGCGTTGTTTGCTCTACGACCCATTGGTTTATACCCCAGGGTGATATACGATAAGGCCGTAACAACAAAAAGTCAAGTCACACAGTGGTGGAATAAATTCAACTACATATTTCAGCACCATTTCAACTTAAACATTTAAACATAATCAAATCAACAAGGCTATATATGCTTAGATTAATACACTGAAAACAAACTTAAAGTTATCCAAAACAATTTAGTCCAATGTTGCTAAATATCCTTTGGCTGTCCATGGTACGGAATTCTGTCTGTGTGTGTGTGCGTGCATGCAAGTATTTAAATTTTTTGGACTCCCCATACTTGTTGAATGCCAATGCCATCCTCCTCTCTTTCCTGTTGGCAAAACGGTTTATGGCTCTGTCATACAGTACGCTTTAATGTTTGTTGTCATAGGCTACCTGGCTAAAATGCTTGTATGGACAAATATGAACCAGCTACGTTAGATAAATCAAATCAAAGTTTCTTTGTCACGTGCGCCAAATACAACAGGTGTAGGTAGACCTTACAGTGAAATGCTTACTTACAGGCTCTTACCAATAGTGCAAAAAAGGTATTGGGTGAACAATAGGTAATTAAAGAAATAAAAACAACAGTTGAAAAACAGTAGCGAGAATATATACAGTAGCGATGCTATAAAAGTAGCGAGGCTACATACAGACACCGGTTAGTCGGGCTGATTGAGGTAGTATGTACATGTAGATATGGTTAAAGTGACTATGCATATATGATAAACAGAGAGTAGCAGTAGCGTAAAGAGGGGTTGGCGGGTGGCGGGACACACTGAATAACCTACAACATTATGGTTAATATTATCTTGTGAGCTGAATATTGTAATGGCTATTGCTTGAAGTAAGCCCTCTTCAGTTAACTCAAGAAACAAGAAATAAGTAATTACTTGCGTTGTCAGATTTCCCTATTCCAGCCTTGATTAAAAAAATGTTTTACTTCATATGATGTTGACGCTGCTATTGGATGAAGGGATATATCCAGAGGTGGGAGAGAAAACAAAACTGAATGGTTGTTTTTCCTGATTCTCAATTTCAAAGGTTTCTATTGTTCACGTGTTGTTCACTCAGTAGTGGTGCGTGGGTAAAATCACTGAGGAAGCCAAGCCAAGTAAGTAAATAGCTCGTTAACGTGAGCTTAAACGGGCTAGGCTACATATTGAACTTCAATCGTCTCAGGCAAGTGGCACAACATATTAATTTACGGTTAGATCAGAATCGCCATCATAATCATTGGCCTGTGCAGATATTGAAATCAAAACCAAATCCCCATCTCCATCTATGGCTTAGGAAGGGCCAATTTACTAAACTAGCTACTGCAGCACATCAACACAAGCAGACCAGAAACGAAAATGACGTTTTGCTTAGGATGTGATTGGATTGGGGTGAAGCCAAATCCAAACTGGCCTCACTTGGTGGGTGTTTTGTTGCACCAGCCCAGCTCAACGTTGATTGGCCAATTATTTTATAATTTTTTTTTATCAAGGGAGGCCAAATGATTGCTGGACTCCACAGCTGGGCTCAGTGAGCGCTGATAGACATGGCCAAATACCTGGGCAACCTGCAGTTCAGAGTCTGGGAGAAGATGCAGGGGATTGTCTAACATAGTGAGTACAATGGAGCATATTGTAGCCCCGAGCGGGACTAGCAACTGTCAAGCCAACACCTTAACCGTTACGCCAAGAGGGCCAAACCTCTTGACCGGTACAATATTGATGAATGGCGTTAATTGATAGGCCAATATCATGAGACATACATGCATACAATATACCGTTTTCTATTTTGACCCCAACACCGCACATTCCTGTCGCTCACTGTCTGATGATCTGACCTGTGTGAGATGCTCAGACCAAAGGCAGCAGCTCCCTGACAACCCAGAGCGGTGTATGTTCGATGCAGATGTTCTGGGCTCTGAGGGGTTCAGCTCAGGGAAGCATGACTGGGAGGTGGGAAGAGAGAGAGAAATGTTGCATTACATCTGGTGAAAAATGTGGCTAATACTGTACCAATGATTCAACCATTAATAGTGACATACACTACTGGTCAAAAGTTTTAGAACACCTACTCATCGAAGATGGCGTAGCAGTCGGACGTGTGTTTGTCTTGTCCCATGTAAATAGTCGGTCTCATCGTTTTTTTTCATCTCACTTTCCACCTACGATCTAAATATACTTTCCTGCAACCCGCCTCACCCAATGTGGTACAAATCTGCTATTTTTATATGTTTTATTTATTTGACCTTTATTTAGCTAGGCAAGACAGTTAAGAACAAATTCTTATTTTCAATGACGGCCTAGGAACAGTGGGTTAACTGCCTTGTTCAGGGGCAGACCGACAGATTTGTACCTTGTCAGCTCAAGGATTTGAACTTGCAACCTTTTGGTTACTAGCCCAACGCTCTAACCACTAGGCTACCCTGATGGAACCTCCATCAGCAGCTAGCCAGCTAACTAGCTACTAGCTAGTAGTCACTGTTAGCCACGGCTAGCGGTCTTCACCTTTAGCTCGGTCACCAGCCAGCTTTAGCTCGGTCAATACCTGCCAGTCTGCACAGCGCGATATCAACCCAGAGCATATCGGACTGCTTTTCTCCATCACATCACCAGGTTCCTGTCGCAAGCTCTGGGCCATTACACCGGATCATCGCAGCTAGCTGCAATCGAGTGGCTGCTGCTGTCCCGAAGCAAACACCAGTTAGCCTTGAGCTAGCCTCAAGCTAGGCCCATCTCCCGGCTAGCCGAAGAGTATACCCGCTAATTCATGGGCTTCAATACCTCTCTTGCCAATTGGCCTGGACCCTTTATTGCCGACACGGAGCCCCGCTGATCCATCATGACTGGTCTGCCAACGTAATCGTCCGATGGGGTTTCAACAAGCTTTTCCGTTGCAATGTCACCGAAGACCCATCTGCTAGCGCGGCCCGCTAGCTTTCTGACAGTGAGAGAATGACAACCCGAACGGCTCCCGGGCTCACCTATTACTGCTCATTGGACACGATGATCACTCGGCTACACATGCCTCTCTCTAATGTCAATATGCCTCGTCTTCTGCTGTTTCAGTTAGTTATTGTTTTATTTCACTGTAGAGCCCCTAGGCCAGCTCAACATGCCTTAGCTCTTTTGTCACACACCCCACACATAGGGAGACCTCACCTGGCTTAGCTGGTGTCTCCAGAGATGCAAGCTCTCTCATCGTCACTCAATGCCTAGGTTTACCCCACTGTACTCACATCCTACCATACCCTTGTCTGTACATTATGCCCTGAATCTATTCTACCACGCCCATAAATCTGCCCCTTTTATTCTCTGTTCCCAACGCACTAGACGACCAGTTCTTATAGCCTTGAGCTGTACCCTTATCCTACTCCTCCTCTGTTCCTCTGGGGATGTAGAGGTTAACCCAGGCCCTGTTGCCCCCAGCATCACACCTACTCCCCAGGCGCTCTCATTTGTTGACTTCTGTAACCATAAAAGCCTTGGTTTCATTCATGTTAACATCAGAAGCCTCCTCCCTAATGTCTTAGCTGTGTCTGAACCCTGGCTTAGGAAGACCACCAAAAATTCAGAGATTTCCAACTACAACATTTTCCGTCAAGATAGAACCGCCAAAGGGGGCGGAGTTGCAATCTACTGCAGAGATAGCATGCAGAGTTCTGTCATACTATCCAGGTCTGTGCCAAAACAGTTCGAGCTTCTACTTTTAAAAATCCACCTTTCCAGAAATAAGTCTCTCACTGTTGCCGCTTGTTATAGACCCCCCTCAGCCCCCAGCCTTGCCCTGGACACCATATGTGAATTGATTGCCCCCCATCTATCTTCAGAGTTTGTACTGTTAGGTGACCTAAACTGGGATATGTTTAGCACCCCGGCCATCCTACAATCTAAGATAAACTCAGCAAAAAAAGAAACGTCCTCTCACTGTCAACTGCATTCATTTTGTGTAAATATATAAATATATTGTATGTACATAACAAGATTAAACAACTGAGACATAAACTGAACAAGTTCCACAGACATGTGACTAACAGAAATTTAATAATGTGTCCCTGAACAAAGGGGGTTCAAAATCAAAAGTAAAAGTCAGTATCTGGTGTGGCCACCAGCTGCATTAAGTACTGCAGTGCATCTCCTCCTCATTGACTGCACCAGATTTTCCGGTTCTTGCTGTGAGATGTTACCCCACTCTTCCACCAAGGCACCTGCAAGTTCCTGGACATTTCTGGGGGGAATGGCCCTAGTCCTCACCTTTCGATCCAACTGGTCCCAGACATGCTCAATGGGATTGAGATCCGGGCTCTTCGCTGGCCATTGCAGAACACTGACATTCCTGTCTTGCAGGAAATCATGCACAAAATGAGCAGTATGGCTGGTGGCATTGTCATGCTGGAAGGTCATGTCAGGATGAGCCTACAGGAAGGGTACCACATGAGGGAGGAGGATGTCTTCCCTGTAATGCACAGCGTTGAGATTGCCTGCAATGACAACAAGCTCAGACCGATGATGCTGTGACACACCGCCCCAGACCATGATGGACCCTCCACCTCCAAATCGATCCTGCTCCAGAGTACAGGTCTCGGTGTAACGCTCATTCCTTCGACGATAAACGCGAATCCGACCATCACCCCTTGTGAGACAAAACCGCGACTCGTCAGTGGAGAGCACTTTTTGCCAGTCCTGTCTGGTCCAGCGACAGTGGGTTGGTGTCCATAGGCAACATTGTTGCTAGTGATGTCTGGTGAGGATCTGCCTTACTGGGGCAGTAGGTAGCCTAGTGGTTAGAGCGTTGGCCTTGTAACCGAAAGGTTGCAAGATCGAATCCCTGAGCTGACTAGGTATCTATCGTTCTGCCCCTGAACAAGGCAGTTAAACCTAGGCCGTCATTGAAAATAAGAATTTGTTCTTAACTGACTTGCAGAATAAAATAAATGACAACAAGCCCTCAGTCCAGCCTCCCTGTCTATTGCGGACAGTCTGAGCCCTGATGGAGGGATTGTGTGTTCCTGGTGTAACTCGGGTAGTAGTTGTTGCCATCCTGTACCTGTCCCACAGGTGTGATGTTCTGATGTACTGATCCTGTGCAGGTGTTGTTACACGTGGTCTGCCCCTGCGAGGATGATCAGCTGTCTGTTCTGTCTCCCTGTAGCGCTGTCTTAAGTGTCTCACAGTACGGACATTGCAATTTATTGCCCCGGCCACATCTGCAGTCCTTATGCCTCCTTGCAGCATGCCTAAGGCACATTCACACAGATGAGCGGGGACCCTGGGCATTTTCTTTTGGTGTTTTTCAGAGTCAGTAGATAGGTCTCTTTAGTGTCCTACATTTTCATAACTCTGACCTTAATTGCCGACTGTCTGTAAGCTGTTAGTGTCTTAACGACTGTTCCACAGGTGCATGTTCGTTAATTGTTTATGGTTCATTGAACAAGTATGGGAAACAGTGTTTAAACACTTTGCAATGAAGATCTGTGAAGTTATTTGCATTTTTAAGATTTGTTTTTTCAAAGACAGTGTCCTGAAAAGGGGACATTTATTTTTTATGCTGAGTTTAGATGCCCTCAATCTCACACAAATTATCAAGGAACCTACCAGGTCCAACCCTAAACCTGTAAACATGGGCACCTTCTTAGATATCATCCTGACCAACTTTCCCTCTAAATACACCTCTGCTGTCTTCAACCAGGATCTCAGCGATCACTGTACGTTTGTTTATCCCGTGTGTAACTCTGTGTTGTTGTTTTTATCACACTGCTTTGCTTTATTTTGGCCATGTCGCAGTTGTAAATGAGAACTTGTTCTCAACTGGCCTACCTGGTTAAATAAAGGCAAAATAAAAAATATATAAAACATGTTTTTTCTTTATTTTTACTATTTTCTACATTGTAGAATAATAGTGAAGACATCAACACTATGAACTAACACATATGGAATCATATAGTAACCCAAAAAGTGTTAAACATAAATATATTTTACATTTGAGATTCTTCAAATAGCCGCTCTTTGCCTTGAAGACCGCTTTGCACACTCTTGGCATTCTCTCAACCAGCTTCATTAGGTAGTCACCTGGAATGCATTTCAATTAACAGGTGTGCTTTGTTAACCTCTCTAGGGGAGGTGGGACGAAATCGTCCCACGCTATTCAACAGCCAGTGACAAATCAGAGCGCCAAATTTAAAACCACAAAATGTCATAATTCAAAGTTCTCAAACATAGGACTATTTTACACCATTTTATAGATACACTTCTCCTGAATCGAACCACGTTGTCCGATTTCCAAAAGGCTTTACAGCGAAAGCAAAACATTAGATTATGTTAGGAGAGTACATAGACACAAAAAAAACACACAGCCATTTCCAAGCAACTAGCATGCATCACAAATACCCAAAACACAGCTAAATGCAGCATTAACCTTTGATGATCTTCATCAGATAACACTCCTAGGACATTATGTTATACAATACATGCATATACCACAACAGGTTAAAGGTTTGTGGAATTTATTTCCTTCTTAATGTGTTTGAGCCAATCAGTTGTGTTGGTACAAGGTGCATGTGGGGGGTAATACAGAAGATAGCTTTATTTGGTAAAAGACCAAGTCCATATTATGGCAAGAACAACTCAAATAAGCAAAGAGAAACGAAAGTCCATCATTACTTTAAGACATGAATGTCAGTCAATTCAGAAAATTTCTCTGAACTTTGAACGTTTCTTCAAGTGCAGTCGCAAAAACCATCAAACGCTATGATGAAACTGGTTCTCATGAGGACCATCACTGGAAAGGAGACCCAGAGTTACCTCTGCTGCAGAGGAAAAGTTCATGCAGAGGATACGTTCATTAGAGTTACCAGCCTCAGAAATTGCAGCCCAAATAAATGCTTCACGGAGTTCAAGTAACAGACACATCTCAACATCAACTGTTCAGAGGAGACTGTGTGAATCAGGCCTTCATGGTAATTGCTGCAAAGAAGCCACTACTAAAGGACACCAATAAGAATAACAGACTTGCTTGGGCCAAGAAACCCGAGCAATGAACATTAGACCGGTGGAAATCTGTCCTTTGATCTGGTGTCCAAATTTGAGGAATTTGGTTCCTTCCGCCGTGTCTTTGTGAGACGCGGTGTGGATGAACGGATGATCTCTGCATGTGTATTTCCCACCGTAAAGCATGGAGGAGGTGGCGTTATGGTGTGGGGGTGCTTTGCTGGTGACACTGTGATTTATTTAGAATTCAAGGCACACTTAGCCAGCATGGCTACCACAGCATTCTGCAGCGATACGCCATCACATCTGGTTTGCTCTTAGTGGGACTATCATTTGTTTTTCAACAGGACTCCTCCAGGCTGTGTAAGGGCTATTTGACCAAGAAGGAGAGTGATGGAGTGTTCCGTCAGATGACCTGGCCTCCACAATCCCCCGACCTCAACCAAATTCAGATGGTTTGGGATGAGTCAGACCGCAGAGTGAAGGAAAAGCAGCTAACAAGTGCTCAGCATATGTGGGAAGTCCTTCAAGACCGTTGGAAAAGCGTTGTGTCAGTACGTAACACGCCAGTTTGGCATGGAGGAAAAGGAGGAGTAGGGAGATCCGGCTTTCCTATGTCACTGCCTGTCACTGACGTTTCCCATTGTTGTCCTAAGTGAACATCCCCACGGATAGAACTGACCTGCTAGCTAGCTAACTTTATACACTGTTTAAGTGAATTACATGTTATCAGCTTCCTATCGGCTAGCCATCTTGATGTAATCATTGTAAATTAAAAACAGTCTCCAAATGCATAGAAAACAGCCATTGAAGAGGGTGAAATTGCAGCTACAGTTGTCAGTAAAGGGAGAGTGTAGGCTACTGGATAGGGCAGGTAATATTGTGGGAGAACATTATGAAAAGATTCTCCAGTCCCTAGAGGAGAAAACTTTGAGGACAAAGAGATAATAGCAACATAATATTCAGTGCTGTCCAATTTGAGTAGAATAAAGCCTGTTTCTTTGTAGTAATTTCAGATGTGGAAAGCTGTGAAAGTCTGTTCGCAGATGAAGAGAGAGGTCCCAATGAATGTCCCAAGAGACTAAGGATATATACTATATGCCATGGGTTATATGTTAACGTTACACACAATGTATAGACCTATTACAACTAGAGGAGGCCAACCCTGATGGAGGTCTGCTGGGTGTGCAGGGTTCTGTTTCAGCCCAGCAATAACACATCTGATTCAACTTAATAATCAAGTGTGCTATTGCTGGGCTGGAAAATATGTCTGCTCACCCAGTACATCGGGGATCAGTGGAGCAAGGTTGGCCATTGCTGGTGTGGACTTTTACTTGTTCACCTGAAATGATACTTTAGTAATAATAGCCTACTTGTTACTACTCCATGATCTATTGTTGTTTAGACTTATCTAATCTTTCCATATGAGTTAGCTTATTTGTACATTTTGAAGTGATGAAGTGGTGGTTCTTTGAAGTGAAAATCATTATTTAAAATGAACTAGTGTCAATGTTGATTAATCACAGATCACACTCCTGCAATAAAGAGGGGAAGGGGTTCTGTCTCTGTCTGTGTTTCTGTGGGTGTATTGTCTGGTTGTAAGATCTCCAATCTGTTTAATTTGATTGTCACTTTCTCAGCGTATCAGCCATGTGTATCCATTTAGCAGTTTATCATATGGCATGCATCACCAATGCAGCCATAGGCCTATAGTATGAATGCATTATTGGCCTTATTGGTCATATGCAACGCACATTGTTTACATGTTGAGCTATGGTCCCCCCCAAAAAATATTCCAATGCCCCAGGGCAGTGACCGGGGACATTGTCCTGTGCAAAGTGCTGTCTTTCGGATGGGACATTTAACAGGTCCCATGGCACTTATTGCAAGAGTAGGGGTGTTAACCCCGGTGTCCTGGCTAAATTCCCAAACTGGTCCTCATACCATCATGGCCACGGAATCATCCCCAGATTCTAATTGTCTCATTCACGCCACGTCCTCTCCCCTGCAACTTTTCCCCAGGTCGTTGCTGTAAATGAGAATGTGTTCTCAGTCAACTTACCTAGTAAAATAAGGGTTAAATAAATGGTTTTTTTTACCCATTTTCATGGTATCCAATTGGTAGTTACAGTCTTGTCTCTTAGCTGCAACTCCCGTACGGACTCAGGGGAGGCGAAGGTCGAGAGCCATGCATCCTCTGAAACACAACCCAACCAAGCCGCACTGCTTCTTGACACAATGTCCACTTTCCCCGGAATCCAGCCACACCAATGTGTCGGAGGAAACGCCATGCACCTGGCGACTGTGTCAGTATGCACTGCACCTGGCCCGCCACAGGGGTTGCTAGTGCACGATGTGACAAGGACATCCCTGCCAGCCAGCCAAACCCTCCTTGTTGTGGCTAGCTACGTCTTGTCCCTCAAGCTAGCCTGCACACAAATATCACTCCAAAACGACAAATAAAAAATATTGATATGGCCAGCATTGTAGACAATTTCTCCCCTCTTGCTGTGGATTTATAACAATGAAATGCCGTGAAAACCAGCGTGCTGCACCACAATGCAATGAGGAAATAGCCTTCTAAAACAATGCATAGTGGAGACCAACGAGGGCAATAGTGCCGGGATTGAGGAGGACAATGAAGAAGGAGTGAGAAGATGGTGGGGCAGCGGATATGGAGCTTGAGATAAAACTGAAAAAAGGACACAAACTTGTGGAGATGGAGGTGAGCCTAGCTGTCTGCGATGCTTTCCACTAGCTTATAGCCACAAAGTCAGATTCCACAGCCACCTGGCCAAAATTAGCAAAAAATAAATCGGTTTTTTTGTCTTAATTTAAGGTTATTGTTAGGCATAAGGTTAGCATTGTGGTTAAGGTTAGGTTTAAAATCACATTTGAAGGGTTATGACTTTGTGGCTAAAGAAGCGAGTGACGACCATCTGAGTTCAGGATTGGGTCCGACTTGCGCCTTTTCTTGTTTGGGCACAAGTCTGTCCTCCGTCCTCTCTCCTCCGTCTTCTCTCCTCCGTGCCCCCGAAACCGATAACTTGTCGAGTAGTGTGTCAATTCTTTAGTAGGCAAACGGAAGACGGTCCTCTCCGCCTCAATAGCCTCCTTTTGGCGAGGAAGCACAAGTGCATCCTAAAGCGGAAGTTTTGATATCTGCCACCACACCCCCTTTGAATTAGATGTTGTATTGCCAGAGTAGTAAAGCAGCACACATTTAAAAACGATATGCCGTGCACAATTAACTTAATTCATTTTTACCACATTTATTTGGGGATCCACCCCTATAAACACAATTTGCATGATGGCGCATGAGTGGAGAAGGAGCTTCTCTTTTCATACAAGCACATTTTCGTCCCCGTTCACTCTCCTTGCAGCCTCTCCTCGATTACCTTTTGGTCTTTTTCAAAAGGAGGCGAGAGAGGACGGAGGAGAGAGGATGCGGGAGTTGAGAAAATCTAATTGAGAAAAGGCCTCTCATGTTTCAGAGGGGAGGATTTTTCGTGAGCACGAGTTCCCGTTTTCATTTTAAGCCCTGCCTTCCCACACTGGGGCGGCAGGGTAGCCTAATGGTTAGAGCGTTGGGCTAGTAACCGAAAGTTTGCAAGTTCAAATCCCCAAGCTGACAAGGTACAAATCTGTCGTTCTGCCCTTGAACAAGGCAATTAACCCACTGTTCCTAGGCCGTCATTGAAAATAAGAAATTGTTCTTAACTGACTTGCCTAGTTAAATAAAGGTAAAATAAATAAAACTTGTGATTTGTTGGAAGAGTTGTCTGTCACAATTTTTTTGTCCCTTGTTGAAATTGCCCAAATAATCTGTCATTGAAACAGGACCTTAATCACTGTTGCCTAGGGTCTGGTTTTCGAGACTATTCATAATGTCCATGTGTTGTTCCATGCAATAATTGAGTAATAATTGAGTAATGGATGATGAAAAAGGTTGTTTAATGAATATCTTGCCGGTTGGCGCTTGTAATGATATATTTGATAGGTTGATAATGATATATTGTTGATAGATATGTGTGATAAAGTGTGATTACAGAGTCCACAATAAGTGAGAAAAACAAGGTGCAATGCAGAGCTATCACTGGTTTATCAGGCAGAAAGATATCGTAATAGAGGCAAAGGGAGACACGCACACACCCAGTGAACAGTCTAATTCTATAACTTATAGGCCTCCCGTGTGGCGCAGCGGTCTAAGGCACTGCATCGCAGTGCTTGAGGCGTCACTACAGACCCGGGTTTGATCTCCAGGCTGACCGGGAGTCCCATAGGGCGGTGCACAATTGGCTCAGTGTCTCCGGGTTAGGGTGAGGTTTGGCCGGGGAGGCTTTACTTGGCTCATTGCGCTCTAGCGACTCCTTGTGGCGGGCCAAGTGCCTTCGGTAGTCAGTTGCACAGTGTTTCCTCCATTGGTGCGCCTGGCTTCCGGGTTAAGCAGGCCGCTGTTATGAAGCGTGGTTTGGCAGGTCTTGTTTCGAAGGACGCGTGACTCGAACTTCGCCTCTAAAGAGCCTGTTGGGGAGTTGCAGCAATGAGACAAGATCATAATTGGATCACAATTGGATATCACGAAATTGGGGAGAAAAAGGGGGTAAAATACAAAATAATGAAAAAATTATAATAATAATTACTTTTTTTATGTGTAAACAGAGAGTGACCTGTTGAGCTTTAAATGACTAATAGTGTGTGTGTGTGTGTGTTGTGTAGGTGTGTGAGTCTGCTCTGTCTGCTCTGCCTCTATCTCCAGCTCGGTAATGCATTCCCACATCCATTCCCATTTCCCTTGGCAGAAAACACACACACATACACAGTCTGTGCTTTCTGGCGGGACTCCAGTCAAATGGGTTTGGCTCCCACTATGATTAAGTGATTTATTTTGTACCTATCCTGCAGGAGGGAGATGGTTCGGTTGTTGGCAGCATCATGTTTAAATAATGACAGCAACGTTATATTCCTGAGATGAGGATCATTGACACATTGGCAGCCTGTATTTACCTGCTCCATAGCTGTCTAGCTGGTTCATGGCTTTAAGATTAGGGTTGGGATAATAATGGGACTTTATATAATGATAACTCAGTGATGACAATAATATTATGATGATTGACCTTATCACGATAAATGATGCTGACTTTATTTGATTTAATCAGTAAAAATGAATATGAGAGGACAATAAATGAAAGTTGTTATCTGACTGAGCCTGAATCTAAAGTAATTTTGTCACAGATTTAGAAAACATGCCATTGTTCTGCAAGTTGTCTATCCCCTCTAATCATTACATGACCAATCATCCTTCTATATTTAATCCCCAAATATTGAATCTGGAAATCCCTTAGATTGTGTGTGTGTGTGTGTGTGTGTGAGAGAGTTTGTGTTTGTGTGTGTGTGTTTTTGTGTGTGTGTGCACGCACACATGGTGTGTGTGTGGTACTAGTAGGATGTTGAAAAGGCGTGAAAGATGTAATCTTCGTTCTAAGCTGTTAGTGGGTCTCGTGAGAGCGTGTAGGGGGGCCATTGCCAGTCAATCATTTGTCACAAGTGAAAGGTAAAGAGAGATGTAGAGTGAATGGGGGAGGGACTAGAGGCAGGGTGAAACCAGTGATTAATCAAATGGTCAAATCATTCAACTACATCAATCAATGATGTACATCAATCAATCACATTTTACAAGGTGTTTTCCGAAATGCTGACAAAATAAAGGGTGGAGTGTGAACTCCTCTCCTCCTCTGCATGTGTGCCTGTGTTTGTGTGTGTCCCTTATTTGGCCCACTTCTAAAGGCAGGCTGGTTGCGCTGTCTGTGGCTCGAGGAAGCACTGAATCACAAATCTGGAGAGTTAAAGAACTGGAGGAGCTATTGTCATGCCAACGGCTGACTGAGAGAGATGTCTGTTACTCACAGATAGTGCCATAGTAGATGTATAATATTCAAGCAGAAAGATACCCTGGGTAAATGGTTAATACATAAACTAGACTACAGCTTATCTTTTCTTCAGCCAGTTCTGGCAGATTTGACGAAGGTCCAACAATGATCGCTTTTTATTATACAAGCAGAATTGGAGGCTAGCCTGTGTTAACTCTGATCATCATGCCGGTTGGCTCCAAATGGAAACCATAAAACCAGCGACAGTGCCAGAGGGTAGAGTGTGGCTCTTTATTCTTTATACACTGTTATGATAGAAGTAAAAAGGTCTCTTTCTGTCTCTCTCTCTTTGTAAAAGCGTAACAGCATTCAGGAGATGTAGCAGATACACCCAACGAGAGACGGACTCAACGAAAAACATCTTCAGTTATGGGGAGTTTAAAACTGAATAAGACCCTGATAAAGAAACAGACCCTAAGACATGGGCCGGCGCGCGTGCAGAGTTTGGTTGCCATAGAGACAGATTCTTCTGGCATCTGCGTATTCTTTTTTTTTTTTTTTTACACAGCGAAAGAGATCCCAAGGGAGGCTGGCGCTCTTTGGAACTCTCACAAAAACACCTCCATCTAATTATAAACACACATGGTTACCGTGCCGGCCAAGAGAGAGGCCGAGATTAAATGGGGAATGGAGCGTGTTGGTTTTGTATTGCTTCTCTATGTGTATGTGTTTGGGACCTTTAGGGCACAGGAAGTAGTGCACCTGAAACCGCAGGGTCAGTGGTTCATGTCCTGTTACAGATGGGCTATTCCACAATCAATCACAACACATCTTTTTTTGGGGTGTGGGAGGGGACATTGCATGGTTCTCCTGACTTCCCCTGTAATCTTGACCATGGATGACCTTGTCTTGAACAGTTTTCTGTAAACAATATGGCTATTCCACTGCATCCTGTGCAAGTAACCCAGACACTCCCAAACTTCCCCCACGCTTTCACAACCCCAAAAATCCACAAACTTTTACAGTGAGCATTCCACATCGTCAGACAGTGTATGGGCGGGACTACCTCGTTGACCAGAACATACTGGCAGCATGGGCGTTATTATCCGCTTCGTTAGCATCCGTAATATTAATTAAAGAGGAACTCCTCCAGATGTATCGCTCCAGGTTCACTGCTCCTCTCAGCCCCACTCAGTGTGTGTTCAGTGATGAGAGAGCTGAGTTTTAATACGGCGATGTGTTGAATGAGCACAACTACTGGATGAATTTATGTCCAGTACATTTGAGATGTATGATCTATGATGAATGCATGCAAAGGCATTTTTAGTTCAGCATAACCGTATGCATTTTCGACTCTGGAGCATCATTACACATGCATGCATTGCTCCAGTTTGTAACTCTATCTAAGTTGTGTTTTCATTTCAGGAGTCTTCCACTTTTGTGTTTGATTTGATTGGTCCTGCCCACGAGACATTTGGAACTCAATTATTGATTGGCAGATATTATGCTAATAATTAGTCTATGCCAATGATGAGTTTGTAATGAACAAGCTGCTTACTAATTACCTCGAATAAGAACATGGAGCTTTTGAAACTTCTTCAAATCTAATCAGACATTTTTCCACATCGGTTGACATGTCCATGAGGGATTCAGTTCATTAGACTTTGAACGTTTGAGTTGAAAAAGACATGATGCATCTAACTTACCTTTTCTGCTCTACCTTCTTTGTCAGTGGTATGAAGTACACAGTACAGACAGGACATGCATATATAACTATATACTGTGTCGCACTCCACAATATAGACTATAACGAAGGTTTCCCTTTTGTTGATATTTTCATTTATATAAACAAATTCATACTTTCTCAACTTTTGGTTGCTAGAAACGCCACCCAGTCATTCGTTCGATTAGCTAGATATTTATGGACGCGACCCAGTCTTTTGTTCTTTATATTCCGTTGCCATGCTCACTGGCAACGTTCCTATCCCTTGCTTGCCAGATAACCAGCTAGCTACGGCTAACACAACCATGACCTCTGCAGCCAGAATAACAGCAAAGTAGCTGTTTTCTATTGACATTCATTTGGATACACCCATAACAATGAGCTAATGATGTCCGATTGTGCCTATCATAGCTAGGAAAGTTTGCTTTCTCGTCAGGACACTCGTCAACACTGACTGTTAATTACCAGGAGATCGCATTGCATATCAAACACTAGGCTAGTGTCACGCCCTAATCTGTTTCACATTCTGTCCTTGTACCTGTCTCCACCCCCTCCAGGTGTCGCCCATCTTCCCCACTTATCCCCTGGGTATTTATACCTGCGTTTTCTCTCTGTCTGTGCCAGTTTGTCTTGTTTGTCAAGCTTACCAGGGTTTGTCCTTTCAGCTCCTGTCTTTTCCCAGCCTCTCTTTTTCCTCTTCCTTCTGGTTTTTGACCCTTGCCTGTCCTGACCCTGTACCCGCCTGCCTGACCACTCTGCCTGACCCTGAGCCTGCCTGCTGTCCTGTTCCTTTGCTCCACCTCTGGGTTACTGAACTCTGCCTGACCCTGAGCCTGCCTGCCGTCCTGTACCTTTGCTCCTACTCTGGATTATCGACCCTTGCCTGCCTTGACCTGTCGTTTGCCTGTCCCGGTTGTTACAATAAACATTGTTACTTCACACAGTCTGCACTTGGGTCTTACATTGATACCTGATAGGCTAGAAGCTAGCTAAATAGTTTGTTGCTAGCAAACCTGCCAATATGACAACCAAAAAAATAGAAATACCATTGCTGAAAACAGCTGGTCAAACTAGAAACATGTGGTGATGATTTTGACAACGACATGACTGCAACAGTAGGGACCAGAGAAATCCATGTTCATCACTCACCATGTTAGGTCATGAGAGGCTTAAAAAAATATGTCTCTGCAAAAACGAATCATCTAGCTAGCTACGTTTTCCCTCGTTGCACCTGAGTTTACAATGTATCTAATTTCAGATTGTGTGGTTATTGGTTTAGTTTTCTTTAACTTTCTAGTAAGTACGGTCTGCATGTGTAGGCGCTTATTGCGTCATGATTGCAACGTGTCCCGATATTGTTTCCAACTGTCCCGTTACCTGGTTTTAATGTCCATTCTAGAATGCCCTTCAAACCAATCAGAAACGAGTATTCAACAATGCTGTGGTATAAGTATTAATATGTTCCTGCTACCAGTCACTTTTCAGCCCTATTTACATGTATATCCGCCTATCACGCCTAAACTGACACTCACACTAACACCCACACACTTACACTTACAGTACATGCACACACTCACCACCACACACCCACCCACCACTTATGCTGCTGCCATACTGTTTACTATTGTTATTATTATTTATCCTGCCACCAGACACTTTCTCCTAATCCCTTTCTACCTCAGATACTCCAGTATCCCTGCACACTGTAAATGTACATAGTTGTATATAGCTTCCTCTCTTATTTCATATTTCTCGTGTTTTTTAAATATTTTTGTTAGTTATACTTTTATAATATTGAATACTGCATTGTTGGGTAGGGCTCGCAAGTTAAGCATTTCACTGTACTTGTGCAAAAACTTGAAACTTGGAACATGTTGGTGTAAGTGTGTGCCTGTCGGCCCTGTCTGCTATCTACTGTATATATGGTGTTTCTTCCTTCCCCTCCTGTCCCCTTCCTCTGTCTCTAGTCTACAACGTCTTGGTCACACCTCACAAAGCCTGATGCTCTCCATTCATTAAGTAGCCTAACGTCCTTGTGCTCAGTGTCGCTCACAGGGGGAAGTGACAGTACCGTGTAAAGGCCTGTCGCCTGGGACCATGTAGGACGGATGAAGAGAGAGAGACAGAGAGAAAGAGATTGTGTGTGTGTGGCCTGTGTGTGTGTGTGTGTGCGTGAGCATACATGTGTGTGTGTGTGTAGAACTGATGGATAGAGAGAGAAGGAGCATGCCGTATCCTCCTTAGACCTCCAGCATCCCATGATACCTCATTCTAAACGACCCTCCAGGGCCCGGGGCCATTAGTGATGAGAGGAAATGAATGAATGACTCCATCTGTGCCTGCACTTGACCCTGCCACTGCCAGAGTCTGTGTGTGTCTGTGTGTGTGCATAACTGCATGTGTGTGAATGTGCCTGCATATGTGTGTACGTGCACATGCGTACCTGAGTGTGTATGTGTGTGAATGTGCACATGCCACTGTGTCACACAGCCTCTCTGGTTTTGCCACAGCACAACACTCCATAATAATATGGGTTCATAGTCACTCCAGCGATGTGTGTCATTATCGCAGAGAACGGCTCAATCTATCTGACTCTAACATACCAGTCCCTCCCTCTGCTCACTAGAGAGAGAGAGAGAGAGAGAGAGAGAGAGAGAGAGAGAGAGAGAGAGAGAGAGAGAGAGAGAGAGAGAGAGAGAGGAGAGAGAGAGAGAGAGAGAGAGAGAGAGAGAGAGAGAGAGAGAGAGAGAGAGAGAGAGAGAGATGGTCCATGGATCTGATAGTGCTAGACAAAGTGAATGAGAGAGAGTGGTATTCGTCACATGAGGTTTGGCATGACTAGTAATTCTAGAGAAAGAAAGAGATGGAAAGAGTGTGAGAAGCAGAGAGAGAGAGACAGAGGGATACATTGAAATATGGTAATATTACTTCCCTCTACAAGCTGTATTTATGGTGTGAAAAGTGCCTGCACGCTTTTATTGAAAGAGAATCACGCTTGCCTTTTATTGCCTATCGCATTAAGCCGGCATCAAATCAAATCAAATTGTATTGGTCACCTACACAATATTTAGCAGATGTTATTGCGGGTGTAGCGAAATTCTGGTGTTCCTAGCTCAGTGCAGGAATATCAAACAATTCACAACAATACACACAAATCGAAAGAAAAATAATGGAGTTGAGAAATATTTGGGTTTGTGCCCATAGGCCACGTTGTTGCCGGTGATGTCTGGTGAGGACCTGCCTTGCAACAAGCTTACAAGCCCTCAGTCCAGCCTCTCTCAGTGGACAGTTTGAGCACTGATGGAGGGATTGTGCGTTCCTGGTGTAACTCGGGCAGTTGTTGTTGCCATCCTGTACCTGTCCCGCAGGTGTGATGTTCGGATGTACCGATCCTGTGCAGGTGTTGTTACACGTCGTCTGCCACTGCGAGGACGATCAGCTATCCATACTGTCTCCCTGTAGTGCTGTCTTAGGCGGCTCACAGTACGGACATTGCAATTTATTGCCCCGGCCACATCTGCAGTCCTCATGCCTCCTTGCAGCATGCCTAAGGCACGTTCACGCAGATGAGCAGGGACCCTGGGCATTTTTCTTTTGGTGTTTTTCAGAGTCAGTAGAAAGGCCTCTTTAGTGGCCTATGTGTTCATAACTGTGACCTTAATTGCCTACCGTCTGTAAGCTGTTAGTGTCTTAACGACCGTTCCACAGGTGCATGTTCATTTATTGTTTATGGTTCATTGAACAAATATGGGAAACAGTGCTTAAACCCTTTGCAATGAAGATCTGTGAAGTTATTTGGATTTTTAAGTTTTGTCTTTGAAAGACAGGGTCCTGAGTTTATATAGGGAAGCTTAGATGCCCTCAATCTCACACAAATTATCAAGGAACCTATCAGGTACAACCCTAAATCCGTAAACATGGGCACCCTTATAGATATTATCCTGACCAACTTGCCCTCTAAATACACCTCTGCAGTCTTCAACCAGGATCTCAGCGATCACTGCCTCATTGCCTGCGTCCGTAATGGGCCTGCTGTCAAACGACCACCCCTCATCATTGTCAAACGCTCCCTTTACAATGAAGATTTGTGAAGTTATTTGGATTTTTACAAATTATCTTTGAAAGACAGGGTCCTGCATAAGGGACATTTCTTTTTTTTGCTGAGTTTATATAGGGAAGCGGCCTCTAAGGTGCAGGGTTGAGTAACCGGGTGGTAGCCGGCTAGTGATGGCTATTTAACCGTCTGATGGCCTTGAGAGAGAAGCTGTTTTCAGTCTCTCGGTCCCAGCTTTGATGCACCTGTACAGACCTCGCCTTCTGGATGGAAGTGGGGTGAACAGGCATTAGCTCGGGTGGTTGATCTTTTTGGCCTTCCTGTGACATCAGGTGCTGTAGGTGTCCTGGAGGGCAGGCAGTGTGCCCCTGGTGATGCGTTGGGCAGACCACACCACCCTCTGGAGAGCCCTGTGGTTGCGGGCAGTGCAGTTGCCGTACCAGGCCGTGATACAGCCCGACAGGACGCTCTCAATTGTGCATCTGTAAAAGTTTGTGAGAGTCTTAGGGGCCAAGCCAAATTTCTTCAGCCTCCTGAGGTTGAAGAGACGCTGTAGCGCCTTCTTCACCAGACTGTATGTGTGGGTGGACCATTTCAGATTGTCAGTGATGTGTACGCCGAGGAACTTGAAGCTTTTCACCTTTTCCACTGTGGTCCGATCGATGTGAATAGGGTCAAGCTCTCGCTGCGGTTTCCTGAAGTCCACAAACAGCTCCTTTGTTTTGTTGACATTGAGGGAGAGGTTATTTTTCTGGCACCACTCTGCCAGGGCCCTCACCTCCTCCCTGTAGGCTGTCTCGTCATTGTTGGTAATCAGACCTACAACTGTTTTGTAATCTGCAAACTTCATGATTGAGTTGGAGGCATGCATGGCCACGCAGTCATGGATGAACAGAAGGTACCGGAGGGGGCAGAGCATGCACCCTTGTGGGGCCCCTGGGTTGAGGATCAGCGAAATGGAGGTGTTTTTACCTACCTTCACCACCTGGGGGTGCCCGTCAGGAAGTCCAGGATCATGTTGCACAGGGTGTTGTTCAGACCCAGGGCCCGAGCTTAATGATGAGCTTGGAGGGTACTATGGTGTTGAATGCTGAGCTATAGTCAATGAACAGCATTCTTACATAGGCATTCCTCTTGTCCAGATGGGATAGGGTAGTGTTCAGTGCGAGGCAATTGGGGACAGCAGACTGGGATAGAGGGGATTGAATATGTCCGTAAACACTCCAGCCAGCTGGTCTGCGAATGCTCTAAGGACGCGGCTAGGGATGCTGTCTGGGCCGGCAGCCTTGTGAGGGTTAACACATTTAAATGTCTTACTCACGTCGGCCACAGAGAAGGAGAGCCCACAGTCCTTGGGAGCGGGCCACGTTGGTGGCACTATGTTATCCTCACAGCAGGCGAAGAAGGTGTTCAGCTTGTTCGGGAGCAAGGCGTCGATGTCCTCGACGTGGCTGGTTTTCCCTTTGTAATCCGTGATTGTCTGTAGACCCTGCCACATACGTCTCATGTCTGAGCCATTGAATTGTGACTCCACTTAGTCTCTGTACTGACGTTTTGCCTGTTTGATTGCCTTACAGAGGGAATAACTACACTGTTTGTATTCAACCATATTTCCAGTCACCTTGTCATGGTTAAATGTGGTGGTTTGCGTGAATGCTGTGTGAATGCTGCCATCAGTGGGAACAACATCCGCTATACACTTCCTGATTAACTCAGTCACCATGTCCTGATTAACTCAGTCACCATGTCAGTGTATACGTCAATGTTGTTCTCAGAGGCTACCCGGAACATATCCCAGTCCGCGTGATCAAAACAATCTTGAAGCATGGATTCCAATTGGTCATACCAGTGTTACATTTAACATTTACATTTAAGTCATTTAGCAGACGCTCTTATCCAGAGCGACTTACAAATTGGTGCATTCACCTTATAATATCCAGTGGAACAACCACTTTACAATAGTGCATCTGTGCTAAGGTCTATGTTGAATAGACCTTAGCACAGATACTTCCTGTTTGAGTAGGAAGGGATGAGCAAAATAGAGTCATGATCTGATTTGCCGAAGGGAGGGCAGGAGGCCTCCCAGAAGTTGGAGTAGCAGTGGTAGAGTGTTTTAGCAGCGCGAGAACTGCAGTCATGTGTTGATAGAAGTTCGGTAGAGTTTTCCTCAAATTTGCTTTGTTAAATCTCCAGCTACAATAAATGTGGCCTCAGATTATGTGGTTTCCAATTTGCATGAAATCCACTGTAGTTACGTAAAGGCCGTCGTTGTATCGGCTTGAGGGGGATATACACAGCTGTGACTATAACCGAAGAGAATTCTCTTGCGAGGTAATACTGTCGGCTTTTGATTGTGAGGTATTCTAGGTCGGGTGAAGAAAAGGACTTGAGTTTCTGTACATTATCACAATCACACCATGAGTCGTTAATCATGAAACATACACCCCCGCCTTTCTTCTTCCTGGAGAGTTTTTTATTCCTGTCTGCACAATGTACTGAGAACCCAGCCGGCTGTATGGACGGGGACAGTATATCCGGAAAGAGCCATGATTCCGTAGAACAGAGTATGTTACAGTCCCTGACGTCTCTCTGGAAGGAGATCCTCGCCCTGAGCTCATCTACTTTATTGTCCAGAGACTGAACATTAGCGAGTAATATACAGTTGAAGTTGTAAGTTTGCATACACCTTAGCCAAATACATTTAAACTCAGTTTTTCACAATTCCTGACATTTAATCCTCGTAAGAATTTGCTGTCTTAGGTCAGTTAGGATCACCTCTTTATTTTAAGAATGTGACATTTCAGAATAATAGATAATAAATAATTCTCTCCGTCCTGAGCGAAATGACGGCTGTGTGGTCCCATGGTGTTTATACTTGCGTACTATTGTTTGTACAGATGAACGTGGTACATTCAGGCGTTTGGAAATTGCTCCCAAGGATGAACCAGACTTGTGGAGGTCTACAATTTTTTTTCTGAGGTCTTGGCTGATTTCTTTTGATTTTCCCATGATGTCAAGCAAAGAGGCACTGAGTTTGAAGGTAGGCCTTGAAATACATCCACAGGTACACCTCCAATTGACTCAAATTATGTCAATTAGCCTATCAGAAGCTTCTAAAGCCATGACATAATTTTCTGGAATTTTCCAAGCTGTTAACCTCTGGGCGGGCTCCGTCCCGTATGCGGTGAAAAATCCTATCGCCATTAGTATAACGAAATGTAATATTTTTTTTTCCAAATATAGGACTATGTTATATCGTTTTATAGATACACCTCTCCTGAATCGAACCACGTTGTCCTATTTCAAAAAGGCTTTACAGCAAAAGCAAAACATTAGATTATGTTAGAGGAGTATATCGTAAAAGTAGCCACATAGCCATTTTCCGACCAACCACATGCATCACAAATAACCAAAAAACAGCTAAATGCAGCACTAACCTTTGACAATCTTCATCAGATGACACTCCTAGGACATCATGTTACACAATACATGCATTATTTTGTTCGATAAAGTTCATATTTATATATAAAAACAGCATTTTACATCGGCGCGTGACGTTGACTAACTATTTTCCCTCAAATGCATCCGGTGAAACAGCGCTACAATTTACTAAATTACTATTCGAAAACATTTTTAAAATGTAATATTGTCATTCTAAGATTTATAGATGAATACCTCTTGAAAGCACCTGTAATGCCAGATTTAAAAATAACTTTACTGGGTAATCACACTTTGCGATAAAAGGGGATGCGATACTCAGAAAAATAGGCTACCGTTACAGGTCAGCGCCATCTTGGAACAATCGCATATCAAATCTACTCTTGTATACTATTGTCAATAATCCCTTACCTTTGATTATCTTCATCAGAAAGCACTTCCAGGTATCCCAGGTCCACAAAAAAATGTATTTTCGTTCGAAAAAGTTAATACTTTACGTCCCAATAGCTTGTTCTTGTTAGCGCGTTCTGAAGGCTGTTCCAAAAGTTCCGTCGGCCGCGGGACTCCTCTTTCAATAAAATGCATTTTATTTTTATTTAGGTTCGTTCAAACATGTCAAACGTTGTATAACATAAATCTTTAGGGCCTTTTTCAACCACCTTTGTCTTTCTAAACGTTTCGAAAGGGGATGGCGCCGGCGTCATAATGGTGATGGCCCTCCTCATGTGACCACTTTCCACAGCCTCTCATTCTGTCAGTTTTCACAGTAGGAGACTCAAACCACTTTGTAAAGACTGGGGACATCTAGTGGAAGCAATAGGAAGTGCTCAATGAACCATTGCTCACAGTCTGATTTATAGGCAAAGTGATGAAGTTGAGTCCGCAATTCAGAATTCCACATCCTGTTACGATCGGTCTCGGGGTTTTGACTGCCATATGAGTTCTGTTATACTCACAGACACCATTCAAACAGTTTTAGAAACTTTAGGGTGTTTTCTATCCACAAGTATTAATTAAATGCATATCCTAGCTTCTGAGTTTGAGTGGGAGGCCGTTTAAAATGGGCACAATTTTTTTTCAAAAATCGCTGTAGCGCCCCCTATCCTAGGCGACCGTCAAGAGGTTAAAAGGCACAGTCAACTTAGTGTATGTAAACTTCTGACCCACTGGAATTGTGATACAGTGAATTATAAGTGAAATAATCTGTCTGTAAACAATTGTTGGAAAAATTACTTGTGCCATGCACAAAGTAGATGTCCTAACCGACTTGCTAAAACTATAGTTTGTTAACAAGGAATTTGTGAAGTGGTTGAAAAACTAGTTTTATTGACTCCAACCTAAGTGTATGTAAACTTCCGACTTCAACTGTATCTGGTCTCCATAGTACATTATATATTGCTCAAACAACAGACCATACTAAAAGACACTCAACAGACAAACAGGCAGATAGAGAGGGAGAGAGAGAGAGATAAAGAGGGGATGAGAGAGTGAGAGACGAAAGGGAGAGAGAAAGAGAGAAAGACAGGGGAGATAGAAAAAGTGGGTGAGAGGAAGCTATAGTTGAAGGACATTTTAAAATCAACGATTGTCCTCCTGAGGGTTGTCTTGACAAGTGTCACACCTCTGGCCAAGTCGTGGTCAAACACATGGTAAGACTGATCACAGATCATCACACACACGCACACACACACACACCCACAGTAAGTGATGATCATACACACTTGTGATGAGGCCACAGGGACCTTTTACATTCATTACTATCTATTACAGCCTGTGGGCTTCACACTTCTACATAGAAAGGAGGAAAAGAGAGGGATGGCGAAAGAGAGAGACAGAGAGGGGAGAGGGAGAGAGAGGATGGGATGAGACTAAGAGAGGGGGGCATGAAGAGAAGTAGATTGGAGAGAAGGGGGCGAGGGGTAGAAACAGGGCTGGTTTGTTTGCCGATACAGAGATGATTTTGTGGTTATTATTGATGGTGTTGTTGTCGTTGTTTTCTTCTTTTCATACCCTTCACAAACATGAGCGCCAACAAAAGCAAAGAGGGGGGTAAAGGGGAGAAGAAGGTGAATGAGTGGTAAGAATACGGGGAAGAGAGAAGAGGGAGAAGAGAGTGAAAAGGGGAGACCGGAGGGTAGGGGTTGGATTTCACATCGTCATTCATCCCCCTGGCAACAATCAATCATATTAATGAGCAGCCAGGGCTCCCGTATCCACTTCCCTGATGGAACGCCAAATGCCGGAATACAAAACACGGAATATGGAATGCTTCGCAAGATGGCGCAGACAGGCATTGCAGCTCTGCTTCTAGCTCCTAAGAAAATTTGCAGTATTTTGTTTTATTTTGTTATTTCTTACATTATTAGCCCAGAAAGTTTTTTGTATTATTACATACAGCAGTAAAGAACTTTTGGATTTTAGAGCGGCAGTAACTCCCCAGCATTACGACCAAGAATACAACTTTTCCGAATTGGATCCTTTGTTCGTACCCACCAGGGTAATTGAACTTATGCCAGAGGCTGCTCCAAGACGCCGCCGGCGGAGAAGAATTATTCGGAGTGGACTTCTAGTATACTGAGTACAGTTGAAGTCGGAAGTTTACATACACTTACGTTGGAGTCATTAAAATTTGTCATTAAAATCTACTTTGTGCATGACACAAGTCATTTTTCCAACAATTGTTTACAGACAGATTATATCACTTATAATTCACTGTAGCACAATTCCAGTGGGTCAGAAGTTTACATACACTAAGTTGACTGTGCCTTTAAACAGCTTGGAAAATTCCAGAAAATGATGTCATGGCTTTAGAAGCTTCTGATAGGCTAATTGACATCATTTGAGTCAATTGGAGGTATACCTGTGGATGTATTTCAAGGCCTACCTTCAAACTCAGTGCCACATGGGAAAATCAAAAGAAATCAGCCAAGACATCGGAAAAATAATTGTAGACCTGTCACGTTCTGACCAGTAAAGGGGTTATTTGTTATTGTAGTTTGGTCGGGACGTGGCAGGGGGTGTTTGTTTTATGTGGTTTGGGGTTTGTTGGGTTATGTTCTATGTTAGTATATTTCTATGTTTATCTAGTATGTCTAGTTCTATGTTTAGTTTATGGGGTTGACCTTCAATTGGAAGCAGCTGCTCCTAGTTGCTTCTAATTGAAGGTTATATTTAAGAGGGGTGGTTTTTCTATGGGATTTGTGGGTAGTTGTCTCCTGTTTTGTGTCTGTACACCTGACAGGACTGTTTAGTGTTGTTTATTGTTTTTGTATACGTGATTTGTTTGTTTGTTTTCCTTCTTCAACATTAAAAAGAAGTATACACATTCCCGCTGCGTTTTGGTCTGATCATTACGACACCCGTTACAAGACCTCCACAAGTCTGGTTCAATTTCCAAACACCTGAAGGTACCACGTTCATCTGTACAAACGATAGTACGCAATTATTAACACCACGGGACCATGCAGCCGTCATACCGCTGAGGAAGGAGACGCGTTCTGTCTCCCAGAGATTAACGTACTTTGGTGCGAAAAGTGCGAATCAATCCCAGAACAACAGCAAAGGACCTTGTGAAGATGCTGGAGGAAACGGGTTCAAAAGTATCTATATCCACAGTCAAACAAGTCCTATATCGACATAACCTGAAAGGCCGCTCAGCAAGGAAGAAGCCACTGCTCCAAAACCTCCATAAAAAAGACAGACTACGGTTTGCAACTACACATGGGGACAAAGATCGTACTTTTTGGAGAAATGTCTTCTGGTCTGAGGAAACAAAAATAAAACTGTTTGGCCATAATGACCATCGTTATGTTTGGAGGAAAAAGGGGGAGGCTTGCAAGCCGAAGGACACCATCCCAACCGTGAAGCCCGGGGGTGGCAGCATCATGTTGTGGGGGTGCTTTGCTGCAGGAGGGACTGGTGCACTTCACAAAATAGATGGCATCATGAGGAAGCAAAATGATGTGGATATATTGAAGCAACATCTCAAGACATCAGTCATGAAGTTAAAGCTTGGTCGCAAACGGGTCTTCCAAATGGACAATGACCCCAAGCATACTTCCAAAGTTGTGGCAAAATGGCTTAAGGACAACAAAGTCAAGGTATTGGAGTGGCCATCACAAAGCCCTGACCTCAATCCTATAGAAAATTTGTGGACAGAACTGAAAAAGCGTGTGCGAGCAAGGAGGCCTCTGACACCGCCTGTATATACCAGGCGGTGTCAGAGGAAGGCCCAAGAAATTGCCAAGGACTCCAGACACCCTAGTCATAGACTGTTCTCACTGCTACCGCACGGCAAGCGGTACCGGAGCGTCAAGTCTATGTCAAAAATGCTTATTAACAGCTTCTACCCCCAAGCCATAAGACTCTTGAACAGTTAATCAAATGGCTACCCGGACTATTTGTATTGTCCCAACCCCTCATTTTTACGCTGCTGCTGCTACTCTCTGTTTATTATCAATGCATAGTCACTTTACCTCTACCTACATGTACATATTACCTCAATTACCTCAACTAACCTGTGCCCCCGCACATTGACTCTGTAGCGGAACCCCCTGTATATAGCCTCGCTACTGTTATTTTGATGTTGCTCCTTAATTATTTGTTATATTTTTTTAAACTGCATTGTTGGTTTAGGGCTTGTAAGTAAGCATTTCACTGTAAGGTCTACACACCTGTTGTATTCGGCGCATGTGACAAATACATTTTGATTTGATTTGATAGCGAGGAGATGGCCCTCTTTATCATTGATGATTATGCCACTATTTTATTTTTATTTAAACAGTAGACCACATAATGAAATAGAAACTGTTTTAACTCTGTGGAGAAGAGCATGTAGCTATATTCTATTGTGATGTAGAGCCTGGGAAACCGACTGTACATACTGTATGGAATCGACCTCTTACCCTTCCATGGCTTTGAATGAGCACTCTACATACTGTATGTGCTGTGTATGCTACATAGTATGCTATATAGTTCATGTATGCTATATAGTTAATGCCATTACCTCCCTAGTTCACCCTCCCCTCCCCCTACACACATACATGCACACACACACACACACACACACACACACACACACACACACACACACACACACACACACACACACACACACACACACGAATCAAGGTTTACCACCTATTCCCTGAAAGCTGAAAGGATGTTGTACTCCCTTTTGCGTGACTGTTTGTCTCCTGTGTGTGTGTGCGTGTGTGTGCGTGCGTGTGTGTGTGTGTGTGTGTGACTCCAGGCGATGCACTGCCTACGTGTTGTAGCTATAAAGCTTGCTCCACTTCATCACATTATATGGGTCATTGTTCTATTGGTTCTCTCTTTGTTACGTCTCCTAACAGACAGTAATGCTGTCTTTTGGATGAAGAGACGTTGTTGTATCTCTTTCTCTCCATATTTTTCTCTCTCTGTTTCCTTTGCTCCCTCTCTTTTCTCACTCTCCTCTCTCTCCGCTTGCACTCAGCACACATTCATTGCTACAAATTCAGTTGTAACTGATAATCACCAGGTATTATTTGTTAAATCGAGTAAACCAAAAACCCATACCTGGAAAAATGATCCATGTTGTATTGAAGGTAGACTCAGCAAGATGATATTGCCACGAGCAATACCACAGATATTGAGATGAGCATAATGCAAGACTTTGCTTTCAGACAGTCACATGGGCTTTGACGCATGAACACACACACAAACACATTTTGTGATTTTTCCTTATTCTAAAATCCTGCACACGTTGAGTCATTATTCTTGTGCTCTTAAGGATTTTCCCTGTAAGGCGTGTCTCTTTCTCTGTCTGGAAACATTACATTTTAATTATGGCTGTCAGATCACTAACTGCTTTTCTAATTGGTGGAGAAAAAATGACCTAGAGACTTAAGCTCACTTTGTTCTGTGTGACGTTGACTAGTGTGTGTGTGTGTGTGTGTGTGTGTGTGTGTGTGTGTGTGTGTGCGTGCGTGCGTGCGTGCGTGCAAGCCACCGAGCAAGGCGACAAGGAACAATGACATTCTTTCAGTCAACCCAGGAGACACTAGGACCCAGAGAGTTACTGACTCCTGTGTTGGACTGCCTCCTCTGTTCCAGCACAGAGAGAGAGAGACAGAGAGAGAGAGGAAGAGAGCAGGACCCAGAAAGACAGACATATAGAGAGAGCGAGGAAGAGAAGTGAGTGTGGTCATCTCAATGGTCTCTGCTGTGGTCTCTGCTGTAACACTGAATCTGAACGGAATGGAGGGATTAAACGGAGGGATTTAAACCTTTTTGGAGGAAGAAGAAGAACGAGTGACAAAAGAAGGAGTATTTCAGGATCGGGAGAGCAGCAGGATTGAAAGGTTACTATACGCCTTATCTAATCTGACTTGTTCTTGTCAGGGGTCGTGTGTGTGAACAGGTCACGCTCCTGTCCCTGTGAGGGGGTATGTGTGGTAGCTAACAGTTCACACACACACTGTGCGACACTGTGTGAAGTGTGCCTATGGGTCTTTTCCTCTTCTGAATCTTCCATTCTGTCTCCCTCCTCTTTTTTATCGCTGTCACCCACCTCTACTCTCTCTCTCCTTCACCCGTTCGCAATCTCTCATTCTCCTTCCTCCTCTCCCTCCTTCTCGACCCTCTCTCTCCCCCTTTCTCCCTCTCTCTCTGTTGCTTTCCCTCGCTCACGTTCATTGTAGCTGGGGAGTGCTTGTTAAAAGTGTGTTCAAGGTCAGCGTTTGACTCACACTGTAGAACAATTTTCCTCGTAGTAAACTACTGGCTCAACTAAACTATACAGCCTGCCAGTGACAGACCAAACTAGAGTCACACTTACACTGAGAGAGGAGAGATGAGGGAGGCAGGGAGGGAGGAGGGAGGGAGGGAGAGGGAGAGGGAGAGGGGGAGAGAGAGAGAGAGAGAGAGAGAGAGAGAGAGAGAGAGAGGAGAGAGAGAGAGAGAGAGAGAGAGAGAGAGAGAATGAGTTGGGTGAAAGGAAAATACGGAGAGAGTTTGACTCTAACAAACTTTCATCTGAGACCAGGGAAAAGAGAATGAGAGAAATGGAGCGAGTGACAACAAGGAAGGAGAGAGAGACGAGAGGATAAAACACGGCAGCCAGAGCCATGTGAATCCAGCATAGCAGCCAACAAGCCATTGATAGCCTCTCTGTCTTTATGAATGCAGCTCACAGTGGTTAACACACATCTATACGGAGTATACCAAACATTAGGAACACCTTCCTAATATTGAGTTGCACGCCCCATTTGCCCTTAGAACAGCCTCAATTTGTTGGGGCATAGACTGTACAAGTTGTCGAAAGCATTCCACAGCGATGCTGGCCCATCTTGACTCCAATGCGCTCCACAGTTGTGTCAAGTTGGCTAGATGTCCTTTGGGTGGTGGACCATTGTTGATACACACAGGAAACTATTGAGAGTGAAAAACCCAGCTGTGTTTGCCGTTCTTGACACAAACCGGTGCGCTTGGCACCTACTACCATACCCTGTTCCCAAAAGGAACTTAAGTATTTTGTCTTGCCCATTCACCCTCTGAATGGCACACATACACAATTCACGCCGGCAGGTAGCCTAGTGGTTAGAGCGTTGGGCCAGTAACCGAAAGTTTGCTGGATTGAATCCCCGAGCTGACAACGTCAAAATCTGTCATTCTTCCCCTGAACAAGGCAGTTAACCCACTGTTCCCCAGTAGGCTGCCATTGTAAATAAGAATTTGTTCTTAACTGACTTGCCTAGTTAAGTAAAGGTTACATTTAAAACAATGTCTCAAGGCTTAAAAATTCTTATTTAACCTGTCTCCTATCCTTCATCTACACTGATTGAAGTGGATTTAACAGGTGACATCAATAAGGGATCAAAGCTTTCACCTGGATTCACCTGGTCAGTGTGTGTCATGGAAAGAGCGGGTGTTCCTTATGTTTTGTATACTCAGTGTAAGCTCGGCTATCTATGAACACATTGAGACAAGGCTAACTTTCTGTCTGTTTATCTTGGCTTGTTAGTACTGGTACACACCACTTACCATGCTCAACTATACAATAGAGAGATCTACTGTGCCTTCGGAAAGTATTCAGACCCCTTGACTTGTTCCACATTTTGTTACGTTACAGCCTTATTCTAAAATGGATTAAATAAAACAATTTCCTCAGCAATCTCAACACACAATACTCAATAATGACAAAGCGAAAACAGGTTTTTGGAAATGTATTAAAAACAAAAAGCAGAAATACCCTATTTACATTAATATTCAGACCCCTTGCTATGAGACTCGGAATTGAGCTCAGGTGCATCCTGTTTCTGTTGATCATTCTTGAGATGTTTCCAAAACTTGATTGGAGTCCATCTGTGGTAAATTCAATTGATTGAACACGATTGTCTATATAAGGTCTCACAGTTGACAGTGCATATCAGCGCAAAAACCAAGCCATGAGGTTGATGGAATTGTCCATAGAGCTCCGAGACAGGATTGTGTCGAGGCACAGATCTGGGGAAGGTTACAAAAACATTTCTGCAGCATTGAATGTCCCCAAGAACACAGTGGCCTCCATCATTCTTAAATGGAAGAAGTTTGGAACCACCAAGACTCTTCCTAGAGCTGGCAGCCCTGCCAAACTGAGCAATTGGGGGAGAAGGGCCTTGGTCAGGGAGGTGACCAAGAATCCGACGGTCACTCTGACAGAGCTCCAGAGTTCCTCTGTGGAGATGGGAGAAACTTCCAAAAGGACAGCCATCTCTGCAGCACTCCACCAATTAGACCTTTATGGTAGAGTGGCCAGATGGAAGCCACAACAAACTACTGACTGAAGGGTCTGAATAGTTATATAAATGTGATATTTCCGTTTTGTTATATACATTTGCAATTTTAAAAAAAAACAGTTTTTGCTTTGTCATTATGGGGTGTTGTGTTTAGATT
This sequence comes from Salmo salar, assembly GCF_965601325.2. Lineage (NCBI taxonomy): Eukaryota > Metazoa > Chordata > Actinopteri > Salmoniformes > Salmonidae > Salmo > Salmo salar. The sequence continues at coordinate 46,241,021 of NC_138291.1, forward strand.
GATTAAATAGAATTTAATACATTTTTAGAGTAAGGCTGTAACGTAACAAAATGGAAAAAGTCAAGGGGTCTGAATACTTTCTGAATGCGCTGTAGATGCTGTTGGTCAATGCAATTTAGATGTCCATGTGACTGGGTTTCCCAACCCAGCCAGTTCATATAGTATTTGATCTATTCTGATATTTCATGTGGTGTAAGTGGAGGCATTCTTGAGCTTAGCAGATTCTCTCCCCAGTAACTACAGAGACAGGAATAGCCTTGCTCTGTTCACTGCTTCTGTGAGTGTGTATGTATGTATGTATGTATGTATGTATGTATGTATGTATGTATGTATGTATGTATGTATGTATGTATGTATGTATGTATGTACAGTTGAAGTCGGAAGTTTACATACACTTAGGTTGGAGTCATTAAAACTTGTTTTTCAACTACTCCACAAATTAGTCGGTTAGGACATCTACTTGTGCATGAAACAAGTCATTTTTCCAACAATTGTTTACAGACAGATTATTTCACAATTCCAGTGGGTCAGAAGTTTACATACACTAAGTTGACTGTGCCTTTAAACAGCTTGGGAAATTCCAGAAAATTATGTAATGGCTTTAGAAGCTTCTGATAGGCTAATTGACATAATTTGAGTCAATTGGAGGTGTACTGTGGATGTATTTCAAGGCCTACCTTCAAACTCAGTGTCTCTTTGATTGACATCATGGGGAAATCTAAAGAAATCAGCCAAGACCTCAAACAAATTGTAGACCTCCACAAGTCTGGTTCATCCTTGGGAGAAATTTCCAAACGCCTGAAGGTACCACATTCATCTGTTCAAACAATAGTATGCAAGTATAAACACCATGGGACCACGCAGCCGTCATATCGCTCAGGAAGGAGACGAGTTTTGTCTCCCAGAGATGAACGTACCTTGGTGCGAAAAGTGCAAATCAATCCCAGAGCAACAGCAAAGGACCTTGTGAAGATGCTGGAGGAAACAGGTACAAAAGTATCTATATCCACAATAAAACGAGTCCTGTATCGACATAACCTGAAAGGCCGCTCAGCAAGGAAGAAGCCACTGCTCCAAAACCGCCATAGAAAAGACAGACTACGGTTTGCAACTGCACATGGGGACAAAGATGGTACTTTTTGGAGAAATGTCCTCTGGTCTGATGAAACAAAAATAGATCTGTTTGGCCATAATGACCATCTTTATGTTTGGAGGAAAAAGGGGGAGGCTTGCAAGCCGAAGAACACCATCCCAACCGTGAAGAACGGGGGTGTCAGCATCATGTTGTGGGGTGCTTTGCTGTAGGAGGGACTGGTGCATTTCACAAAATAGATGGCATCATGAGCTAAATGATGTGGATATATTGAAGCATCATCTCAAGACATCAGTCAGGAAGTTAAAGCTTGGTCGCAAACAGGTCTTCCAAATGGACAATGACCCCAAGCGTACTTCCAAAGTTGTGGCAAAATGGCTTAAGGACAACAAAGTCAAGGTATTGGAGTGGCCATCATAAAGCCCTGACCTCAATCCTATAGAAAAATGTGGGCAGAACTGAAAAAGCGTGTGCAAGCAAGGAGGTCTACAAACCTGACTCAGGTATACCAGCTCTGTCAGGAGGAATGGGCCAAAATTCACCCAACTTATTGTGGGAGGCTTGTGGAAGGCTACCCAAAACGTTTGACCCAAGTTAAACAATGTAAAGGCAATGCTACCAAGTACTAATTGAGTGTATGTAAACTTCTGACCCACTGGGAATGTGATGAAAGAAATAAAAGCTTAAATAAATAATTCTCTCTACTGTTATTCTGACATTTCACATTCTTAAAATAAAGTGGTGATTCTAACTGACCTAAGACAGTGAATTTTTACGAGGATTAAATGTCAGGAATTGTGAAAAATGTAGATTAAATGTATTTGGCCAAGGTGTATATAAACTTCCGACTTCAACTGTATGTGACCAGAGGCTCTGTTTGATTTACATATTATTATTTTTTTTGCTTTAGTACCATTTTCGCAAGCATGTGGTAAGTTTTCACAACCCTTAGTACAAAACACAGAACTGGTCACACATGTAACGCAGCCAGTCTTTCATTCAAAACCTGTCATTGTGTATTCATTTGGATTGTAAACATCTCTCAAGTTTTTTGTGAAATGTAATGAGAACATCGGTTTAATCACCAAAACACAACAAGTAGATCTTTTCAATTTAGCTGTTTAACAACCAGTTAATCCAATAGCAAACAATGCAAGATATGCGTTTCAAATCGCCCTTAGATGTGCTGAAAGTAATATGCTATAGCACTAACTTACAGTACATTACACAGTTCACATTAGGCAATACACTTACATTACCCAACAAAATTGACAAAATCTATAATTTCCATATTATCTATCAAATGTGTAATCAAAGGTGTGATTAATGAAGACATCCTCTACAATCATTCATGCAACAAACAAAATGTGTACTGTCTGTAATCAAATGTAAGAAATTAAAGGAAACAAATGAAATGAACGCATTCATTTGCGTCATGCCTGTCTTGAGCATTTGGCCATAAATTCTCATCCATATCACAGTGAATGTCCTCATTGTTCATGCGCCGCGGGAAAAACCTTTTGGAATGGCTATTCCAAGCTTGACATTGATGTCGTCACATGCCTCATCCATGGCCAGAAGGAGGGTGGCACGTCACGGGATCGCGAACGTACACCTTCCACCTCCATGCTGAAGGAAAAGGAGTGTATAAGAGCAGGTATAGGGTCAGAAATCAGGGATTGCCCCAAAACCATGCCTGAACCACCTCTGCATGGTTGAACTTGACATTGTCCCAAACAATGACATAGGTGACCCCTTCACCTTGACAGGCCTGCTCAATTTCATTGAGAAACACAATGAGGTGTGTAGAGTTGTAGGATCCAAGTAATGACTTACTTCCTACCACAGCATCTTCAGAGATAGCTGCGCACATGGAGATATTTGCCCCACGTTGTCCAGGCACTTAGACGGTCGATGAGTTTCCACCCACAGAGCTGAGTTTTGGCCAGATTGCAGCCCACTTCATCAACAAAGATATATACCTGTGATGGTTCACAGCAGCGTCAAGCACCATCATGATCAGAACATATATTTTGGTTAGTTATTTTTTACAGTATAGTTACAATATGATATTGTGAAGTAACATGTGCATTAATAGTAACAATAATACAGTATATAGTGCTGTACCTGAACATACTTGGCCCGTAGTTGTTTCACCTGGTCGTTGTTTCTCTCCAAAGGCACCAGGTAAATGTGTTTCATAGATACCTGGTGCCTCTTCAAAAGGCGGGCGATTGTTGGAAGGCTGACGGATGCCAAACTGGCAAATGTGTCATCATTCTCCTCAATGGTCTGCTTTATTTCAGACAGCCATATGTCATTCCTGGCCCTCACCATTTCCACCAATGCCCACTCCTGCTGGTCGGTCACCACCATGAGGTCTTCTGTCAATTCTGAGGGTAGAACAGTTTACTGTCAATAGATCATACTGGAAGAATACTGTAACATTTTGTGCATTGACATGCATTACAATATGTAATTTACTGTAAATGTAATGGTAAAGCACAGTGCATACCCTGCAGACTTACCGGCCTAGACTTCATTAGACTCAACAGTTCCCTGCCGTCTGCCTCCCCCTCACTCTCTCTCTGATGCCCACCTCCCTGATGGGCCGCTTGTCCACGAGCTCTTTGATTTCTTCCTCTCCCTTGCTGTCTATCCTGCTCCATGTTAAAAGAAATTGCAAGTGTTCACATACCCCCTTTTATATGGTCACCAATTGTGGTTACCACTATCTGAAATCAATTAGCAATAACGAGTAGTCATTATGTATGGTTATCAAGCATCATACATGTCATTTAGATATTTATACTTTACCAACACATTTTATTTACGTAGTTCTCAAAATCCATATATAGTAGACAAACCAGTTTAAATTCTATAGGTTTGCCAAACTGTTAAGTGATTAACCATTAAGCGCAGTTGGATTAAGTGATGGCCAAACGTATTTAAACAAATGAGAAGAGAATCATATGAAAAGTATTGTGAGCAATGCATTGTGTAAGGCAATTACTTTATATTAAAGGTATTTCTAGAAAAAGTTTCTGTGTGATTTTGTGTTGTACTTAGTCAATTAAAAATGTGCTACAAGTTTTGAAAAAACAGCCTTTTTGACGATCTGTTTTGAGTTTTGTACTAAGAGTTGTGAAATTTTACCACGTACTTGTGAAAATAGTACCAAAGCAATAAAAACAACAGTAGTATTTGCATTATGAACTAAGCGTTGGTGTGCTGAAGGACACATACACACATTGGTCTCCCTCCATAAGAACGTTCCCTTTGTAGCGAGACAAAGCTTCCTCACTCAGGAATTCTGGTAGTGTTGGGTGTGCTGACTGAGAGGAACTGTGTGTGTGTGTGTGTGTGTGTGTGCCTGTGCACTGTACACTTGTGTGTGTGATTGCCAGTCTGCTGTTCTTGCTTTTAAAGGGATCTCAGAAGCTGAGCACTGTTTTCCATCACAGTTCCCATCAAATTTAGGAAATCCAAATGCTGCCCAGGAAAATGTGAGCACTTAGTCTCAGGTTTGGAAAACTAGTATTCGACAATCACGGTCATTATCCAGGGATGTGTCTGGGACAGTTTGGAATTGTTAGCCATCCAGGAAAACAAAATGTACAGGTACAAAATGTGAGGGATTCAAAGGGTTGTGCTGTGTTACAGCAACAAATGGAATTAAAACCACAACTATAAACGTAACTCATACTCTAACTGTAGCCAAACCCTAATGCTACAGTATAACAAGACCCAAAAGCTCCTGCACTTGATGGTCATAGTTCTGATGCTATCGCCACTCCTGTCCTTTCTAGCGTGGCCATTAAGTGGTTACCTGACTGTGTAGCAAAGCACAGTACTAACTAGATAGTGCATGACTGTCTCTCTCTCTGTCTCTCTCTCTCTCTCTCTCTCTCTCTCTCTCTCTCTCTCTCTCTCTCTCTCTCTCTCTCTCTCTCTCTCTCTCTCTCTCTCTCTCTCTCTCCAGGGAGTCTGGGGTTGTATCCCAAAGGGCACCCTATTCCCTATATAGTGCACTACTTTTGTCCAGAGCCCAATGGGCCCAAAAGAAGTGCACCAGGGTGTCTTTTGGGGACTCAGGCGTAGCCAGCATGCTCCATAGAGTGGTACTCCTCTATGTGTCCCGGTGAGGTGTTCTTACAAATGGAAAGTGAATAGGCTTTATATCTCTGCTCTCTCAATATAATGCTTTACTAAAAGACCGTTTCTCATCTTCTCAACACCTTCTTTTATTTCCCTCCCTCTGTTTATCTTGTTCTCCTCACTTTCACTCTTTTTTCATATTTTCTTTCATCATGTCTATCTCTAACCTCTCTTCTCTTTCTCCTGCTCCCCCTTCTCTCTCTCTCTCTCTCTCTCTCTCTCTCTCTCTCTCTCTCTCTCTCTATCTGTGTCCATGGCCCCTTGTGGTGATTGAGCTCTGCCTATATAGGACACACTAACCCCACACCTGAAATCTCTGGCTCCTGATTGGATGCTGCCTCCCAAGCAAACAGGAAGTTCAGGGTTTCTACTAAATACCCAGAGGCTCGGTTACCATAGAGACAAAGATAAGTGGGAGAGTGAACAGTGCTCTCTTTATTTCTGCTTTATGAAGGTAATCTCAGGTTCTCTCTTCTCTCCCATCTCTCCTTTATGTTTCTCTTTTGTGTTTCACTGAACCACCTCCATCCATCACACATTCTCCAGTCTAGTGCGTGCCTCTGTGTATGAACGTCCTGGGCTATTCTCCCAGAGACTAACGTTGACGCTGTAAAAACGATGACTGAAAAAAGCTGACGCCCAAACCAATATTTCATTTCAGAATGGATAAAAAGTTGGTTAAGGTTAAGGTTAGGGTAAGGGTTAGGTCAAGGTTAAGGGGTTTGGTTAAGGTTAGGGTTAAGGTAAGGGTTAGGGTTAGGTCATGGTTAAGGTGTTTGGTTGGGGTTAGGGTTAAGGTAAGGGTTAGGTCATGGCTAAGGGGTTTGGTTGGGGTTAGGGTTAAGGTAAGGGTTAGAGTTAGGTCATGGTTAAGGTGTTTGGTTGGGGTTAAGGTTAAGGTTAGGGTAAGGGTTAGGTCATGGTTAAGGTGTTTGGTTGGGGTTAGGGTTAAGGTAAGGGTCAGTTTTAGGTTTTGGCTAGTCGGTTTAAGCGTCAGCTATGTCCTTATAGTCTCTCCCGTTGACCCTGTCCCTGTATGGTTGGTTCACTGACCATGTCCTACTCAGCTCCTCTCCTCTAAAGTCACTGTGTGTGTGTGTGTGTGGTGTGTGTGTGTGTGGTGTGTGTGTGTGTGTGTGTGTGTGTGTGTGTGTGTGTGTGTGTGTGTGTGTTTACTTGCGTATGCGTGTGAATGAATGACATGAACTAATGAATTACATTTTATTTTTGAGTCAAATCTCCAGTTGGCAACCCATCCCTTACGGGATTAATTGACACATAAACAAACATTACAATAGTTCACAGTGATAATTCAGTGATAATTCAATGATAATTCTTCTGGTGCACACCGCATAAAGAATTAAAAATAAATCAATACACAATAGTAAATAAGGTTATTCAAACAGTAATAATAACCCTAGAGCAGTAAAAAATAATACAAATAAATAAATTACAGAAAAACTATGCTGTGATGTCAGGATGGTGTGTGTGTGTGTGTTTTGTGTGTCTGAAACAGTGATACGGCTGGCGGGTCGTTAATTGATTTCATGAGTATTGTGTCCCACAGGCTCTCAAACTGCCTCTCCATTCAATAACGTTTCAAGGTCCCTTTCTCCCTCTCTCCCGCTCTCTTGCTTTCTCTCTCTTTTTCTCAATCTTTCTCGCTTTCTCTCTCTGTAACTACTGGAGTTGGGCAGCATTATCGTTGTTACTGCAGTGCTTCCTGTTGACGTTGTGTTAACGGGGAAAGGCTTCTCGGCAGGAAACCTGTCAGGCACTGTTACATGCGCGTGTATGTGTGTGGCACATCTCTTAGTTAGTCAAAGATAGGTTGGAATGGAGACAAGCCGCATCTCTCTCCTTCTTCCTCTCTATCTTCCCTTTCCCTCTTTCTCTTAACTTCAAGAAATCTCTTCAGTGTTGATGTGGCAATTTTCCCTCTCAGTTGACACACTGTTGTTGCTATGCAGTTTTGTGAGAACAGTTCAGATCTTCCTTCTCTATAAGTTCTAGTGTCTCTCCCCTGGATGTCATGCCATACTCTCAGACACACTTCTACATTCCCTTCATACTAATACCACACTAGCTCGCAAGCTGAAAAGGGGCCATTATAGCTCTGATATGGTTGTCAGTTGCATCCTGCTCCACTGGGAGAGAATGGGAAGAGATGCAACTGCATGCTCAGAGCCACAACACGAGGACCACAGCCTACTGACACAGCATTTGTTTTTTAACCATCAGGCTGTGGTGGGATTTGTTGACTAATTTGACTAGTCCATTCGTTGTTTTTTGTAAAACACACAGATTTAATCAATTTGAATAAGAGTTGACAGATTTGTCCCATCCTCTTTGTCTGATGAGCCTAACCTTGTAAAAACAGCCAATAGCTTGTGAACATACCTTGTCGCCACGCGCCCTTATGAATAGGAAATAAGGAAAGGAATCTGAGGAAAAGAGTGTGTCTGTGCGTGCATGTGTGGGTGTGTGTGTGGGTGTGCGTGCCTGAGTGAGTGTGTGTATGCAGGCACACGCTGGGAGGTTAAACCCATCAATGAAAACTCTTCAGACCATTCACTGCTCTCCTCCTTCGTCCCTCCCTGAGTGTGTGTTCATTCACAGTTACTCCCCGGAGAGACACCACCCTGATTGTCTACGGAAACTGGTAGGCAGACCCTGTCATTGACACACTTAAATGGAGATGCACACACACACACACACACACACACACACACACACACACACACACACACACACACACACACACACACACACACACACACACACACACACACACACACTCCTTACCTCCATCTCATCTGAAGGACTCTGGAGGATCAAGTCAATTCCATCCCCAGTGCAGAGAGCATTGCAGAGCAGACAGCCTATCATCAGTGTCATATTTCACCGGTAGTGCTTTCATTTGGGCTCTGTCACCTAGGAGACAGCTCCACCGAGGAGTGGATAAACAACTCTATTTTACCGCCTGCTCCTCCTCTATCTCACCCAACGCTGAGGGAAGCCGTGAGGGAGGGACTGAGTTAGGGCATATATGATCTCTTCCTGACTGATAGGAGGAATGGCCACATACATGCACGCAGGCACGCACACACGTCACACACACACACACACACACACACACACACACACACACACACACACACACACACACACACACACACACACACCTAACACTGCATCCATCACCATACCCACTCGTGCCACTATATCCTCCCTCCCATTTCTAACCGTTCCCATCTCTCATTCCCTCCTGTTCCTAACCATTCCCATCTCCTCCATACATTCCCGGTGAGACACTCCAGTCTTAACATATCCCAGGCATTGTTTCATATCCGGGATGGGAGGTGCATTGATTCAGCGCTCCAGGAGGTGGTTTGGAAGACTAGTGTTTTATCCTGCCGTGCACTAGCTTCCCATCAGGCAGCGTTATTTATTCAGAAAGGAGAATATCTTGCTGTTGGCGTTGTCAAAGCAGCTCTGCCTTCTTTCCTTTTCATGTGCAAATCACCCTGCAACGATACGGTACAGACGCATTCACAGCATTCATGACATACAGAATAGAACACACACCCAGACACTACAAAGCTCTGTGTCTCTGTGTCTCTGTGTCTCTGTGTCTTCAACATTCCTTTACAACATGTGGTTACACTGCCCTCCTCTCCTTCAACTGCTTTCTGTTTGAGACAGTAAACCTGATACTACACCCCCACCTTTTTGTCTCCTTTCTTCTCCTCTTGTCCCCTCCCCTCTCCCCTCCACTTTCCTGACCTCTCCTTTCCTCTCCTCTCCTCCCCTTTCCTGACCTCTCCCCTCCCCTCTCCCCTCCACTTTCCTGACCTCTCCTCTCCTCCCCTCCACTTTCCTGACCTCTCCTCTCCTCCCCTTTCCTGACCTCTCCTCTCCTTTCCTCTCATCCCCTACCCTTTCCCCTCCACTTTCCTGACCTCTCCTCTCCTTTCCTCTCCTCCTGTAATACCTTTTTCATGTCACAGTGGAGTGTTCACTGCTCCTCTTGACCTGCTCTCAGCTCAATGAGCTCCATCTGGAGAGGAGGGCTGGAGGTTAGGAGGCATTCTTCAAACAGACATAAGCCCAGTCTCGAGCACCCTTGATGGGCTAATCAGATGTCGGAGAGGGCCCTAGGAGTGGTTCTAGACATAAAAGAACCTGCCCAGCTCAGTACAGTATAGTGTAGTGACCTTGGCCCTGTTCAAATAGCTTCCTTTCTTCCTTCCTTCCTTGCCTCTTTCCCTCCTCAGTGATTTTTCTTCAAGAAAAAGAGAAAGGGTACATTTCAGAACTATTAGTACAGGGCCCAAAGCTATTTTGATCGGAAGGAGATACAGTAGGCTGGCCTTGTTCAGAGTATTGTGTCATTGAAGGACTAGACTGAATCTTAGTTACTTGGTCGCTTTCAGAGTGCTGTCTCATTGAGGGCTATTCTTCACTGTGGCTGAGTGGCCATTGTACATAGCTACTGCCTTTCTTCCTTCCGTAGGTAATCGAGAGGCTATCCTGTCACGATGATTATACTATTCAGATGATCTGAGTGAGTCTGCAGAGACTGAGATGATGGGTGGGAGGGACTGAAGAGGAACTAAAGGGTCTAGAGTGGTGATAGAGCTTCCTTGTCAGTCCTCTCTACTTATAATAATATGGGATATGTACACAGCGCTTTTCAAGGACCTCAAAGTCGCTGTTCAGTTGCAGAAACGGCAAGACAAGAAATCAAAATCAAAACAGCAAATCACCAGAATAAACAGGAGGAGTAGGGAGTAGGGTTCAAGGAAGGGAAAGGGTATGATATGTCAGTGGATGAGTGAGCGAGCAGGTGTGTGTGTGTGCGTGTGTGTGTGTGTGTGTGTGTGTGTGTGTGTGTGTGTGTGTGTGTGTGTGTGTGTGTGTGTGTGTGTGTGTGTGTGTGGTGTGTGTGTGTGTGTGTGTGTGTGTGTGTGTGTGTGTGTGTGTGTGTGTGTGAGAGAGAAGACCTTTAGGTGGGACTGAAAGAAGGGGATGGACTCACGGATGACTGAAGGGAGGGAGTCCCAGAGCCTCGGCGCAACCCTGGAGAAGCTCTGGAGCTTGGACCTGGGGATGACAAGGTGGCCTGCTGTGGTAGAACAGAGTGAGTGTGTGGGTTGGTAGGGGACAAGACGGTCTGATAGGTAGGGGTGGACAAGGTGGTGAAGAGCTTTTTAGGCTAGGAGGATGATATTGTAGTCAAGTTTGTGCACGCGTGTATGTGTCTGCTCAGATTTCTCTCCTCATCTCTTTTATTCCCACTTTCTCTCTTTCTCTCTCTCTCTACACCCCTGTCCATCCCTCTATGCCTCTCCTGCCTACCTCTGGGCCTGTACTGTCCACTGCTCCGTATTGCTCTGACTAGGCTGTGCTGTAGCTGGCGTGCTGAGGCTAATGTGATCTGAAATGTAATCATGTTTGCGAGGGAGCTGATTAGTGACTGAATGTTTTCGCAGGCTACCGGTGACCCACACTGTCTGTCGGTCGTTGGCTGATGGATAAATTGTCATCTGACACAAAGATTAACCACCGATAGGTGCTCTGTGATTTACTGTGGCTGCAACTGGATGCCGAGAGATAGAGAGGGAGAGAGAGAGAGCGCTCTTCGCTCATTACACACCGCTTCATACAGGGTTAATTCATCGAAATAGAATGGGATCGCGCCTTCCGTGACACACTGTCCAAATCAAATCAAGCTTTGTCACATGCGCCAAATGCAACAAATGTTATAAAACACACAAAGCGTTGAAAAACGAAGGAACGCCAGCATGCACGTCAGCAAATGAAGATTTGAAGGAAGGAACGTGTCATCCTAAATGTTTTGTAACGCGCTTTATTCCAGAACACCTTTCCAAGATGTCCGCTATAGAATCTATGGTTTCCATTCTATACTGATGAATGAAAAAGCTCTATCTAGTATCTCTATGTGTGATGGGAGCCCTGTAAAGAATCCTGGCAGATCACCAGGCCAAGGTTACAGCTGAGGGGTAATGTAGAGTGAAGTCCCCTGAACATGGCTTAGTGCTGGCCCAGCAGTAATGTTGAACACACACACACACACACACACACACACACACACACACACACACACACACACACACACACACACACTTGTATGCACACACACATACACACACTAACGATCAGGTGGAGGGATCTGCAGTTCTTCGGCGCGTGCGTATGACATTAACCTCTGTGGTGATTGGCTGTGTCAGCGAGAGGAGAGAAAGAGAGAGAGAGAGAGAGAGAGAGAGAGAGAGAGAGAGAGAGAGAGAGAGAGAGAGAGAGAGAGAGAGAGAGAGGAAGAGAGAGAGGAAGAGGGACAGGGAGAGAAAAGAGAGAGAGAAAGAGAGAGAGGGGAGAGAGTTTTATTAGTCTATGTACGGGATACGCATGGTATACAGTACATCGTCTAAGGAAGTGCTTACTTAGATGCTTGCTTATTTTAGAGAGAGACAGGGTGCCTTGATAACTCAATACTGCTCTGATGCTGAAATGATCTCGCCTGCTGACTCTTAAAACCAATTTTCTCCCCATCTTCTCTCTCCATCCCTCCCACCCTCCCACTCTCTCCTCAAGCTCTCCCTAACTCCCTGGACACCGACACAGAAATACAAACAAGATGCCTGTTCTGCAAGTTTATTTTTGTCCATTCTAAATTATTGTTGATGTTGCTGCTGAGTAATTCCAAGAGAGTACTTCTCCTGGGGCCTGTGTCATTGCTTTTTGATTAGGTATTGAATGAATGCGCTTTCTAGTTTTCTACACAGAAGGAATATTATGTGAAATGTGTGGGTGGATATGTGTGTGTGTGTGTTTGCATTGTGCGTGTAGATACTGTAATTGCAGGTAGTTAGAGACCTGAGACAGCCAACAGCTGTCAGTCCTCACGGCTCTTCCTGTCTCGTCTCCAATCCTTGTTTATCCGGCACTAGGCGACAGCAGATGTGTGTTTGTGTGTGTCTGGGCAGAGGTGTCGGCGTCGAGTACACACACCTGTCCTCTTCTCCTCTCATCCCTCCTCTCCTACTCTGATTCACCAATCAGAGGATACGGTGCACTGTAATTAAAGCCACAATGTCTAATCAATGCTGGGATAACTCCTGGACTGTCACATCATTACACCATACGCATCATCACCTGGCGCCCTCCTCAAAATCAGCATCATCAACCTGTGCCTCTGCCAACCCTCACACTTCAATCAAGATGTGCCACTAATCCCTATTCAGCTAGTGTTCCCCTGACCTCGAGTGAACAGCGGGTGGTGAGAGCTGTGTGTGTACACACACTTGCACACACGCACGCGCACACACACACACGATCTCTCTCTCTCTCTCTCTCTCTCTCTCTCTCTACAGTGGGTCCCAGTGGACCCTTTACTTCAAACACACCCAGAGCGTTAAAGACAAAGCAGCTCACTCAGCATCACTGACTGGCTGTGCTCAAATGAAACACACAACCATGAATAAACAGACTGAATGGAAGGATCTTTCTCATCCTCTGGAAGTTGTAGGGCTGTTGGGTATTTAAGTAGCCTAGTGGTTAACAGCATTGGGCCAGTATCCCTGAGCTGACTAAGTGAAAAAACTGCCGATGTGCCCTTGAGCAAGGCACTTAACGCTAATTCCACCTGTAAGTCGCTCTGGATAAGAGCGTCTGCTAATTGATTAAAACGTAAGTCCTTTGCTGTAACTTGTGTTTTGAGGTTGTGAATTGCCTATATCAGTGTCTTGCAGGTTGGCTGAATAAACTACAGTAGGCTATAAATTGTGTTTTGTACAATGTCCTGTTTTGAATCTACTATGTTAGGAAGCAGTGTCTTAGGGTTACAGTCAGTGTCTTGGGGTTATAAATTGACTGTATGAGTAGACTACCGTAGATTAGGCTTTTGAATGGAGTGTTGTGTTAAAAGGACAGTGTCTCCAGTATGTTCCTATTCATTAGTGTGTGTCTCTGGGATCTGGGTGCCCATGGATCCTCTCTAACCATGTTTACATCCCCAGCCGACCCTCTGTTACACAGCCTTATTCAATTTACCTTCCTCAGGGCACGCAGCAAGCCCTGTTTGTGTGTGAGTGAGTGTGTGAGTGAGTGAGTGAGTGTGTGAGTGTGTGAGTGTGTGAGTGTGTGTGTGTGGGGGGGGGGGGAGACTTTATGCATACAACAAGGTGTTTTTCCATCATGTTGCCGTTGTAAACACTGACTAAATGACTTGCTGTATTTCAAATGGTACTGTAATTCCATCCCGCAGAATACAGCAATGTACTGTTTTTGAAGCTCCAAAAACCTTTTGACCACTAGTGGGTGCCTGGTATTGTTATTTCTGACTCATGAACATATTTTGAGGTATTTTGAGGCTATATTTGCTGCACCCGTTAGGTGTGAATGCTGTACCAATTTAACTGGACCTGGTTTCCCAATATGCATCTTAAGGCTAAGCTCATCGTTAGAACTTTTGTAGGCGCATCGTTAAATCTTTTTTTGCCCTTCCGCTTCACTTTAAACACAGAATCAAAATGTTTATCTCTCGCTCTCTGTGACCGATGATAACTTCAGAATTAAGTTGACTACAAATACAAAGTTGCCAATGTCTTTACAATTGTTTTAAACCGAGGATAAAAGTATGCTTCAAATTAAAACTGAGAAGACTGTAGATAAATAGTCCTAAGGTATAGGCTTCATGCCTATATATTTCAATCATTTTAAAATAATTTCATGTTAATTCAATTGAGTTCTATTTTCAAATTGTAGGCTACTGTCTGTAATTTTTGCCTCAATATATTCCATGATGTGTAACATGTGCACAATGATCTTGATTTAGAGCATTTTTATAGGGGAATTATAGGTTAATGCTTATAAGCATTAGAATAAGCCTGCCTCAATATTTGTGGCCATAGGTGATTTCTCTCTAGAAGTTGATCCGTCATCAGTATTATGGAATAATTCTAATGTTAAGGTAATATTTGAATGGAGAAAGCTGATCTGAGAGCATGTAACGCCCGGGCCATAGAGAGGGTTTTTTGTTCTCTATTTTTGGTTAGGCCAGGGTGTGACATGGGTGGGCGTTCTATGTTCCGTTTTGTATGTTGGTGTATTTCTTTGTTTCGGCCGTGTATGGCTCTCAATCAGGAACAGCTGTAGATCGTTGTTGCTGATTGAGAGTCATACATAGGCAGCCTGTTTTTCCTTTGGGGTTTGTGGGTGAATGTTTTCTGTTTTGTACTTTGTGTGACCTAACAGAACTGTAGGCTGTCGTTCATTTTGGTGTTTTGTTTAAGTGTTTCGTTCTATTAAATATTGAATATGAACACTCACCACGCTGCGCTTTGGTCCCCTACTTCCACAGACGACAGTCGTTACAGAGCAACGCTGCGATTCTTTCGATCCTATCAGTATCAACACGTGCTTCAATAATGCACTTGGCGAACGTTCTTTCTGCATGGTGTTTTAGGAAAAGCATGTTACATCTCTGGTTGTTGTAGGAACGATGCATCGTTAAAACACTCGTAAGCCTAAGTTCCATCGCTGTTGGGAAATTGGGCCCTGGTATGTGGTAGTAGTGCCCCATCAATTTAAAATGCATAGAGGACAGATTGGAGTGGCAGCAAGTCTTAAACCTTTATTGGTTGAGCATTTAGCCATGTCCTTTTGGTCTGTTTTGCCTTGTTGTCGCTGCCAGTTTGGAAGCCGTTGCTAAGGCCTTGAGAAGTGCAAGTGATATAAAACAAATCAAATCAAAATCAAATCAAATGTATTTATATAGCCCTTCTTACATCAGCTGATATCTCAAAGTGCTGTACAGAAACCCAGCCTAAAACCCCAAACAGCAAGCAATGCAGGTGTAGAAGCACAATATCAAATACTCATTGATATGCTGTAATGTGTAAACACATTACCTTCCAGCAAACCCGCTTACACCAATCCCATGTAATTACAGTTAAATACTGTGAAATAAAAACCGCATCTCCACTCAGTGAATTTAATGAATCATCCATTCATACATTACAATTACAGTATTTACTTTTTTTTTACAGTATAATCCAGTAAATTCTACATTATTATACTGTGCTTCATTAGACAGTACTTGCTTTGATACTGTATTTTGATTACAGTAGTTGTACCGCAATATACAGTAACTTAATTACCAACAGCTGCCTGTACGTTACTGTTAAACTCACGGCAACCCTTTTACAGTGTAGCTCTGTCTATGAATTTAAAAGTGGTTGCCTTTCTCAAGCCTCATCTCTCAGCTTTTTATCAAAACAATGGTGGGGTGTGGCTTTGTTATTGTTTGAACTGCTGATTGCCCCTTTAACTAACTCCTCTCATGCCTGGATGGTTCTCACTATTAGCGTAGCGAACGCTGGGCACTGGCATTTACGCATGGATGACGAGTGTGTGAATATGTGAGTGCTTGTGCTTTGGTGAGAGAGAGAGAGAGAGTGTGTGTGTGTGTGTGTGTGTGTGTGTGTGTGTGTGTGTGTGTGTGTGTGTGTGTGTGTGTGTGTGTGTGTGTGTGTGTGTGTGTGTGTGTGTGAGAGTGAGCAAGCGCGTGTACGTGTATGAATGTGTGTGTGTGTGTGTGTGTGTGTGTGCATGTGTATGAGCAAGAAAGTGTGTGCGTCTGTATGACCATGTGTGTGTGTGTGTGTGGGTGAGCATGTGTGTGTCTGCATCAGCATGTGTTTCTGTGTGTGTGAGTGTCTATCCATGTGTATATATCTGTACGCACATGTGTGCATGTTGTTTGCGTGCACACATGTCTGTGTCTGTATGAGGTTGTAACAGTAAAGCCCGCAGCCTTTCCCATCTCATTGTGGTCAGTGACCTTCTGTTAAATGTTACAGATGCTCCAAGTGTGCCCAAGTCCTATCCATGTTTCCATCCCATAAGAAGTACATCACTGTCCCCGTACCGCTATCATTTATGTCCCTCTCCTCCCATTGTGAGACAACACGTTCTGTCACAAATTACACCCTATTACACCTATTGTAATATAAATAAGGTGTATATATATAAGGTGTATATATATATATATATGGTAAATACGGTAATGCACATAGTACAATACTGTAAAATTGACTTCATTAAACTTTTTTTTATGCTACTGTAATCGGAATGAATGAATGGATGAGTGAGTGAATGAATGGATGACTGAATTTCATTGAGGGGAGGGGTTTATATTTCACAGAATCTTACTGTAATTACAATGGATTGGTGCAAGTAGGTTAGCTGATAGGTAACGTGTTTACACATAACAGCATATTAATTCATATTTGGTGTTTTATATCACTTAACAAAGGCTTCCAAACTGGCATCAACCAGGGCGAAACAGACCAAGAGGACATGGCAAAATGCTCAACCATTTAAAACTTTCTGCCAATCAAATCTGTCCCCTATACAATTTAAATTGATGGATCACTATAAACACATAGGAGTTAAATTGGTACAGCATTTTCCTCTTAACGGGTGCAACAAATATAGCCTCTTACAAGGTAAGCCTCAAAATATGTTAATGAGCCTGAAACAACAATACAACTAGTGGTCAAAAGGATTTTTGGCACTCAGACTGTGGGATGGAATTACAGTACCATTCGAAATACAGCAATTATCTTTCCCTGCCCACAACATTGCACCATAATATACAGTATATTGCCGCAAAACATTTTAGAGTATTTCAATGTTGATAATACCCAAAATTACTTTATAAATTAAAGTTGGCCGTTACAGTGTTTGTAGTACACTACTTTTGCCCAGGGCGTGATCAAAACGAGTGTACAATAAAGTGAAAAGCGTGCCATTTGGGACACATGTTCAGGTCTGTGTTATTGGGGATATGTACCACTCTGCTGGGCTGTAGGGAGATGTAGAGATCTATATCTGGTCTGGAGAGATGGACATATGGTTGTATAACTAGAGGGGTGAGTGGGCTGGAAGTAAAGGGAAAGAACAAGTACATCTTCACCTTTGATCTTACGGAAGTTGGGAGGAAAGGGGGAGGGAGAAAGAGAGAGAGAGAGAGAGATGGAGCAAGAGAGGAAGGGATTCAAAACAGCTAATATATTAGCAGCGTAAAGGAAATTTGAAGTCTCTACCATTCAAGACTACTAATACAACACACACACACACACACACACACACACACACACACACACACACACACACACACACACACACACACACACACACACGCACAGGCAAAGGAGAGAGGGAGAGAGAGAATGCGTAAAAAAGAGAGCGATGAGTGCATTTAGCCAGACAACTGTGGTTGAATGATATAGTTAATGCATTGGCTGTGGCATACAGACAGCGATCTGACGATGTGTGTGTGTGTGTGTGTGTATGTGTGCGATGAAGACGAATGCCTGCGGTCCCGTGGGGTTCATGGGTGATGGAATTAACACGGCTTGTCACTCGCTGCCCAGCCGCCTCCCGTTGCCCTGGCAACAGACACCTTGGTGTTCCAGAGTAACCATGGTGACACAGTTGCAGAGAGAGGAAGAGAGAGAGAGGGAAAGAAAGAGAGAGGGACAGCTGGAGAGAGATTCAGAGACAGAGAGAGAGGAAGACAGAGAAAGCGGGGGGGGGGGGGGCAGCAGGAGAGAGATACAGAGACACCAAGAGAGAGAGAAAGGAAGAGGCTGCCTGTTGTCCTTAGAGGCACTAATACAGCCAGTGAGGACACACAGAGAAAGAGGGGAGAGGTAGAGTATAGATTAAGGGTAGTGGGGATTTAAATACTGAATCACAAGCAGCAACTCAACACAGATCATTTAATGATCCCTGTTTGGGAGGCGTGTGTGTGCCCCTCTCCGTGTGCTAGCTGGTTGATGCTAACACTGTTGGTCAACTCCTGTAAACTTTTCAACAACATTACGCTGCAGGCGTGATTTTGAGAGAGAGAGAGAGAGAGAGAGAGAGAGAGAGAGAGAGAGAGAGAGAGAGGAGAGAGAGAGAGAGAGAGAGAGAGAGAGAGAGAGAGAGAGAGAGAGAGAGAGAGAGAGAGAGAGAGAGAGAGAGATGGAAAAAGAGCGAAAGATCAATTCTGTGTTGAAAGCAATATTGTTGATGAATGAGAAAGATGCATGAGCCTCCAGGCGAGATGTTTCTGAACAGTTTGAGACAGTAGTGGGAGGGTCCAACTGGGCAGTTTGTTTAACAACCACTTAACTCCCTCACTGGAGCTGGGATCCATGTTATGAGGCATATGCTATCTATCTATATGTGAGTGTGTGCTTGCCTGTCCACATGCAAGCACAGGCAGATTGCTCAAGAGAAATTGGACATCTATCCATGTCCTGAGGACGTCGGGACTGTACGCACATATCCCAACCAGAAGCCACGGATTACAGGCAACATCCGTACTAAGCTCAAGGCTAGAGCTGCCGCTTTCAAGGAGCGGGACACTAATCCAGATGCTTATACGAAATCATTCTATGCCCTCAGACGAACCATCAGACAGGCAAAGCGGCAATACAGGACCAAGAGCGAATCCTACACACCAGCTCTGATGCTCGTCGGATGTGGCAGGGCTTACAAACTGTAACAGATTACAAAGAGAAAGCCAGCTGTGAGCAGTCCAATGATGTGAGCCTACCAGATAAGCTAAATAACCTTCTATGCTCACTTCGAGGCTAGCAACATTGAACCATGCATGAGAACACCAGCTGTTCCGGACGACTGTGTGATCACGCTTTTGGTAGCCGAATGTGAGTAAGATATTTAAACTGTTTAATATTCACCATGCCGCAGGGCCAGACTGATGAGACAGCCTACAGGGAGGAGGTCAGAGAACTGGCAGTGGGGTGCCAGGACAACAACCTCTCCTTCAACGTCAACAAGACAAAGGAGCTGATCGTGGACTACAGGAAATGGAGGGCTGAGCACATCCAGATCGACAGGGCTGTAGTGGAACAGGTCGAGAACGTCAAATTTCTCGGTACCCCCATTATTAAGGAATTAATCTTGGTCCAAACATACCAACAGTAATGGAGATGGAACACTCCCTCAGGAGGCTGAAGAAATTTTGGCTTGGCCCCTAAGACCCTCACAAACTTTTACAGATGCACCATTGAGAGCATCCAGTCAGGCTGTTTCACTGCCCGGTACGGCAACTGCACTGTCTACAACTGCAAGGCTCTCCAGAGGGTCTGCCCAATACCTCACTGGGGGCACACTGCTTAACCTCCAGGACATCTACCGCACCCGGTGTCACAGGGAGAAATCATCAAGGACCTCAGCAGTGTATGCCAAATGCTTGGCATCCGACCGCAAGTCGCGACAGAGTGTAGTGTGTACAGCCCAGTACATCACTGGGGCCGAGCTCCCTGCCATCCATAACCTCTACACCAGGTGGTGTCAGAGGAAGGCTCTAAAAATGTTGTGTTTGGACCATGACAGTTTGTTTGGTGATGTGAACACCAAGTAACTTGAAACTCTCAACCCATTCCACTACAGCCCCGTCGATGTGAATGGGGGCGTGTTCAGCACTTCTTTTCCTGTAGTCCACGATCATCTCCTTTGTCTTGCTCACGTATAGGGAGAGGTTGTTGTCCTGGCACCACATGGCCAGGTTTCTGACCTCCTCCCTATAGGCTGTCTCGTTGTTGTCGGTGATCTGGCCTACCACCGATGTGTTGTCAGCAAACTTAATGATGGTGTTGGAGTCATGCTTGGCCACGCAGTCGTGGGTGAACAGGGAGTTCAGGAGGGGACTAGGCTCGCAGCCCTGAGGGGCCCCCATGTTGAGGATCAGCATGGCAGATGTGTTGTTGCCTACCCTTACCACCTGGGGGGCGGCCCGTCAGGAAGTCCAGGATCCATTTGTAGAGGGAGGTGTTTAGTCCCAGGGTCCTTAGCTTAGTGATGAGCTTTGTGGGCACAATGGTGTTGAACGCTGAGCTGTAGTCAATGAATAGCATTCTCACATAGGTGTTCCTTTTGTCCAGGTGGGAGAGGGCAGTGTGGAGTGCAATTGAGATTGCGTCATCTGTGGATCTGTTGGGAAGGAATGCAAATTGGATTGGGTCTAAGGTTTCCGGCATGATGGTGTTGATGTGAGCCACGACCAGCCTTTAAAAGCACTTAATGGCTACCGATGTGTGCTACGGGGCGGTAGTCGTTTAGGCATGTTATCTTCGCTTTCTTGAGAACAGGCACTATGGTGGTCTGCTTGAAACATGTAGGTATTACAGACTCGGTCATGGAGAGGTTGAAAATGTCAGTGAAGACACTTGCCAGTTGGTCCACGCATGCTCTGAGTACACGTCCTGGTAATCCGTCTGGCCCGAGGCCTTGTGAATGTTGACCTGTTTAAACCTCTTACATCTAGACGTTCCGCTAGCGGAACACCTGCTCCAATATCCAATGATAGGCGTGGCGCGAATTACAAATTCCTCAAAAATACTAAAACTTCAATTTTTCAAACATATGACTATTTCACAGCATTTTAAAGACAAGACTCTCCTTTATCTAACCACACTGTCCGATTTCAAAAAGGCTTTACAGCGAAAGCAAAACATTAGATTATGTCAGCAGAGTACCCAGCCAGAAATAATCAGACACCCATTTTTCAAGCTAGCATATAATGTCACAAAAACCCAGAAGACAGCTAAATGCAGCACTAACCTTTGATGATCTTCATCAGATGACACACCTAGGACATTATGTTATACAATACATGCATGTTTTGTTCAATCAAGTTCATATTTATATCAAAAAACAGCTTTTTACATTAGCATGTGATGTTCAGAACTAGCATACCCCCCGCAAACTTCCGGGGAATTTACTAACAATTTACTAAATTACTCACGATAAACGTTCACAAAAAGCATAACAATTATTTTAAGAATTATAGATACAGAACTCCTCTATGCACTCGATATGTCCGATTTTAAAATAGCTTTTTGGTGAAAGCACATTTTGCAATATTCTAAGTACATAGCCCAGCCATCACGGGCTAGCTATTTAGACACCCGGCAAGTTTAGCCTTCACCAAAATCAGATTTACTATAACAAAAATGTTATTACCTTTGTTGTCTTCGTCAGAATGCACTCCCAGGACTGCTACTTCAATAACAAATGTTGGTTTGGTCCCAAATAATCCATCGTTATATCCGAATAGCGGCGTTTTGTTCGTGCGTTCCAGAAACTATCCGAAATGGTAAATCAGGGTCGCGCGCATGGCGCAATTCGTGACAAAAAAAATCGAAATATTCCATTACCGTACTTCGAAGCATGTCAACCGCTGTTTAAAATCAATTTTTATGCAATTTAGCTCGTAAAAAAGCGATAATATTCCGACCGGGAATCTCCTTTTCGGCAAACAGAGGAAAAATCACAAAGACGGGGGCGGCCAGGGCACGCGCCTAAGCCCACAGTCCCTTGATCGGCCACTTGAGAAAGGCGATAATGTGTTTCAGCCTGGGGCTGGGATGACGACATTCCGGTTTTTCCCGGGCTCTGAGCGCCCATGGAAGACGTAGGAAGTGTCACGTTAGAGCAGAGATCCTTTGTAAAAGATAGAGATGGCAAAGAAGTTCAAGAAATGGTCAGACAGGCCACTTCTTGTAAAGGAATCTATCAGGTTTTGACCTGCCATTTGAGTTCTGTTATACTCACAGACACCATTCAAACAGTTTTAGAAACTTTGGAGTGTTTTCTATCCAAAGCCAATAATTATATGCATATTCTAGTTACTGGGCAGGAGTAGTAACCAGATTAAATCGGGTACGTTTTTTATCCAGCCGTGAAAATACTGCCCCCTAGCCATAACAGGTTAAAGGTCTTGTTCACATCGGCTATGAAGAGCGTGATCACACAGTCATCCAGAACAGCTGGTGCTCTCATGCATGCTTCAGTGTTGCTTGCCTCGATGCGAGCATAAAGAGGCATTTAGCTCATTTGGTAGGCTCGCATCACTGGGCAGCTCGCGGCTGGGTTTCCCTTTGTAGTCTGTTATAGTTTGCAAGCCTTGCCACATCCGACGAGCATCAGAGCCGGTGTAGTAGGATTCAATCTTAGTCCTGTATTGACGCTTTGCCTGTTTGATGGTTCGTCTGAGGGCATAACGTGATTTCTTATGAGTCCGGATTAGTGTCCCGCTCCTTGAAAGCGGCAGCTCTAGCCTTTAGCTCGGTGCGGATGTTTCCTGTAATCCATGGTTTCTGGTTTGGATATGTACGTATGGTCACTGTGGGGATGACATCATTGATGCACTTATTGACTCAAACATATTCCAGTCTGTGCTTGCAAAACAGTCCAGTAGCGTAAAACCTTAACCCTTAACCTTGTAAATTTGAAGTTTTGAGCAACTTTGAAATTTGATGTTTGGAGAAAATGAACAATACTGAGCAGGAGGAGTCAACCCATGGTGTCAAAAACACCTTGAAATTTGTAGAAACGTAGAAAAACATCTTATTCTGCTGTGAGACTGGGTTTTTGTGTGTGTTTGTGAATGTGTTTGTGAATGTGTATGTTTGTGAAAGTGGGCAAGTATGAGTAATGTACGTATGTGTATGTGTATGTGTGTATGTGTTTAAAAGTGGTCAATGCTCTGAGCTATAGCCTATCTCTCTGTCCTGCTCAGATAAGGAGAGTGGATAAAAGATAGCCGTGCATTCAGCAAATTACTACCTCTTCCACTTCAGCTGCACAGCCAATGACCTTCGGCCTCTAGCTCACCCCTCTCCCCTCCGTCCCTCTCCTCCCTCCCCCTCCCTTATCTCACTCCTTCCCTCCCTGCCTTTGTGGAGGACTAGCAAAGCTCCAGTTTGTTGTTGTTGCTCAGACAAAGACACTGTAGCAGCTCTTTTGATTCAAACACAAACACAGACGGCGTGAGTGAGTAAATGCAAGGTGTTGAGAGAGAGAGGCAAGAAGAGTGGAAGATCAAAAAGATAAAACAAAGTGAACTCCTCTCTTTTCTCTTCTCTCTTCCCTTCTGTTTGTTTTCCCCATGTAAACATGTGATGTCATCACAGGGTGCTTTTACGGAGAGTTACTGGTGTGTGTTTGTGTCAGGCCGCTGGACCTGCACCAATCAAACGAGCAAAGGGTTGGCACTCGTCAGACAGGTTACTGGGGCAAGACATGTGACACCTACTCAAGGGGCAGTTACAGAAAAGCACACACACTGGCTCCACACTCCTCTGTCAGGTAAACATAGGGCAGATGAGTCAAGACTTGTCTGAGGTTGAAGCAGGTTTCACAGTGTGTGTGTGCTTTCACTCAGTCACATTGCTATGAGGTTACAGGGTGTTTTGATGAGCTTGTTGTGGGTGTTGATTTCACAGCAGTAGAAAGAAAATCAGGACGTGTTACCAGGACAGGTACTCAGAGCATGCGCTGACTAACTGGCAAGTGTCTTCACTGACATTTTCAACCTCTCCCTGACCCAGTCTGTAATACCTACTTGTTTCAAGCAGACCACCATAGTCCCTGTGCCCAAGAACACCAAGGTAACCTGCCTAAATAACTACCAACCCGTAGCACTCGCGTCTGTAGGTATGAAGTGCTTAGAAAGGCTGGTCATGGCTCACATCAACACCATCATCCCAGAAACCCTAGACCTACTCCAATTTGCATTCCGCCCCAACAGATCCACAGAGTGTATATGAGCAAGGAAAGAAGCCCAAACTCATGTCCAGGTAGGGACTGTTACAGTCTGACTTTTCAGATGTTTTCTAAATGATGATAATAGGTACTGTAGTCAAGCTCTGGAAGTCTATCTGGTTTATAATGACTGCTGTAAAAGGACATTTACTGTAAGTAAAGTACAGTGTGGTTGTTTTTTCTCTCACTGACTACAGTGGGTTAGTCATAGGAGTGAACTAGTGTGCCTCTCAACAGCTGAAAACAAATACATTTAGACCGTGTGTGTGTGTGTGTGTGTGTGTGTGTGTGTGTGTGTGTGTGTGTGTGTGTGTGTGTGTGTGTGTGTGTGTGTGTGTGTGTGTGTGTGTGTGTGTGTGTGTGTGTGTGTGTCAGACCTGGGATAACGATAGTTCAATCGAGTTCAGGCTTAACTGAATGAACAACAGAGACAGAATGCAATGTGGAATTTTATTAAATAGTTTGGGGTATGGCCTTGTCTCTGAGGAAGGGTCCTCGGCGCCAGATGCTGATGACAGGTAGCCCTTTGCTGGGCAACTGGCATCGAAACCCCCCCACTAGGGGAAAGGTATTGGGGGGAATGTGCATTATTGTGCCATGCTTATAGGCCAAAGGTAAACATAACATTCCGCGCATGGCTAATAGGAAGAGGAGGAGAACGAGACACTGTGCTGAGGATGATACATTTGTATTCATTCCCACTATGCCCGTAGAATAGGAAACAGAATGAATTATGTTATGCTGCTAAGTTAAATGAGCATTCAGACCAGCCTTCCTGTTTGAACTTTCGTAAACAAAAATGTTAACTATGCTTTGTGGAAAGTAACTACTTTGGGGGTGATTACAACTATTCCACCCAAAAAATTGAACTTTTAAAAACTATTTCAATACAAATCTCAGAAAGTGACTACTTTTCAAAACTATTTGAATACAGATATGAGAAAGCAATTACTTAAAAAACATATGTGAATATAGATCTCAGGAAGTGACTACTTTTCTGAAACTCTTGAATTTGCTGCCTTCAAGTAATGGCAGGGCTGTATCTGGAACTGTATGTTGCTGTTAGAAATAGAATGAATAGCGTTACTATTCCAATCTATCTGACAGTCATATTTGATCTACACAATACATTTCTATCTGAACATGTTGTAAATGTCCCTTTTCCTGAATGTCTATTGCCACAGGTGTACATAACCAAGTTAAATCAATTAACCAATGATATTTTATTGATAAGTATAAATAAGTTGTGACGCTCAACTGCTGTATGACTCTTTCAACATGCTACTGAAAAGATTGAAAGCTGATATGAAATTAATGATACCTGAAAATACTGCAGAGTAATTCAAAGCCATTTGCAAAAATTGCTAACAGCTAGTTGGATGCTTAGCAAAAACAACTTTGAACCTCTTTGTCCATCTGAGGGTAAGTGTTCTTGTTTCAAACACACACTATACCATCTTTAAAGGGATGGTTTGCTCAGAATACAAACTAACATGATTTTCATCCTACCTTTTCTGTAGTTGATTCAAGGCGGCAGTTTTCGGATATGTAGTTTCCTTTCAACACTTAATAGCCATATTTTGTTAGTGCTAGCATTCTCAGTAACACTTAACATTACACTGTTCTTGTGCCTGTGTAATTGGAGCATCATTTTATTAGCATGTTGTTACATAATACCATGCTAATTCCACTTATGTAATAACTCCATTATTATTGATGGAAAGATCGCATGATCCAAAGAATAGGAGTGTTAACGCTGGTGTCCTGGCTAAATTCCCAGTCATTGCCCTCATACCATCATGGCAACCTAATCATACCCAGCTTCCAAATTGGCTCATTTATCCCCCTTCATCTCTCCTGTAACTATTTCGCAGGTCGTAGTTGTAAATGACAATGTGTTCTCAGTCGACTTACCTGGTAAAATAAGGGTAAAATAAAACATTTCAATAAATATCATGCAATTATATAGCAATTTCCAAAGTTCTATGTAACAACAATGTTGCTATTATAATAAGCAAAGTAACTACACATGTAAAATAACTTAATGTTAAGTCTTACCTTGTATCTCACTCATTATAAAAATATATTTGTTAGTAATTTCGAAGCTGAAAAAGTGCTCTACTCTAATGTTGAGGTGATGTCCCTCGTGTATTTAATTCTTGGCTACAGGCTATATTCAAATTCATATCTAAGAGCCCTCCAAACCATATGCTTATGATCATATTTTTAGACCAATTCAACTAATTGTTGTAGATTTTGGTTCTTCATCAAATACAGTTGAAGTCGGAAGTTTACATACATTTAGGTTGGAGTCATTAAAACTCATTTTTTTTTAACCACTCTACAAATTTCTTGTTAACAAACTATAGTTTTGGCAAGTCGGTTAGGACATCTACTTTGTGCATGACACAAGTAATTCTTCCAACAATTGTTTACAGACAGATTATTTCACATATAATTCACTGTATCACAGTTCCAGTGGGTCAGAAGTTTACATACACTAAGTTGACTGTGCCTTTAAACAGCTTGGGAAATTCCAGAAAAGGATGTCATGGCTTTAGAAGCTTCTGATAGGCTAATTGACATCATTTGAGTCAATTAGAGGTGTACCTGTGGATATATTGTAAGGCCTACCTTCAAACTCAGTGCCTTGACATCATGGGAAAATCAAAAGAAATCAGCCAAGACCTCAGAAAAAAATTGTAGACCTCCACAAGTCTGGTTCATCCTTGGGAGCAATTTCCAAACGCTTGAAGGTACCACATTCATCTGTACAAACAATAGTACGCAAGTATAAACATCATGGGACCATGCAGCGGTCATATCGCTCAGGAAGGAGACGCGTTCTGTCTCCTAGAGATGAACGTACTTTGGTGCGAAAAGTGCAAAATCAATCCCAGAACAACATTACATTTACATTTAAGTCATTTAGCAGACGCTCTTATCCAGAGCGACTTACAAATTGGTGCATTCACCTTATGATATCCAGTGGAACAACCACTTTACAATAGTGCATCTAAATCTTTTAAGGGGGGGAGGGGGGGGGGGGGTTAGAAGGATTACTTTATCCTATCCCAGGTATTCCTTAAAGGATGGGGTTTCAGGTGTCTCCGGAAGGTGGTGATTGACTCCGCTGTCCTGGCATCGTGAGGGAGCTTGTTCCACCATTGGGGTGCCAGAGCAGCGAACAGTTTTGACTGGGCTGAGCGGGAACTGTGCTTCCTCAGAGGTAGGGAGGCGAGCAGGCCAGAGGTGGATGAACGCAGTGCCCTTGTTTGGGTGTAGGGCCTGATCAGAGCCTGAAGGTACGGAGGTGCCGTTCCCCTCACAGCTCCGTAGGCAAGCACCATGGTCTTGTAGCGGATGCGAGCTTCAACTGGAAGCCAGTGGAGAGAGCGGAGGAGCGGGGTGACGTGAGAGAACTTGGGAAGGTTGAACACCAGACAGGCTGCGGCGTTCTGGATGAGTTGTAGGGGTTTAATGGCACAGGCAGGGAGCCCAGCCAACAGCGAGTTGCAGTAATCCAGACGGGACCTTGTGAAGATGCTGGAGGAAACAGGTACAAAAGTATCTATATCCATAGTAAAACAAGTCCTATATCAACATAACCTGAAAGGACGCTCAGCAAGGAAGAAGCCACTGCTCCAAAACCACCATAAAAAAGCCAGACTACGGTTTGCATCTGCACATAAGGACAAAGATCATACTTTTTGGAGAAATGTCCTCTGGTCTGATGAAACAAAATAGAACTGTTTGGCCATAATGACCATCATTATGTTTGGAGGAAAAAGGGGGAGGCTTGCAAGCCGAAGAACACCATCCCAACCATGAAGCCCGGGGGTGGCAGCATCATGTTGCGGGGGTGCTTTGCTGCAGGAGGGACTGGTGCACTTCACAAAATAGATGGCATCATGAGGAAGCAAAATGATGTGGATATATTGAAGCAACATCTCAAGACATCAGTCAGGAAGTTAAAGCTTGGTTGCAAATGGGTCTTTCAAATGGACAATGACCCCAAGCATACTTCCAAAGTTGTGGCAAAATGGCTTAAGGACAACAAAGTCAAGGTATTGGAGTGGCCATCACAAAGCCCTGACCTCAATCCTATAGAAAATGTGTGGGCAGAACTGAAAAAGTGTGTGCCAGCAAGGAGGCCTACAAACCTGACTCAGTTACACCAGCTCTGTCAGGAGGAATGGGTCAAAATTCACCCAACTTATTGTGGGAAGCTTGTGAAAGGCCACCCGAAACATTTGACCCAAGGTAAACAATGTAAAGGCAATGCTACCAAATACTAATTGAGTGTATATAAACTTCTGACCTACTGGGAATGTGATGAAATAAATAAAATCTGAAATAAATCATTCTCTGTACTATTATTCTTACATTTCACATTCTTAAAATAAAGTGGTGATCCTAACTGACATAATACAGGGAATCTTTACTAGGATGAAATGTCAGGAATTGTGAAAAACTGAGTTTAAATGTATTTGGCTAAGGTGTATGTAAACTTCCGACTTCAACTGTATTTGGCAGCCATTTATTATAATTTCTTTTCAAATAACTTTTCAGAGAGGTATTCAAAATGCTTTCAAATATTATTTGTTTTTCTGAGACCTGTATTTGAATATCAAAATAATAGTTGCCTTTTAGTTGAAACTATATAAACTGTATTTGACTACTATACCTCTAGTTTTTTTTAAAGTTGGTCTTTTCAAATAAAGTACAAAATACAAGTATTTTCTGCCCAGGTCTGGTGTGTAGAGTATGTTTTATGTCAAAGGGTCAACTAAAAAGGTGCTGGTTGTTCTTGTCAATGCAAAACATACACCGCTTGAATACATTAGAAGTAAATATCTTGCTGTTTAAATTAGCTGGAGGCCTGCTTACTGGTAGTAGTATTTCTGAGTTGTCTTTACTAATTCTCGTAAACAGCTCCAAAGCCTCCAACGAGCTTCAGAAGTTTGCATTGATTGACGTAGTGTTTTATTAATTAGGGGTTAAAGGTAAACTCAGCAAAATGACGTTGCATGAGCAGCACCGCAGATATTGCAGAGAGCAAGATTCAAAGACTTCAAAGAGTATCTGCATGAGCGTGGGTTCACTTCACGCTCTTACAACGTGGTAGCCACTGGACCAAAACAGTTAAGCCTCGCACTCCAACGCTATTAGTAGTTGCGGAAATTGACCCACTATGCTGTTTACTTTGAGCATCTATGTTGTATTCTGACTCTATCTTTAAGACAAAATAGAGAATAGAGTAATAACGCATCATAAAAAAAACATATTTCCAATGTGGTCCTCACGTGTGCATGTTTGTGTATGTGCGTGTGTGTGTTATATACAAACGTGTCCATGTACTTCTGAAGTACTATCAGTAGCTGAGTTGAGTATTTATTTAGTACTGGCATGAATAGCCTCCTTACACCCCCCCACACACACACACTTATAATTAGTAATGTGGTTGAGTGTGTGTGTGTGTGTGTGTGTGTGTGTGTGTGTGTGTGTGTGTGTGTGTGTGTGTGTGTGTGTGTGTGTGTGTGTGGTGTGTGTGTGTGTGTGTGTGTGACAGTTTGGCAGTTGGTTGGGGGTATGAGAGGGGCAGGCTTGGTCTATTCAGAGGGGATTGGTCCTTTGTATTTGGCTAGGGGCCTGACCTGCAGGAGAGTGGTCTGCCATACTCAAAGAGACACAGAATGGAGGGAGGGAGAGAGAGAGAAAGGGTGAGAGAAAGAGAGAGAGAGAAGGGGAGAGAGAGGTCATGTACTTTAGGTCATGTACTATAGTATAGTTTGCTCTCCCTTTAATGTTTTTTTTGGAATGAGTCAAAAATTAGTGATGCAGTTATTTCTTGTGTAAACTGTTGGTGGTGCGTGTGTGAGCGGATGAGTTGAGTGTGGAGGAGTGTGTGTGCAAATGTAAACAAGTGAGATGAGGAGTGTGGTTGATTAGGAATGTTCAAATGACTTCCCCCGTCATGCTTCTTGATCTAATAACAATCACGTGTCACTATTTCAACCTAAATTACCCACAGGTCTAGTATCAGCTAGTCCTCAAATCCTAACCTTCACTTCATTAGGCGGTAAAACTCCAAACTGACTTTAGGTCAGTTGGACCTGAGCTGCAACAAGCTCTCAGTCTCATGTCAGAATTAGACGTTCATCCATGTTTCTCAAACTTCAAATTTCAATGTTGTTCCAAACGTTACATTTGGAAGTGTTTAAGGTTAAGTTTAGGCATTAGCTCTGAATTATTAAGGTTAGGTTTAAGTTTAGACGTTCATTCCAAAATCTTAAGGGTAGGCATTAACTCCGAATGGTTAAGGTAACGTTTAAGGTTTGGGATAGGCTTAAACATTTTTTCTCAAAAACAACTTTCTATCACTGGATTTGAACATTCAACATTTTGCACCAGAAGTGAACTCTGAATGGTTAAGGTAAGGGTTAAAGTTTGGGATAAGCTTAGAACAAAAATCGCAAAAACTACTTTTTAGCACTGGATTCAAACATGCAACCTTTTGCAGGTGAAGGGAACAGCCACTGTTGCTCCTAGTGGCCGGGTTTCCACATCATCCCAAAGTCCTCAGACATGGATCGTGGTCTAATACTGACTTGTAATCACAGGTGACCTGGCTGCTGAACACATAGACCTACAGTATGAGTGAGGAGATGGTTGTAGCCTACTGGTATGATTGATGAACATGTCAGTATTTAATAACCTACTATTATAAAATAAACCCTGTCTTAATTTAAGTCACTTTTAGACTGATTGAAAATGCTAAATGTAATAACAGAATGAGCCTATAATGTGTTTTCTTTGGCAAAAACAAATGAAAGGCACTCTCGATTTGCAAAAATTGGTTTATTAAAATGATCCAGGGGGCATGACTCCCACGGCACATTTTCGCATGGTCTCCACCTCCTCTCCAAAACAAATGTTGATGTATTTGTACAGCTGCTATTTGTGCCCTAAAACACACTCGACTTCATTATGTTCACTTCTTTACTTTCGAGCTCAACACCACGCTTTGTGTGTGTGTGTACTGCCAGCCCCAAGCTTTGCCACGCG
This sequence comes from Salmo salar, assembly GCF_965601325.2. Classification (NCBI taxonomy): domain Eukaryota; kingdom Metazoa; phylum Chordata; class Actinopteri; order Salmoniformes; family Salmonidae; genus Salmo; species Salmo salar. The sequence goes on from NC_138291.1 coordinate 46,271,991, forward strand.
GTCATGTGTGGACTTCTAATTTGCTGACGAGCGACTCTGTTCTCCTCTCTTCACTTGCATGAGCCGACGAAACACACGCTCTCTCTCTCTCACACACACAGTATGCATTGGGGACGGGGAAGAGCTCAAATAACCGCCGAGGACCATGATTTCTGACGGGACTCGGTTCGATTTATCTCTGTAAACCTCGGTGTTTGATTCTGGGTGAGGATTACAATGCAGGATTGTAAAGTAATTTACGCAGAAGCGGCGGTTCCAAAGTCGTGCACTATCTATGCCTCGCAATTCGTATATCGCCAGGTTGCCCAATGAGAGGAAACAGAGCTTGGCATCCTCGTCGGAAATCGGACATTCGTTTTGCTGTTACAATGTGTTGTTGGTGGGATCATTGTGGGATGGATGATTCGAGTTGACGAGTTAATATTTTACGGACCAATTAAATAGGCTCCATATCGCTTCGTCTATGTATTCTATCAATCACAGTCGTAGGGTACATTCCTCAAAATACCCTAAATCGAATATACTTGTATTAAAAACGAGTATAAATGTACACTATATTGTAGCTTATTTACTATAGGGATGACAGTAGACTGGGGCTATAGCGTTGGTTACGGCCTATCGTTCTCCCAAAGTCACTGTTAGAAAATAACGTTATAGGCTTACTGTTTACAACGGTGCTTTGAAGCGTTTGTGTTACACGAGGTCGCAGCGGGCTATGCTCGGCACCCACGGTTGGTTTTGAACTTTTCAACTATAGTCTAGCTCTACAGTCAACGTTTAACAGTTAAATGGCGTAGCGTATTCCTAGTTGAAGTGTTGACGTGCGTACACGAAGATACGCAATGAATAAGACTGCCAGAATATTAACTTTTGTGCGCCTGTCATGTTAGCCAACTGGTTTAGATGGACCGTTGACATAAGGTTTTGCTGTGAACTACCGTGTGGCATCAATGACATGACTTCGCTGCACTCACCTGTGCGCAGTCAGGGGAAAGGCGAGTTTTACAAATGCATATTTTTTTATTTTTTTTAATGAGACAGTCTTTGGAAAAAAGGTGATTTTTCTCGCGGGGTTGTGGTAGATATACAATTCTGATAATTATCTGGCCCCAAAACCGAGTTGTCAAGGCAACCCAGCACAATGAAATGACCTCGACGGTGTGTCAGCTGCTGTAACGTCGTTTATTTTCCCCGTAGAAGAGGCTCCTGGGATTGCTCTTCCAACAGTTCCAAATTGGAAACGGTTGTCCTCATCACTTCTCTCATGTGCCATACTAGTCTATGACTAAAGAGTTAGTGAGTAAGCTATATCGTTTATTTTTTTCACTTCTAAAAGTGATTAAGAGTGCAATAGGCTGCAATCTGTGAGACTGCTACCTGAATAATTACATTGCATGTGTAGTGTAGTGTCGGCCTAGCTGATTATCAATGTTCTTACGCGGGACATGACATTCCCCGCAGCGCCTAGCCTAGTTCAATACACGATGAGCGTGGTGTGCAGCTCAACCACTGTCTTTTAGAAACCATTTCAAGTGAAAACGGTATGGCGTTCAACCATTGCATCCGCAAGACGAACGCGTTTTCTTGCGTCTCTTACATAGCCTATTTTTAGGAAGAAGAAATCAGCTCGCTGTAATTAAAGGGAGCGCAGGGTCCAATCTGGGTGCTGCGTGTTTACCGTGGCGTGTAACTGTTAAACCGGCCCGGGTTTCATCTGCCTCTGGTGGAGCATGACTAGTTTTATAACAGGGGGAATGAGTGTTTTTTTTTCAGAGACTGCTGTGGTTAAACAAATCCTCAGATACCGGCGGATTAAGCCATATAAACATGACTGTTACCTCAATTAAATACGCAGTGGTGAGAGGGAAAGGGAGGGAGAGAGAGAGAGAGAGGGACAGATAGTATAGGGAATTTGAGAAAGGGAGAACGAACGGAGGGGAGAAAGATAGATAGAGAAAGAGTGAGGGAAAAGAGTGGGGAGAGAGTCACTCACTCACTTGATGTACAGTGTTTAGTGACAGCTGTGGGTAAATCAATCATAGAGACACAGGATTTGAAAGGTTGTCTGGTTATTTGAAGGTTAGGGCTACAATGGCCTGGTTATGTGAAGGTTGCAGTTTAGTTATATGATGGTTATGACCTGTGTGTGTGTGTGTGTGTGTGTGTGTGTCATAGAGAAAGGGATCTGCAGTACTTGATTGCATGGTGTCTGTTTTCCACAGACCTCACTGCCTGAAATACTCTACATACCTCCACTGACAAGAGACAGAGAGAGAAAGACAGAGAGATGGGGTTGGGGAACAGAGAGCAGTCATGGACTTAAGTATAGTTTTCAGTATAGGACGGTAGTGTGTAAAGTATGTCAGTGTGAGTGTGTGGGATAAATGTGGAGTGTTTAGAGGAGTCGGGTTACATGAGGTATGTGTGTGTAACATTGTGTTCTCCAGCTAGTTTTGTGCTGTTATGATAGAATGATAATGACAACGATTCTAACAATAGTAACACAAAAATATTTTTTTAAGTCTCTCTCTTTCTCCCTCCATTACCTGACTGTCTAACACTAACCCCCCCTCTCTCTCTGTCCTCCAGGAGTCTAGGTGGTGGTGTCCATGGGTCCCGTCATGCCCCCCAGTAAGAAGCCTGAGGTGTCTGGCATCAGTGTAGCCAGCGCCAGCATGTCCCACCTCTACCAGACCGGCTCGCTGTCCCGCGCCCTGCAGGAGGCTGAGGAACTTGACCTGGTCCTCCCCGTCCACTTGGCCCTCCCCTTGGCACCCCTCCCCGGTGGGGCCGCCAAACCAGAGAAAGGCACCGCCACCCCGGGTATGGAGGACGAGGAGTTGACCAACCTCAACTGGCTCCACGAGAGCAAGAACCTGCTCAACAGCTTCGGAGACCCCGTGCTGCGCAGCGTCAGCCCCGTGGGCGGCGAGGGGGGTGGTACCCGCGACGGGGACCACGACGACACCCCGCCGTCGCCGTCGATGGTGGGCGGGGACCTTCCATACGACGCCCAGCGTAACCCCAACTGTAAGCCGCCCTATTCATTCAGCTGTCTGATTTTCATGGCGATTGAGGACGCTCCGTCCAAGAGGCTGCCGGTGAAGGAGATATACAACTGGATCCTGGAACACTTCCCCTACTTCGCTAACGCTCCCACGGGCTGGAAGAACTCTGTCAGGCACAACCTGTCCCTCAATAAGTGCTTCAAGAAGGTGGAAAAGGACAGGAGCCAGGTAAGAAGTAGGAGGATCACACACAGAAATTAATGTAGCACGCAAGCACACACGCGGGCACACACACGTGCACAAATGCATACATACACATTCACATGATTCACGCACATACAGTTGAAGTCGGAAGTTTATATACACCTTAGCCAAATACATTTAAACTCAGTTTTTCACAATTCCTGACATTTAATCCTTGTAAAAAATTCCCTGTCTTTGGTCAGTTAGGATCACCACTTTATTTGAAGAATGTGAAATGTAAGAATAATAGTACAGAGAATGATTTATTTCAGCTTGTATTTCTTAAATCACATTCCCAGTGGGTCAGAAGTTTACATACACTCAAATAGTATTTGGTAGCATTGCCTTTACATTGTTTAACTTGGGTCAAACGTTTCGGGTAGCCTTCCACAAGCTTCCCATAATAAGTTGGGTGAATTTTGGCCCATTCCACCTGACAGAGCTGGTGTAACTGAGTCAGGTTTGTAAGCCTCCTTGCTCGCACATGCTTTTTCAGTTCTCTCCACACATTTTCTATAGGATTGAGGTCAGGGCTTTGTGATGGCCACTCCAATACCTTGACTTTGTTGGCCTTAAGCCATTTTGCCACAACTTTGGAAGTATGCTTGGGGTCATTGTCCATTTGGAAGACCCATTTGCGACCAAGCTTTAACTTCCTGACTGATGTCTTGAGATGTTGCTTCAATATATCCACATCATTTTGCTTCCTCATGATGCCATCTATTTTGTGAAGTGCACCAGTCCCTCCTGCAGCAAAGCACCCCCACAACATGATGCTGCCACCCCCGTGCTTCACGGTTGGGATGGTGTCCTTCAGCTTGCAAGCCTCCCCCTTTTTCCTCCAAACATAACGATGGTCAATATGGCCAAACAGTTCTATTTTTGTTTCATCAGACCAGAGGACATTTCTCCAAAAAGTACGATCTTTGTCCCCATGTGCAGTTGCAAACCGTAGTCTGGCTTTTTTTATGGCGGTTTTGGAGCAGTGGCTTCTTCCTTGCTGAGCGGCCTTTCAGGTTATGTCGATATAGGACTCATTTTATTGTGGATATAGATACTTTTGTACCTGTTTCCTCCAGTATCTTCACAAGGTCCATTGCTGTTGTTCTGGGATTGATTTGCACTTTTCGCACCAAAGTACGTTCATCTCTAGGAGACAGAACGCGTCTCCTTCCTGAGCGGTATGACAGCTGCGTGGTCCCATGGTGTTTATACTTGCGTACTAGTGTTTGTACAGATGAATGTGGTACCTTCAGGCATTTGGAAATTGCTCCTAAGGATGAACCAGACTTGTGGAGGTCTACAATTTTCTTTCTGAGGTCTTGGCTGATTTATTTTGATTTTCCCATGATGTCAAGCAAAGAGAGGCACTAAGTTTGAAGGTAGGCCTTGAAATACATCCACAGGTACACCTCCAATTGACTCAAATGATGTCAATTAGCCTATCAGAAGCTTCTAAAGCCATGACTTCATTTTCTGGAATTTTCCAAGCTGTTTATAGGCACAGTCAACTTAGTGTATGTAAACTTCTGGCCCACTGGAATTGTGATACAGTGAATTATAAGTGAAATAATCTGTCTGTAAACAAGTGTTGGAAAAATGACTTGTGTCATGCACAAAGTAGATGTCCTAACCGACTTGACAAAACTATAGTTTGTGAACAAGAAATGTGTGGAGTGGTTGATAAATGAGTTTTAATGACTCTAACCTAGGCTACCTCAGATGCCAATCTACTGTCAGTAGGCTAAATGATGAAGCCTTCAATAGAGCAATTGCCACGTCTTGTTTCAGCCAAGGACCCTTCAATAACATTAACATTAGAGCCAACGAAAGAGTGATGTTTTAGGAATTTGATGGTGTTTTCTTTAACAATGAAGGAACCGATTACAGTTTTGTAAAAAAAAAAAAAAAATGCTGCTGTTTAATCAAATGGGCTACCAATCTGATAGCGGGACAAGTGGCCGGAAGTGGCATAGCTGCTCTACTCCCAACAACTGTACCATCCAGCCCAATTGTTTGCATATTTAACTAAACCTGTGCCATCTGAGGTGAAGAGTGAAATAAAAATAGATTGACTTATACAGTACTACCTCTTAGTAAAAAATACATAACAAAATGTTAGTTTTGTTCATGTGTTGTACATGTTCATACAGTATGTGCGCAGTGCTCAGCTGCAGGCTACAGCTTTATGCCGGCGCTGTGCTGAGCAGACCATCCTGCTGGGGTCTAGGTCCTCATCCTCCGGCTTAATCTATCTACATTTAGGTCATTTAGAATACGCTCTTATCCTTAGCGACTTGTTCTCCAGTCAGTGCGTTTAACTAAGATGGGTAAGACAACCACATGTCAGTCGCATATTGCGTTGCTGAAATAATCATTTTCAATACTTCCTGAACAAACACAATAACCTACATATTTCTGTGTGCAGAAATGAGCACGGGACGGGAAGGGAGTGAATTTTATCGGAAAGGGACAGGATGTTCCATTGTTGTAGAACTGTTGCGGGATCAGGACAGTACAGGAAAGTAATTGACAGGACAAGACAGGACAGGAATTCATTTTCACTCCTCAGCCTCTAATACGCACCTGCATGCGAATGCAAACACACACATGCGCACACACACACAGACGCACACACACACACTTGCCATAGTCAAGTACAGACAAAACACTATCCTGGTATCGCTGTGACATGCCTGGTTTTTAAATGTCATTGATGTTTTGTTTGAATTGTAAATTCCTGCACTGCAGCCAAACCTTTATTGAATAATGGACAAGTGTGTTTTCAGATAATTGCTTGATAAATTCATTGCTAATCACTTGTAGAGAGTAAAGTCCCATCTATGTGTCTTTGTTCTTCAAGAGAGATAAATCTGGTACATTGAAAACAAAGGAAACATTCTGTATGATGCAATCCTGCTCTGTGTGCATACATGCATGTGTGTGAACAGTGGCTGACACATTAAGTTAATATGCTTCTGGGAAGTATCACATTTTCTTATGCTAATGGTAAATTCCACTACTTTGACCAATTTCCACAGAACATTTTTCAAAACACATTTACTTGAAGAACATTGCAGATGCAAAGTTTGGTAACAGAATGATGGTATGTGTTTGTTCCGTCATTCGGTTACCAAACTTTGCATTGGTACTGTTCTTCAACTAAATGTGCTTTTGTAACATTTTCAGTGGACGTTGTTTAAAAGTCGTCCTTGTGCATAGTGTTTTATGGTTTGTTTAACTTTGCAATCATTTGTTTATGTTTGAAATACGTTTTAAAGTGAAAAATCTGTCTCAGCATCATTCTGTTAACGTGCAATTGCCCCATATACAGATATTTACTATGACGCCACAATCATCAGTCATTGACTGGAACTGGTTTAATAGATTTACTTGAGTACATTACGTGTGTGTGAGTTTGTGTGTGTGTAGGCATGTGCTTGCATACATGCACGTGATCTTGCATGCATGTGATTTCTTGTGTGTGTGTGTGTGTGTGTGTGTGTGTGTGTGTGTGGAACAGAAAAGCCCTTCCATGTGACTCACAGTCCGCTGCCATCTGCTTAGGGCTGTATACCTGTCTCCATGGCAACACCACTGCCATTGTCATGGAAAGCCAGCAGTTGCTGTAGCAACAGAGAAACGTATATGTGTGTGTGTGTGCAATACTTGTTCTTTTGTTCAGGCATGTTTTTATAAAGTTCATATTTTATGAATAATATTGCATGGATGTGTGTGTTTTGATTTGTTTGTGTGTCTGTGCACTTGTGCGTGCTTGTGTGCATACTAGGCATGCATTCACGCACGCACGCACACAGGTGTAGCATGCATAATACATTCCCTTATCATGCTAGACTGGAAAAATCTGGAAACCAAACATTGAAGGGAAATTGGATGTTGAAACCACTATCGACCAATCAGATTCAATGATAAAAATCCTGTAAGCTTTTACCGCATATACTACTTGGTTTTCTCTTTCGTTGTTCCAATCTTTGTTAATGAGTCATTAACGATGCTAACAGGACTTGTGTGTGTCAATAGGCCACTTTTCAGAGTGGAGTGTTTGAATTGTGTCATTCGCAGAGCTATTCCATCCATACTATTTTTTTATTATTTTTTTATTTCCCCTTTATTTAACCAGGTAGGCTAGTTGAGAACAAGTTCTCATTTGCAACTGTGACCTGGCCAAGATACAGCATAGCAATTTGACACATACAACAACACAGAGTTACACATGGAATAAACAAAACATAGTTAATAATACAGTAGAACAAAAGAAAACAAAAAGTCTATATACAGAGAGTGCAAATGAGGTAAGATAAGGGAGTTAAGGCAATAAATAGGCCATGGTGGCGAAGTAATTACAATATAGCAATTAAACACTGGAATGGTAGATGTGCAGAAGATGAATGAGCAAGTAGGGATACTGGGGCGCAAAGGAGCAAGATAAATAAATAAATACAGTATGGGGATGAGGTAGGTAGATAGATGGGCTGTTTACAGATGGACTATGTGCAGTGATCTGTGAGCTACTCTGACAGCTGGTGCTTAAAGCTAGTGAGGGAGATATGAGTCTCCAGCTTCAGTGATTTTTGCAGTTCGTTCCAGTCATTGGCAGCAGAGAACTGGAAGGAAAGGCGACCAAAGGAGGAATTGGCTTTGGGGGTGACCAGTGAGATATACCTGCTGGAGCGCATGCTACGAGTGGGTGCTGCTATGGTGACCAGTGAGCTGAGATAAGGCGGGGCTTTACCTAGCAGAGACTTGTAGATAACCTGTAGCCAGTGGGTTTCGCGACGAATATGAAGCGAGGGCAAACCAACGAGAGCGTACAGGTCGCAGTGGTGGGTAGTGTATGGGGCTTTGGTGACAAAATGGATGGCACTGTGATAGACTGCATCCAATTTGTTGAGTAGAGTGTTGGAGGCTATTTTGTAAATGACATCACCGAAGTGGAGGATCGGTAGGATGGTCAGTTTTACGAGGATATGTTTGGCAGCATGAGTGAAGGATCCTTTGTTGCGATATAGGAAGCCGATTCTAGATTTAATTTTGGATTGGAGATGCTTAATGTGAGTCTGGAAGGAGAGCTTACAGTCTAACCAGACACCTAGGTATTTGTAGTTGTCCACGTATTCTAAGTCAGAGCCGTCCAGAGTAGTGATGCTGGACGGGCGAGCAGGTGCGGGCAGTGATCGATTGAATAGCATGCATTTAGTTTTACTTGCGTTTAAGAGCAGTTGGAGGCCACGGAAGGAGAGTTGTATGGCATTGAAGCTCGTCTGGAGGTTAGTTAACCTCTTGGGGCTAGGTGGGACGCTAGCGTGCCACCTGTGGTGCACTCCATCAACAGCAGGTGCATTTCAAGAGCGGCAAATTTGAATCCAAATAAATGTCAAAATTCAAATTTTTCAAAAATACAACTATGTTACACCATTTGAAAGATAAACATCTCCTTAATCTAACCACGTTTTACGATTTCAAAAAGGTTTTACGGGGAAAGCATAAATTTAGAGTATGTTAGGACAGTACATTTACAAGAGTTGTGTGTAATGTTTTGTCAAGTCAAAGACAGGGTCACCAAAACCATAAAACCAGCTAAAATGATACACTAACCTTTTACAATCTCCATCAGATGACACTCCTAGGACATTATGTTAGACAATGCATGCATTTTTAGTTCTATCAAGTTCATATTTATATACAAAAACAGCGTTTTACTATGGCATTGATGTTGAGGAAATCGTTTCCCTCCAATAACCGGCAGTCAAGTCAGCGTCACAAATTAAATAATTAAAATTAGAAAACATTGGTAAAATATTATATTGTCATTTAAAGAATTATAGATTTACATCTTTTGAACGCAATCAACTTGCCAGATTTAAAAATAACCTTACTGGGAAATCACACTTTGCAATAATCTGAGCACTGTGCCCAGAAAAATACGCGTTGCGATACAGACTAGACGTCATGTTGGGGAGATCTAAAATCGAAAATACTATGTAAATAATCCATTACCTTTGATTCTCTTCATCAGATGTCACTTCCAGGTATCACAGGTCCATAACGAATGTAGTTTTGTTCAAAAAAGCTCATCATTTATGTCCAAAAATCTCCGTCTCGTTAGCACATGATGTAAGCCAGCCGGACTTCTCGTCATGAACGAGGGGAAAAAATATATTTCCGTTCGTTCAAACATGTCAAACGTTGTATAGCATAAATCATTAGGGCCTTTTTTAACCAGAACATGAATAATATTCAAGGTGGACGAATGCATAGCCTTTTATAACGTATTGGAACGAGGGTACCCAACATGAAGTAGCGCGCCAGGTGTCTAATGGGACATCACCGTTCCATGGCTCTTGTTCGGTCAGATCTCCCTCCAGAAGACTCAAAACACTTTGTAAAGGCTGGTGACATCTAGTGGAAGCAATAGGAAGTGCCAAAATATTCCTAAACCCCTGTGTTTTTCAATGGGATAGGTTTAAAATCAATACAACACATCAGGTATCCACTTCCTGTCAGAAAATGTCTCAGGGTTTTGCCTGCCAAATGAGTTCTGTTATACTCACAGACACCATTCAAACAGTTTTGGAAACTTTAGAGTGTTTTCTATCCATATATAATAAGTATATGCATATTCTAGTTACTGGGTAGGATTAGTAACCAGATTAAATCGGGTACATTTTTTTTATCCAGACGTGCAAATGCTGCCCCCTAGACCCAACAGGTTAACACAGTGTCCAAAGAGGGGCCAGAAGTATACAGAATGTAGAGGTGGATCAGAGAATCACCAGCAGCAAGAGCAACATCATTGATGTATACAGAGAAGAGAGTCGGCCCGAGAATTGAACCCTGTGGCACCGCCATAGAGACTGCCAGAGGTCCGGACAACATGCCCTCCGATTTGACACACTGAACTCTATCAGAGAAGTAGTTGGATTTGGGTGAAGGAGAAATGGTGGGGGCTTTGGCGGGTTGCTGTGGAGGGTGCCGGGCAGTTGACCGGGGTAGGGGTAGATAGGTGGAAAGCATGGCCAGCCGTAGAGAAATGCTTATTGAAATTCTCAATTATAGTGGATTTATCGGTGGTAACAGTGTTTCCTAGCCTCAGAGCAGTAGGCAGCTGGGAGGAGGTGCTCTTATTCTCCATGGACTTTACAGTGTCCCAGAACTTTTTTGAGTTAGACTACAGGATGCAAATTTCTGTTTGAAAAAGCTAGCCTTAGCTTTCCTAACTGCCTGTGTATATTTGTTCCTAACTTCCCTGAAAAGTTGCATATCACGGGGGCTATTCGATGCTAATGCAGAATGCCACAGGATGTTTTTGTGCTGGTCAAGGGCAGACAGGTCTGGAGTGAACCAAGGACTATGTCTATTCCTAGTTCTACATTTTTTGAATGGGGTATGCTTATTTAAGATGGTCAGGAAGGCACTTTTAAAGAATAGCCATGCATCATCTACTGGCGGGATGAGGTCAATGTCATTTCAGGATACCCCGGCAAGGTCGATTACAAAGGCCTGCTAGCAGAAGTGTTTTAGGGAGTGTTTGATAATGATGAGGGGTGGTCGTTTGGTCGCAGACCCATTACGGATGCAGGCAATGAGGCAGTGATTGCTGAGATCTTGATGGAAAACAGCAAAGGTGTATTTGGAGGGCGACTTAGTTAGGATGACATCTATGAGGGTGCCCGTGTTTACGGATTTGGGGTTGTACCTGGTAGGTTCATTGATAATGTGTGTAAGATTGAGGGCATCAAGCTTAGATTGTAGGTTGGCCGGGGTGTTAAGCATGTCCCAGTTTAGGTCACCTAGTAGCACGAGCTCAGAAGATAGATGGTGGGCAATCAATTCACATATGGTATCGAGGGCACAGCTGGGGGCAGAGGGAGGTCTAGCAAGCGGCAACAGTGAGAGACTTGTTTCTGGAAACGGTTACAGGCTTTTACGGTTACAGAAGTCAACAAATGAGAGCACCTGGGGAGTGGGAGTGGAGCTAGGCACTGCAGGACCTGGATTAACCTCTACATCACCAGAGGAACAGAGGAGAAGTAGGATAAGGGTACGGCTAAAGGCTATCAGGACTTGCCGTCTAGCACGTTCGGAACAGAGAGTAAAAGGAGCAGGTTTCTGGGCACGATAGCATAGATTCAAGGCATAGTGTACAGACAAAGGTAAGGTAGGATGTGAGTACATTGGAGGTAAACCTAGGCATTGAGTAATGAGGAGAGAGATATAGTCTCTAGAGACGTTTAAACCAGGTGATGTCATCGCATATGTAGGAGGTGGAACAACATGGTTGGTTAAGGCATATTGAGCAGGGCTAGAGGCTCTACAGTAAAATAAGACAATAATCACTAACCAGGACTGTAATGGACGAGGCATATTGATATTAGAGAGAGGCATGCGTAGCCAAGTGAACATATGGGTCCAGTGAGTGGTTGGGCTGACTGGGGACACGGCGATTCAGACAGTTAGCAGGCCATTGCTAACAAGCTAACAGTTAGTAGGCCGGGGCTAAACAAGCTAGCAGTTAGCAGACCGGGTTAGCAAGCAAGCAGTTAGTAGACCTGGGCTAGCAGTTAGTAGACCTGGGCTAGCAGTTAGCAGACCGATGCAGGCAAGCTAGCAGTTAGCAGACCGGGGCAAGCAGGCTAGCAGTTAGCCTTTGGGGGACGTCGCGATGGGGGTAAGTCTGTTTTTGCCTCTTCATGCGGTGGCGTCGATACGATGGTGGTAGACCAGTCGTGGAATTAGTAGGGTTCCAAGTAGCTCTAGGTAGGTCGTGGTTAGCAGAATGGGCCTTCAGCGGACGTCACACCTGAGGGGCCTGTTGGAATCCTCAGGCAGATTATGTCGGTATTCCAATCGTAGAGGATCGGCGGGGTTCCGTCCCCCGTACCGGCAGTAGAACGGGTCCGGATATTGTTGCCCAGGAGTGGGCTTCCGTGGTAGCACAGGAGCCCTGGCCGGGCTAGCTTCAGGCTAATTGGTGCTTGCTCCGGGATGGAAACGCTAGCCAGGAGTAGTCACCCGGGATTGCGGTTAGTTAGTTGTGAAGATCCAGATGAAAATGTTCAGAGTTTGCGGTGGGAATCTGGGGATATGGAAAAAAATATATATATGTTCTGATTTGAGTCACGTTGTTCGAACTGGCGAGAGGTTAGCTGATGACCGCTAGCAATGGTTTGCTGACTGATAGCTGGTAGGTAGTTAGCTGGCTAGCTTCAGTTGAGGGATTCCAGATCCGAAGTAAATAGAAATACTTTAGAAAAAAAAAACAGATCCACGCCACATTGGGTGAGGCTGGTTGCAGGAGAGTATTTAGAAGTTGAGGTTTAGGAAAATATTTCAAAAAGATATGCGAAGAAAAATATGTAAAAAGATGTATACAAGGGACACGACAGGACAAAGACGTCTGACTGCTTCGCCATCTTGGACTTTTTCTGTTTAATGAATGGCGCTTGTAAACGTTTTCCATGTTTGTGTGTGTGTTATACTGTTTAATGAATGAGTGGGATGATTGTGTCTGTTGTCATTAGACATTCAGTGAAAATGCATGAATCTATTACCTACGTTATAGAGAAGAGGACAGGAAAGGACAGGAGAGGAAGTGTGGATTGGATGAAGATGTGAGGTTTTGTCACTGGTTAAAGTGGTAGTGTGATTGTGGTATGTAGAGGATGTGTTATGTAGAGGTCTTTATGTTGCCTACTGTAAGGGATGTCCTTGTATGGGGTGATGTGATGGTTCAAACTGTGTGTGTATCAGCAGGATTCCTGCAGATGCCTGCTGTGTGCGTGTGTTTGTGTGCGCATGCGCATTTGTGTGTATGTGGCAGTCAAAGTGTCCTTGGTTTCCATGACGCTGTTTATGAACACAATGTTTCAGTTTGACACCTCATGACCGTGTACACACACACACACACACACACACACACACACACACACACACACACACACACACACACACACACACACACACACACACACACACACACACACACACACAGAGTTTTGTATTGCTATCCTTGTGGGAACCAAATAATTTATTTCCATCCAAAATCTCATTTTCCCTAACCCTAAATCTAACCCGAACTTAACCATAAGCCTAACCTTAACCCCAAACCTTTAACCCTAAAACTATACCTAACTCTTAACCCTAACCCTAAACCTAACCGTAACCCCTAACCTTAATTCTAACTCTAACCGTAAACCTAAGCCTAAAATGGGGACCAGCTCGTGGGTCCAGCTAAATGTCCCCACTTGTCCAAATTTTCATTGTTTTACTATCCTTATGGAGAGTTCTGGTACCCACACGGATAGTTACACACACACACACACACCCCACACACACACACACACACACACCACACACACACACACACAGTTTCATGTTTTATTAGTCATATGTACGGGATACACATGGTATACACCGTCGAAATGCTTACTTGCAGGTTCCTTCTTGACAATGCGACAACAATAAGAAATAATAAAAGATAAGAATATGAACATAAAGTAAATGGCTCAATAGAATAGAATAAACATTTTAGCATAAATATAATACAGGAAGGCACAACTATTTACATGTGTATTGGGGAAGGGGCAAGTGTTTAAATTGTGCAGTATTTAGCAAGCAGCATTTTTGATGTGTGTAGCATGAATGTATATGTGTGTGTGTGTGTGGATCAGTGTGTGGGTGTGCTTGTGCGTGAGTGAGTGCATATGGGCTAAGGTGCAGGTGGTCAGTCCAGTTCTGGGGCGGCAGGTAGCCTAGTGGTTAGAGCGTCAATCTGGTATCCCTGAACCAGGCAGTTAACCCACTGTTCCTATGCCGTCATTGAAAATAAGAATTTGTTCTTAACTGACTTGCCTAGTTAAATAAAGGTAAAAAAATGAATAAAAAAAGTGTTCAGCTGTCTGATGGCTTGTAGATAGAAACTGTCTCTGAGCCTGTTGGTATCAGACCTCATGCGCCGATACCTTCTGCCCGACACACACAGTCCTATATCTAAGTGCAAATGCCACTTTAGTGCTCTCTCTCTCGCTCTCTCTCTCTCTCTCTCTCTCTCTCTCTCTCTCTCTCTCTCTCTCTCTCTCTCTCTCTCTCTCTCTCTCTCGTGGTAAATATTGATTTAAACCTTGATTAATGCCACTGTTTTTTCTTGTGTTTCTGTGGTGACCATGGCAACATGCAGATGGAATGTGCTGAGTGCCAGGCCGTAAAGATCAACCAGATAAGATTATCAAAACCAAAACCAACATTTCATCTGCATTGAAATAGAACCTGTAATTTACAAATAGAAGAGTTGGTCTATATTGACCAGTATTTAGAGGTTACCTTGACAATCTGTTTATTGCTGAGTGAGTGCATGTAAATCTCTCTCTGTGTGTTTTTGTGAGTGTGTGTGTGTGTGTGTGTGTGTGTGTGTGTGTGTCATTGAGATGAATGTGTGTAATGCTTGCTAATGGGGCAGGCTTATTACTGTTGTAAAAAGGTGTGGCCTTTTAGCTCTGTCAGTCTGTGAGGTTCAGCTGTGTGTGTGTTTGCGTCCTGTTAGCTGTTTGGTTCAGCGGTTTAATTATTTACACAGGGAACATGGTCGACACAGAGGGATGAGACACCGGGGCAAGAGCATCTGCAATCTCTCTCTCTATCTCAATTAATTACATTGAAAGGGCTTTATTGGCATGGGAAACATGTTTACATTGCCAAAGCAAGTTAAATAAATAATAGATAAAAGTGAAATAAATAATCAAAAATTAACAGTAAACATTACACTCACAAAAGTTTCAAAGGAATAGAGACATTTCAAATGTCATATTATGGCTATGTACAGTGTTGTAACGATGTACAAATAGCTAAAGCACAAAGGGAAAATAAATCAACATAAATATTCCCTGGTTGCCCTTTTCTTGTGGCAACAGGTCACACATCTTGCAGTAGTGATGGCACACTGAGGGATTTCACCTAATAGATATGGAAGGTTACCAAAATTTGATTTGTTTTCGAATTCTTTGTGAGTCTGTGTAATTTGAGGGAAATATGTGTCTCTAACATGGTCATACATTTGGCAGGAGGTTAGGAGGTGCAGCTCAGTTTCTACCTCATTTTGCGGGCAGTGTGCACATAGCCTGTGTTCTCTTGAGAGCCATGTCTGCCTACGGCGGCCTCTCTCAATAGCAAGGCTACGCTTACTGAGTTTGTACATTAGTCAAATCTTTCCTTAAGTTTGGGTCAGTCACAGTGGTCAGGCATTCTGCCACTGTGTACTCTCTGTTTAGGGCCAAATATCATTCTAGTTTGCTCAGTTTTTTTGTTAATTCTTTCCAATGTGTCAAGTCATTATCTTTTTGTTTTCTCATGATTTGGTTGGGTCTAATTGTGTTGCTGTCCTGGGGCTCTTCGGGGTCTAATTGTGTTTGTGAACAGAGCCCCGGGACCAGCTTGCTTAGGGGACGCTTCTCTAGGTTAATCTCTCTGTAGGTGATTTCTCTCGCTCCCTCTCGCATAGTGGGTGTATTACCAGTAGAAGTCATTGAGGTTATGCTGATGCTACTAACAGACATGTACTGCGGCTGTAAACTGCTTAATAATGCAGCAGCAGGTCAGGACCGATCCTGTGGTCGCTCTGCCCATAGTCATCACCCCACCAGGGATCCTCTGCCACTATCCTTGGCCTGCCCTGCTCTCTCACTGATTCCCCTGAGCTACCTGTCCCTCTGCCTCCAGTCCCCTGTCCTCCAGCCTCACACTCTGCCCATCTGTGTACTCTTGGGCTATGTGCCTGCTGATGTGTGCCCAGTCCCTATACCCCCTGTCTCCTGTCCCCTACCCCCAGCCCCCTATTCTCAGTCCCCAGTTCATGGTCTGGGGACTGATCCTGTCTCTTGTCCCCTACCCCCAACCCCCTATTCTCAGTCCCCAGTTCATGGTCTCTCGCTACCACCTCTGCCCACTTGGCTCCCCCCGCCCCCCCGCTTGATGATGTGTGCCCTGGCCAGATGTTATCCTCTGTGTAGACAGATGTTAGCCTGCCAGGGTTCGCTGGTGTTAGCACGCACATCCTCTGCTACGCACCCAACCTCTGTCGTTCTCGCTCCCTCTCGCTCTCCAATGGACATAGATCTGTTACAGGAATATTTCAGATCTTCAAACACTAAAGGGGCAGAACACTCTTCCATTGTTTTGTAGATATTGTTGGTGGAAGGAGGGGTAATGTGATGTGGGTTTTCATTGCCAAAAATACCCTGCAATCAGTCAGTCTGCTCATCACACACATACACACAGATAGGGACTAATTCAATTGGGATGTTTTTAATAGGTCAATTTGAAGGGTGAGACTGTAAAATAGCTGTAGTTAAGAGATCCCCCTCTGTTCTCTGTGTTGTGACTCATAGGCCAAGGGAACTCATGTTAGACTAGGAAAGTCCTTCAGTCTGCTGGTTTATAGACCTCCTTTTATAGAGAGAGGGGGGGTAGAGTGAGAGAGGGTGTAGAGAAAGAGGGAGAGGGATGTTTTTTATTTAAATACCTTTATTGGCCCAATAGTTACATCATTAAAAGCACTAACTTTACTGCATTTTAACGGACCTAGAAAGTTAGAACCAAGCCCCATCCCGTCCAGGAGAGAGAGAGAGAAGGGGAGAGGGATACCCCCGGCAAACACCATCCGACCAGCCTTTTACTCTCTCTCTCTCTCTCAGGAGGAGAGGAGGAGGAGAATGTTGTTGTGACAAGTAAAGATAACTGTGGTGGAATGTCATAGCAGACAATGACAGGGGATGAGATCACCATGCTCCGGGGGGGGGGGGTGTGTGTGTGTGTGTGTGTGTGTGTGTGTGTGTGTGTGTGTGTGTGTGTGTGTGTGTGTGTGTGTGTGTGTGTGTGTGTGTGTGTGTGTGTGTGTGTGTGTGTGTGTGTGCGTACACTCCTATGCTAGGGGAGCCCATGGTATGAAGCCTTTTCTAGCATGGTAACACTGAGTGAGCACTAGTCTGGACAGACTGAAACAGAGGGAGAGAGGATGGGAGAACTAGAGTGACGTTCTAACAGTTGAATTAATGCTAACGAGAGGGGTGATCTCAGTGAAATGTTCACTGTTAATCCTGGCAGCGCGTGCTCAAAGGGGAAAAACTGAAGTGTTGTCATACTGGAGTGAATCTTAATGCTTCATGCTTTCTTCACTTTTGAGTGGATTTCCTTAATGCAAAGACAAGGGAATTGATCCCACAGTACCTTAATACAGCAGAGATTTTAGTGGCTGTGCCAATGTGACAAAATGGAGAATGTATTCCTAGAAATAAACCGTGTGTATGTGTTTGTATGTGTGTGTAGGTCCTCTGTGATCTATCCTCTACCACTACCACTCTTTGAAAGGTGATCTTCACTAATTAGGATGATATAGCTAATTAAATGCAGCTAATAATCCTCAATCTCTCTCCATATCTTTCCCTCTCCTCATTTTCCCATCTCTCTCTTTCTCTGTCAATCTTTCTCCCTGTCTTCCGATTGCCCTCTCGCTCGCTCGCTCTCTCTCTCTCTCCTGGCCCTCCACTGGTTCTAATAGAGGGTGGAAGTCAGACTGGATTCAGGATAGGGTTGGTGTTTCAGAGTTCTTTAGTCTGTCGTTTGCTTTAGGTTTGTTTAGTTTGACCTTCACTTGTACAGTTCAAAGTACCCTGTTAGTTGCTAGTTCACATGGAAAAGTGTTAGGCTGTGTTTTTTAGTTTGGGGAAGCATGGGACTCAGTGACTTTATAATAACATTGTAGAAGGACACTAGACATTAATTAAAGTGATGCACCAGTAAACGTGAAATAAAAAATAAAATAAATAAATAAAAGTAGGGTCACGAGCCAAAGCGGGTCCTTGAAAATTGTGTACTATGTCATCCATTTCGTATTATACAGTATGTTACGTCCTGCAAAAAGATAAATCGTACAATATGTTACGAATTTGTAAGTGCTTAAGATCCCGGACTGCTTCTTTAAGTTAATGATACTTTTGGAAAGTCAACTGCGCAACTAACGCTGTAAGACGCACTAACCGTATACAATTTGATAGAGGCTTGGAGAGATGCTGTTTGGGGTGAGCTATTTGTGCAGATTATTTTGGATGGGCTGTGAAGTTAGTTGAGCTGTCTCTGCTTTTTTTCCCATTGACTCTCTCTCTCACACACTTTTGTTCCACTGTGAAATGGAGGAGATAAAGGTTGTAATTAAGGAATTTAAATATAGGAAGTCGTCAGTGCTCCATAAATGTATTTCACCTTTATCTAGCTAGGCAAGTCAGTTAAGAACAAATTCTTATTTACAATGACGGCCTAGGAACAGTGGGTTAACTGCCTTGTTCAGGGGCAGAACGACAGATTTTTACCTTGTCAGCTCGGGGATTCGATCTAGCAACCTTTCGGTTACTGGCCCAACGCTCTAACCCAGGGGTTCTTAACCTTTTTCAGCCTGAGACCCAAATGAGAAATTCTGTGTTTTTCTGGGACCCAAGCTTAGGAAAATATGCAGCTATACGGAAATATTGGTACATTTCATTGCCCTTTTTATCTGTACTGTTACTTAGGGTTGCACGATCAAAAAGCCTGTGTGTGTGTGTGTGTGTTCTGTTATACATCTCTGTGATGTGATCAATCTGTTCATTCCAGTTCAGAATGAAGTTATTTATTGTATTTTAACAGCAACAGTTCCAACCTAGACCTGTATGTAAGAGTGTTTTTAACTCTCTAGGGTAGGGGGCAGTATTGACACGGCCGGATAAAAAACGTACCCGATTTAATCTGGTTACCAAAACTGCCCAGTAACTAGAATATGCATATAGTTATTGGCTTTGGATAGAAAACACCCTAAAGTTTCTAAAACTGTTTGAATGGTGTCTGTGAGTATAACAGAACTCAAATGGCAGGCCAAAACCTGAGAAGATTCCATGCAGGAAGTGGCCTGTCTGACAAGTTGTGTTTCATCTTGGCTCTTTTTATTGAAGACTGAGGATCTTTGCTCTAACGTGACACTTCCTACGGCTCCCATAGGCTCTCAGAGCCCGGGAAAATCCTGAACGATATCGAGGCAGCCTCTGGTTGAAACACATTATCGCTTTTGGCAAGTGGCCGATCAGAGTACTATGGGCTTAGGCGCGTGCCCGAGTCGACCCCATGCTTTATTTTCTTTCGTCTGTTTACCTAAACGCAGATTCCCGGTCGGAATATTATCGCTTTTTTATGAGAAAAATGGCATAAAAATTGATTTTAAACAGCGGTTGAAATGCCCTCGAAGTACGGTAATGGAATATTTAGATTTTTTTTTGTCACGAATTGCGCCATGCTCGTCACCCTTATTTACCCTTTCGGATAGTGTCTTGAACGCACGAACAAAACGCCGCTGTTTGGATACAACTATGGATTATTTTGAACCAAACCAACATTTGTTATTGAAGTAGAAGTCCTGGGAGTGCATTCTGACGAAGACAGCAAAGGTAATAACATTTTTCTTATAGTAAATCTGACTTTGGTGAGTGCTAAACTTGCTGGGTGTCTAAATAGCTAGCCCTGTGATGCCGGGCTATCTACTGAGAATATTGCAAAATGTGCTTTCACCGAAAAGCTATTTTAAAATCGGACATATCGAGTGCATAGAGGAGTTCTGTATCTATAATTCTTAAAATAATTATTATGCTTTTTGTGAACAATTATCGTGAGTAATTTAGTAAATTCACCGGCAGTGTTCGGTGGGAATGCTAGTCACATGCTAGTCACATGCTAATGTAAAAAGCTGGTTTTTGATATAAATATGAACTTGATTGAACAAAACATGCATGTATTGTATAACATAATGTCCTAGGGTTGTCATCTGATGAAGATCATCAAAGGTTAGTGCTGCATTTAGCTGTGGTTTGGGTTTATGTGACATTATATGCTAGCTTGAAAAATGGGTGTCTGATTATTTCTGGCTGGGTACTCTGCTGACATAATCTAATGTTTTGCTTTCGTTGTAAAGCCTTTTTGAAATTGGACAGTGTGGTTAGATTAACGAGAGTCTTGTCTTTAAAATGGTGTAAAATAGTCATATGTTTGAGAAATTGAAGTAATAGCATTTCTAAGGTATTTGAAAAACGCGCCACAGGATTCCACTGGCTGTTACGTAGGTGGGACGATTTGGTGCCACCTGCCCTAGAGAGGTTAAGTGTGAGAACAGAATAAATGGAATAGAGGAGGGAGGAGGAGAGGAGAGAGGGATAGAGAAGCAGGAGTAAGAGAGGAGGGTGAAAGGAATAGAGTAAGAGAGGAGGAAAATGATAGTGAGCTGTGTTTTTCTTTGCGTGAGAAAAGGAGGAATTCAGGGGTAGGAGGGAGGAGGAGGAGGAGAGGAGGAGGAGGAGGATGATAATAGAGGGCTGTGTTATTTAGCGCGGGGGGCTGATAGGATTAACTGGATGGGCTGTGAGATGGAGGGATGAATCATCAGAGGGAGAGAGGGAGGGAAAGAGAGGGAGAGAGGGCGAAAGAGCCTTCTGCCAGGACCATCAAACACCCGCTTTCACACGCGCACACACACACACAAACGCCACACACTCCGCGCAGCACGCCTGTTGCCTAGGATACCACTGTAATCCAACCGCCTCCTCCCTACATCCTCCATTCATTTCTCTGTCTCTCAGTCTCCCTCCTTTCTTTCTCTCTCAGAAGGGGACGACCGCTGTAATGCAACCAAGCCCCACTTCTTCTTTCTCCACTCTCCCTCACACCTCTCTCTCATTTGCTCTCCCTCTTCATCTCTCTCTCCCTTCTCTCCTTCTCTCCCTTTCTCCGCCTCCTCCCTCAACTGTCTCTCTACCTTTTTCTTTTTCTCTCCTCTCTCTGTCTCTCCATCTGTTTTTTCCCTCTGAAGGGGGTTGTATTGAGTGTACTGTCTCAGAGCAGAGAGTTGTGCGAGGGAAAGAAATGCGAGGGAAAGTGCTCTAAAGCCCATCGATTCTTTCCTGATTACTGAACGTTTGGAATTCCAGCTGGCACAGCCCCTTCTTTCTCTGAGAGACGGATAGAAATAATCCCACAACTCAAGAGGAAACACACACATGCACGCATACACACACACACGTTTGTGTCTTTATGTCTTGTGCATAACTTTCTGGTAGACCTGATTGATATTAAATTGTGGTAGCTTTTCATTTAAGCATCAGACAATAAACATATTTCCACCTAAAGCTGTCACTAAGTTAATGACCCTGTGTGAAATAGGCATTAAAACCTGCCGTCACACTAGCTTTCTCTCAATGCCCCTCCTTTCCTGCGATTAATTACTGGCTGGTAATTAGAGTTGATTATCTTTGTTTAAAGGTAGCACAATAACTTATTTCACATTCAGACACAAACCTGGGCTGGTTGATAATTACAGTAGGGTAGAAAATATGTTGGTTTGAAATGAGAAATGTTTTGTTTGGCTTTGTTTGTATGGTTTATGGTCTGATGTACAATTACTTACCAAAAGTATGTGGACATCTACTCATCAAACATCTCATTCCAAAATCATGGGCATTAATATGGAGTTGGTCCCCCCTTTACTGCTATAACAGACTCCACTCTTCTGGGAAGGCTTTCCACTAGATGTTGAAACATTGCTGCGGGGACTTGTTTCCATTCAGCCACAAAAGCATTAGTGAGGTCAGGCACTGATGTTGGGCGATTAGGCCTGGCTCGCAGTTGGCGTTCCAATTCATCCCAAAGGTCAGGGCTCTGTGCAGGCCAGTCAAGTTTTTACACCCCCGATCGTAACAAATCATTTCTCTATGGACCTCACTTTGTGCACGTGGGCATTGTCATGCTGAAACAGGGAAGGGCCTGCCCCAAACTGTTGTCACAAAGTTGGAGACACATAATCGTCTAGAATGTCATTGTATGCTGTAGCGTTAAGATTTCCCTTCACTGGAACTAAGGCGTTGAGCCCGAAACATGGAAAAACAGCCCCAGACCATTATTCCTCCTCCACCAAACTTTATAGTTGGCACTATGCATTCGGGCAGGTATCGTTCTCCTGGCATCCGCAAAACCCAGATTCGTCCGTCGGACTGCCAGATGGTGAAGTGTGATGCATCAATCCAGAGAACGCATTTCCACTGCTCCAGAGTCCAATGGCGGCAAGCTTTACACCACTCCAGCCGACGCTTGGCATTGCGCATGGTGATCTTAGGCTTGCGTGTGACTGCTCGGCCATGAAAACCCACTTCATGAAGCCCCTGATGAAATGTTATTGTGCTGATGTTGCTTCCAGAGGCAGTTTGGAACTTGGTAGTGAGTGTTGCAACCGAGCATAGATGATTTTTAAGTGCTATGCGCTTCAGCACTCGGCAGTCCCGTTATGAGAGCTTGTGTGGCCTACCACTTCTCAGCTGAGTCGTTGCACCTAGACGTTTCCACTTCACAATAACAGCACTTACAGTTGACCATGGCAGCTCTAGAAGGGCAGAAATTTGACAAACTGACTTGTTGGAAAGGTGGCATCCTAGGATGGTGCCATGTTGAAAGTCACTGAGCTCTTCAGTAAGGCCATTCTACTGCCAATGTTTGTCTATAGAGATTGCATGGCTGTGTGCTCGATTGTCTACACCTGTCAGCAATGGGTGTGGCTGAAATAGCCTAATTGTCACATCTACGGCTGCTCCTCCCCTCCGGCACGCGACGTCGCCGGAATACTAACCTCCTGTCCTGGGATTCATCATTACGCACACCTGGCCTCCTTCATTACGCACCTGCAGATCATCATGATTCACACCTGGACTCCATTACCTCCCCTTTATATGTCCCTCCCAAGAAGGACGGAGGGTTATGCCCATGCACTGACTACAGAGGGTTCAATGAACTTACCACAAGGTATCGGTACCCTCTCCCTCTGGTGCCGGCAGCCATCGAACAGCTTCGCGGGGCCCGGTTCTTCACCAAACTGGATCTGCGGAGTGCTTACAATCTCATCCGCATCCAGGAGGGGCATGAGTGGAAGATGGCATTCAGCACGATGTCTGGCCACTATGAGTACTTGGTGATGCCATTTGACTTAGCCAATGCTCCGTCAGTGTTCCAGTTATTCGTGAATGAGGTGTTCAGGGACATACTCGGACGCCAGGTGGTCATGTATAATGATGACATCCTGGTCTACTCGGCGACCTTGGAGGATCACATCATTCACGTTCGAGCAGTCCTGGAACACCTCCTGGCTAACAACCTGTTTGTTAAGGCTGAGAAGTGCCAATTCTATCAGAATGTTGTCTCCTTCCTAGGGTACCAAATCAGCCCGCAGGGAGTAAGGATGGACGACAAGAAAGTAGATGCGGTTAGGTCATGGCCAGTCCCAACTACCTTAACCTGTTAGGGCTAGGGGGCAGCATTTGCACGTCTGGATAAAAAAAATGTACCCGATTTAATCTGGTTACTAATCCTACCCAGTAACTAGAATATGCATATACTTATTATATATGGATAGAAAACACTCTAAAGTTTCTAAAACTGTTTGAATGGTGTCTGTGAGTATAACAGAACTCATTTGGCAGGCAAAACCCTGAGACATTTTCTGACAGGAAGTGGATACCTGATGTGTTGTATTGACTTTAAACCTATCCCATTGAAAAACACAGGGGCTGAGGAATATTTTGGCACTTCCTATTGCTTCCACTAGATGTCACCAGCCTTTACAAAGTGTTTTGAGTCTTCTGGAGGGAGATCTGACCGAACAAGAGCCATGGAACGATGATGTCCCATTAGACACCTGGCGCGCGAGTTCATGTTGGGTACCCTCGTTCCAATACGTTATAAAAGAGTATGCATTCGTCCACCTTGAATATTATTCATGTTCTGGTTAAAAAAGGCCCTAATGATTTATGCTATACAACGTTTGACATGTTTGAACGAACGGAAATATATTTTTTCCCCTCGTTCATGACGAGAAGTCCGGCTGGCTTAGATCATGTGCTAACAAGATGGAGATTTTTGGACATATATGATAAGCTTTTTTGAACAAAACTACATTCGTTATGGACCTGTGATACCTGGAAGTGACATCTGATGAAGAGAATCAAAGGTAATGGATTATTTACATAGTATTTTCGATTTTAGATCTCCCCAACATGACGTCTAGTCTGTATCGCAACGCGTATTTTTCTGGGCGCAGTGCTCAGATTATTGCAAAGTGTGATTTCCCAGTAAGGTTATTTTTAAATCTGGCAAGTTGATTGCGTTCAAGAGATGTAAATCTATAATTCTTTAAATGACAATATAATATTTTAGCAATGTTTTCTAATTTTAATTATTTAATTTGTGACGCTGACTTGACTGCCGGTTATTGGAGGGAAACGATTTCCTCAACATCAATGCCATAGTAAAACGCTGTTTTTGGATATAAATATGAACTTGATAGAACTAAAAATGCATGCATTGTCTAACATAATGTCCTAGGAGTGTCATCTGATGGAGATTGTAAAAGGTTAGTGCATCATTTTAGCTGGTTTTATGGTTTTGGTGACCCTGTCTTTGACTTGACAAAACATTACACACAACTCTTGTAAATGTACTGTCCTAACATACTCTAAATTTATGCTTTCGCCGTAAAACCTTTTTGAAATCGTAAAACGTGGTTAGATTAAGGAGATGTTTATCTTTCAAATGGTGTAAAATAGTTGTATTTTTGAAAAATTTGAATTTTGACATTTATTTGGATTCAAAATTGCCGCTCTTGAAATGCATCTGCTGTTGATGGAGTGCACCACGGGTGGCACACTAGCGTCCCACCTAGCCAATAGAGGTTAAAGGGGTTACAACAGTTTTTGGGGTTTGCCAACTTCTACCGCCGCTCATCAGGAACTTCAGCTCTGTCGCCGTCCCTCTCTCCTCAAAGGTGGGCCTCGTAGGTTGGTGTGGAGCCCAGCAGCCGACGAGGCCTTTCGTCTCAAGGGACATTTCACCTCCGCCCCATTGCTCAAACACCCAGATCCTATTTTATCCTTTGTGGTTGAGGTGGACACGTCAGAGGTGGGCATGGGGGCAGTTTTGTCTCAACGACAGGGTATCCCATTGAAATTGTATCCATGTGCGTTCTTCTCTAAGAAACTGTCCCCCGCAGAGAGGAATTACGATGTCGGCGATCGTGAGCACTTGGTGGTGAAGTTGGCATTAGAGGAGTGGAGACACTGGCTGGAGGGCGCCAAGGAACCTTTTGTCCTTCTCACCGACCATCGGAAGCTGGAGTACACACGGACAGCGAGGAGACTGAATCCGCGCCAAGCCAGGTGGGCGCTATTCTTCGCCAGTTTCAACATCACGCTGACCTACTGCCCAGGTTCGAAGAACATCAAGGCCGATGCCCTGTCCCATATCTACGATTCGGGAGAGGGTCCTGTCCAGAGTGCCTCTATAATCCCATCCTCCCAAGTTGTAGCTCCAGTGGCCTGAGACGTAGATGTGGACATCCGCCAGGCTTCAGAGAGGGAGCCCACACCCCTGAACTGTCCTCCTGAGCGCATCTATGTTCCCACAGGGATCAGCTACTGACCTGGGCTGTCGTCGCTGGACATCCAGGTATTTCTCACGCTATCAACACCATCGCTGAGAATTACTGGTGGCCCACCTTGGCATAGGATGTAACTTATGTCAACTCCTGTTCTGTATGTGCCCAAACCAAGTCCCCCCAGAATGCACCAGCAGGGAAGCTCCTGCCACTTCCCGTGCCTCAGCGACCCTGGTCTCATCTATCCATTGACTTTGTAACCGATCTCCCCTCTGACGGTTTCACCACCATTCTGATGGTTGTGGATAGATTCTCCAAGTCATGTCGTTTAATCCCTCTTCCTGGTCTCCCCGCTGCTCTCCAAGTCGCTGAGGCACTCTTCCAGCAGGTCTTTTGGCATTATGGCCTTGCGGAGGACATCGTCTCCGACCGTGGCCCCCAATTCACATCACGAGTATGGAGGGCATTCATGGAGAAGCTCAGGGTCACGGTCAGCCTCACTTCTGGGTACCGGCCTCAGTCCAAAGGGCAGGTGGAGAGGATGAACCAGGAGCTTGGGAGGTTCCTGAGGAGTCACTGTCAGGACCGGCAGGGTAAGTGAGCACGATTCCTTCCATGGGCAGAGTATGCTCAGAACTCGCTGCGTCACTCCTCCACTGAGTTGACCCCCTTCCAGTGTATTCTGGGTTTTCAGCCGGCCCTGGCCCCATGGACCCCGGGCTAGACCGAAGCTTCAGCTGTTGATGAGAGACTCCAGCGCACCGTCCATCATAAAAAGGAACAGGCAGACCGCCACCTCAGTGAGACCCCTATGTTCCACCTTGGGGATCGCGTCGGGTTCTCTACCAGGAACCTTCCACTCCGCCTGCCCTGCAAGAAACTGAGCCCCCGGTTTGTGGCGCCATTCAAGGTTCTTCGGAGGGTCAACGAGGTGACGTATAGGTTACAGTTGCCCAGTCACTATCCTATCTCACCCTGGTTTCATGTCTCTCTTCTCAGGCCGGTGGTTCCTGGTCCCCTAGCTGATGCTGTCGCCTATGACACCCCACCACCTCCCCTGGGTGTCGAGGGGAGTCCAGCGTATGCTGTCAGATCCCTACTGGACTCCCGGCGTTGTGGGGGTCGGCTCCAGTATCTGGTGGACTGGGAGGGGTATGGCCCAGAGGAGCAGTGTTGGGTTCCGGTGGAGGACATTCTGGATCCCAACATGATCCGTGATTTCCACCTTCGCCGCCTGGACCGACCCGCCACCTCGACCCTCGAGGTCGACCTCCACTGGTTGCCGCATGTCAGAGGGGGCGTACTTCCCTCTGGCGCGTGACGTCGCTAGTATACTAACCACCGGTCCTGGGATTCATCATTACGTACATCTGGCATCCTTCATTACGCACCTGCAGATCATCATGATTCACACCTGGACTCCATTACCTCCCCTTTATATGACCCTCCCTTATGTTCATTTCTCAGCCGGTATTGTTTCCTGTTCTCAAGCTATCTCGCCACTGTTACACTGTCTTGTTTCATGTTTGTTGTTTTAGTAATTATACAGTGCATTCGGAAAATATTCAGACCCCTTGACTATTTTGTTACGTAACAGACTTATTCTAAAATTGATTAAATAGTTTTTTTCCCTCAT
Source organism: Salmo salar (assembly GCF_965601325.2). Lineage (NCBI taxonomy): Eukaryota > Metazoa > Chordata > Actinopteri > Salmoniformes > Salmonidae > Salmo > Salmo salar. The sequence goes on from NC_138291.1 coordinate 46,299,373, forward strand.
CAATCTACACACAATACCCCTTAATGACAAAGCAAAAACAGGTATTTAGACCCTTTACTCAGTACTTTGTTGAAGCACCTTTGGCAGCGATTACAGACTCAGGTCTTTTTGGGTACTACGCTACAAGCTTGGCACACCTGTATTTGGGGAGTTTCTCACATTCTTATCTGCAGATCCTCTCAAGCTCTGTCAGTTTGGATGGGGAGCGTCGCTGCACAGCTATTGTCAGGTCTCTCCAGAGGTGTTCGATTGGGTTCAAGTCCGTGCTCTGGCTGGGCCACTCAAGGACATGTAAGCCACTCCTGCATTGTCTTGGCTGTGTGCTTAGGGTCATTGTCCTGTTGGAAGGTAAACCTTCGCCCCAGTCTGAGGTCCTGAGTGCTCTAGAGCAGGTTTTCATCAAGGATCTCTGTACTTTGCTCCATTCATCTTTGCCTCGATCCTGACTAGTCTCCCAGTCCCTTCCGCTGAAAAACATCCCCACAGCATGATGCTGCCACCAGCATGCTTCACCGTAGGGATGGTGCCAGGTTTCCTCCAGACGTGACGCTTGGCATTCAGGCCAAAGAGTTCAATCTAGGTTTCATCAGACCAGAGAATCTTGTTTCTCATGGTCTGAGTCTTTGGGTGCCTTTTGACAAACTTCAAGCGGGCTGTCATATGCCTTTTACTGAGGAGTGGCTTCTGTCTGGCCACTCTACCATAAAGGCCAGACTGGTGGAGTGCTGCAGAGATGATTGTCCTTCTGGAATGTTCTCCAATCTCAACAGAGTACTCTGGAGCTCTGTCAGAGTGACAATCGGGTTCTTGGTCACCTCCCTTACCAAGGCCCTTCTCCCCCGATTACTTAGTTTGGCTGGGCGGCCAGCTCTAGGAAGGGTCTTGGTGGTTGCAAACTTCTTCCATTTAAGTATGATGGAGGCCACTGTGTTCTTGGGGACCTTCAATACTGCAGAAATATTTTGGTACCCTTCCTCAGATCTGTGCCTCGACCCAAGCCTTTCTCAGAGCTCTACGAGCCTCATGGCTTGGTTTTTGATCTGACGTCCACTGTCCACTGTGGGACCTTATATAGACAAGTGTGTGCCTTTCCAAATCATGTCCAATCAATAAAATGTATCACAGAACTTACTACAATCAAGTTGTAGAAACATCTCAAGGATGATCCATTTAAAAAAATATATATTTCCCCTTTATTTAACCAGGTAGGCTGGTTGAGAACAAGTTCTCATTTACAACTGCGACCTGGCCAAGATAAAGCAAAGCAGTGCGACACAAACAAACAACACAGAGTTACACATGAAATAAACAAGCGTACAGTCAATAACACAATAGAAAAAAGAAAGTCTACATACAGAGTGCAAATGGCTTGCAATGAAAACAGGATGCACCTGAGGTCAATTTTGAGTCTCATAGTATCTGATTCTCATAGTCTCGTTACTTCTCATAGTCTGATTACTTATGTAGATAAGTTATTTCTGTTTATTTTTTTATACATTTGCAAAAAAAAATCTAAATGTCCTGTTTTCACTTTTTCATTATGGGGTATTGTGTGTTGATTGCTGAGGAAAATGTTTTATTTAATCTATTTTAGAAAACGGCTGTAACGTAACAAACTGTGTAAAAAGTCAAGGGGTCTGAATACTTTCCGAAGGCATGATGGCTGAAATGGAGTCAATGAAATGGAATCAAACCATTCCATTGACTCCATTCCAGCCATTATTATGAGCCATCGTCCCCTCAGCAGCCTCCACTGAAGTGTCACACACACACACACACACTTACAGGAGCTGTCAGTAGGATGGTAGCATCATCAGGCTGTCTATACTGCAGCATTTATAAGTATTGCATTTCATGGCCTGATAGAGTTTGTGACAATCTGAGTCATGGCCTTAAAGAAGAAGCCCCACTGATGGAAAGCTGACAGAATAATTAGGGTGTGTGTGTGTGTGTGTGTGTGTGTGTGTGTGTGTCTGAACCTAAAATTACCGCCTGCATCGCTTCTGGCGGAATTGGATCTTTACTCTAAACTTCCTTCAAACAAACAAGTACTCTCCATGGTGAAAAAACTGTTTACCAGTAGAGGCTACTGAGGGGAGGATGTCTCATAATAGTGGCTGGAACGGACCGAATGGAATGGCATCGTGGTATTTCATACCATTCCACATATTCTGCTCCAGCCATTACCATCAGCTCGTCCTCCCCAATTAAGGTGCCACCAACCTCCTATGCTGTTTACATACTGTTGCTGTGATTCTAAGCATATAGCCCTGCAGGCAGATACTGCATATTGTCCATAAATTAGCATATCTATAACAACACATAACAAGTTCAGGTGATTGTCATGACATAATTGATATGAGATGTTAGGAAAGAACCTTCAACAGAAATGTAAGTGTGTGCGTGCAGGCGTGTGTGTATGTGTGGCTGTGCGCACATGCATAATAGCCACCTCTGGCCAGGGAAGGGACATCATATCCCATAATCCCAGTGTTTACCTAGCTAGCGCTGGAACAAATCATTTAGCTTTAGCTTAGCTCCCTGGAGCCCTGGAGCCTAGAGAGAAGAGTAAATATTAGCGGTTATCCGCGTAGCCTAGCACTGTCTTTAAGATCAATAGGGTAGATTTCTGTATTTAGCACCTGATATAACCTGTCCCTCTGTGCAGACTAGTCGCTTCAGTAGATAGGGGCAGAGGTAGTCAGTCACAAGCTCACATACACCCGAGTACACAAACTCTCACAATCTCTCTTTCAATTGGCCTCGCACACACACGGCTGTCTGATATCAAGTCACTGAGCCCAAGGTCATGACTATTGATCTAACTAGAACACAGAGCAGTGCACATTCTGACACACACACACACACACACACACACACACACACACACAGACAGAGAGAGAGGGAGAGAGAGGTTTGGGCGACTATATCATCTGTTGAAGTGACAGACTTTTGACATTGTGAATTTTTTTCCCCAACCGGTCTGGTTGCTTTGAGATGACCTGGCCCTCTCATTGGGTATTCTTCACTATATGTTACTGGAAATTAGAAATCCTCTCCCTGTAGCAAAGTGCTGATGCTGTCATATGGGGACCATTAAAAACAAAACACACATTTGTCCGGGTTCTTTATTTCTTTCTGGCCTGGTTTTTACAAGAGGCAGGTTTATCGCTTTACTTTTTTCTCATAATCAAATCCTGCTGGAGGTGAGGTGCGCACACACACACACACACACACACACACACACAAAGGTGAAGCACCTCTCCCAGAGGTATATAGAGCTTAGAGCGAAATAGGGTAGAATCGGTCTTATCTGACCTCCGTGCACCTCAATAACCAAACCTAGAACAAAAGGAAAGAGAGATGGAGCGAAAGTGGAAAGAAAGAGAGGCTGGTTATTTCACCTGGTGCTAATGCTGTGACAAACACACGTACAGGTGGCTGTCACGGAAAGAGGATAAGAAGGGGGAGGCGAGGGGAAGGAAGGGGTGTGTGCCGTATCGGTAAGTGTCTGTGGGACTCAGTGATCTCTTGTGGATATGTACTGTACAATAATGCGCTATGAAAGTAAATACATCATTTATTGACCTCACGTCGCCAAACAACTGTTCATTCCAACAATTTTCTCTCTCTCCTCCCTCTCCTCTTCCCCCCCCCCCATCTCTCTCTACAGAGCATTGGGAAGGGGTCCTTGTGGTGTGTAGACCCTGAGTACAGGCAGAATTTGATTCAGGCGTTGAAGAAGACACCTTACCACCCTCACGCCCAGGTCTTCTCTACTCCCCCCACCTCTCCTCAGGCATATCAGAGGTAAGACACGCATGCGCACACACCCACACACACAACACCCCAGGCATAACAGAAGTACGGCATAAAAGGCAGACGGACATGGTAACTAGTGATCCACTCCCTCGTGTCAACCTCCTGCCTGGTCTCTCCCTCCCCTCACATGACACCCCGTCGTGGACAGGTTGGCAACGCTGCCCCAGGACACATCAGGCCAGACCAGAGAGAGAGAGGAGGGAGGAGTGTTCATGTCAAACAGTCAGGAGAGAGAGAGGAGGGATAATGTCAAACAGTAGAGCGAGAGAGAGAGATCAGTGTTATACGCCCTGCCGTCTCTCTCCTCTGATCAGTGGTGTGTCCACTGATGTGTGTGTCCAGTCCACTGTAGAACAGAGCAGAGTGGTGTTGGGCCAGCGCCCAGGGTAGCGGAGTCAGCCGAGTGTGCAGGACACAGTAATGGCTTCACTGTAAAACCCATCATCCTTAACAGGATGTGGAACAAATGGGTGGTCAGGGAGGGATACGGAGAGAGACGAGGGGAGAGAGAGAAGAAGAAGAGATGAGAATAGAAGAGATGTTCTCCCAAATGCTTCAACGCTTGAGGCCACCTTATCAAGGTTATAAGTTCTACTCTTCCAAAGACGGAGGAATTTGAATAACACGGCCATTGTTACGCACAGTGGGAAATTCATTCTGTAGCAGTTTAAACTGGAATACATGTACTGCAATAATTGCTTGAATATCTGTCGCAATTGTTTACTTTGTAGAAGGAGTGAGAGAGAGAGTCTTACTAGAGGATGTTTATGTGTGGAAGAGAAAGCTTGTTTGACAACATGACCGAGCGGCGCAGATTACTGTTTGATTTGAGAAGGGCGCTCATCCCTCTCCACTTTCGTGTAATAGAACTCGCTCACTCCCTCCTCAATCTCTCTCTCTCGCTCTCTCTCTCTCTCTGTCCAAATGGTATATTTCTGTGGTAGAGGCTGTAGTAAAGTGTTTCTGGCCACTGGGGCTCAGAGCAGAATGCTGCATTTTGTAGCTGCTTTTTACTCAGCACGGTTACACACGCTGACACAAACGCACACAAACACACGAATGCGCGCACATGCGTCCACGCTCGCACACAAAACAGTTTGCGTTTGTTTACGTATGTGTGTGTGTATCAAGAAGGGTTAGTACAGCAGCTTAGAGCATGCCAGCAATGACTGAAAGGGAGAGAAGAAGAAGAGTCCCCTCTGTACTGCTACTCCAAACGGGCCCTGACCAGGCTGATCACTAGAAATAGACTTTGATTTCGGACGTTTGAAAAGGTCCCCAGAACGTCTACATGTGCCTTACTCGGCTCCTACCCCAAAAATGATTGCCCAGCACTGGCGCGAACTCATGATGCTCAGAGGCGAAGCGTGCTGCTCAGACCACTGCACCACGGCAGGTCACAAAGCTCTAGCAAACCGGGAGGATACTTGATGGTTATTTTGTTTAAGCCTTCCCCAAACCACAGCCCTAACCTTAACCACTCGGGAAATACTACCTAAACTTAAACCTTTGAGTTGTTTCTGTTTTAACCCTGTAACCACGTGGAATTAACCCTGTAACCATGTGGAATGAATGCGTCAAAAATAGACATGAATCCATAATACGTCTAATTTCAAAGTGAAATTATGAGATCTTGTTGGCCTTGACAGAGCTGCATTCCTCCTCTCTCTCTCACTCACTCACTCACTCACTCACTCACTCACTCACTCACTCACTCACTCACTCACTCACTCACTCACTCACTCACTCTTTCGCCGTACTGAACAGCTGGTCTGGCCGAGGCTCTCTGCTGAGTGTTTGCCCTTGCCGGGTGATTATAGCTGCCGTTGCTGCGGCAACAGCGACACCTCCATGGCAACGCGTAACCGAGGGAGAGGCAGGTGCGGTTGCATCACTGTGGCAATTTGTTGCCTGGCAAAAAGGACAGGCCATTAGCGTGCAAAATAAGCCATCGTCAAGGCAACACATGGGCTCACCATGGCAACAGCAGATGGCTTTGAGCCTATTCTGGGGTTGTGTGTGTGTCTGTGTCAGTCGTTAGCTACCTACTTTTGTGCATGTTCATGAGAAGCCATAAAAGCGTGAATTATGGGAGATGACAAGTGGAGGGCGAATCGCTGGAGGAGATACATTTTAGATGGAGAGAAAGAGGGAGGAGAGGAGAGCTATACGCAAGCCCGTACGCATGCGCACACACACACACACACATACACACACACTGCCGAGAGCTAACAGTTAACCAGACCTTCTGCTTCTGTGAACAAGGTGTGTTCAGCCCTGAGATGGGAAAAACAAAGCACACAAACAAGGAGAGAGGAGGACCTACACTGGGTGTGTCGTGCTGCTTTGCTTGTTTTCTCTGGTTACTGTGGTTTGTGTATGTTAAGTCTTCTTTCATTCCACAACTACTGTTTTCTTGACATGTACCTCCAGAAGTTAAAAATCAATTTTTTAAATTGTTTTGATCTTTTTTATGTTTCATGGTTTTCTATTTCCGCTTAGGTCTTTCATTGTCATACTCCCAAAGGAGAGGAACTTTTCCATCGCATTTGCAACAGGTCTTTCAATGTGTGTGTGTGTTAGTTAATGGTTATGTTAGTGTCATGTAAAGGTTAGCGGCGGTCATGTCTGGTGTGTGTGACATGTTGTTTTGGTCTTGATTGATGGTTTAGTTCGAATGTACCAGTCTCCCCTGTTGGTAGCCTGACAACACTACACCATAGTGTTAGGTAATAGGAGGTGACAGCTCAATGGAAAATGTTCTCTGGAGTTTCCCCAATGTGTCACTCCTCTGTGTGAGGTGTGTGTGCGTGCGCGAGCATGCGTGTCTGAAATGAATCAAGTCAGAGATGACGGTTCACTGTCTATCAAAATAGGCACTTCACTATATGACTATATGGAGTTTCTCCTCACTCTCTCTGGCAACCCCCCCCCCCCCCCCCCCTGAAATTCCTTTCTCTGATTGTCCATAAGAAATAAGAATGGCTCCATTGTGACCAGAGCGGTGAGGCTGGAGGTGTGGGCATCCTTGCTAGTTTGCCAGATGAGAAATGAAACGTGATTAAAGGAGTGTTGCAGGAGTCCCTGGCACCAGCGGGTCCTTAGATTAGCTAAAGAGGATTGTGTCTGCTGCCCGTAGGGCGCAGGGCAGCGAGGGAAAGTGGTGGGCAATAGGATTGGAAATTAGATTATGGGAATTAAGAAAAAGGCCTGTTGCCTTCACGTGGGCGGGGTGGAGTGGAGCACTTACAGTCAAGATGAGGACACAATCTGTTTTCCTCAAAGTGTGTGTGTTACTGACCACATGGAGCGAAGAGTTAAAGATAGGCTGGGGCATGGAGAGAGGGAGAGCGAGGGGAATAGAGAGAGAAAGTGGGGGAGATGGAGAGAAAGAGAAAAGAGTAGAGAAGGACAGAAAGATAGACATGGGGAGAAGTAAGAGTTACAGAGAGAGGTATTTAGAAGAGAGAGTTAGAGACAGTGGTGTAAGGTACATAAGTAAAAATACTTTAAAGTACTACTTAAGTCGTTTTTGGGGTATCTGAACTTTACTTTACTATTAATATTTTTGGCAACGTTTACTTTTACTTCACTACATTCCTAAAGAAAATAATGTACTTTTTATTCCATACATTTTCCCTGAAACCCAAAAGTACTCATTACATTTTGAATGCTTATTAGCAGGACAGGAAAATGGTCTAATTTACACACTTATCAAGAGAACATCCCTGGTCATCCCTACTGCCTCTGATCTGGTGGACTCACTAAACACACGTTTCATTTGTAAATGATGTCCGAGTGTTGGAGATAGCCCCTGGCTATCCGTATATTTAAAATATAAGTATATTTTAGCAATTACATTTACTTTTGATCCTTAAGTATATTTACAATCAAATACTTTTAGACTTTTACTCAAGTAGTATTTTACTGGGTGACTTTCATTTTTACTTGAGTCATTTTCTATTAAGGTATCTTTACTTTTACTCAAGTATGACAATTGGGTGCTTTTTCCACCACTGGTTAGAGAGGAGGACAGAAAACGAGGGACGGAGAGAGAGAGAATGAAGGAGAGGATTGTGCCAGAAGCCCATGTGTTTCTCATAAAAACACAAACAAAGAATGCTGTGCTTGCTGGCCTCCTGTGGTGTACACAAATGTTAGCGCTGCGCTCTCTAGTTCCACTCTGCTCTGCTCTACTGCATCCAACCCCCCCCCCCCCCCCCCCCCCCCCTCTCCTCATCCCAGACCTAGTACTTACTGACGCACACAACAACACACTCATTGTGTCAAATCAAATAACATTTTTTGTCACAATGCGCCAAATACAGCAGGTGTAGACTTTACCGTGAAATGCTTACTTACAAGCCCTTTCCCAACAATGCACAGTTAAAAAATGTATGAAAATGTGCAAATAAAAATAGAAAATAGTAATACAATAAATAACAGACCACTTTTTCTTACATTACAGCCTTACATGAAAATGGATTAAATCTGTTTTTTTTTTCTCATCAATCTACATATAATACCCCATAATGACAAAGCAAAAGAGTTTTAGACATTTTTGCAAATGTATTACAAATAATAAACTGAAAAATCACAAGTATTCAGACCCTTTACTCAGTACTTTGTTGAAACACCTTTGGCAGCGATTACAGCCTTGAGTCATCTTGGGTATGACGCTACAAGCTTGGAACACCTGTATTTGGGGAGTTTCTCACATTCTTCTCTACAGATCATCTCAAGCTCTGTCAGGTTGGATGGGGAGTGTCGCTGCACAGCTATTTTCAGGTCTCTTCAGAGATGTTCGATCGTGTTCAAGTCCAGGCTCTGGCTGGGCCACTCAAGGACATTCAGAGACTTGTCCCGAAGCCACTCCTGCATTGTCTTGGCTGTGTGCTTAGGGTCGTTGTCCTGTTGGAAGGTGAACCTTTGCCCCAGTCTGAGGTCCTGAGCGCTCTGGAGCAGGTTTTCATCAAGGATCTCTCTGTATTTTGCTCCATTTATCTTTCCCTCGATCCTGACTAGTCTCCCAGTCCTTGCCGCTGAAAAACATCCCCACAGCATGATGTTGCCACCACCATGATTCACCGTAGGGATGGTGCCAGGTTTCCTCCAGACGTGACGCTTGGCATGCAGGCCAAAGAGTTCAATCTTGGTTTCATCAGACCAGAGAATCTTGTTTCTTTGACAGTCCTTTAGGTGCCTTTTGGCAAATTCCAAGCTGTCTGTCATATGCCTTTTACTGCGGAGTGGCTTCCGTCTGGCCACTCTACCATAAAGGCCTGCTTGGTGGAGTGCTGCAGAGATGGTTGTCCTTCTGGAAGGTTCTCCCATCTCCACAGAGGAACTCTGGAGCTCTGTCAGAGTGACAATCGGGTTCTTGGTCACCTCCCTGGTGGCCAGCTCTAGGAAGAGTCTTGGTGGTTCCAAACTTCTTCTATTTAAGAATGATGGAGGCCACTGTGTTCTTGGGGACCTTCAATGCTGCAGATGTTTTTAGTATCCTTCTCCAGATCTGTGCCTCGACACAATCCTCCAGAACTCTACAGATAATTCCTTCAACCTCATGGCTTGGTTTTTGCTCTGACATGCACTGTCAACTGTGGGACCTTATATAGACAGGTGTGTGCCTTTCCAAATTATGTCCAATCAATTGAATTTACCACAGGTGAACTCCAAGTTGTAGAAACATCTCAAGGATGATCAATGGAAACAGGATGCACCTGAGATCTGAATACTTCTGAGGTCTGAGTATTTCTGTTTTTTGTTTGAAATAAATTTGCTAAAATGTATAAAAATGTGTTTTCGCTTTGACATTTTGGGGTATTGTGTGTAGATTGATGAGGGAAAATGTTTTATTTAATCCATTTTAGAACAAGGCTGTATTGTAACAACATTTTTAAAAAGTCAAGGGGTCTGAAAACTTTCCGAATGCATTGTATATACAAGGAGTACCAGTACTGTGTAAATGTTTAGGGGTATGAGGTAGTTAAGGTAATATGTACATGTAGGTAGGGGTAAAAGTGACTGGCAATCAGGATAGATAATTAACAGAGTAGGAGTAGTGTAAGTGGAGAGTGTGAAAGTGTGTGTGTGTGTGTGTGTGTATGATAATATTCGTGTGTGTGTGTGTGTGTGTGTGTGTGTGTGTGTGTGTGTGTGTGTGTGTGTGTGTGTGTGTGTGGCGTGTCAGTGTAAGTATGTGTGAGTCTGTGGGTAGAGTCCAGTGAGTGTGCATAGAGTCAGTGCAAAAAAGGGTCAATGCAGTAGTCCGGTTAGCCATCTGATGAACTGTTCAGCAGTCTTATGGCTAGGGGGGAATAAGCTGTTCAGGTGCCTTTTGGTCCCAGACTTGGCGATCCGGTACATCTTTCCATGCAGAAGCAGTCTGTGGCTTGGGTCTGTGGCTTAACTGTCTGTGGCTTGGGTCTGAACATTTTCCAGATCTTCCTCTGACACCGCCTGGTATAGAGGTCCTGGATGGCAGAGAGCTCGGCCCCAGTGATGTTCTGGGGCGTCCGCACCATCCTCAGGAGCTCCTTGCGATTGAGGGCAGTGCAGTTGCCATACCAAGAGTCTTGATGCAGTCAAGATGCTCTCAGTGGTGCAGCTGTGGAATGTCTCAACGTCGTCTGTGATGTGGTAAACTCCTTAATGTTATCGGATGAATCCCTGAACATATTCCAGGCCGTGTTAGCGAAGCAGTCTTGTAGCTTAGTGTCCGCTTTGTCGGACCACTTCCGTACTGGGCTTCCTGTTTAGAGTTTTTGCTTGTAAACAGGAAGCAGGAGGATGGAGTCATGGTCTGATTTGTCAAAGGGATGGCGAGGGAGGACCATGTATGTGTTTCTGTGGTTAGGGTAAAAGTGTGTCTGCCAGTTTCACTTCTCTACAACAGTGTGTCTGTAGACTTAAGGATGGATCCTGAGTGGTGGCACTAAGCTCCGTCTTTTGTGTGAATCAGGCATTCTTGTCAAAGGGAGATTTGGAAGGAATCAAATCAAATGTATTTGTCACATGCTTCGTAAAACAACAGGAGAGAGAAACGATGCAGAGATAAACAATAACACAAGGAATAAATACACAATGAGTAACGATAACTTGGCCATATACACAGGGTACCAGTACTTTTATTTTATTTATTCATCCTTTATTTATATAGGAAAGTCAGTTAAGAACAAATTCTTATTTACAATGACGGCCTAGGAACAGTGGGTTAACTGCCTTGTTCAGGGGCAGAACGACAGATTTTTACCTTGTCAGTTCGGTGATTCGATCTAGCGACCTTTCGGTTACTGGCCCAACACTCTAACCACTAGGCTACCTGCCTCCCCAGTACTGAGTCGATGTGCTAGGGTACAAAGTAATTGAGGAAGATATGTACATATAGTTAGGGATAACGTAACTAGGCAACAGGATAGATAATAAACAGTAACAGCAGCGTATTTGATGAGTCAAAAAAAGTTAGTGCAGAAAGGGTCAGTTGTGAGTTCCACGTACATGTTTGAAGACAGGATTCTGCCTTTAGTTAACGCGCGTGTGCACGCACACACAAACACACACAGATCCACTTCTTAGAGGGGCTTCAAATCTGTATAGGGTCACTTCTGTCAAAACAGTAACAGCTGTTTCCATGGTACTGTGAAGCTCCTGGTTCAAGACTATCTCATGTCACTTTTTACCTTTGAAACTCAGCTCTCTGTTGATGTTGCCTTACAGAAGAAAATCCAAACTTCATAGCCTGAACCCAGATGTGTTTGCGCTGTCTTGTCAACTCCTATGGTCATTGTCACTCCAAACAATACAGAGCTATTTTTATTTTACCTTTATTTAACTAGGCAAGTCAGAACAAATTCTTATTTACAATGACAGCCTACCCCGGCCAAACCCGGACGATGCTGGGCCAATTGTGCACCGCCCTATGGGACTCTCAATCACAGCCGGATGTGATGCAGCCTGGATTTGAACCAGGGACTGCAGTGACACCTCTTGCACTGAGATGCAGTGCCTAAGACCGCTGCGCCACTCGGGAGCAGACTACAAGCTTTAGTGTTACTAACATCAGTTCCTCATCAGTTCCTCTGCTGAAAAACAGTTATTGATAAAGCTACGGCCGTAGCTCTCACACAAGTTCTTTCTTTGTTCTAAATTACCATCGGACCTAACCTGCAACCAAGCAAAACTCTTTCTTAAAGGTGAATTCTAAGTTATGGTCAACTCGGGGCTTATTTCTTGATGTGTACAGGAAATCTAAATTACAGACCACAGATACTATTTCTGTCTATCTTGTTGATGCTAACTGCAGTATGAGTTTATATAGCGAGGGAGGAAAAAGAGAGCAGATTGAAAAAGGAGATGTCAAAAGCCCGTCCATGTTTGCATTATTCTGTCCGTACAGCTGAATTGAACGAAACGCTGGGCTCGACTGATACCGCCAGTCATGCTGTTACCATGGCAACAGATACCTGGGTGGTAACCCGACGCCAAGCATATGTGGACTGGGACTATGAACACTGGGCTGGCCCCTGGTGAACTAACCTAAGAACAGACCTGAGCCATGGCTATTGTATCCCTCCACATACTGTACTTTACACTGGGTCCAATTGATATTGTGACTTTAATTACAGTCTCAAAGAAAGTTTATAACTTGCAACTTAATAATAAGTCTGTAGATTTTGTGGAGCAATGGTTAAGTCAGTGCAAACTTTAGGTCACATACACACACACACACTTTTCAACAGAGCCCTCTCTATTTCAGGCGCAGGGGAAAGTAGGGCGCTGTGACTGTGAGAGAGACTCGGCTCTGTAGGAAAACAAAGAGTCTTTTTAAACTTGTGGCAAAGCGGTTGGACCTAGTACAGTCATGTACTAATGGCTCTGTATAATGTAGGCTTTTACTACACTATGTCACTGTATAATGTAGGCTTTTACTACACTATGTCACTATATAATGTAGGCTTATACTACACTATGTCACTGTATAATGCAGGCTTTAACTACACTATGTCACTATATAATGTAGGATTATACTACACTATGTCACTGTATAATGTAGGCTTATACTACGCTATGGTACTGTATAATGTAGGCTTATACTACGCTATGGTACTGTATAATGTAGGCTTTTACTACACTATGTCACTGTATAATGTAGGCTTTTACTACACTATGTCACTGTATAATGTAGGCTTATACTACACTATGTCACTGTATAATGTAGGCTTATACTACACTATGTCACTGTATAATGTAGACTTATACTACGCTATGTCACTGTATAATGTAGGCTTATACTACGCTATGGTACTGTATAATGTAGGCTTATACTACTCTGTCACTGTATAATGTAGGCTTATACTACACTGTCACTGTATAATGTAGGCTTATACTACACTGTCACTGTATAATGTAGGCTTATACTACGCTATGTCACTGTATAATGTAGGCTTATACTACGCTATGGTACTGTATAATGTAGGCTTATACTACGCTATGTCACTGTATAATGTAGGCTTATACAACACTGTCACTGTATAATGTAGGCTTATACTACGCTATGTCACTGTATAATGTAGGCTTATACTACGCTATGTCACTGTATAATGTAGGCTTATACTACGCTATGTCACTGTATAATGTAGGCTTATACTACACTATGTCACTGTATAATGTAGGCTTATACTACGCTATGTCACTGTATAATGTAGGCTTATACTACACTATGTCACTATATAATGTAGGCTTATACTACACTATGTCACTATATAATGTAGGCTTATACTACACTATGTCACTATATAATGTAGGCTTATACTACACTATGTCACTATATAATGTAGGCTTATACTACACTATGTCACTATATAATGTAGGCCTATACTACACTATGTCACTGTATAATGTAGGCTTATACTACGCTATGTCACTGTATAATGTAGGCTTATACAACACTGTCACTGTATAATGTAGGCTTATACTACGCTATGTCACTGTATAATGTAGGCTTATACTACGCTATGTCACTGTATAATGTAGGCTTATACTACGCTATGTCACTGTATAATGTAGGCTTATACTACACTATGTCACTGTATAATGTAGGCTTATACTACGCTATGGTACTGTATAATGTAGGCTTATACTACGCTATGTCACTGTATAATGTAGGCTTATACTACACTATGTCACTATATAATGTAGGCTTATACTACACTATGTCACTATATAATGTAGGCTTATACTACACTATGGTACTGTATAATGTAGGCTTATACTACGCTATGGTACTGTATAATGTAGGCTTTTACTACACTATGTCACTGTATAATGTAGGCTTATACTACACTGTCACTGTATAATGTAGGCTTATACTACACTATGTCACTGTATAATAGACCTATCTGCTGCCTTTGATACTGTGAACCATCAGATCCTCCTCTCCACCCTCTCCGAGTTGGGCATCTCCGGCGCGGCCCACGCTTGGATTGCGTCCTACCTGACAGGTCGCTCCTACCAGGTGGCGTGGCGAGAATCTGTCTCCGCACCATGCGCTCTCACCACTGGTGTCCCCCAGGGCTCTGTTCTAGGCCCTCTCCTATTCTCGCTATACACCAAGTCACTTGGCTCTGTCATATCCTGACATGGTCTCTCCTATCATTACTACACTATGTCACTGTATAATGTAGGCTTATACTACGCTATGGTACTGTATAATGTAGGCTTATACTACACTATGTCACTGTATAATGTAGGCTTATACTACACTATGTCACTGTATAATGTAGGCTTTTACTACACTATGTCACTGTATAATGTAGGCTTATACTACACAGTGGCAGACGGTGCCGTTTAAGATTAGGGAGGATACTTTTTTTTTAATGAACATGGCCTTATTTCTATTACAGCATATTGGATGACTGTCATTCATATTCCATTCAATGTAACATCAATAGGTTTAGGCTACAATGACACTCCAATTTTCCCTATATCCATCATGATGTTGCTACGAATTAAAGTTTATAACGCAGGTGCACAGGTCGAGAGACAAATTGGATCCTACCTTTTTATGTGAGTAAAAAATGTCATGACAGGCCTGATGGAAACAGATTTTTGGGGGGTAAACTTTCCAAATGTCTAGAAAACAAAATACACTATACAAGGTGGGATCTTTTTGTGTCTGTAAAATGAATAATGGGAAAAATGTTGGTGGAAACATTTTTATGCGCAAATATTGACATAATAATCATCATATGGAAGTAAACTTGGAGGCACGCGATGACATGTTGTGTGGTCCTCCCACTACGACTCGTTGGTAAAGCATGCAGTTTATTAGTCTACAGATGAAATAAGTTATGATGAACGTCACAGGGTGGTGAAAGTGCACAGTGATAAGCTTGATGCTCCTTTCCAATAAATATCGAGGGTCTTATTCTGGTGACAGGATGATCAATGCTTGACTGCCATTTGACAAATACAAAGAATCTCTCTCTTTTGTCCATAATAGTCATCTAATCCTGTAGGCTATACAGACGCTTTAGCCAACAGCATGCAGATAGCGCTGTGGGCACACTCACTATATAATGGCACATTTTTGGTGAGAAAACCATCAATAGAGTTTAACTTGTATTTTTTAATTAGGTACATGGGAATTTAACCGCAACAGGTATTTTTATGTGCGCTACATCATCACTCACAGACTTTTATCTGCAACAGTTTGATTTGATGGACACACATTTCTGGTGGGAGTATGTACATGTTTTTATGTGGATTTTAGAGTATTCGCATGAAAATCTGTCGCCAATTGGATGGAAACGTAGCTAGTGACACTTTCAATACCACCTTGCACACTTTTGCCTGCATCTAGTTTACCTAGGGTGTAATCATTAGTCAAAACAGTTGCAAACAAGTTTCTATTGGTTTAACCCCATTTTGTTGCATTTGAGAAATGTTTTTCAACAGAATCGGCTGAATGAATACACCCCTGATCCTCTGCACACACAGTTCACTTTCATAGCAGCCACATACACACATCATCATCACTCTGCTCATTGTATAATTCCTTCTCTCATCTACGTGCTCTCCTCCTCTCACATTTTCCCTTTGCTTGTGGACTTCAGTGCACAACACAACAGCTGCGAAAAAAACATTCCAAGCCAAACATTCATACCATAACCGCTACACACAGCCTACATCGTTGTCACCATATTAGCTAACATCATAGTCAACATAGCTACTAGGACTAACACGTCAGTGAACCCACTACAATCACGTAGTACAGTGTATAGTAATCAGTTTAGCAGTTACACCTGTGGTCCCATCGCTGCAACTCCCGTATGGACTAGGAGAAGGCGAAGGTCAAGAGTCATGCGTCCTCCGAAACACAACCCCACCAAGCTGCACTACTTCTTGACACACTGCTGGCTTAACCCGGAAGCCAGCCGCACCAATGTTTCAGAGGAAACACCGTACAGCTGGCGACCGAAGTCTGCATGTATGTGCTCGGCTGCCACGAGTAGTTGCTAGAGCGTGATGGGACAAGGACATCCCAGCCAGCCAAACCATTTCCTAACCCGGACGACAGTGGGCCAATTGTGTGCCGCCTCATGGGTCTCCCAGTCGCGGCCGGCTGCGACACAGCCCGGGATCGAACCCGGATCTGTAGTGATGCCTCTAGCACTGAAATGCAGTGTCTTAGACCACTGCGCCACTCTGGAGGCCCCTCACTATTAATTTTTTTAAATGAAATTCACTGAGTAGGATGGTCCTGCACTTCCTCCTCCGAGGAGCCTCTACTGACACTATAGTATGTCACTGTATAATGTAGGTTTATACTACACAATGGCACTGTGTAATGTAGGCTTATAATACACTGTGTCACTGTATAATGTAGGTGTATACTACAGTATGCACATACATTAATGGCATTGATGTCTGTACTCCAGATAGAGAGGGAATCAAAGCCCTAATTATTTCAACTTAATGACGAATTGCACTTGTCTGCTTCCCTACAACTGTCTGCTATCACTGCTATTTATTTAATATTTTCTAGCATGTAGAGTTGGTTATATACTGTATCTTTTAGAGTCAAAACAAACTTGTAATATCTCAATAAATTACTCAGTGAGCTCTCATCCCTTTAAATGGTAAACATGATATCACATACAAGACTGTTGGCTGGTGTTGATTTGACCTGGATCCATACACTCTTAAAAAAAAAGATATTATCTAGAACCTAAAAGTGTTCTTGGGCTGTCCCCATAGAATAATCATTTTTGGTTCCAGGAAGAACCATTGTCTCACATCAAATGGTGTCACTCCTCCGCGACACTCGTCCCTCAACCAATCCAAAGACAGTACAGTATGAAGATAGGCAAAAATTGCTTCTCCAATAGAAATCCCCGATCACACTTATAGGCAATGTCATGGTGACGTTGGCTTGCTAAGCTCATGTGTAGAAACGCGTCATCTGGTGTCATGGTTGTCTCGCGCTGAACTGCGCATGTGCAGGCCATCAAATCAAAGGCACTCCTTCGATATGAAATTATTTTGACGAAAATGGAAACGTGTCAGTTTATCACATTCACGAGGTTGGAGTTATAACATGTTAAACTACTTAAGCCATTGGCTCGATTCTAAGTTGTAGATTTTCTCAAAATCTAAAAGGCACAACTAAGGAAGAATCTTTCCCTTCTCTCAAACACCAAACCCCCTGCCTGCTCTGTTTGGTCTGTTTCGCAAGCGTTCCCAGAAGTCTCGCGATGTTGTGCCTCTGGGTTTAGAAACTCTGTGACCGATCTGCCTTGTAGGATGTGGAACTCTTATTCAAATTTGAATATTGAGCATCCGCCATTCAAAAAATGAAAACATAGTTCCTAATTTTGGACATCACTGCACTCTTGTATAACTCTCCATGAAATATGCAGAATAAATAGCTAGCTAAATTCTTAAAATGTTGTGACAGATTTAATAGTTTGTAAATTTGAGAAAATAAAAACAAACCGGTGGCTATCTCCTGCACAAATTCTGTGCAAGGATGTTGGTCGCCAGTGCAGTGACTTGGTCAGCTGTGTAGCTAACAGTTTATTTTCAAATGTTCAGAGGAGACTGTGTAAATCAGGCTTTCATGGTCGAATTGCTGCAAAGAAACCACTACTAAAGGACACCAATAATAAGAGACTTGCTTGGGCCAAGAAACACGAGCAATGGACATTAGACCGGTGGAAATCTGTCCTTTTGGTATTGTACAGTTGAAGTCGGAAGTTTACATACACCTTAGCCAAATACATTTAAACCCAGTTTTTCACAAGTCCTGACATTTAATCCTAGTAAAAATTTCCTGTTTTAGGTTAGTTAGGATCAGCACTTTATTTTAAGAATGTGAAATGTCAGAATAATAGAGAGAATGATTTATTTCAGCTTTTAATTATTTCATCACATTCCCAGTGGGTCAGAAGTTTACATGCACTCAATTAGTATTTGGTAGAATTGCCTTTAAATTGTTGAACTTGGGTCAAATGTTTCGGGTAGCCTTCCACAAGCTTCCCCCAATAAGTTGGGTGAATTTTGTCCCATTCCTCCTGACAGAGCTGGTGTAACTGAGTCAGGTTTGTAGGCGTCCTTGCTCGCACACGCCTTTTCAGTTCTGCCCACACATTTTCTATAGGATTGAGGTCAGGGCTTTGTGATGGCCACTCCAATACCTTGACTTTGTTGTCCTTAAGCCATTTTGCCACAACTTTAGAAGTATGCTTGGGGTCATTGTCCATTTGGAAGACTCATTTGCGACCAAGCTTTACCTTCCTGACTGATGTCTTGAGATGTTGCTTCAATATATCCACATAATTTTGCTTCCTCATGGTGCCATCTATTTTATGAAGTGCACCAGTCCCTCCTGCAACAAAGCACCCCCACAACATGATGCTGCCATCCCTGGGCTTCACGGTTGGAATGGTGTTCTTTGGCTTGCAAGCATCCCCCTTTTCCTCCAAACATAATGATGGTCATTATTGCCAAACAGTTCTATTTTTGTTTCATCAGACCAGAGGACATTTCTCCAAAAAGTACGATCTTTGTCCCCATGTGCAGTTGCAAACCGTAGTCTGGCTTTTTTATGGGGGTTTTGGAGCAGTGGCTTCTTCCTTGCTGAGCGGCCTTTCAGGTTATGTCGATATAGGACTCATTTTTACTGTGGATATAGATACTTTTGTACCTGTTTCCTCCAGCATCTTCACAAGGGCTTTTGCTGTTGTTTTGGGATTGATTTGCACTTTTCGCACCAAAGTACGTTCATCTCTAGGAGACAGAACGCGTCTCCTTCTGTGTGTATGACGGCTGCGTGGTCCCATGGTGTTTATACTTGCGTACTATTGTTTGTACAGATGAACGTGGTACCTTCCGGCGTTTGGAAAATGCTCCCAAGGATGAACCAGACTTGTGGAGGTCTACAATTTTCTTTCTGAGGTCTTGGCTGATTTCTTTTGATTTTCCCATGATGTCAAGCAAAGAGGCACTGAGTTTGAAGGTAGGCCTTGAAATACATCCACAGGTACACCTCCAATTGACTCAAATGATGTCAATTAGCTTATCAGAAGCTTCTAAAGCCATGACGTATTTTTCTGGAATTTTCCAAGCTGTTTAAAGGCACAGTCAACTTAGTGTTTGTAAACTTCTGACCCACTGGAATTGTGATACAGTGAATTATCAGTGATATAATCTGTCTGTAAACAATTGTTGGAAAAATGCACAAAGTAGATGTCCTAACCGACTTGCCAAAACTATAGTTTGTTAACAAGAAATGTGTGGAGTGGTTGAAAAGCGAGTTTTAATTACTCCAACCTAAGTGTATGTGAACTTCTGACTTCAACTGTATATAGGTAACTGTAAAGTAATGAGTGGGACATATAGTGTTTCGTTGCATACTATTTTATGTCAATCATATTGCTGCTTGTAGCCTGTAACTGATGCTTCGTGGTCTTATACTTCAAATCAAATTGTATTGGTGTAACGTTCGTTGTATTGAGTGGACCAAAACGCAGCGGGAACGTGTATACTCATGTTCTTTTATTTAGAAGGAATGGTGAACACTAAACAAAATAACAAACACCGACGAAAAACAGTCCTGTCAGGTGCAACCTACCCAACAGAAACAACTACCCACAAAAACCCAAAGGAAAACAGGCTGCCTAAGTATGGCTCCCAATCAGCGACAACGATGTACAGCTGTCCCTGATTGAGAGCCATACCAGGCCAAAACAAAGAAATACAAAAACATAGAAAAAAGGACATAGAATGCCCACCCTAGTCTCACCCTGGCCTAACTAAAATAGAGAATAAAACCCTCTCTATGGCCAGGGCGTGACAATTGGTCACATACTCATGGTTAGCAGATGTTATTGCGAGTGTAGCGAAATGCTTATGCTTCTAGATCCGACAGTGCAGCAGTATCTAACAGGTAATATCTAACAATTCCACAACAAAATCTAATATCTAACAAATTCCACAACAAAACCTAATACACACAATCTAGTAAAGGAATGGGATAAGAATATATAAATATAAAATATATGGATGAGCAGTGACAGAGCGACTAAGATGCAATAGATAGTATATAATAGATGGTGTAGTGTACTATACATATGAGATAAGTAATGTGAGATATGTAAACATTCTTAAAGTGGCATTATTAAAGTGACTAGTGTTCCATTTATTAAAGTGGCCAATGATATCAAGTCTGTAGGTAGGCAGCCGCCTGTCTGTGCTAGTGCCTTGAGAAAGTGGCTTTGAGTGCTAGTGGCCTTGAGACAATCTGATGGCCTTGAGAAATAATATTTTTTTCAGTCTCTCTGTCCCAGCTTTGATGCACCTGTACTGACCTCGCCTTCTGGATGGAAGCGGGGTGAACAGGCTGTGGCTCGAGTGGTTATTGTCCTTGATGATCTTTTTGGCCTTCCTGTGACATCGGGTGTCGTCGGTGTCCTGAAGGGCAGGTAGTTTGCCCCCGGTGATGCGTTGTGCAGACCACATCACCCTCTGGAGAGCCCTTTGGTTGTGGGCGGTGCAGTTGCCGTACCAAGTGGTCATACAGCCTGACAGGATGATCTCGATTGTGCACCTGTAAAAGTTAGTTAGGGTTTTCGGTGACAAGCCACATTTTTTTTAGCCTCCTGAGGTTGAAGAGGCGCTGTTGTGCCTTCTTCACCACACTGTCTGTGTGAGTGGACCATTTCAGTTTGTCCCTGATATGTACACCGAGGAACTTAAAACTTTCCACCTTCTCCACTGCTGTCCCGTCGATGTGGATAGGGGGGGTACGCCCTTTGCTGTTTCCTGAAGGTTGTTTTCCTGACACCACACTCCGAGTGCCCTCACCTCCTCCCTATAGGCTGCCTCGTCATTGTTGGTCATCAAGCCCACTACTGTTGTGTCGTCTGCAAACTTGATGATTGAGTTGGAGGCGTGCTTGGCCTCACAGTCGTGGGTGAACAAGGAGTACTGGAGGGGGCTGAGAACGCACCCTTGTGGGGCCCCAGTGTTGAGGATCAGCAGAGTGGAGATGCTGTTTCCTACCTTCACCACCTGGGGATGGCCCGTCAGGAAGTCCAGGACCCAGTTCCACGGGGTGGGGTTGAGACCCAGGTTCTCAAGCTTCATGATGAGTTTGGAGGGTACTATGGTGTTGAACGCTGAGCTGTAGTCAATGAACAGCATTCTTACATAGGTATTCCTCTTGTCCAGATGGGATAGGGCAGTGTGATGGCGAATGCATCGTCTGTGGATCTATTGGGGCGGTAAGCAAATTGAAGTGGGTCTAGGGTGACAGGTAGGGTGGAGATGATATGATCCTTGACAAGTCTCTCAAAGCACTTCATGATGACAGGAGTGCTACGGGGCGATAGTCATTTAGTTCAGTTACCTTAGCTTTCTTGGGAACAGGAACAATGGTGGCCATCTTGAAGCATGTGGGGACAGCAGACTGGCATAGGGAGAGATTGAAAATGTCTGTAAACACACCAACCAGCTGGTCTGCGCATGCTCTGAGGACGTGGCTAGTGATGCCATCTGGGCTGGCAGCCTTGCAAGGGTTAACACGTTTAAATGTTTTACTCACGTCGGCCACGGAGAAGGAGAGCCCACAGTCTTTGGTAGTGGTTCGCGTCGGTGGCACTGTATTGTCCTCAAAGCGCGCATAGAAGTTATTTAATTTGTCTGGAAGCAAGACGTCGATGTCCGCGACTGGGCTGGTTTTCTTTTTGTAATCCGTGACTGTCTGTAGAATGTGGCTTGTTTATCAAGTGTTCTGCCTTGCAATAATAAATACCATAAATGAAGAAATAATGGGGAAAAAAACAGCAAATACCTAGAGGTTTTAACTTAAAAAAACAAAACAATGAAAATGCTATTTAGTACTATAATGGTATTAACTAACATAATATTATTACGAAAATACTTTATAAAAATGTTCTAGGCTATCCTACCATTGAATTTAGGTTGTGGCTAGGGTTACTATCTGTTCAGGGTTAGGGTTATTGCAAAATAGTTTATACCTAGGGTTAGGGTTAGGGTTAGGCAAAAAACTGAATGGGTTTATAGTTCACTTTCTCCTCCCCGTGTCCACCTGTGGGTACTACATACCTTTCTGGGCTCACAATCTGAGGTGTCAGATCTACAAATCAACGAGGTAGACCCATCCATTTGGTTGCAACTCAGTGAACCAGCGCAGCATACACTCAATTCGATGCCTACTAATGAACAGATTTCGACGCATATCAAATTACCCAGCAACCATTTATAAACAACAAAACTGGTCCAAAAATCGTTTCGTTTTTCATTCAAATTTTTCTGCCGGTTTCAATTGGCAAAATCTTGAAAAAGAGAACACGGACACGTGTTTTGTTTTAGGTTTTACACCTTTTTCTGGAAAGAATTTGGTAAACCATGACCAGAATTAAAAAAAAACATTTAATCGCTTGGCGTCAGCCATCTCTTCACCGTGGGCCACCGCAACGTGTACTCAGCCGAACAGTGAGATCGCACATCAAGTAGCCGTTACCTGAGGTAAATGTTTAAGGTTTACGTGGGTAAATCTCATTGCTAACAATTGCGAAGCTGGCATTTTGATGGAGAACAGTAGGCTAGGAATAGAAAGTTTGGAAGGTGAGTTGGTGCTACGTGCTCAGTGAACTAATTGGAGCTGGCAGGGTGAAAAATGCCCTAAAATAAGCCCTGTTTTTTTGCGATTACTTCAAAACCATGCCAAGCAGCTGGGACATATGGTAAAATTATGAAACTGGGCTCCATGGCGGATGCAATTAACTAGTTTTTATCAGAACATTTCAGTGACTGGCTCATCTGTTGCCGGACAAATCTATGCTAGCTTTCGTGCCCATAGTCAAGCTTCAGAAATACTGCTCATTGAAGGACAATTATCTTTAGCTAGATGTAAAATGGGGTGACTAAGACTTCCTCACCAAAAGAACATCAACATTATTGACATTTATTGTTCTAGCTTAGATTAATTCAGACATTTTTGAGGCAGAAATGGGATTCAGCAGACGATGTCGCCTAGGTAATATTTTCAAATGTTGTGGCAACACCTTGTAGCCGGACTACTTTTGATCTATCCCATGATCCTTTGCGAGGTACGAGACAGATCAGTGCAGGTGGAACCAACGCACTAGCTGATGTAAGACAATGGGTAGAAGAGCCCTTTTGAGTTCCACCAAAAAGGGGTCTCCTATGGGGACAGCCGAAGAACCCTTTTTTCTAAGTGTGTAGTGGTGTTTAGTAGCTGGTCTCCAAACAAAATACATGAATACCAATAAAGGAAAAAGGAAGTTGACGATGTTGTTTCGGTTGCCAGGCAACACATATGCTAATGAGGCTGTCAGTCAGTCAGAAGGCTTCTGTGTGTGTTTGCCTGTGTGTTTGTATGCGTGTGGCTCAGTGAGTGTGTGTGTGTGTGTGTTCGTGTGTGCACGTCTCAGCATTCAGTGTCTCAGCATTCCGACACAGCTATAATTGAAAGTATCCGTTCTCTGTATGAAGAGTGGAGATGTGATGGCCCTCTCCTCTCCACAGCTAAATTATCCCAAATTGTCAGGTCAGACCTAGCCATCTGTCATCGGCGTAGTGCCCTGCTTATCAGGAGATGGAGATGGAGAAACAGGTCGCTCTGTGCTTGATTAAGGTGCCTGTTGAACACGTTTTTTTTCTCTTCTCCTTCGCTCTCCGTCGTTTAATTGAGACGTGTCTCTCTTTCTGAGGCAACTCATCAAGTGTGTGTCTTAAGCTGGTGGCACACACACACACACACACACACACACACACACACACACACACACACACACACACACACCGTTTTGGGGCTATAATGTGCTGTGCCTTCCTGCTCCACTGTTTGTTCTACAGCTCAATTAGTTAATATGGAGTAAGCAGATTAACATGGAGCATAGCAGTAGACGGCCTGGCTGTGGCTCTGCTATCTGCTGTGTTACAGGGGTGTGTGTGTGTGTGTGTGTGTGTGTGTGTGTGTGTGTGTGTGTGTGTGTGTGTGTGTGTGTGTGTGTGTGTGTGTGTGTGTGTGTGTGTGTGTGTGTGTGTGTGTGTGTGTGTGTGTGCGCCTCCCTATCTATGTGAGAGGATGAAGGACTCAGATGGAGCTCAGTGGAAGATCAGACTACCATCTGATTAGATCGGGGATAGCTCTGTCTGGTCTGAGAGAGAGGTAGAGGGAGGGAGAGCCAAAGAGAGACAACGGGGAGAGAGGATTAAGAGACAACGGGGAGAGAGTGACAGACAGACAAAGAGAGAAAAGTGATAAAGGGAGTAGGAGAGAGAGAGAGTTGTGTCCAGTCCTTATCCCCTCGACTGCAGAGATAAAGGTATTAGGAGTCTGTTAACCCTTTGAACTCTTATCATACACACACATCGACCCCACACACAACCTCTGTGTGTTAGCGTGCGTGTGTGTGCGTGGGCGCTTCGATGACTGCTCATGTGGTTACAACTAAAAGGCCATGGTCTGTTTCTAGTGTGTAAGGGACTGGTTGAAACAACCTTGCTGTGTTTTGCATAGAGATTGAAGAAGTGCTGCTCCAGTGGAATATTTTACAGGGCTGTCATTTGAGCGAATTCAGTCCGAGGCTCTTCCTTACTCATGCTCTCCCTTCTTTCTCTCTCTCTCTCTTTTTCTGCAGCATGTCCAGTCCTCCTATATGGCCAGGGAGTCCCTTCTTCCGAAAAAATGGAGGGGTCCTCCTGCAAGGTACCGTCACATAGACTTTTAATATTATACCTTCTCTTCTCACTCCCTCTCTCTCCCGTATCTCCTCCTCACCCCCACGGTGCACGGTAGGATGGACTTGAAACCCCCATCCTTCACTTTCTGATACACTTCAAAGCTGCCGAAGTGAAGTTGGTTCATTTGCATATGCTCTTTAGATATCATTAACCCAGTCTAACTCTCTCCTTCCTTCCTCTCTCTCTCTCTCTCTCTCTCCCCCTCTCTTTCTCTCTCTCTGTCGATCACCCTCCCTCCATGCAGGCACCTGGCTAGATCACAATAGCCTTAACTCACACTGTATAGATCCGGCATTGGTTCTGCTTTTATAAAAAGGAGCGTCTCTAAGTCTCGAGGTGGCTGCCTTTTTGTGTCTGCTCCTCTCCCCTCCTCTTTCTCTCATTCAGACGTCATTTTTTTTGGCAGGGGGGTATATAGAGATTCTGGCAACATCTCTTCAGCTGCTTCTTCCCTCTCTTGTTTTTCCTGCTGTACTGTAATCCGATGGAATGTCTTTTTCTCCTTTCTTTCTCCTCCTCCCCCGCGGTGCTGGGCATTGAGAAGGGGTTTGGTGCATAAGTCGCCATTGTTCCTTTGTCTCTTGACCAGTTGATCAGTATTCCAAGCTCCTGCTAATATGATACTGCAGATGGTAATGGTAATGCATAGAGAACAGACCTTAATATGGCTATTGTGGAGCAACAGAAAAAGAGAGGGAGGGAAATCCCTTTTCCTGAGGACAATGCTGCAGTTTTTGAAACAGGGGAAGATGGAAGAGGAGTTTTGGAAAGGAGGCATACGGCTTCTAACGTATTGTTTTATCCCGAAGAGGATAAATATATCTATCTTTCCAGGAGTGTTTGAGGAAGAAAAGTAAAAAAGTGTTACAAAGAATGGGCAAATTATTCTACTGAAGTGGTCCAGTGTTGCATTGAGTGTGTGGCTATTGTACAGTGATGTAGAATATCAGAAGGAAGGACACATCTGAAATTGGACCCTATTCCCTATAGGGCTCTGGCCAAAAGTAGTGCACTACATAGGGAACAGGGTGCCATTTTGGATGAAACCCATTGTCTTTGTGTTGAACTTTATTGTCAGTTAATCCCCTAGTCAGTTAGGAAGACATGGAGATTCACCTTCTGAAAGTTGCCATGGTAATGGTTAGAGCTGGCCACCTAAAGTATTGTTGCCATGGCTGCGATACGTCGGTAGACATCTTCCCCAAGCTTTTGTGTCTGTGGGAGAGGGCGTTGAGACTGTCAGGGTTTTTACTATGGGGAGTTTCATCTTCTAGATCAGACAGTGAATTGAGGAGATGAGAACGTAAAGGTATATAGAAGACATAATTGCCTGTTTTGGGTCTTCCCTCTTTCTCCTTTTATTTTGGTCAATTATATTCCTCTCTCTCAATTATTCTGCCTCTCATACTTCCTCTAATCCCTCTCCATCTATTTATCCCCCCCCCCTCTCTCTGCCCCCGCATCTCTCGGATTCTCTTGCATTTAAATGCAGAAGATGCATTCAGTTGATACATTTAATTAAATAAGTTTATAAAAATAAATAAACAACAAAATGTACATGGATGATGGTTACACTATGTATTACTTGTAAGTGATGTACAATGTATATACTTCAGGGAACTAAAGGTCATGGGATGTCCCTCAGGCTATGGAAATCACCCAGAATCATTCCCAGCTTTATGTCATTATTAAAAGCACAGACGTTGGGAATTGATGGATCTTATTTGGGAGGATTTCTTACAGTAGAAGAGAAAGTGCATCTCTGTCTGTACCTCCCCTGTAGTGCAGTGACCACATAGTGTTCCTCTTTGGGAAGCCATGTCTTTTTGTATGGCCCTTTTCTAAAACCTACTGGTGGTCGCTGAGCCTGTGTTTGGTCACTGTTCTGTTTTGGATCTCTGACAGAGTAGAGACATTCTGACAATTTGTATTCTCTTTTGAGGGCCAAACAGCAGTTTAGTTTATTCTTTGTTTTTGTTTAGGAGGTTTTAATTTCTGTAACAATTTGATTGATTTCCTTGTGTGTTTTGGGTAATAGGGTTGTTTAGTGTTTTTAACAGCTGACATAGGGGATTCTTTTCAGGGTTTCACTGTTGGCTTTCCAGTGCTTTGAATAGTAAGGATGTTGGGGCTTAATTTCAGATGGTGCAAAAATGTTTGTGTCCTTTTCTTTATATTTACAATTAAAGGGAATCTTCAGAGTCCTGCTCTGCATACATGATTTGGTATTTAAAAAATATATATGTTAAGGATAATTCTGTATGTTGATTTTCTTTTGGGTTTTTAGCCCAGTGCTTATAATCATAATTACAGATTGGACTCCAAACCTCGCTTCCATATAGTGCAATTGGTAAAATTACACTATTGACTTTTTTGTACCATATTTGGATAGGAAATATTCATTTTTGAAAATGTACTTTTTAAGAAGTAAAATGCTTTGCAGGCTTTTTATGTGAGTGGATTCACTGCCAGACCAAATCTACCAGAGGCACATATTTTTTGTCCTAGGTAGTTGTACCATTGGGCATGTTCAACCATGGTATTTCCTCATTTGAACGAGTGTCTGCTGCTCTGATTCCTGGCCTTTTTCTGGAAAATTACAATTTGGGATTTCTGAAACTTGTGTGTTTTGTCCTATATTTTTATTGTGTTTTTAATTTTTAGTCTCAGCCCCCATCCCCACAGGAGGCCTTTTGGTAGGCCATCATTATAAATAACAATTTGTTCTTAACTGACTTGCCTAGTTAAATAAAGGTAAAAAAAAGAGAAATTATGCTTTATTCCCAAATAATGTTAAGTTGTTCCTGTAGTTGCTCTGTCGGTGACAGTGGGCCAAGGTCATCTGCATAGAGCAGGAATCTGAGTCCAGAGGCTGCAGATGTAGACGTTGAACAGAGTTGGACTTAAACTGCACCCTTGTCTCACCCCTCGCCCTTGTGCAAAAAAACTCTGTTATTTTATTGTTCAGTTTAATACTACTTGTGTTGTTAGAGTAAATAGATTTAATGATGTCGTATACTTTACCCCCTCTCTCTCCCAACCCCGCACCTCTCTGATTCAGAGGGGTTGGGTTAAATGCGGAAGACACATTTTGGTTGAATGCATTCCGTTTTGCAACTGACTAGGTATCCCCCTTTCCTCTCTCTCTCTCTCTCTCCCCCCCCCCTCTTCTCAGTTAGAGATAGCAGGACTATTACGGACAGAGTACAAAAAGTACCCTGCACCTGCAAGTTACTGGATGTTCATAGTACACTCCTTAGACATGTGGAGACCTACTCTACTGTGTCCCTCGTTCTGTCTCCCAGCTGACAGACAGACACACCACTGATACTGGCAGTTAGAGGGAGGAGTGTTTAGTATCAACTCTGCTGCTGTGGAGCCTGGTATTACCTGGAGCGTGAGGGAGGGAGGGAGGGAGAGGGAGGGGAAGGGGGGGTGTAGTGTGTGTGTTGGAGGAACATCTGTTGAGAGCAGCGACCGAAACACGATCTGAACTGCTAGCTAACATATACACTCACACAGATAAGTAGAAAGTTGTGCACGTACGCATGCTGTGGCAGATTCCAGTGTGTGTGTGTGTGTGTGTGTGTGTGTGATTGTATATGTATGTGTGTCTCGCAGCCCATGGCGCAGGCCTTGAGAGAGTTGTTGAGAGGCTGGAGATTTCCAGACAAACTAGCGCTATATTATTGAGCCACTAGTACCATGACACACACACACACACACACACACACACACACACACACACACACACACACACAAACTCAGGTACCCCCCCCCCCCCCCCCCCCACACACACTCCTCCCTCAGCTGTGTGATCCAGCTCCCGTTCTGAAGCCTCTCACACCTGTCCCAGTCTCATGCACAGGTCACTATTGATTTATGGATTTAGGAGCTTCCCCTGACTCCCTGCCAAAAGCCCTCCAAATACACCCTCTCTTTCTTCTCCTCCATCCTGTCTCTCTCACTCTCTCTCTCTCCCCTCCCCTCCTCTCTCCTGAGGAGAGACTCTTGTTGAGTTGTGCCTCTTCAGTTCAAAGTTCTGTGGTGAGGCGTGTCTAGCTTAGGAATGGCTCAGAGAGCTGGAGTCTAGCGCTATACCCATCACTTTCAAACTGAAGAGAGGGGATAGAGGGAGGACAGGAGAGGGGATAGAGGGAGGACAGGAGAGGGGGTAGAGGGAGGACATGAGAGGGGATAGAGGGAGGACAGGAGAGGGGATAGAGGGAGGACAGGAGAGGGGATAGAGGGAGGACAGGAGAGGGGATAGAGGGAGGACAGGAGAGGGGATAGAGGGAGTACAGGAGAGGGGATAGAGGGAGTACAGGAGAGGGGATAGAGGGAGTACAGGAGAGGGGATAGAGGGAGTACAGGAGAGGGGATAGAGGGAGTACAGGAGAGGGGATAGAGGGAGTACAGGAGAGGGGATAGAGGGAGTACAGGAGAGGGGATAGAGGGAGTACAGGAGAGGGGATAGAGGGAGTACAGGAGAGGGGATAGAGGGAGTACAGGAGAGGGGATAGAGGGAGGACAGGAGAAGGGATAGAGGGAGTAGAGGAATATAGAGGGAGGACAGGAGAGGGGATAGAGGGAGGTGAGGAGAGGGGATACAGGGAGGAGAGGAGAGGGGATAGAGGGAGGAGAGAGAATATAGAGGGAGTACAGGAGAGGGGATAGAGGGAGGTGAGGAGAGGGGATAGAGGGAGGAGAGGGGATAGAGGGAGGAGAGGGGATAGAGGGAGGAGAGGGGATAGAGGGAGGAGAGGAGATGGGATAGAGGGAGGAGAGAGAATATAGAGCAGAGAGGAGAGGGAATAGAGGGAGGAGAGGAGAGGGGATAGCGGGAGGAGAGAGAATATAGAACGGAGATGGGATATAAGGAGGAGAGAGAATATAGAGGAGAAGGGATAGAGGGAGGAGAGAGAATATAGAGCAGAGAGGAGAAGGGATAGCGGGAGGAGAGAGAGAATATAGAGCAGAGAGAAGGGATTGGGGTCCAGTAATCCAGACTAGTAATATGACAGCTGTGATACCTAATAGTACAGATTTTACTAACTAAAAATTGTATAGTCCCGTTAAATCATCATCATTGAACTGTATTATTCCCTGTTGTACTCCTGGGTATGATGTCATGCGTGCCTCTAACCCTGTGTGTCTGTGTCTGTGTGTGTGTGTGTGTGTGATACAGGAAGGGTCTCCAGCTGACCATTGAGCCGGGACATTGATTGACATGTGATATCATTGTGTGAGCCGGGACGTTGACGTCATAGCTGTGTGGGTGGGAGTGTGTCATGTGACCACATTATTATTTTTTCAAGAGTGTCCAACGTCTTGGTGTGTGTGTGAGAGACAGTTCCTCTAAGCCCCTAAACCTATATTCCATTCAGGTGGTCTTCTGTATGTTTTTACATATATTGAATGATGCAGGACCAGTTAGAGCAGAAGGCGACAGAGCTGTGTGTGTGTGTGTGTGTGTGTGTGTGTGTGTGTGTGTGTGTGGTGTGTGTGTGTGTGTGTGTGTGTGTGTGTGTGTGTGTGTGTGTGTGTGTGTGTGTGTGTGTGTGTGTCAGTGTGTGTGTGTCAGGTGTGTGTGTGTCAGTGTGTCGCGTGCCTCTGCTGTCTCACAAGTTAGGAGTGAGTCAGAGGAAAAGTCTTTGAAGTATTCCACCCACCACACTGCTCTCAGCAATGAATACATACAATGGACACACACACACACACACATTTCAGCTCTGAGCAATGGCAGAATAAGCCGGGGGATATTTAACTTGCTGATACCGGAGAGAGAAGAATGAAGAGAGGAGTACTGGAGTACTGATGAACAGTTGGAGGAATGGCAGTGGACTGAAGACACAGAATATCACAGTGGAACCACTTTCCACACTACACCCTCTCCTATGGGGACACAGAATATATTGTGAATCCATTTCCACACTACACCCTCTCCTATGGGGACACAGAATATATTGTGAACCCATTTCCACACCACCTTCCACTCCACCTCTGCATGAAACTCACCGTTACCGTTATGTGGGAACTTAGACCGTTGTCGCCTGTTTCAAGACATTCTGGCAGAACCAGTTTTCTCATCACACTTCAATGCTTTTTGAGTTTTCTTATGCAGACAGTTGGACAAGTGAGATAAGAGAGTGTTTAAGATGCTTGCTGGTGTAGTTATAAATAGATGTCATATTTTATACGTAAAGCTTTATTATAGGTATGTATAATATGTGTAATACCGACGTGTCAAACGGGAATGCTGTCTGTCCCTAAACAGAGTAAACAGAGAGCATGAGCATAAACAGGTATCTTTATATTTTTGAAACCTTTATGAGTGCAATGTTTACTGTTCATTTTCAATCGTTTTTTTGTTGTTGTTTTTGGTTTCTTCTTGTTGGTTTATTACAGTTGCTTTGGCAATGTAAACATGTTTCCCATGCCAATAAAGCCCCTCTCTCCGTCATCCTTCTCCTCCTCTCCCCGTAACTTCTAAGAGTTAGTCACTCGTTCTTCTCTTCGCTTCTTCCACAATTAGATATTCAGGAGATGACGGGGGGGGGGGGGGGGGGGGTGAAAGAGAGAGAGAGAGAACAGAGTTTGTAGAAGTGTGTGTGTGTGTGTGTGTGTGTGTGTGTGTTTTCTCATTATTCAACAAAGGAACCCAGTGTGTACTCTGAACGGGGGAATGCCTCCTCCTCTCCTCCCTCCTTTTCCCCTCTCATATTCTCATCCTCCTCTCACTCACTCCTCCTTTTATCTCCTCTTTGTTCCACGAGAGTTGCATCAAAGACTATGGGACTGAAGACTCCCGTGTTTGGAATCCCCCCCCCCCCCCCCCCCCACCTTGTCTTGTTGTTCTGCTCCTTGCTCTCCTCCTATCATAATCTCCTAGCGTGAATGGATTAGGTGGTGTAGTGTGTCCGGTCCAGTTTAAGCCGGAGCAGTTGTCACGTTAGCTACTATTACTGACTTCTCCTACTCTCACACACACTCATCATACACTTGCTCATTAGTAACTACACACACACACACCACTCTGTTATGTCAGAATACCCTGGGGATAAAAGGAAGTGCGAGAGAGGCTGTCGTCACAGCGATCAGTTGGTTACATCACCCCTCCTCTCCTGTCTCTTTCTCTCTCTCTGTGGGTGGTGCTGTCAGGTAGCGTTTCCTGCTTGAAAGCATCTCACTCTCTCTTCCTTTTCTCTCATCCTTTTCCCTCTTTTTACCTTCAGAGTGTCACAGTGACTCAGAGGTGTGTGTGTGTGTCTCCACTAACAGCCTTGACCATGTCTCCTGGGTCTGTTTGTCTGTCTGGGGGATGAAAAGGTGTCGTCACGTCTAGGGGAAATGACACGGCACCGGCAACCCATGTGACAGATCCAGCTGATGGGAGGGAAAGGGGTTGACTGGTTGTCTGGTGTCCTCACACTTATACACCCAGTCAGCATGTCCACAATAAGTACAATTCCACCGCTGCCACCAATGA
The DNA here is from genome assembly GCF_965601325.2 of Salmo salar. Taxonomy (NCBI): domain Eukaryota; kingdom Metazoa; phylum Chordata; class Actinopteri; order Salmoniformes; family Salmonidae; genus Salmo; species Salmo salar. The sequence goes on from NC_138291.1 coordinate 46,331,981, forward strand.
ACCATTGAAAGGCTCTCTGATGCTGCAGGATCTTTATGTAAAGTGGGATGTCATCACACTCGTCTGATGTACAGGGCTTTCCTGTTTCAGACTATGAAATTCTATGCAGTCCTTGGTTCACCTCGAAGTGTGGGGAGGTCTACATTCTGGTTTTAGTTGACTTAGAACACCAGTCTGCTATTGGTCACTCCCACTTAGAACACCAGTCTGCTATTGGTCACTCCCACTTAGAACACCAGTCTGCTATTGGTCACTCCCACTTAGAACACTAGTCTGCTATTGGTCACTCCCACTTAGAACACCAGTCTGCTATTGGTCACTCCCACTTAGAACACCAGTCTGCTATTGGTCACTCCCACTTAGAACACCAGTCTGCTATTGGTCACTCCCACTTAGAACACCAGTCTGCTATTGGTCACTCCCACTTAGAACACCAGTCTGCTATTGGTCACTCCCACTTAGAACACTAGTCTGCTATTGGTCACTCCCACTTAGAACACCAGTCTGCTATTGGTCACTCCCACTTAGAACACTAGTCTGCTATTGGTCACTCCCACTTAGAACACTAGTCTGCTATTGGTCACTCCCACTTAGAACACTAGTCTGCTATTGGTCACTCCCACTTAGAACACTAGTCTGCTATTGGTCACTCCCACTTAGAACACTAGTCTGCTATTGGTCACTCCCACTTAGAACACTAGTCTGCTATTGGTCACTCCCACTTAGAACACCAGTCTGCTATTGGTCACTCCCACTTAGAACACTAGTCTGCTATTGGTCACTCCCACTTAGAACACTAGTCTGCTATTGGTCACTCCCACTTAGAACACTAGTCTGCTATTGGTCACTCCCACTTAGAACACTAGTCTGCTATTGGTCACTCCCACTTAGAACACTAGTCTGCTATTGGTCACTCCCACTTAGAACACCAGTCTGCTATTGGTCACTCCCACTTAGAACACTAGTCTGCTATTGGTCACTCCCACTTAGAACACTAGTCTGCTATTGGTCACTCCCACTTAGAACACTAGTCTGCTATTGGTCACTCCCACTTAGAACACTAGTCTGCTATTGGTCACTCCCACTTAGAACACTAGTCTGCTATTGGTCACTCCCACTTAGAACACTAGTCTGCTATTGGTCACTCCCACTTAGAACACTAGTCTGCTATTGGTCACTCCCACTTAGAACACTAGTCTGCTATTGGTCACTCCCACTTAGAACACTAGTCTGCTATTGGTCACTCCCACTTAGAACACTAGTCTGCTATTGGTCACTCCCACTTAGAACACTAGTCTGCTATTGGTCACTCCCACTTAGAACACTAGTCTGCTATTGGTCACTCCCACTTAGAACACTAGTCTGCTATTCTTCACTGGTACTTGTGTTCTATATTCAGATCTATGGAGGAACATCTGCTATCTTTATTGATCGTTTTTCCTCCCTCTCTCTCTCTCTCTCGTTCGTTATCGGGGTGATTTATTATGTGGGTGTAGCGTCTGCTTTTATGACTGAACAGATATGATCCATAGCTGTTGTGTCTCTTTCTGTTTCTGTCATCAAGTGTGAATTGATGAGAGGGCTGAGTGTTGCGTCATCTCGTTGAGTCTGTGATCTGAGTGAACAGATATGGGTTGTGGGTGTTGTGTCTTTTGTTGTGCCTGGTAAATCTGAAGCTTATTTCCTGGGTGTTGTGTCATAGTTAGGCCTGTTATATGCATGATCATATGAAGTTTGTGGGTGTTTTGACTTGTGATGATGATGATGCCTCTTTCCCTATTCCCCCCCCCCCCCCCTGCTCTCCCTCTCCTTCCCTCTCTCTTCCTCTTTCTTACCCAGTTACTTCTATAAATAGGTTTTGAAGTCAGGGGCTGTGCATTGTAACACTACACTGCCTTCCTTTACACAGAGGGAGAGAGCGGGAGAGGGAGGAAGGATGAGAGAGGGAGTGAGATAGAAAGAGAGAGGGACAGAGATAAAAGGGGGGGTGGAGGGTAAAGTGGAACGCATAGCAGCGTTGAAAGATATATAGAGTAAGAATGACTTTGCTTATAGTCACCACTCGACTGGTTTCAATTATGGACTGTAAACATTGATTATGTCTCCCTCTCTATTTTCACCTATCCTTCTTTCTCTCTTTCTTCCCTACTCCCTCTCTGCATGTCTGTCTCCTCATTTTCTTTTCTCTCTCTCTCTCTCTCTCTCTGGTATTTCCTGTTCTTGGTCATGTGGTGTGTGTGATCCACTCGGGCTCTGAAGTGAAGTATGTGAAATGTGATCGGTTGCCTTGGCGACAGCAATGCCCCAGCCAGAGAGAGTGGCAGGAAGGAAGCAGCAACCCACAGGAAAAAACATTACAGTACATACTACAATGCGCAAAACACTACATTATTTACTATAGTATATTCTACAGTTTTATTTGACTACAGTATACTACAGTTCACTGTAGTGTTTTTGCGGACTTGGACTTTAGTGTATAGTGTAGAATACAGTTAACTATAGTATAAATACTGTAGTATATACAATAGTAAACAATGTAGTGTTTTGCGCATTGTAGTATGTACTGTAGTGTTTTTGCAGACTGTACCATACTGTAGTATTTACTGTGGTATTTTTGCTGACATTTCTGTAATATTTCCTATGGTGTTTTTGTTTTATTATTCTCCTTCAGGAAACCTTCTGGATAAATACTGAAAGAGCACAGTTTCCATAACCTGTAAGTAGGTTGGTCTGGGTTCTGAAGGGATAGTTCAGAGCTTCTGCTCTTTTTCTATAACCTGTAGGGAACACAATATATGGTCTATACTTGGCATGTTGGTTTCTCACTTATGGGTGGCACAAATGTGGATTATGGGGGAGGGGAATGGGCAGGGCAGGGTATATGTAAATTCAATGCTGTAGTATTTACTATAGTTAAAAAAGTGTTGTGTTTTTGCGGACTATAATGTTTTTGCAGACTTTACTGTAGTGTTCACTACAGTATTTAAAAAAAAGTTAATACTGTAGTATTTGCAATAATATTCGACAGTATGCTACAACATTCTAGAATAAGTACTACACATGATTGAGTGATACTACAGTGTGTATTATAGTATACTACAGTTTACTTTAGAATTCTATATTTTTTTCATGTGGGAATCCACATAGACATTCCTTTAGAGGAGGGAGAGGGAAGGAGAGAGAAAAAGATGGAGAGAGAGGGAGATAAAAGGGAAACAATGAAAGAATTGAAGGATTCTGCCCTTTTTTAAGACCCCTTGAATAATTCAGCCACTCTACTTGAAGTAAAAATCCTTGTTTAGAACCTCTCCTCTTTCTAAAAAGGACTTTCTTATTTCTGACAGCTTGTTTCCCAGACCTCTGCTCCTCTATTTCTGTTACACAAGCCTGACAGCTCCCTGTGTGTCTGTTGCTTTGCATGACAGAGGTTGTGGACTCAGAACAGGCCATGGACCCAAGTGGAAAGGAACATCACATTTCTGCTTTAAATGGATAGTGCAGCCTAAAATCTGAGTTAATCAGTTACCTCAATATCCTGTCCATATTCTGTATACTGTTGACAGAGTCCTGGGATTTCATCAAGGGAGATTTGTACAGCAGATGCCACATTTGAGTGAGTGAGTGAGTGAGTGAGTGAGTGAGTGAGTGAGTGAGTGAGTGAGTGAGTGAGTGAGTGAGTGAGTGAGACTCATATGGGAAGTATATGTTAACATTGCCAAAGCACGTGAAGTAAATAATAAACAACAAAAATGAACAGTAAACATTACCCTCAAATGTCATATTATGGCTATGTACAGTGTTGTAGCGATGTGCAATTAGTTAAAGTACAAAAAGGAAAAAATAAATAAACATAAATATGGGTTGTATTTACAATTGTGTTTGTTCTTCACTTGTTGCCCTTTTCTTGTGGCAATAGGTCTTTCACTCACTAGATATGGGAGTTTATCAAAATTGGGTTTGTTTTCGGTTTGTGGATCTGTGTAATCTGAGGGAAATATGTGTCTCTAATATGGTCATACATTTGGCAGGAGGTTAGGAAGTGCAACTCATTTCCACCTCATTTTGTGGGCAGTGTGCATATAGCCTGTCTTCTCTTGAGAGCCAGGTCTGCCTACGGCGGCCTTTCTCAATAGCAAGGCTGTGCTCACTGAGTCTGTACATTAGTCAAAGCTTTCCTTAGTTTGGGTCAGTCATAGTGGTCAGGTATTCTGCCACTTTGTACTCTCTGTTTAGGCCCAAATATCATTCTTGTTTGCTCAGTTTTTTGTTAATTCTTTCCAGTGTGTCAAGTAATTATCTTTTTGTTTTCTCATGATTTGGTTGGGTCTAATTGTGTTGCTGTCCAGCTTGCTTAGGGGCCTCTTCTCCAGGTTCATCTCTCTGTAGGTGCACTAGCGGTTCTGGGTGGGGGCCTCTAACAGTACAACTGGCCCCAGCTTGGCTCCCCCAGTTGAAATGGTCTAGAACCGCCACTGTGTAGGTGATGGCTTTGTTATGGAAGGTTTGGGAATCACTTCCTTTTAGGTGGCTGTAGAATTTAATGTCTCTTTTCTGGATTTTGATAATTAGCAGGTATCGTCCTAATTCTGCTCTGCATGCATTATTTGGTGTTTTACGTTGTACACACAGGATATTTTTTGCAGAATTCTGCATGCATTCTCAAATTGGTGTTTGTCACATTTTGCGAATTCTTGGTTAGTGAGCGGATCCCAGACCTCACAACGATAAAGGGCAATGGGTTCTATAACTGATTCAAGTATTTTTTGCCAGATCCTAATTGGTATGTTGAATTTTATGTTCCTTTTGATGGCATAGAAGGCCTTTCTTGCCTTGTCTCTCAGCTCATTCGCAGCTTTGTGGAAGTTACCTGTGGCGCTGATGTTTAGGCCGAGGTATGTATAGTTTTGTGTGTGGTCTAGGGCAACGGTGTCTAGATGGAATTTGTATTCGTGGTCCTGGCAACTGGACCTTTTTTTGGAACACCATTATTTTTGTCTTACTGAGATTTACTGTCAGTGCCTAGGTCTGACAGAATTTGTGCAGAAGATCTAGGTGCTGCTGTAGGCCGTCCTTGGTTGGGGACAGAACAACCAGATTATCAGCAAACAGTAGACATTTGACTTCAGATTCTAGTAGGGTGAGGCCGGAAGCTGCAGACTGTTCTAGTGCCCTCGCCAGTTCCTTGATATATATGTTGAAGAGGGTGGGGCTTAAGCTGCATCCCTGTCTCACCCCACGGCCCTGCGGAATAAATGTGTGTTTTTTGCCAAATTTAACCGCGCACTTGTTGTTTGTGTACATGGATTTTATAATGTCGTAGGTTTTTCCCCTAACACTACTTTCCATCAATTTGTATAGCAGACCCTCATGCCAAATTTAGTAAAATTATTTTGGGAAATCAACAAAGCATGAAGACTTTGCCTTTGTTTTGGATTTGTCAATTAGGGTGTGCAGGGTGAATACGTGGTCTGTCGTACGGTAATTTGGTAAAAAGCCAATTTGACATTTGCTCTGTACATTGTTTTCACTGAGGAAATGTACGAGTCTGCTGTTAATGATAATGCGGAGGATTTTCACAAGGTTGCTGTTGACGCATATCACACGGTAGTTATTGGGGTCAAATTTGTCTCTACTTTTGTGGATTGGGGTGATCAGTCCTTGCTTCCAAATATTGGGGAAGATGCCAGAGCTAAGGAGGATGTTAAAGAGTTTAAGTATAGCCAATTGGAATTTGTTGTCTGTATATTTTATCATTTGATCATGTATATGTTTTTGCTGTTTGTTCTTTGTTATAGGGCCAAAAAGATTGGAGAAGATTGGAGAAGTGGTTTACCCATACATACAATGGGGGGAAAAAGTATTTGATCCCCTGCTGATTTTGTACGTTTGCCCACTGACAAAGAAAGGATCAGTCTATAATTTTAATGGTAGGTTTATTTGAACAGTGAGAGACAGAATAACAACAAAAATATCCAGAAAAACGCATGTCAGAAATGTTATAAATTGATTTGCATTTTAATGAGGGAAATAAGTATTTGACCCCCTCTCAATCAGAAAGATTTCTGGCTCCCAGGTGTCTTTTATACAGGTAACGAGCTGAGATTAGGAGCACACTCTTAAAGGGAGTGCTCCTAATCTCAGCTTGTTACCTGTAAAAAAGACACCTGTCCACAGAAGCAATCAATCAATCAATCAGATTACAAACTCTCCACCATGGCCAAGACCAAAGAGCTCTCCAAAGATGTCAGGGACAAGATTGTAGACCTACACAAGGCTGGAATGGGCTACAAGACCATCGCCAAGCAGCTTGGTGAGAAGGTGACAACATTTGTGCGATTATTCGCAAATGGAAGAAACCCAAAAGATCTGTCAATATCCCTCGGCCTGGGGCTCCATGCAAGATCTCACCTCGTGGAGTTGCAATGATCATGAGAACGGTGAGGAATCAGCCCAGAACTACACGGGAGGATCTTGTCAATGATCTCAAGGCAGCTGGGACCATAGTCACCAAGAAAACAATTGGTAACACACTACGCCGTGAAGGACTAAAATCCTGCAGCACCTGCAAGGTCCCCCTGCTCAAGAATACATATACATGCCCTTCTGAAGTTTGCCAATGAACATCTGAATGACTCAGAGGACAACTGGTGAAAGTGTTGTGGTCAGATGAGACCAAAATGGAGGTCTTTGACATCAACTCAACTCGCCGTGTTTGGAGGAGGAGGAATGCTGCCTATGACCCCAAGAACACCATCTCCACCGTCAAACATGGAGGTGGAAACATTATGCTTTGGGGTTTTTTTTCTGCTAAGGGGACAGGACAACTTCACCGCATCAAAGGGATGATGGACGGGGCCATGTACCGTCAAATCTTGGGTGAGAACCTCCTTCCCTCAGCCAGGGCATTGAAAATGGGTCGTGGATGGGTATTCCGGCATGACAATGCAAAACACACGGCCAAGGCAACAAAGGAGTGGCTCAAGAAGAAGCACATTAAGGTCCTGGAGTGGCCTAGCCAGTCTCCAGACCTTAATCCCATAGAAAATCTGTGGAGGGAGCTGAAGGTTCGAGTTGCCAAACGTCAGCCTCGAAACCTTAACGACTTGGAGAAGATCTGCAAAGAGGAGTGGGACAAAATCCCTCCTGCGATGTGTGCAAACCTGGTGGCCAACTACAAGAAACGTCTGACCTCTGTGATTGAAAAACAAGGGTTTTGCCACCAAGTACTAAGTCATGTTTTGCAGAGGGGTCAAATACTTATTTCCCTCATTAAAATGCAAATCATTTTATAACATTTTTTACATGCATTTTTCTGGATTTTTTGTTGTTGTTATTCTGTCTCTCACTGTTCAAATAAACCTACCATTAAAATTATAGACGGATCATTTCTTTGTCAGTGGGCAAACGTACAAAATCAGCAGGGGATCAAATACTTTTTTCCCCCACTGTACATATGTCTCTCTCTCTCTCTCTCAATTGAAAGGGCTTTATTGGCATGGGAAACATACGTTTCTTCTGTCTGTTTGTCTGCGTCTCTGTCTCTGTCTCTGTCTCTCTCTCTCTCTCTCTCTCTCTCTCTCTCTCTCTCTCTCTCTCTCTGTGTGTGTCAGTGACAGCAGTAGTTCTGAGTGACTGTGTGTGTGTTTACTCTGTTGAATACGTGTGGTGTTCCTGAATGTAGCTCTTAGAAGGTGGAGAGCTGTTGGTGTGCCTTTAATGTGAAGTGTTGCTAATTTTATTCTCTTGAACACAGCGCTAAAAGGCTGCTTCAGTCAGATTTCGTCTTGATAGCTGGAAGCCGGGTTGTAACACTTAGTGAATAATAGAACGACTCGAACACAGTTTATCATCACTTGATGGGGGGGGGTGGAAGAAAGAGAAATTGGAGTGAGAGGAGAGGTGTCTGCACCTCAAGTCAGTCTGGATGGAGTATTTGGGATGCTTCTGTAATCAGGAGGGGGAAGGGAGGAGGGGAGAGGAGGGAGAGGAGAGAAGAGAGTAGAGCAGAGGAGAGCCAGGTCACATGTATCAACCATAATGTCCTCAACTACAACCTCTTCACTCTGACCTCAAACACCCTGATTCCTGACCACAATGTCTCTGAGCACACTGTGTTTGACCGTATAATTTGTGACCCACACACACACACACACACACACACACACACACACACACACACACACACACACACACACACACACACACACACACACATCCCTGCTCTGACCCAGGAGAAGCCATTCCATTAGTGATAAACACACTCTGTTACCTGGCAACAACATGGATGGCCTATTTTGAACGCTTCAACATCTACATGTCTGAATCTGTCTGCTACTCCCACAAATATATTCTCCTTTTTCCTGGATGAGAGAGATGTGTTTTTTTTGTTGTGTGTGTGTGTGTGTGTGTGTGTGTGATGTGTGTGTGTGTGTGTGTGTGTGTGTGTGTGTGTGTGTGTGTGTGTGTGTGTGTGTGTGTGTGTGTGTGTGTGTGTGTGTGTGTGTGTGTGTGTGTGTGTGTGTGTGTGTGTGTGTGTGTGTATGGACCGCTAAATGGCTACAATGGCTTTGGTATAGAAAGGTTGCAGGTTCGAGTCCCGCTTTGACTGTCCCCCAAATTCACCATGTCTTGGTTAGGAAAAATAGCTTGAGCACTCCTCTTCAGAAGCCTTACCTAAAGTAAGGATCAGGGGAATTGGAGAAGACATGATACATTTAGTCAAACCTCCAATGAATTAAAGACTATTCTGTTAATTTTGTATTTGTGATGTTCACTCAGTAACCATTAAAGAATCATCATGTTTCTCCTCCTAATCGGCCCGAGCAGTGAAATGTGATATTAAAGCTGTTTGTTTGTGTGTGTGTGTGTGTGTGTGTGTGTGTGTGTGTGTGTGTGTGTGTGTGTGTGTGTGTGTACTCCAGAGAGTCGCTGTGTTCTTCAAGGAAGTGCTTTTGTGTGATGTACTAAGATTAAATAATTGAACAGGCTTCAAGACATCCTCTTTCTTTATACATGTCTATTCTTTCACTCTATACATGGCCACAATCAGTACTACTGTATATAGTAATTCTATTGCATTACAGTGGGCTAAACAATTACAGTTACTGCAGTGGGTTAAATCAGGGTCACAGAGTGTTTTCTTGGTAGTTTTAAAGAAATCTACTTTGAAACAAAAGTATACACCTCACACACATGGTTATGGGCTTAAAAAAAGAAGACACCTGTACCATGTCAGAAATAGAGTTGAAATGTATTACATTTTGAGTTTGCATCCCAATATTGCAGAAGACTGAACTATGACATAGAAACCCTGGGGCATCCCGAGTGGCGCAGTGGTCTAATGCACTGCATCGCAGTGCTAGCTGTGCCACTCGAGATTCTGGGTTCGAGTCCAGGCTCTGTCGTAGCCAGCCAAGACCGGGAGACCCATGGGCCGGTGCACAATTGGCTCAGCGCCGTCTGGGTTACGGGAGGTTTTGGATGGCCTTGTCCCATTGCGCACTAGCGACTCCTGTGGCGTGCTGGGCACAGTGCACGCAGACACGGTCGCTAGGTGTACGGTGTTTCCTCTGACACATTGGTGCGGCTGGCTTTTGGGTTTAGTGGGCTTGAAGCAGCACGGCTTGGCTCTTGGCCCGGCACGCACAGCTCTTGGCCTTCCCGAGTCCGTACGGGAGTTGCAGCAATGAGACAAGACTGTAACTACCAATTGGATACCATGAAATTGGGGGTAAAAAAAATACATAAAAACCTTGTATTTTCTGCAAAAATGATGTAATTGTGAAAAATATTAATAACATTCCACCCATGAGGCCTCTAGAGGGAGATTTGGTCATTTGACTGCAGGAAATGAATGGTTAATGTGTCTGTCTGTGCATTCTGTGCATGTGAGCGTTTGTTAGCTTTACATATTTGTGTTTGTGACTCTCTTGATACTGTCGTTACCTAGGAAGTCAATTATCTTCCTAAGAAAGTGCCTGACTGCCTGTCTGTCTGTCTGCTCTGTCTGTGTTTGCCACTGCTTGTCTTTGTGAGTAAAAAAACGTCCTCCCTTGATGTAAAGACCAACTGGAGCGTAGCATAGACCACAGTTTACAAACTCCTCCAGCCCTCTATCTCTCCCTCCACCCCTCCGTCCCTCTCTCTGTGTTTACTCTCTCACTCCATCCAGGTTATTGTGTTGACACAAAGACCCACAGCACTCCCCTGCCTGGACCAGCTTCTCCTTTCCTCTCCTTTTTCCTCTCCTCATCTCTCTCTTCTCCATACCAATAGATAGAGACATTCTAAAGGACAGAGACAGGGCTTTTCAATACAAGGCCAGTCAGCAGTTTGTTTCTATGAATAATCTGTGATTTCTGGGTACAAGGCACTAGGCGAGTCTGTATTGACTGTATTGTGTTAGGTACTAGGGAAAGTGCCTCCTCTACTGCCTACCCTAAAGGTCCATGAAAGAGTTTGTGACGCTCTCTGACTCTGTTGTTGTACTGGTCGTTGTCGATAAAAGCCGAGGTATTCTTGACATGAATGAGGCCAAGGTCCTCATGATGACGGTCTATAGGTCAGTGCATTGACATTACTGTACACCAACAACAGTCAAATGTACAATTATTAATATACTGTTCCTCTCTCCTGCAACTCTTCCCCTTAATTTCCATGATTTGCTTGTAAATAGAATGTGTTTTCTTGGTCAAAATATGAATGCATAGGTTAGATAAAATAGAGAATTCCCATGCTGGTGAAAGCTCCAGTCTTGTATAGAGGATGGACGTGAAAGCTGAATGCTGAAGGTAAATGTGTTACATTGAAGTCTGTGGTGTGAACTGAGGGTTGTCGTGTGTAACCACAGCAACGCCAGCATGGTGTGTGCAACGCCAGGGTTGTGGGTTCGATTCCCACGGGGGGCCAGTACAAAAAAATGCATGATATGAAATGTATGCATTCACTACTGTAAGTCGCTCTGGATAAGAGCGTCTGCTAAATGACTAAAATGTAAAATGTAAATATATAAAGCATCTCCCACCATACCTCAATAGTACTGAAGGTGAAATTACCCTCAACCACAGATCTACAGTCGTGGCCAAAAGTTTTGAGATTGACACAAATATTAATTTCCACAATGTTTGCTGCTTCAGTGTCTTTAGATATGTTTGTCAGATGTTACTATGGAATACTGAAGTATAATTACAAGCATTTCATAAGTGTCAAAGGCTTTTATTCACAATTACATGACGTTGATGCAAAGAGTCAATATTTGCAGTGTTGACCCTTCTTTTTCAAGACCTCTGCAATCTGCCCTGGCATGCTGTCAATTAACTTCTGGGCCACATCCTGACTGATGGCAGCCCATTCTTGCATAATCAATGCTTGGAGTTTGTCAGAATTTGTGGGTTTTTGTTTGTCCACCCGCCTCTTGAGGATTGACCACAAGTTCTCAATGGGATTAGGGTCTGGGGAGTTTCCTGGCCATGGACCCAAAATATCTATGTTTTTTTCCCCGAGCCACTTAGTTATCACTTTTGTCTTATGGCAAGGTGCTCCATCATGCTGGAAAAGGCATTGTTCGTCACCAAACTGTTCCTGGATGGTTGGGAGAAGTTGCTCTCGGAGGATGTGTTGGTACCATTCTTTATTCATGGCTGTGTTCTTAGGCAAAATTGTGAGCGAGCCCACTCCCTTGGCTGAGAAGCAACCCCACACATGAATGGTCTCAGGATACTTTACTGTTGGCATGACACAGGACTGATGGTAGCGCTCACCTTGTCTTCTCTGGACAAGCTTTTTTCCGGATGCCCCAAACAATCAGAAAAGGGATTCATCAGAGAAAATGACTTTACCCCAGCCCTCAGCAGTCCAATCCCTGTACCTTTAGCAGAATATCAGTCTGTCCCTGATGTTTTTCCTGGAGAGAAGTGGCTTCTTTGCTGCCCTTCTTGACACCAGGCCATCCTCCAAAAGTCTTCGCCTCACTGTGCATGCAGATTCACTCACACCTGCCTGCTGCCATTCCTGAGCAAGCTCTGTACTGGTGGTGCCCCAATCCCGCAGCTGAATCAACTTTAGGAGACGGTCCTGGTGCTTGCTGGACTTTCTTGGGCGCCCTGAAGCCTTCTTCACAACAATTGAACCGCTCTCCTTGAAGTTCTTGATGATCCGATAAATGGTTGATTTAGGTGCAATCTTACTGGCAACAATATCCTTGCCTGTGAAGCCCTTTTTGTGCAAAGCAATGATGATGGCACGTGTTTCCTTGCAGTTAACCATGATTGACAGAGGAAGAACAATGATTCCAAGCACCACCCTCCTTTTGAAGCTTCCAGTTTGTTATTCGAACTCAATCAGCATGACAGAGTGATCTCCAGCCTTGTCCTTGTCCACACGTGTGTTAACGAGAGAATCACTGACATGATGTCAGCGGTCCTTTTGTGGCAGTGCTGAAATGCAGTGGAAATGTTTTTGGGGGATTCAGTTCATTTGCATGGCAAAGAGGGACTTTGCAATTAATTGCAATTCATCTGATCACTCTTCATAACATTCTGGAGAATATGCAAATTGCCATCATACAAACTGAGGCAGCAGACTTTGTGAAAATGAATATTTGTGTCATTCTCAAAACTTTTGGCCACGACTGTAGGATCAGATTACCCTATAACCAGTCTCTCCCCCTAGTGGTGAGAGTCTGTAACACATGTTAGTTGGTCAGTTAGACCTGTCAGGATTGTCCAGTCTACCAGCTCTATTTCTACACTCCTCTGTCTGTCATGGAGGGGAAGCATGAAGTGCGCTGCATTGATCGTGAGGTCAAAGTTCAGAGCAGTATTCCATTCCAGTGAGTGTGTATGGATCTAGTTAGGAGCTGTCTGCCAATGTCCCTGGGTCTCAGATTGGCCTTTGACATCTGGCCTCTCTGAGAGCTTCAGTGTTTACCCACATGAGGAAATCCATCCACCATCAGAATGGAAGTAGAGAGCAGACTGCAGGCATAACACAGTCTGTCTCCCAAATCGCAACCGATTCCCTATTTAGTACACTACTTTTGACCAGGGCCCATGGATCTTTGGTCAAAAGTAGTGCACTATATAGGGAATAGGGTGCCAGTTGGGACAAAGAGAGAGATTATTAGAGATGGAGTGAGAAATTGAGATGGGTTGAACGAGAGTGCTGGATGTAGGAGATATAGAAACAGATGGAGTTGTTGAGAGGTTTAGTTCTAGAAGCCTAGACATTAATGTGTGCACACAGACACTCAGTAATATCCGTAACACAGGTCTGATACTATTTGAAACTATACGACTTGATACTACTCTCTACCATTCGATTTGACGCTACTTTATAGCACCATTTCCTATCAACTGTGGCATTCCAGTCATTCTTGTATCTGAGCTTAGATACTCTCGAGTTTAGATACTTTCTCTATAAAGGTCTTTGGCCCATCCCCTGATGCCCCTGTGTGTGAATGGACTGCCCCATTGTGTAACATGGACCCAGCTACAATGGAACTACAAAGGGGATCTCCCACTATCCTTTCACCCTGCTAGCCCAACCACACTAATGCCCTTCCCTCTCCGCGTCTCTCTGTCACTTCACATCCTATCACCACGATAGATGGGCAGTGTGTGTGTTGGGGCGTGGGGTCAGGGTACCTCCTGTCTGAGGGCACCCCTTGTGCCCCTCTCTTTTCGAGTGGTGGGCGATAAAAGAGAAAAGAGGGCATTTTCAGCCCAGCTGTTCTATTTAGCCTTCTTCTGGTTGGTTAGCTAGCTTAGCAACTGTCACTATAGCAACCGCAGGTGTATACGGTTGTCATGGCAGTTCGGGGAGAGGGGGTTGCCAAGACAACAATTCCGACTTGCTTGCTTAATGGGCAGGAAGGTGAGCATGATTCTAAACTGATAATATTTTCCCCCCCTCTTTTCTTCCCCCCTCTCACTCTTATTTTGTTTCTCTCTCTCTACAGTCTGCCATCTGCTTTAGATTAGTTCATCCCTCCATCTTTCTTTTTCCCCATTGTGGGGAGGTTGTGTCTCACGTACACCAACGCTGTCGTGTCGCTGGCCAACCGTCCGCCAGAGAGTGGCAGGTGTGCCTGTCAATGCCCTAGCTGTCCCCAATTTCGCGGTCTGCCTCGTCATCACTGTGCCCTCTCTATTGTACTCAAATATCATTCAAAAGAAAATAATCCAAAGATTATAATCTCACCTAATCCATAAAGTGTCTGGTTCATAGAGGAATACTCGCAGAGATCTGGATCTGTTTGACTAACATGGCTCTTAAATGTAACGTGTTATGCCAGAGGTGAATGGAGTCCAAATCCCCAGACATTGAGGACTGTAATTTGCGGAGACACGATTGACCTGACCCGGTCATGACGGTTTAACAGTCAATTGAACCCCCTCCTTTCTTTTTTCAATAGCATTCTGTCGGGCTCTGTGTGCGCATGTGTGTGTTGAGTCTTGACAGGGGTCTAACTCAGGTCTAACTAATTGAAGCAGTGTGTGAGGGATTGTGCTAGATAGCCACTCGCTGATCGTGTTCGGCTGTCCCTCCTTTCTCTCACTCTTTTAGTTTGTTGTCCAGTCATATCTTTCCACTGGGTTAACTGTGGTTATTGGAAAGTGCCTGGGAAAGAAAGAAACGCACTGTCCCACATCCTTCTTTTCTGTTTACAATCTGTCTCTCTCTCTCTCTCTCTCTCTCTCTCTCTCTCTCTCTCTCCATGGTGTTCTGTGTGTTTACAAGCCGTCTCCGTCTGACCAAACTTAATAAAGCCTTTTATAGATGGAGGGAGGGCCTGGGCCAGGGAGAATCGAGAGTGCATGTTTCCCTGTACGTTTCACTCTGAGCTACAGTACAATGTGTAGTAGAGTCATCCTACTTTGGATTTTCTCTTTTATTTAGACACTATTGATGGTAGGTAGATATAGGGGTGTCGATGTAGTTGGGAGAAAGTCAGAAAATGTCTTGGGTGGGATTGGATCTCATGTCGCTGCTGGGCAATATGTGCTGGGTAGACTGCAGCACCTCAGCTCCGCCAAGCTGCTGCGCGGTCATGGTATAGCATTGTCTGGGCCTGGATTGTCTGGATCTCTGAGTTGGTTGCTTTGCAGTCATTTTCCTTCTTCCCTCTCTATCATCTGTATCCCTCCTTCCCTCTGTTGATGATGAGATTTTGTTTATTTTCCTTCACATGATCTGCAATCTGCTTGGTTATTTGTCATTTGGAGTTTCTATGTGTGAACTGTATCATAAAATAAGAGGGGAAATTTTATTGCACCAGCCAATACATACATTACCAATAAATACGCCATAAAAAATCACAACAAGGACACACAGACACTAAAAGCAGCATCATCATCTAAAAAATGGCTACCCCAGGAATTCTTAAGTCTTATTACATACAGCTGGGAAGAACTATTGGATATAAGAGCGACGTCAACTTACCAACATTACGACCAGGAATACGACTTTCCCGAAGCGAATCCTCTGTTTGAACCACCACCAAGGACAATGGATCTCAGAAGCCGACTCAAAACAACGGCGCTGCAGAAGGGGAAGACGGAGTGGCATCCTGGTCAGGCTCCATAGACGTGCATATCGCCCACCGCTCCCGAGTATACTACTCGTCAATGTCCAGTCTCTTCACAACAAGGTAGACGAAATTCGAGCAAGGGTTGCTTTCCAGAGAGACATCAGAGATTGTAACATTCTCTGTTTCACGGAAACATGGCTCTCTTGGGATATGTTGTCGGAATCGGTTCAGCCACCGGGCTTCTCCATGCATCACGCCGACAGCAGGTGTGTATGCTTTATGATTAATGACTCATGGTGTAATCATAAAGAACATAAGGAACTCAAGTCCTTCTGCTCACCCGACCTACAATTCCTTACGATCAAATGCCAGCCATAATACCTCACAAGAGAATTGTTATCGTCACAGCTATGTACATTCCCCCTCAAGCAGACACCATGACGTCCCTCAAGGAACTCCACGGGACTATGTAAACTGGAAACCATATAGCCTAAGGCTGCATTTACTGTAGCTGGGGATTTTATCAAAGCAAATTTGAGAACAAGGCTACCTAAATTCTATCAGAATATTGATTGCAGTACTCGCGGGGGTAATGCACTCGATCACTGCTACTCTAACTTCCGCGATGTATACAAAGCCCTCCCCCGCCTTCCCTTCGGCAAATCCGACCACGACGCCATCTTGCTCCTACCGTCTCATAGGCAGAAACTCAAACAGAATGTACCAGTGACTAAAACCATTCAATGCTGGTCTGACCAATCGGAATCCACACTTCAAGATTGTTTTGATCACGCGGACTGGGATATGTTCCGGTCAGCCTCAGAGAACAACATGGATCTATACGCTGACTCGGTGAGTGAGTTTATAAGGAAGTGCATTGGAGATGTTGTACCCACTTGTAACGCTTTCCTTTACCGTGGTTGGAGTCGGCCAATTACGCACGGCTGAAATGCGGTCATTCTCCATCTCCACCCCTGACGCGGAAAAACGGTACCCTAGGAAGGAGACGGACTGTTGAAAGAACAGACATTTCTCCGCCTTGACGTAAATGTCATGCTCCAACAGTCGACCAAGCACCATGCGTACAAGGGACACATGTTCAGCTCGGGTAGTGGAGTATATTAGAATGTCATCTATATACACCACTACACCCCGCCCGTGCAGGTCCCTGAAGATCTCATCCACAAAGGATTAGAAGACGGATGGAGCATTCATTAACCCATACGGCATGACGAGGTACTCATAGTGCCCAGAAGTGGTGCTAAATGCCGTCTTCCACTCATCCCCTCCCCGGATAAGCACCAGGTTGTACGCGCTCCTGAGGTCCAATTTTGTGAAGAAGCGCGCCCCGTGCAATGACTCTGTCATACTAGCGATGAGAGGCAGCGGGTGACTGTATTTTACCGTAATCTGGTTCAAACCTCGATAGTCAATGCACGGGCATAAACCTCCATCCTTCTTCTTCACAAAAAAGAAACTCGAGGAGACAGGTGAAGTGGAAGGCCGAATGTATCCTTGTCCCAGAGATTCGGTGACATATGTCTCCATAACCGCCGTCTCCTCCTGTGACAGAGGATACATGTGACTCCTGGGAGGTGCAGCGCCCACCCGGAGATTTATCGCACAATCCCCCGGTCGATGGGGTGGTAATTGTGTCGCCTTCTTTTTACAGATTGCCAAATCGGCATATTCGGGGGGAATGTGCATGGTGGAAACCTGGTTTGGACTTTCCACCGTAGTGGCACCTAAGGAAACACCTACACACCTCCCTGAACACTGACAGGACCATCCCTTGAGAGCCCTCTGTTGCCCCGAAATAGTAGGATCATGAGAAGCCAACCAGGGAAGACCCAACACAATGGGAAACGCAGGAGAGTCGATCAGAAAGAGACTAATTCTCTCCTCATGAGTTTGAGTTTATTTTATTTTATGTATTATTATTTTTTTTTACAGGGACAGTGCACATTAATCAACGTTTCAGTAAAAGCCAGCCGGCTAATTTTCAACCGCAGTCCCCTGCGTTACCATAGCAATGGGAGCTGTGACCTCCCTAATTAGCCCCGACCCTAAAGGACGACTATCTAGGGCACGTACAGGGAAGGGAACATCAACGGGAACAATAGGAATCCCTAATCTATGGGCCAAGGAACGATCAATAAAGTTCCCAGCTGCGCCTGAATCTACTAGCGCCTTATGCTGGGAATGCGGGGAAAACCCCGGAAATCCTATAACCACATGTGAGCAACAGGGGGGTCTGGGTGAGTCGTGTGCCTACTCACCTGAGATGAACCACCAGTGTGCCGCCTGCCGCCTCGACTTCCTGGAGAACCTCCCCAGCACCGACCAGCAGTGTGCCCTCTGCGGCCACAGCAAGTGCAGGGTATGGTCCCCCCTCCGGTCCCCCTCGTCGCAGCCCCTCCCAACTCCATAGGTGTTGGGTCTAAGGGGCTGGGGGATGGAACTAACGGACCCCGATCCGGACATCCGCGGGAGGCCAACAGGTTATCCAGCCGGATAGATAAGTCCACCAGCTGATCCAGGTTGAGGGTGGTGTCCCTGCAGGCTAGCTCCCTACGAACGTCCTCTCGCAAACTACACCTGTAGTGGTCGATCAGGGCCCGCTCATTCCATCCTGCGCCCGCCGCCAGAGTTCTAAAGTCCAGCGCAAACTCCTGAGCGCTCCTCATCCCGTCTTAAATGGAACAAGCGCTCCCCCGCCGCTCTCCCTTCAGGTGGATGATCAAATACTGCCCGAAAGCGGCGGGAGAAGTCCTCGTAGTCATCCAGAGTCAGGCCTTCCCTTCCCCAGATGGCGTTGGCCCACTCCAGGGCTTTACCAGTCAGACAGGAGATGAGGGCGCTCACTCTCTCGCGTCCCGAAGGGGCCGGCTGGACAGCTGCTAGGTAGAGCTCCAGCTGGAGTAGGAACCCCTGGCACCCGGCAGCTGTTCCGTCATACGCTCCCGGGAGCGAGAGCCGAATCCCACTGGATCCTGACAACGGATGGGTGGGCATGGGTGTAGGTAGAGGTGCGGGTGGCGGTGGTGTGGCTGGGTCAAAGGGAAATCCTCTTCTCTCCCATCTTTCCATGGTCTGCAGCATGCGATCCATGGCTGTCTCGAGACTCTGTAACATGTTTGCGTGCTGCTGGACGCGCTCCTCTACTGGGATAGGAGGGCTGGCTGCTCCTGCTGACTCCATTAAAAAGGTCTGGGATTCTGTAACGCTTTTGTTTGGAGAAGTAGCAGAGTCAGGCGCAGGACACAGGGATAAGTGCAAACAAACGTGTTTACTCAAAAAACCACAATCAAAAATTCTCCCACAGCAAAATAACAGGGTTGGGAGAAACACCTCCAACAACCACTAAACATGAACAATCACGGACAAGACAGAAAGGGAAGACAGAGGGTTAAATAAGGAACATAATCAGGGAATTGAAAACAGGTGTGTATAATTAAGACAAAACAAAACGAACAGGGAAACATAGATCGGTGGTGACTAGTAAGCCGGTGACGTCGACCGCCGAACGCCACCCGAACAAGGAGAGGGGCCAACTTCGGCGGAAGTCGTGACACCACTGTGACTATTAAAACCTACCCTAACCAGAAACCGTGGATGGATGGCGGCATTCGCGTAAAACTGAAAGTGCGAACCACCGCATTTAACCATGGAAAGAGGTCTGGGAATATGGCTGAATATAAACAGTGTAGTTCCCTCCGCAAGGCACTCAAACAAGCGAAATGCTGGTACAGGGACAAAGTGGAGTCGCAATTCAATGGCTCAGACACAAGACGTATGTGGCAGGGTCTACAGGAAATCACGGACTACAAAAAGAAAACAAGCCACGTCACGGACACCAACGTCACGCTTCCAGGCAATTTAAACACCTTCTTTACCCGCTTTGAGGATAATACAGTGCCACCGTCGCGTACCGCTAACAAGGACTGCGCCCCCCTCCCCCTTCTTCTCCATGGCCAACGTGAGTAAAACATTTAAACGTGTTAACCGTCACAAGGCTGCTGGCCCAGACGACATCCCTAGCCGCGGCCTCAGAGCGCAGACCAGCTGTCTGGTGTGTTTACGGACATATTCAATCGCTCCTTATCCCAGTCTGCTGTCCCCACATGCTTCAAGATGGCCACCATTGTTCCTGTACCCAAGAAGGCAAAGGTAACTGAACTAAATGACTACCGCCACGTAGCACTTACTTCTGTCATCATGAAGTGCTTTGAGAGACTAGTCAAGGATCATATCACCTCCGTCTTACCGGCCACCCTAGACCCACTTCAGTTTGCATACTGCCCCAACAGGTCCACAGACGATGCAATCACCATCACACTGCACACTACCCTATCCCATCTGGACAAGAGGAATACCTATGTAAGAATGCTGTTCATTGACTACAGCTCAGCGTTCAACACTATAGTATCCTCCAAGCTCATCATCAAGCTGGATGCCCTGGGTCTTAACCCTGCCCTGTGCAATTGGGTCCTGGACTTTCTAACAGGCCGTCCCCAGGTGGTGAAGGTAGGAAACAACATCTTCACTTCACTGACCCTCAACACCCCACAAGGTTGCATGCTCAGACCCTCCTGTACTCCCTTTTCACCCACGACTGCGTGGCCATGCATGCCTCCAACTCAATCATCAAGTTTGCAGACGACACAACAGTAGTGGGCTTGATTACCAACAACGACGAGATAGCCTACAGGGAGGAGGTGAGGAGTGTGGTGTCAGGAAAACAACCTCTCACTCAATGTCAACAAAACAAAGGAGATGATCGTGGACTTCAGGAAACAGCAGAGGGAGCACCCCCCTATCCACATCGAAGGGACAGCAGTGGAGAAGGTGGAAAGTTTGAAGTTCCTTGGTGTACACATCACAGACAAACTGAAATGGTCCACCCACACAGACAGTGTGGTGAAGAAGGCGCAACAGCGCCTAATTTGGCTTGTCACCCAAAACCCTAACATACTTTTACAGATTTGCACAATCGAGAGCATCCTGTCGGGCTGTATCACAGCCTGGTACGGTAACTGCACCGACCTCAACCGTAAGGCTCTCCAGAGGGTAGTGCGGTCTGCACAACGCATCACCGGGGGAAAACTACCTGCCCTCCATGACACCTACAGCACCCGATGTCACAGGAAGGCCAAAAAGATCATCAAGGACAACAACCGAACCACTGCCTGTTCACACTTCTACCATCCAGAAGGTGAGGTCAGTACAGGTGCATCAAAGCTGGGACTGAGAGACTGAAAAACAGCTTCTATCTCAAGGCCATCAGACTGCTAATCAGCAATCACTAACTCAGAGAGGCTGCTGCCTACATTGAGACCCAATCACTGGCCACTTTAATAAATGGAACAATGCCACTTTAAATAATGCCACATCAATAATGTTTACATATCTTACGTTACTCATACACTATGTATATACTGTATTTTATACCATCTATTACACATTGCCTATGCTGCTCGGGCCATCACTCATCCATATATTTATATGTACATATTCTCATTCACCCCTTTAGATGTGTGTGTGTTAGGTAGTTGTTGGGGAATTGTTAGATTACTTGTTTGATATTACTGCACTGTCGGAACTAGAAGCACAAGCATTTTGCTACACCTGCATTAACATCTACTAACCATGTGTATGTGACCAATACAATTTGATTTGATAAAAAACTAAGTGTTCGTGTTAAAAAGCCTCATAGCACATGGTAAAAAAAAATATATATATATGTTTTGGACCTGGGTAAACTAAATCTGTCTGCCATCGCACTGCGATGCTCCAGGCTGAGACTGTGGAGGGGTTGGTAAGTTTTGGCCTCTATACTCCTGAGGTTTTGAGGGTCCGCTTATCCAGGATGGGGTCTAGTTTGTCCTGGTGGGTGCCGATGGTAGATCCAGCCTCCTTGATGATTTAGTTTAGCCTGTATGCATCCACCTTAGTGATGTTACCCTTTGGAGCATTTTTTAGCAGACATCAAAGGATCTGAGCTTCCTTAAAAGGAGTAGCTTTTGTTGAGCCTTTTTAAAAACCATGGAGGTGTTCTCTCTCCACTGCAGCTTATCGTCAATCACCACCCCCAGGTATTTGGTAAATGAAGTCTTTAACCAGCTCATACGTACACTGCATTTGGAAAGTATTCAGACCCCTTCACTTTTTCCGCATTTTGTTACGTTACAGCCTTAATCTAAAATGTATTCAATTGTTTTTTCCCCCTTATCAATCTACACACGATACCCCATAATGACAAAGCAAAAACTGGTTTTTAGAATTTTTTGCTAAAATATTAAAAATAAAAAACAGAAATATTATATTTACTTAAGTATTCACACACTTTACTCAGTACTTTGTTGAAGCACCTTTGGCAGCGATTACAGCCTCGAGTCTTCTTGGTTATGACTCTACAAGCTTGGCACACCTGTATTTGGGTAGTTTTTCCCCTTCCTCTTTGCAGATCCTCTCAAGCTCTGTCAGGTTGGATGGGGAGCGTCATTGCACAACTATTTTCATGTCTCCAGAGATGTTCGATTGGGTTCAATTCCGGGCTCTGGCTGGGCCACTCAAGGACATTCAGAGACTTGTCCTGAAGCCACTCCTGCGTTATCTTGGCTGTCTGCTTAGGGTTGTTGTCCTGTTGGAAGGTGAACCTTTGCCCCAGTCTGAGGTCCTGAGCGCTCTGGAGCAGGTTTTCATCAAGGATCTCTCTGTACTTTGCTCTGTTCATCTTTCCCCTTAATCCTGACTACTCTCACAGTCTCTGCCGCTGAAAATAAACCCCACAACATGATGCTGCTACCACCACGCTTCACAGTAGGGATGGTGCCAGGTTTCCTCCAGACATGACGCTTGGCATTCAGGCCAAAGAGTTACATTTTGGTTTCATCAGACCAGAGAATCTTGTTTGAGTCTTTAGGTTCCTTTTGGCAAACTCCAAGCTGGTTGTCATGTGCCTTTTACTGAGGAATAGCTTCCGTCTGGCCACTCTACCGTTAAGGCCCGATTGGTGGAGTGCTGCAGAGATGGTTGTCCTTCTGGAAGGTTCTCCCATCTCCACAGAGGAACTCTGGAGCTCTGTCAGAGTGACCATGGTTACCTCCTTGACAAACCCCTTTTCCCCTGATTGCTGGGCGGCCAGCTCTAGGAAGATTCTTGGTGGTTCCAAACTTCTTCCATTTAAAAATGATGTGTTGTTGGGGACATTCAATGCTGGAGACATTTTTTGGTACTCTTCCCCAGATCTGTACCTCGACACAATCCTGTCTCGGAGCTCTACAGAAAATTCCTTCAACCTCATGGCTTGGCTTTTGAACTGTCAACTGTGGTACCTTATATAGGCAGGTGTGTGCCTTTCCAAATCAATTGACTTTACCTCCAATCAAGTTGTAGAAACATCTCAAGGATGATCAATGGAAACAGGATCCACCTGAGATCAATTTCGAGTCTTATAGCAAAGGTTCTGAATACTAATGTACATAAGGTATTTATTTGTCTAAAAACCTGTTTTCGCTTCGTCATTATAGGGTATTGTGTGTAGATTTTAGAATAAGGCTGTAACATAACAAAATGTGAAAAAGTCAAGGGGTCTGAATACTTTCTGAATGCACTGTTTGTGTGTGTGTGTGTTACTGACCCTCTCTCTCGCCTCTCTCTTCCCTTTATCTTTAGTCCCTCAGGGAGTGATCCGGAACGGAGCCAGGATGATGAGTCAGGGCCTTTACCCAGGAATACGACCACTGCCCATCAACCCCTTAGAAAGCAGGACAGCCGCAGTCAGGTTGGTATACCTGCCATAGAGAGAGACACACATATATGCACAGTCGCACACACACAGACACACACACTCATGCAAGGGATGGCGTGGAAGCGTTAGGGACAGACATTTAGGAGGGGTGAAAGCTGCATGTTCAGACAGGACACACAGATGCTCATATGCTATTATACACTCTCACACACAGAATGTTCTGGCCTGAGGCGGTGACAGCCTCACGTGGAAACACAGTGATTCCAGCTGAGCTCTGTCTAGCTCGGTGTTATAGATCAAACTGTATTCTGGGATAAGTGGTAGGTAGGGACACAACTGACAGCTGCACACAAACGATAACATTATAGCTCAGCATTTCGCTTCACCCGCAATAACATCTGTTAAATATGTGTATGTGACCAATAAAATTTGATTTGAAAGACTGTGGTACCACAGCAGTGTAGTTTGACATAGTATATACACAGAGAGACAGAATCCACACATAAACAGGTGCCTTTCCCCATCCGTTCTTTGTGTCTTTCATGCAGGCACACAGACGAACACACTCAGTCAGAGCAGAGAGAGAGGGTGAGTGACTGACTGACTGACATGAATAATAGATAGGATTTGTCTTAGACTGCTGTGCTCCTCCTATAATTCATGAGGTTTAAATGCACAGAGCAGCCAGGATGGCCAGATACACTCAGAGCTGGGCTTTTAACAACATGCACACTTGCCAGAGTTAGTTGGGAAGCTGCATGACATGATGCAGAGTGATGGAGGGAACATCTTTGACTTAACTTAGCTGGTTGGGCTGTAATAGCTATAGGAGAATGGAAAAGCATCAAGGGATCGTTCACTTTTGTTGAAGTTTTAGTTCATTTACAACATACCTATTCCTTTATAGGAAAGAACGGAATTGCCTTAACGAAAATAGTATGATAACGTTTATAATAATTAATGACACCACTTCACTGTTAACCCACCTCAGCGCTCTAGCACACAGTATTCATACAACAGTTATAACACTTCATAAAGTTGTTACGACACCAACAAGGTGACATGACATTATGATGATCACCAATGTAGGATATATAGTGCTAACAGCCAGCTACACCGCTGAATTGAATTGAATTAAAGTGAATCGACTCAAATCGAATGTTACTTCATTAATCCCGAGACGGTGATTGATTTGTCACAGGTTTTATTTTGAAATCACAGCTGTTCCAAAAATGCACAGCAAATAGAGCTACTTTGCATTACACGATTCCCACATCTACCTGATGGCAGAGTGTAGGGATAAATCCATTAGAATAATCATCCACGTAGCATTAGCTCTTTAGCTCTGTACTCCGGTCTCTGAAGTGGCCACTCGGAGATGAGCCCAGTCTAATTGAATTAGCTGATGACTCGCTGATTAGCGGTCACAGCTAGCATTGCTCTGTGTGTCTGATGTACTCACTGAAGCTTGTGTGCGTGTGTGTGTGTGTGTGTGTGTGTGTGTGTGTGTGTGTGTGTGTGTGTGTGTGTGTGTGTGCGTGTGCGTGTGTGTGTATGTGTATGTGTGTGACATAAGTCAAACGCAGGTAGCTGTGAAGTGTGTCTAATGTTGACATCAGTGTATCTACGGTTGGCTTCAGTGTATTTATGTGCATTTCATCTCTGTCTCTCTCCAGATCTGTGCTGTCCGGAGGCTGTCGGAAGCATAGCATCAGCCATCCCGCCTGCGACTCCCCGTTGGTCAGCAGCGACCCCAAGGAGGACCACACCTACAGCACCAACCAATCGGATGACGGCAGCGACTACACCAGCGACTCCAGTCTCCGCAGCAACGGCCCCGTCGCCCGGGATGTCGCCAACGATTCAGACTTCGACGACGAGGATGATGAAGATGACAAGAGCAAGATTCAGCTGGAGATCAAGAAGGAAGAGCCGCGCGATTGGCCCATAGACACGATAGACTCCGCCCTTTCCAGCCAGCAGCACAACAAGAAGCGGCATCACTTCCTGAAAGCCAAGCAGCGGATGGGTGTGGCTAGTGATACGCTCCCGCTGAAAAAGCGGCGCACGGAAAAGCCGCCAGAGAGCGATGACGAGGAGATGAAGGAGGCAGCGGGTTCGCTGCTCCACCTGGCGGGCGTCCGCGCCTGCTTAAACAATATCACTAACAGAACCGCCAAGGGCCAGAAAGAGCAGAAAGAACCCACGAAAAACTGACCCCTGAGACTTGAGAGAGAAAGAGAGACTTAGCTGAGAGAGTGAAGATTTTCAAAGAAAAAAAAGGAGATAGAGAGAACGGAAATACAAAACATCACTTTTAATATAGAAATGTATGCTTTCTTTTTTTCAGGATATCAGGTGAATTCTGAATGATTTGTGGCAATATAAAAAACAATCACTTTGTTTTCCTGTATTTAAAGTTACTGTCTATAGGGTTGATTTTCTTTTCTTTTCTTTTCTTTACGTTTTTTAAAAATAATTGTTTATTTGTTTAAAGGAGATTAAAGCCATAGATGAACCTTTTTCTGATATTCAGCTAAGTTAGCAGGTTTCCGTTGGCTGAAAGTAAAGTGAGCGAGAGAAAAAAATTAGCTTTTTGAAAAACTGCCCCATCGTGGATTGGCTTGGATGTATGAATAGGGGATCACCTTGTTAATGTCAAAATGTACCCATTCTGCAGCTATTGCCCTTTACAGTCTCATCAGATGCAGCTAACACTAAGTACATTTCTACAGGCTCATAACTTGTTACTTCAGTAGAATTTACAGGTAAAACGTTATTATGAGGTGCTTATCACGGACTATTTTGTTTTTACAGTGATATACATCAATCAAATGAAATAAAGTTAGTATTCAGGGTCAGATCTTAACTTGATCTGCATTGATGTCTATGGGCTGCATATTTCAGTGATGTGACCATATACATAAATGTCACAATAACCAAGCACAAATCCACATGCTATACTACTGGCTAAAGCAATGTTTATATTAGTCAACTATTCCACTGAAGTAACACAGGTATATGCTGACATGGATAGGAGTGCCACAGATAAACATAGTTTGGCAAACTATCCCCTGTGTTGGGTACCAAACTTTCAAAAACAATGGCATTCTAATTTGCCTTGGAACTTCCGGTGCTAAAAAGGCGGCTATAAAAAAATATATATATATATATAAAACCCAGTTTGCCAACTCTGTCTTGTCTGTGTGCAAGGAAGCTGCCACAGAAAAAATGTTGCATGAAATTCCGGGAAGTTGTTAGCTTTAGTGACTATTAGCCTAGCCAACCCCATAGAAGAGACACTCATCAGTAGCGTAGCCAAGCTCATAGAAGAGACACTAGGTAGTCAGTTTATGTGTGTCAGTGTTGGGACAGTGCCAAAGAGAATCTCTTGGTCAGCCCAGTGATGATGGTAGCACTTGCTTAGCTAACTGTCCTTCTGACCGCTAATCACATTTAGCCACCAGCGCTAGCTAGCGTGCCAATGCGAAGGGGACAGTTATGTTTTCACCTTAATGGTTGACTGTAGGACTGTAGTGGGATGAAGGACACTGGTACAAGTTAGATGTAGGAAAGGCTTGTTTTATTTTGACAGGGTGTTCTCTAAATGTAAACTAATTTAGTTCGCTAAAAGCCATAAGCTAATAGTCTAGCAAGCGCTTATCAGAGAGGGAAATAACTGATAATATGTCAAGATAACCTCAAAACTGCCTGTGTCCTTTTATGAAAGCAATCAACGTGAATCATTGCGTTATAATCCAGTGACATGATGTAGTGATATTTTTCCTGTGGCACAAACACCTGAATACCTTCATTGGTTGGAAAGGAAATGATGCTATGGAACCTGCCAATTATATTTTGTGTGAGAAGAATAATGATATGACTGTGGAGTTGTTAATTTTTGTGTTTGTTTTTTTTTGTTTGTGTTTACTTACCCACTCTCATGACGTAATAAAGCAATTTCATCCAGTCAGGATAACACTGTATAAAAAGTAAAACTAGATTTTGATTTTTTTTTTAAGCAATGTAGCCAGCAGGATTTTTCCAAATCGTGTTGCATGGGTTCTGTAAAGAAAAAGAGAAAAAACTGTTTTCTATTCAGACAAAGTTCATGTTAGGTAAATAATGTATTTAGCATGAAGCATGAATTATTTTCATATAAGTATCCTAGCGAACAAAAAGGTTCTGCCTCGAAGTTCTGCGCCCATAGGTGTAGAATCCTTCTCTGCTGTTTTGTCTTCTTCTTTTTGACTTGATGATTTGTTTCCTGTCGTCCTTACTCATCTTTGTTTTAACGTGGGCTTTGAAAAAATACAGTAATAACATCTTGTTCAGGGACAAAAAGACGGTCTGTGGGGCAAATCTCTTTCTGCAATATGAGGATAACTCGCTCCACCCGTGGATACAGGGATAGATAGCAACTCCCTTCATCCATAGTTGACAAAACCAGAATGTCCCAGTGTTTGTATGTAGTCGCTAGATGGCCATGCTAGAAAAGACAACATTTTAAAAACTTCTTGGCATGAAGATCAGTTATTTGTGGACTGAAAGCACCAAACTTTCAGCGTACCTCTGTCCTCCAGCATGGCTGTATAGTGACTACTGTGTCTGATGGGTTCTCCCTGACGGCAGAATGTTGGAGCCCATGTGATAAAAGAGAGGTTAGGTAGTGAGTGTCAGTCTTCTGTTCCCCATACCCCCCCCCCCCCCCCCCCCTTCTCTGTGCCTGTTCTTCCATCACTTATTTATTTTCTAAGATTTTAGACGTCTTTGATATTTCAGGGTCTTCCATTTTTCAATGACACAAGAGTTTAACCGAGTAAGTGTTTTTATGTCGTTGTTGTTTTGGGTTTATTTTATGTCTCGCTGTGTTTTTGCCATTTCTACTCTAGCAACTCTTCAGGTCTTGTCAGTATTATTAGGCAGGCTACCATAGACTCGTTGCACATGAAAATAACATAAAGTAAATTACACAGTACGATGGCAAGATAAATACAAACTCTATAGTGCATATTTTCACATTATCTCGCCAGATTGCACTAAGATATTAAAATAAAGATATTGTCTAAGTTCAGTGCCAAAGCCTGTAATAATTCCTTATCTACCTGAAATTGATGACACACATATTTGATCTGTATGTCAAGACAAAAAATGACCAGTGAGCTGTAGCATTTCTGTCAGATACCCTTTCTGCGTTATGTGCTACTGATTTTTGTTGAAACCTACCACATTATTTGGATTTTTTTTGCTACCGATCATTGCTCATTGGGATGATTTTCATTTTTAGTTGAATATAACACCCTATATCCCATAGTGCACTACTCTTGACCTGAGCTAACCCAGAGCTAACTAACCCAATGTGGCTCTGGTCAAAAGTAGAGCGCTATATGGGAAATAAGGTATCATTTGATACCTGTGATGAGCTTCTGTCTACTAGACTGCTTCGTATGTCAATGTATCTTCAACTGATAAATATATTATATGATTTATTCCCATTGTTTGTTACGTTATCCTTTGAGGAATACAGCCTTCCTTGGACGATAACAGTCACTAGATAACTCTTCCTCCAATCACAATCCTTCAGGTGCCACAATGTTGGAGGAGGAAGACGTGTTCTCAAAATATTGAATATGAATTATTATTAATGAACTGTCAAAATTAGCCTGGCAAATAATGATATATTGATGAGTCAAAAAAAAATGTTTATTTGTTTCATTGTGTTTTTTGTTGATATTTTGTTTGGTTTATGTCTGTTCAACTGCCATTTTTCAGTTTATTGTTTGGAGGGGTTTTCTGAGGAGGAGGAGAAGAAAGAGCAATGGATCGTCAGTTTCAAGTTATTTGTAGTACACTTCACCTGGTAATCATGGAAACTGCATGGTACCTTATGGCACTTATGGCACAAATTCCAAAAGAATCGGCTACTATTTGGTTTCAAAGGATCCGTAGTTGTGCTAATCGCTGAAATGACTGCCACTGTTATTGGTAACAAAGAAACAAAATACCAAAAAGTCACCATGTAGTTTCTATGTAAATACCAGGTAGGTGGTGTTCTGTAAAAACATGCTACCGATCGTTTCTGTGTCCTGTTTTTGAACCATGTAGTCTTGATGGCATGACCTTACATCTGATCTGTTAATATGGAGACCGACTTCCGTAGGTGCGTTCTGTATTTCCTTGACGTGTATTCATATTGCCAAAGACAAACTACTTCATCAATTCATGTAAATATCACCTTGTCCATTACTATGACGAAAGTATGTTTGTTTAAAAAAAAAATGGTTTTGTTTTTACGAAGAAAACAAAAAGCTAACATAAAGTTTCTGTGTTGTATTGTCTTCCAGTTGCAATAAAAGAAAACCGCATTGCAAAAAGTTACTCCTGTGATCATGTTTCTTTAATAAGTCCACAGCAAATTCTCCACTATTAAATCAACACTGTTCCAGTGTCTATGCGGCTCCACACTTTTCAGTGTTAAATTGACAGTGTAAAGCATAATTATTAGCATAATTCCCGGTGTGCTTTGCCTTTTGAGTGAATTGTAGATGCCACCCATTGTTAGGAGTGTGTATCAGAGGTGAAGTCAGGTGCAGGAAAGCAGAGTGTAGTGAACAGGCGCACTTTTTATTCCGGTCAAAATGACATAAAATGTGCCCAAAATAACATAAAATGTGCCCAAAACACGGAACATAGACAAAAAGTAATGCGCGTAACAATATCCACAATATCAAAATACACGTAACACAAACAATCCTACACAAAGACATGATGGGGAACAGAGGAATAAATACATAAGAATTTATTGGGGAATGAAAACCAGTTGTGCAGGGAACAAGACAAAACAAATGGATACATGAAAAATGGAGTGGCGATGGCTAGAAAGCCGGTGACGTCGACTGCTGAACGCCGCCCGAACAAGGAGAGGAGCCGACTTCGGCGGAAGTCATGACACCCATGACTGTATTTGTTAGTGACATATGTTCTTACAAATATTTATGTTCATACAAATATTTACACATGTTCATTTTGCTGAAAATAAATGCAGTTGACAATGAGAGGACATTTCTTTTTTTGCCAAGTTTACATGGATGTTGCATTTATTCATTTCCAGTCCTATGGCGTTCACCAAGTGCGAGCCTACGCGAATATGATATCATTAAGATACATTATTTAAGATGATACAATACATACAGTCAGATGCGGTCAGGACAGGTGGGGCAGAGCAATTTATAGAAAAACTCAGCAAAAAAAGAAATGTCCTCTCACTGTCAACTGTTTATTTTCAGCAAACTTAACGTGTAAATATTTGTATGAACATAACAAGATTCAACAACTGAGACATAAACTGAACAAGTTCCACAGACATGTGACTAACAGAAATGGAATAATGTGTCCCTGAACAAAAAAGGGGGGGGGGGGGGGGTCAAAATCAAAAGTAAAAGTCAGTATCTGGTGTGTCCACCAGCTGCATTAAATACTTCAGTGCATCTCCACCTCATGGACTGCACCAGATTAGCCAGTTCTTGCTGTGAGATGTGACCCCACTCTTCCACCAAGGCACCTGCACGTTCCCGGACATTTCTGGGGGTAATGGCCCTAGCCCTCACCCTCCGATCCAACTGGTCCCAGACGTGCTCAATGGGATTGAGATCTGGGCTCTTCACTGGCCATTGCAGAATACTGACATTCCTGTCTTGCAGGAAATCATGCACGGAACGAGTAGTATGGCTGGTGCCATTGTCATGCTGGAGGGTCAAGTCAGGATGAGCCTACAGGAAGGGTACCACATGAGGGAGGAGGATGTCTTCCCTGTAATGCACAGCGTTGAAATTGCCTGCAATGACAACAAGCTCAGACCGATGATGCTGTGACACACCGCCCCAGACCATGACGGACCCTCCACCTCCAAATCGATCCCGCTCCAGAGTACAGGCCTCGGTGTAACGCTCATTCCTTCGACGATAAATGCAAATCCGACCATCACCCCTGGTGAGACAAAACTGCGAGTCATCAGTGATGAGCACTTTTTGCCAGTACTGTCTGGTCCAGCGACAGTGGGTTTGTGCCCATAGGCAACGTCGTTGCCGGTGATGTCTGGTGAGGACCTGCCTTACAACAGGCCTACAAGCCCTCAGTCCAGCCTCTCTCAGCTTATTGCGGACAGTCTGAGCACTGATGGAGGGATTGTGCGTTCCTGGTGTAACTCGGACAGTTGTTGTTGCCATCCTGTACCTGTCCCACAGTTGTGATGTTCGGATGTACCGATCCTGTGCAGGTGTTGTTACATGTGGTCTGCCACTGCGAGGACGATCAGCTATCCGTCCTGTCTCCCTGTAGCACTGTCTTAGGCGTCTCACAGTACGGACATTGCAATTTATTGCCCTGGACACATCTACAGTCCTCATGCCTCCTTGCAGCACGCCTAAGGCATGTTCACGCAGATGAGCGGGGACCCTGGGCATCTTTCTTTCATTTTTTTCAGAGTCAGTAGAAAGGCCTCTTTAGTGTCCTAAGTTTTCATAACTGTGACCATAATTGCCTACCGTCTGCAAGCTGTTAGTGCCTTAACGACCGTTCCACAGGTGCATGTTCATTAATTATTTATGGTTCATTGAACAAGCATGGGAAACAGTGTTTAAACCCTTTACAATGAAGATCTGTGAAGTTATTTGGATTTTTTTTAATTATCTTTGAAAGACAGGGTCTTGAAAAAGGGATGTTTCTTTTTTGCTGAGTTTATATAATTGTTTGGCTGTGTGCTTATGGTCATTGTCCTGTTGGGAGGTGAACCTTCGCCCCAATCTGAGGTCCTGAGCGCTCTGGAGCAGGTTTTTATCAAGGGTCTCTCTTTCCCTCAATCCTGACTAGTCCCCCAGTCTCTGCCGCTGAAAAACATCACCACAGCATGATGCTGCCACCACCATGCTTCACCTTAGGGAAGGTGTCAGGTTTCCTTCAGACGTGATGCTTGGCATTCAGGCCAAAGAATTCAATCTTGGTTTCATCAGGTCTCAGAGTCCTTTAGGTGCCTTTTGGCAAACTCCAATCGGGCTCTGATGTGCCTTTTACTGAGGAGTGGCTTCCGTCTGGCCACTCTACCATAAAGGCTTGATTGGTGGAGTGCTGCAGAGATGGTTGTCCTTCTGGAAGGTTCTCCCATCTCCACAGAGGAACTCTGGAGCTCTGTCAGAGTGACCATCGGGTTCTTGGTCACCTCCTAGACCAAGGCCCTTCTCCTCCGATTGTTCAGTTTAGCTATGCAGGCAGCTCTAGGGAAGAGTCGGTGGTTCCAAACTTCTTTCATTTAAGAATGATCGATGCCACTGTCTTCTTGGGGACCTTCAATGCTGAAGGAATTTTTTGGGATCCTTCCCCAGATCTGTGCCTCGACACAATCCTGTTTCGGAGCACTACAGACAATTCCTTCGACCTTATGGCTTGGTTTTTGCTCTGACATGCACTGTCAACTGTGGGACCCCATATAGATAGGTGTGCACCTTTCCAAATCATGTCCAATCAATTGAATTTACCACAGGTGGACTACAATCAAGTTGTAGAAACATCTCAAGGATGATCAATGGAAACAGGATGCACCTGAGCTCAATTTCGAGTCTCATAGCAAAGGGTCTGAATACTTACGTAAATAAGGTATTTATGTTTACTTGTTTGTAATAAATTTGCAAAAATTGCTAAAAAAATATGTTTTCACTTTGTCATTCTGGGGTATTGTGTGTTGAGATTGATGAGGATTTAAAAAAAATTTAATCCATTTTACATTAAGGCTGTAATTTAACAAAATGTGGACAAAGTCAAGGGGTCTGAATACTTTCTGAATGCACTGTTTTCATAAGGCCTTATTTTGAGGGCCTAGTTTACCTTTATAAAGTGGCCTGAAATTCATGATTTTACAGGCCACATGAGCCCTGCAAGTCACATGCTGGCTTGCAAAGTGATGTGTAATTCCTATTGAAATCCAACCAGAGTTAGGATATCCAACATTTGGCATTTTTATTCACCTTCATTCATGATTGTCTACCAGGGTTGGGAAGGCTAAGATTTTAGACTACCTAAAGCATCTAAACTGGATGTAACGGGTGAAATAAGTCCAAGTAACAGAAAAATGTATGTTATTTATATTAGAGTAGCATAAGATTAATTAATCAATGTACATGCAAAAACAGACCTTGAAACAAACAATTTAAAAAATCTACCTGCAATAGAGCATGCTGGGAAATATGATAGTTGTCCTTTTGGTTCAAGTCTGATTTTTAACACTGGCATTCTTTTACACCAATGATTGTTAATTTAACACTTACAGAGTTCATTTAACTCCTGGATAAACACTAGAGTATTAATGGCAAAAACACAGCGAGAGACATAAAATAAACCCAAAACAACAGCGACATGAAAACACTCGGTTAAACTCTTGCATCATCAATCAACACTAGGTAACACTGGCCAATTGGCTGTGCCTTTATGTGTTTTCCACCCTTCAGTCCTACATTTTAGTGCCAGTTTCCCAGACTGTGGAAAGAAAAGATGGGAAGAGGAAAGAAGAACAAGGACAGGAGGAAGAGCGGAGAAGAGGAAGGGATAGATAAGAGGAGAAGGGGTTTGTATGTACTCATTGTCTGATACACTGGGTATCACACAGTGTGCTATGGACCTGTTCCTGTAGAGGAAGAGAGGGAAAGGACAGAGAGGGAAGAGGATAAAAAGAGTATGTTTCTGTGTACACATGTTTTGCGACACAGTGGGTCTCTCACACTGTGTGACATGTTTTCTCCAGCCCCATAACTCACAGCCTGTTTGTGATGCACTGCACACTGTGGACACACTAATTAAAGACCAACAGTCCTAGTCATAGACCACTATAATTCTCTCTCTCTTTCTCTCTCACTCTCTTTCTCTCGCTTACTATCTCTCCTTTTTTCTCACTTTACCTCCCCCTCTTACCCATGCGCCACACCCTCTACCAACCTCCTTAAGCAACAGCCAGCAATAAAGGAAGGAAAGGAAGTGCATTTAACCAGTCGCTGTTCCACCACTCTCTTGTATTTGTCTCCATGCATGGATCTCCACCATGGTAGCCTGACCTATCATCCAACCTGGTTGTTGACTGTTTGTTCTGTCTGTTGTGCTCTTTTTACGTGTTGTGTGGGAAAAATCTTTACAAATGTTCATGTTAAACAAGTAAACTAGACTAGACATTTCTTTTTCAACCATTTTTTTGCCAGTTGATTGGGAATTAATTCTCATTGAGAATTAATTTTCTTTTACAATAGCAACCTAGGTTTACAATAGACCTGCAAACAGAATATTTTGAATATGCCATTCATGTTTTTTGTTAAGGGATCATCTGTCCACTTTCTGACAGTCAACCTCTGTGTGTCACGGGCTGGCTCAAAAAAAGCAGGAGAGGTAGAGTCAGGCGCAGGAGACAGAGAATTCTTGACCACACTTCTTTATTCAAGAAAATGGATGTGGTCGCCAAAAATATAGGGGCGCAGCCCTTAAATACTTCTGCGGTGGTGTACACAATGAAACCAACCACAGGCAGAGGAAAACCAGCACACGTTCCTATAGCACATAAACCGGACAAGAAACACAATCACGCACAAACACAGACATCCTACGCTAAACTAAATAACCCCCCCCTACTAATAACTAACCCAAAACAGGTGCGTGCCTACCTAGACCTAACCAACAGAAGGTGAAACAAAAAAGGATCGATGGCAGCTAGTAGGCCGGCGACGACGACCGCCGAGCTCCGCCCGGCCGAGGAGGGGCGCCACCATCCGTCGGTGTCGTGACACTGTGTCCGAAATCGCACCCTATTCCCTTTGTACTGCACTACTTTTGACCAGACCTCTATGTGGCTAACCAAATGAGGCGCTGGTGAAAAGCAGTGCACTATACACTGAATAGGATGCGATTTCAGTATTCCAGACGAGCCGCTGACCAGTGTAATACTTCCTGCGTGGTGATGTCATCCCATAGGCCCTGTCCTTCCGAGAACGCTTGATTGGACACAGGTCACCGCCACCGACATGCTACCTGACACCAGTCCAATCGCTAATGACGTGTTGCTTGACTTTGATGCCAGGGAAAGAAACAAGAGGTGGCGATCATTTGAGCTTATGTCTTACTTTCTTCCTGGTGCTCTGCTTGGCCTGGCTCTGCTCAGTTGTCATGGATACAAAACACTCGTTTCTGAGAAGGGTGGGGAAAGGTGATAACTGGTGAACATTACTCAAACACTCAGCTATCACTGTTAACTCCTACCTGAAATGCCATGTTGACATTAAAGGGGTATGTTATGGTTTGAGTTAGTATCATCTCAGATGTCATCTTTATTGCTGCTCCCTACACAGATGAGGATTGGGTTTTAAGTGGATACGTGTGTCTGTGTGTGCGTGTGTGCGTGTGTGTGTGTGTGTGTGTGTGTGTGTGTGTGTGTGTGTGTGTGTGTGTGTGTGTGTGTGTGTGTGTGTGTGTGTGTGTGTGTGTGTGTGTGTGTGTGTGTGTGTGTGTGTGTGTGTGTGTGTGATGCCAGATGTCTCATTGTTCACGCCAACACCCCACAATCCTTCACTAGGAGAACCCACACGGAAGTCACCCCACTGCTTTCTCCCGTTGTTGCCAAGGTAGCATAGAAATGGAGGTGTTCATTACATCAACGAATCAATAACCCCCTTCAGAAAGAAACACATACACACCCCAATCCGCAGACACCAGATAATAACCTGACAAATCCGTGCCCGTCCCCCTAATGCGTCCCAGGGTCCCTGTAACTCAGACACAAATACAGCAGTATTACATGAAAGCCCCAGTATTAGGCTGCCTGTGTTTGAATACATTTGCAAGTCTCCCTATCTATGGGAAGAGGGCTTGATTTGCATGGGGCTGCGGGCTAGGGGGATTTGAGAAAAGATTGAAGGCTTTGGTGGCAGCCTTGAGGAACGTGCCATGACTTCATGTAAGGACACCGACTGGAGTCTGGGAGGGAAGGGAGGGTGTGTAATGGATGCTTCAGTACTGGCACTGTGTCACTGTAACTAGACAAGAGGCTTGTAGTGCAAAACAGGGGTGGGCAACTCTGGTCCTGGGGGGCTAAAGAAGGTACTGGCTTTTGTTTCAATAAATCAAAGTGTCATGGTCTTCACTTCGGGTGTGTTAGAGCAAGGCCTGCATACAAAAGCCTGAATACATTGAGCTGTGACTCCAGTCTACCCCTAAGGTTATAAAAAGACAGTTGGTGTCTTCACATTGTGCCCTAAAAACATCACAACACACTATCTATGTTTGTTTACAGTTTGTTTTGGGCTGCCCATGGCCTGGCCTTGAATGCTTTTCTTTTTGTGTGCGCGTATGTGTGTGTTTGTGTGTGTGTGTGTGTGTGTGTGTGTGTGTGTGTGTGTGTGTGTGTGTGTGTGTGTGTGTGTGTGTGTGTGTGTGTGTGTGTGTGTGTGTGTGTGTGTGTGTGTGTGTGTGTGCGAGTGTGGTGCTTGCATCTCTCTGTGTGTGTAAGTGTCTGTGTGTCTGTGCATGTGTGTGTGTACGTGCATGTGTGTGTGGGTGTGTATGGTGTGAATCACGTTGAGGAATGTGACCGTAAGGAGACAGAAGGTAATGAAGCTGGCATTCCAAGCAGCCACTGCTGACAAAGCACCTGCAAATGCCAACCTATGTTACTCCCATTCCCTGCTCTCTCTCTCTCTCTCTCACTCGCTCTCTCTCTCTCTCTCTCTCTCTCTCTCTCTCTCTCTCTCTCTCTCTCTCTCTCTTCCTCTCTTTGCCTCACGCTCTTTCTCTCTCTCTTTCTCTTTCTCTTTCTCTCCCTCTTGCTCTCTGTCTCTCTCCCCCTCCATTACAAATGAGGCTGCAGTAAAGTTAATGTTCTGTGTCGGAGCGTCTAACTGCAGGTAACCCACTTAGCTTTCCGCTGAGCTAATGCCCTTGATCTTTCATTAGGAGTCTACCTACGGCACCTAGGGGGGAGAGGGGCAGCCGAGCGAGGGATGAGACAGAGAGAGAGAGAAAGAAAGAGGGGAGGGGAGGGGGGGAGAGCCCTTCCGTACTCCTCTGCATTTATTTTTCTACACCCTAGTAATACTCAATACTTTAGCTTTCACTGTACCTATCTATATGTGTTGTACGGTCAAGAGATGTGTGTGTTGACAGGGAGAAACTTCCTGTTGAAATAGACTGGTGTTAAGGATTGTTTGTACGACTACACACTTTGTTTTGGTAGCAACCAATGTCCTGAAACCTGTTCAGTGGGCATGAAAGCTGTGTACCGGTAAAGGTGCCAACGATGTCCCCGTGTGTTCTCGTTGGTTACATAAACGGGAATGTTCTTATAACACAGTTGCTACTACATAACAGTTATACTACTGTAATGATCCCTGTGACATCTGGATATGTGTGTGTGTACAGGCTTGGGGAGTAACTGATAACATGTAATCAGTTACATGTAATCTGATTACTATTTTTTTAACTGTAATCAGTTACTAAAATTTGGTCATCAGATTACTAAATACTTTTGAAAAACTTGATGATTACTTCTTGAATGACTTTTAAATTCAGAAAGGATGTTTGCGGAAAAAAATCATGATGTCACCTTTCTGCTTTCTCAATGACATTCATTTCAGCATTAGGTACAAGTTTAAGTTTGTTCCATTTGAGCGAGTCTGACTACAAGTCAGAGACAGGTTTGGGTAGGTTACTTTCTAAATGTAATCCATTAGAGTTACTAATTACCTGTCCAAAATTGTAATCAGTAACGTAATTTTTGGATGACCCAAATTTAGTCAGGTAATTTGTTACTTTTGGATTACTTTCCCCTACAGAGGCATTAAAAGAAGACAAAAGGATTCATCAAACGCAATTGATGTATCATTATAGTGGTCTCTGACACTCAAGAAATTAAACTTGCACCTTTTTTCATTGCTGAAATTAATGTAATTGAGAAAACAGAAAAGTTTCTTTTTTTAACGTGGCATGTCAGTTAAGAACAAATTCTTATTTACAATGACGGCCTACCCCGCCCAAACCTTAACCCGGACGACGCTGGGCCAATTGTGCGCCGCCCTATGTGACTCCCAATCACGGCTGGTTGTGATACAGCCTGGAATCAAACCAGGGTCTGTAGTGACGCCTCTAGCACTGAGATGCAGAGCCTTAGACCGCTGCGCCCCTTGGGAGTCAATGTATTTTTGTTGTTGTTGCAAACATCCTTTATCATTTAAAAAATAATCCAAGGCATAATCATCTAGTTTTTCAAACGTATCTGTAATCTGATTACAATATTTTTGCTGGTAACGTAGCTGAATACTGTGACAGTTTTTACATGTAACTGAGCAGGGTTACTCCCCAACCCTGCTCAGAGACCACTATGATGACACACCAAACGCGTTTGATGGATCCTTTTTGTCTTCTTGTAATGCCAAAGGGAAAAGTAATCCAAAAGTAACAGAAAGTAATCACATTACGCTACTGAGGCTAGGTAATTCAAAAGTAATCCCGGTAACTAGTAACTGTAACCGATTACATTTAGAAAGTACCCTTTACCCAACCCTGTGTGTGTGTGTGTGTGTGTGTGTGTGTGTGTGTGTGTGTGTGTGTGGTGCGTGCGTGCGTGCGTGCGTGCGTGCGTGCGTGCGTGCGTGCGTGCGTGGGAAAGGATAAACTTAATCGGAAAATTACACATTCAACATAATATAGCACTTTATCCACATACACACTACGGACTTCTCACACAGCTACATAGACAATACAGATTGCACATTCCCTTACATTCAGTCAGTGGCGAACTAACGCAG
This sequence comes from Salmo salar, assembly GCF_965601325.2. NCBI lineage: Eukaryota > Metazoa > Chordata > Actinopteri > Salmoniformes > Salmonidae > Salmo > Salmo salar. The sequence goes on from NC_138291.1 coordinate 46,371,087, forward strand.
CTCAGCTTTACTTATTGTCGTTCAGGTATTTGATGGACATGGGAATGAAAGAGTGTTTATAACTGTTCAGCTTACACGTATGGACCCTATAGAGTCTGTCTGAGGGGAGGGACCCTATAGCGTCTGCCTGTGGGGGAGGAGGGACCCTATAGTGTCTGCCTGAGGGGAGGAGGGAACCTATAGTGTCTGCCTGAGGGGATGAGGGACCCTATAGCGTCTGCCTGAGGGGATGAGGGACCCTATAGCGTCTGCCTGTGGGGAGGAGGGACCCTATAGTGTCTGCCTGAGGGGATGAGGGACCCTATAGCGTCTGCCTGTGGGGAGGAGGGACCCTATAGCGTCTGCCTGAGGGGATGAGGGACCCTATAGCGTCTGTATGAGGGGATGAGGGACCCTATAGTGTCTGTATGAGGGGATGAGGGACCCTATAGCGTCTGTATGAGGGGATGAGGGACCCTATAGTGTCTGTATGAGGGGATGAGGGACCCTATAGTGTCTGCCTGAGGGGAGGAGGGACCCTATAGCGTCTGCCTGAGGGGATGAGGGACCCTATAGTGTCTGCCTGAGAGGATGAGGGACCCTATAGCGCCTGCCTGAGGGGATGAGGGACCCTATAGCGTCTGCCTGTGGGGAGGAGGGACCCTATAGTGTCTGCCTGAGGGGATGAGGGACCCTATAGCGTCTGCCTGAGGGGATGAGGGACCCTATAGTGTCTGCCTGAGGGGATGAGGGACCCTATAGTGTGCCTGAGGGGATGAGGGACCCTATAGCGTCTGCCTGAGGGGATGAGGGACCCTATAGTGTCTGCCTGAGGCGATGAGGGACCCTATAGCGTCTGCCTGAGGGGATGAGGGACCCTATAGCGTCTGTATGAGGGGATGAGGGACCCTATAGCGTCTGTATGAGGGGATGAGGGACCCTATAGTGTCTGCCTGAGGGGATGAGGGACCCTATAGCGTCTGCCTGAGGGGATGAGGGACCCTATAGCGTCTGTATGAGGGGATGAGGGACCCTATAGTGTCTGTATGAGGGGAGGAGGGACCCTATAGTGTCTGCCTGAGGGGAGGAGGGACCTATAGCGTCTGCCTGGGGGAGAGGGACCCTATAGCGTCTGCCTGAGGGGATGAGGGACCCTATAGCGTCTGTATGAGGGGATGAGGGACCCTATAGTGTCTGCCTGAGGGGAGGAGGGACCCTATAGCGTCTGCCTGAGGGGAGGAGGGACTCTATAGCGTCTGCCTGTGGGGAGGAGGGACCCTATAGCGCCTGCCTGAGGGGATGAGGGACCCTATAGTGTCTGCCTGAGGGGATGAGGGACCCTATAGCGTCTGTATGAGGGGATGAGGGACCCTATAGCGTCTGTATGAGGGGATGAGGGACCCTATAGTGTCTGTATGAGGGGATGAGGGACCCTATAGTGTCTGCCTGAGGGGAGGAGGGACTCTATAGCGTCTGCCTGTGGGGAGGAGGGACCCTATAGTGTCTGCCTGAGGGGAGGAGGGAACCTATAGCGTCTGCCTGAGGGGATGAGGGACCCTATAGCGTCTGTATGAGGGGATGAGGGACCCTATAGTGTCTGCCTGAGGGGAGTCCTGATACTTAATTTTATTTCACCTTTATTTAACCAGGTAGGCCAGTTGAGAACAAGTTCTCATTTACAATTGCGACCTGGCCAAGAGAAAGCAAAGCAGTGCGACAAAAACAACAACACAGAGTTACACATGGGATAAACAAACGTATAGTCAATAACGCAATAGAAAAATCTATATACAGTGTGTGCAAATGTCGTAAGATTAGGGAGGTAAGGCAATAAATAGGCCATCGTGGCACAATAATTGCAATTTAGCATTAACACAGGAGTGATAGATGTGCAGATGATGATGTGCAAATAGAGATATGGGTGCAAAAGAGCAAAAATAAATAACAATATGGGGATGAGGGAGTTGGATGGGCTATTTACAGATGGGCTGTGTACAGGTGCAGTGATCGGTAAGCTGCTCTGACAGCTGATGCTTAAAGTTAGTGAGGGAGATATAAGTCTCCAGCTTCAGTGATTTTTGCAATTTGTTCCAGACACTGGCAGCAGAAAATTGGAAGGAAAGGCGGTCAAAGGGGGTGTTAGCTTTGGGGATGACCAGTGAAATATACCTGCTGGAGCGCGTGCTACAGGTGGGTGTTGCTATGGTAACCAGTGAGCTGAGATAAGGCGGGGCTTTACCTAGCAAGGACTTATAGATGAACTGGAGCCAGTGGGTTTGGCAACGAATATGAAGCGAGGGCCAGCCAACGAGAGCGTACAGGTCACAGTGGTGGGAGGAATATGGGGCTTTGGTGACAAACGGATGGCACTGTGATAGACTACATCCAATTTGCTGAGTAGAGTGTTGGAGGCTATTTTGTAAATGACATCGCCGAAGTCAAGGATCGGTAGGACAGTCAGTTTTACGAGGGTATGTTTAGCAGCATGAGTGAAGGAGGCTTTGTTGCGAAATAGGAAGCCGATTCTAGATCAAATTTGGGATTGGAGATGCTTAATGTGAGTCTGGAAGGAGAGGATACTCAGAGTGAAGTACATGGGAGTCTGTTCAGAAATAGTCTGCAGGGAGGGATGCTGCCTCACACCCATGACCTTCAGGACAGTTTGTATCAGGCAGGCCATTTGAGATTTTAGTTGAACTGATAAACTGCCAAACCAGATACTCTCTCTGACCATATGGGAGATCAGGAGCATCATTTTCTTGTCACCTCCGAAAACTCAGAGTCTACGTAGGAAATAGAGGCATTGTTGGACCTGCAGCAGACACTCTCTACTTGGACATTCCTGCTAAGCACGTTGTCCATATGTACATTCATGTACTTGTATGAACTAACCTATATATGTGTACCACAGGAGGCTGGTGGGAGGAGCTATAGGAGGACGGGCTCATTGTAATGGCTGGGATGGAATCAATGGAACGGTGTCAACCACATCAAACATATGTTTGACTCTGTTTCATTTGTTTCGTTCCAGCCATTACACTGAACCCATCCTCCTATAACTCCTCCCACCAGCCTCCGTGTGTGTGTGTGTGTCACGACTTCTGCCGAAGTCGATGCCTCTCCTTGTTCGGGCGGTGCTCGGTGGTCGACGTCACCGGTCTTCTAGCCATCATTGATCTATTTTTCATTTTCCATTGGTTTTGTCTTGTCTTCCTACACACCTGGTTCCAATCTCATTCATTACATGTTGTGTATTTAACCCTCTGTTTCCCCTCATGTCCTTGTCAGAGATTGTTTTGTTTGTATGCTCGTGTATTATGGATTGGTGCGCGACGGGTTCTTGTACCCACTTTTATTTATTATGTACTTTGGTTTTGGAGTTTTGTTAAACGCTATTAAACTACTCCATTTATACCAAGTTCGATTCTCCTGCGCCTGACTTCCCTGCCACCTACACACACGACATTACAGTGTGATTGGCTGTTTAACTTAATCCAGAGCAGCCACCTGCAGCCCAGGCCTGTGAGGCCCATTGATTGACCGGTGATTTTAATAGTGGTGAATCAGTGTGTCTCAGTGGACAGCTGCAGACACTGGAATCCCCTGTCAACACTTATCAAATCAGGGACTCATCAGACACTGTTTACCAATGCAATGCTGCGGCTCCAATCTCAGCTGTGTGTGTGTGTGTGTGTGTGTGTGTGTGTGTGTGTGTGTGTGTGTGTGTGTGTGTGTGTGTGTGTGTGTGTGTGTGTGTGTGTGTGTGTGTGTCTGTGTGTGTGTGTGTGTGTGTGAGAGAGAGAGAGAGATTCAACTACAATTCCAACTAAGGCAACAGATTTATTATCCCTCAGCAGCCAACCACATTGAGTGTGTACGTTTATATGTGCATGCCTGCATGCGTCCATGCATGTGTGTGCGTATGCATGCATATGTGTGTGTAGTGGAGAACGGGTATGGGGAAGAGATGAGCATGTTTGGACATAGAGTATGTACTTGCCCGCTTGTACAGTTCCTGGTACGGGTATGGGAGCGTGGCTCAGCAACTGTTACTGCATCTTCTCCTGTTCTCCATTCCGTTTCAGAGATGAACACAGGCCTTGTTAGATCAGCCTGTTTATTGACCCTCTCAGGATAGTAAAGGTAAAAGTAGGTGTAAGTTCTCTCTCTCACCTGCTACAATGCTGCACAGTATTGTGTTTTGTGTGTGTGTGTGTGTGTGTGTGTGTGTGTGTGTGTGTGTGTGTGTGTGTGTGTGTGTGTGTGTGTGTGTGTGTGTGTGTGTGTGTGTGTGTGTGTGTGTGTACGGACCTATACAGGCTATAATGTGTGGCTCATCCATACAAATTGGAGGTAATTTAATAAAAAGTTCCCACTGATGTCTCCTTTGATAGTTAGACAGTGTATCAGCGCCTCGCTTGTCCCTAATGTCCTCCTCCTGTTTCATCTATTACACTGGAGAGAACGAGAGAGGGAGAGAGAGGCGAGGGGAGTAGAGGAGAGGAGAGGAGAGGAGAGGAGAGGAGAGGAGAGGAGGAGAAGGGAGGGGAAGGGGAGAGGGAGAGGAGAGGAGAGGAGAGGAGAGGAGAGGAGAGGAGAGGAGAGGAGAGGAGAGGAGAGGAGAGGAGAGGAGAGGAGAGGAGAGGAGAGGGGAAGGGAGGGGAGAGGGGAGGGGAGGGGAAGGGAGAGATGGAAGAAGGAGAGAGGGGGTGAGAGGAAGATGGAAAATGAGATAGATAGAAAGAGGGAAGGAGAGACTAGTGCACAAAGAAAGAGAAGAAATATAGACAAATTGAAAAAGGTTGTGAGAGAGAAAGAGAGAAGGATTGGAGAGAGTGACTGAGATGTCGTAGTGTTGTGTTTTGTGTGCTGTGTTGTTCTGTTCATTTGCATCATTTACATATTGTACTGTACTGGGTATTGAATTGACAACGTTTAGATTTCAACCTACTCCCCATGCCAATAAAGCATGTTTGAATTAGAATTAGATGGGGATATGGAAGGAGAGGTGGAGACAGAGTAAGAGAGATGGAGAAGAGATGGATAGAGAGAGAGAAAGAGTGCCTTGGGCATTTTAATTGCTTTGAAAGTAGGTTAACCAGAGGGATGAATTAGCTGCATGTGGAGTGAATGAAGTACAGAGGAGGAGTGGTAGAGAGGAGGGGAGGAAAGGAGAAGAGAGGAGAGGAGAGGAGCTTGAGAGAAGAGGAAAAGAGAGGAGCTGGAAAGGAGATGAGAAGGGAAGTGAGGAGAGGTGGAGAAGAATGGAGAGCAGAAGTGAGGGGAAGAGAGGAGAGGACAGGAGAGGTAGAGAAAGGAGAGGACAAGCGATGAGAGATAGGAGAAGGGGAGGAAAGGTAGGGCTGGAGAGGAGAGGAGGTTGACAGTATTGTGTGTGTGTGTGTCTGTGTGCACGTGTGCATGAGTCTGTGCATGCCCGCGCACGTGTGAGTTTGTGTGAGGATAAAGGTATATGATAAGACAATAGTGGTCACATCTAACACAACTTTAACTGTAAAGATGGCAGGCAGCTGGTATCCCTCGTAGGCAGCGGCAATGTCACTTTACAGGATTTTGAGCAACGACCTAGTCTCACCAGCTGTCCATAGGTTACATAGTAAGCGTCCCAAATGGCACCCTATTCCCTTATATAGCACACTACTTTTGAACAGGGCCCATGAGGCCGGCCAGGGCCCATAGAGCACTGGTGAAAAGTAGAGCACTACACAGGAAATAGGTTGCCACTGTACAGCAGTGGAGGCTGGTGGGAGGAGCTATAGGAGTACGGGCTCATTCTAATGGCTGTTATGGAATAAATGGAACAGAGTTAAACACGTGGTTTCCGTATGTTTGATGTGTTTGATACCTTTCCATTGATTCCATTCCAGCCATTACAAAGAACCAATCCTCCTGTAGCTTCTCCCATCAGCCTCCACTGGTGTACAGTATGTACAGTACATTTACAAATGCATGTCGAGCAATGAGCTAACCAAGCAGCAACTTGGTAGATGTTGCCCTCAGGCATAGATGGACTTTAGGATCTCAGATCAGCCTGTACTGCACCAATTTAAACATCAGAAACCAGGAGGAGAAAACAGAAATCTGACCATAGATCAGTATGAAGGGAAATTCATTCTACTGCTCCCGCGGATGCTAACCATTCAGGCACTAGATATCTAGCTTTGCCAGAGCAACTTTATCTTATTTAGTGTCGTCTAAGGAGCCAAAACGTATCTTAGCAGGTGGTCTCTTCCATTGAGTGTGTGTCTCTGTGTGCGTGTCTCTGTCCCCCTCCCTCCCTCCCTCTCTCGCTCTCTGTGTGTGTGTGTGTGTGTGTGTGTGTGTGTGTGTGTGTGTGTGTGTGTGTGTGTGTGTGTGTGTGTGTGTGTGTGTGTGTGTGTGTGTGTGTGTGTGTGTGTGTGTGTGTGTGTGTGTGTGTGTGTGTGTGTGTGTGTGTGTGTACTTGTTTGACAGTGAGAGAAGGGGAAGTCACCCCTGAGCTCTTGCCTCTGCTCATGGTGGTAAATGTAGATTGCGTCTTCCGGCAGATAGGCTAACCTTGAGGGGCTCACCTGGGAGGCACAACACAGACAGAGAGGAGATTTAGTGTGTGTGTGCATGCATGTGCGTATGTGCGTGTGTATCCAGGACTGTCATTTTCTCCACCAGTTTAAAGGCTGAGGGTGGAAAGCGGTTTGCTTTCCCTTTCATGTGGATAGATAGATAGTAAGTGGTTCCCTGTAGACGTAAATCAAGTTCAAGTAAAGGAGGTCATTTTATCTCTCTCTCTCTCTCTCTCTCTCTCTCTCTCTCTCTCTCTCTCTCTCTCTCTCTCACACACACACACTTTCTCTCTATGATACCTGATACATGCTTTTATCTGCCTCCTCCCTCCTACCTTCATGAGTCTCCATCCCATTTTCTCTGTACCTCCCTCCCTTTTTCCTTATTTAACCCTCTTTGCCCATGCACAGGATCTATATCCACTTCCTCTCAAACGATAGTCTTGCAATATGGCTTTATTCAGTGGGGGGAAGGGGCAAGTGTCAATCGACATACAATTAATACATAACGGGAAAGATTTCCATGACTCTGGCGCTATCTACTGGCAAATGAGGAATGCACTCAATATTGTTGTTGATAAAGAGTCCTTAATTTCAAACCCACCAGGTGCCGCTAAATATCTACTGAATATGTCAGTAGACCTATCCTACTAGTTTATGAAAAACACATCTAACAGCCTTTTTGCACTGTCAATTGTGGCTAGGTGAAATACATACAAAATACATTTTGACAAAGGAAAAATGGATGTTTAAAATATTTTTACATAGGGCAAAGTACACGAGGTCTGGGAATTTAACAAAAAGAAACATTGGCCTATAGGCTACATTTTAATCAGTAACTCACTTTATTGCAAAATAAAGACTCCACAGTGACACTGAAACAGTGCGATAATACACTACATGGCCAAAAGTATGTGGACACCTGCTCGAATATCTCATTCCGAAATCATGGACATTAATATAGAGTTGGTCCCCCTTTGCTGCATCCTTTCTTCTGGCAAGGCTTTCCACTAGATGTTGGAACATTGCTGCGGGGACTTGCTTTCATTCAGCCACAAGAGCATTAGTGAGGTCGGGCACCAATATTTACCGATTAGACCTGGTTTGCAGTTGGCGTTCCAATTATTCTCAAAGGTGTTCGATGGGGTTGAGGTCAGGCCTCTGTGCAGGCCAGTCAAGTTCTTCCAAACTGATCTTGACAAACCATTTCTGTATGGACCTCACTTTGTGCACGGGGGCATTGTCATGCTGAAAATGGACGGAGCTTTCCCCAAACTGTTGCCACAAAGTTGGAAGCACAGAATCGTCTAGAATGTCATTGTATGCTGTAGCTTAAGATTTCCCTTCACTGGAACTCAGGGGCCTAGCCCGAACCATGAAAAACAGCCCCAGACCATTATTTCTCCTCCACCAAACATTACAGTTGGCATTATGCATTCGGGCAGGTATCGTTCTCCTGGCATCCGCCAAACCCAGATTCGTCTGTCGGACTGCCAGATGGTGAAGCGTGATTCATTACTCCAGAGATCGTGTTTCCACTGCTCCAGAGTCCAATAACATCGAGCTTTACACCCCTCCAGCCGACGCTTTCCATTGCGCATGGTGATTTTAGGCTTGTGTGCGGAAGCTCGGCCATGGAAACCCATTTCATGAAGCTCCCAACGAACTGTTATCAAATCAAATCAAATCGTACTGGTCACATACACATGGTTAGCAGATGTTAATGCAAGTGTGGGTGAAATGCTTGTGCTTCTAGTTCCGACAGTGCAGTAATATCTAACAAGTAATCTAACAATTCCCCAACAACTACCTAATACACACAAATCTAAAGGGGTGAATGAGAATATGTACATATAAATATATGGATGAGCGATGGCCGAGCGGCATAGGCAAGGTGCAATAAATCAAATCAAAGTTTATTTGTCACGTGCGCAGAATACAACAGGAGTAGACCTTACAGTGAAATGCTTACTTATAGGCTCTAACCAACAGTGCAATTAAAAAAGTATTAGGTGAACAATAGGTAAGTAAAGAAATAAAAACAACAGTAAAAAGACAGTGAAAAATAACAGTATCGAGGCTATATACAGTAGCGAGGCTATGACAGTAGTGAGGCTACATACAGGTACCGGTTAGTCGGGCTGATTGAGGTAGTATGTACATGTAGATATGGTTAAAGTGACTATGCATATATGATAAACAGAGAGTAGCAGTAGCATAAAAGAGGGGTTGGCGGGTGGTGGGTGGCGGGACACAATGCAGATAGCCCGGTTAGCCAATGTGCGGGGGAACTGGTTGGTCAGGCTAATTGAGGTAGTATGTATATATAGCATACATAGTTAAAGTGACTATGCATATATGATAAAAAGAGAGTAGCAGTAGCATAAAAGAGGGGTTGGGGGGGCCACACAATGCAAATAGCCCAGGTAGCCATTTGATTACCTGTTCAGGAGTCTTAAGGCTTGGGGGTAAAAACTGTTGAGAAGCCTTTTCGTCCTAGACTTGGCACTCCGGTACCGCTTGCCATGCGGTAGTAGAGAGAACAGTCTATGACTGGAGAGGCTGGGGTCTTTGACAATTTTTAGGGCCTTCCTCCGACACCGCCAGGTATAGAGGTCCTGGATGGCAGGCAGCTTAGCCCCAGTGATGTTCTGGGCCGTTCGCACTACCCTCTGTAGTGCCTTGCGGTCGGAGACCGAGCAGTTGCCATACCAGGCAGTGATGCAACCAGTCAGGATGCTCTCGATGTTGCAGCTGCAGAACCTTTTGAGGATCTGAGGACCCATGCCAAATCTTTTCAGTCTCCTAAGGGGGAATAGGCTTTGTCGTGCCCGCTTCACGACTGTCTTTGTGTGTTTGGACCATTCAAGTTTGTTGGTGATGTGGACACCAAGGAACTTGAAGCTCTCAACCTGCTTCACTACAGCCCCGTCGATGAGAATGGGGGCATGCTCTGTCATCCTTTTCCTCTAGTCCACAATCATCTCCTTAGTCTTGATCACGTTGAGGGATAGGTTGTTATGTTGCACCACCTGGCCAGGTCTCTGACGTCCTCCCTATAGGCTGTCTCGTCGTTGTCGGTGATCATTCCTACCACTGTTGCATCATCTGCACACTTAATGATGGTGTTGGAGTTGTGCCTGCCATGCAGTCGTGGGTAAACAGGGAGTACAGGAGGGGACTGAGCACGCACCCTTGAGGGGCTCCTGTGTTGAGGATCAGCATGGCAGATGTGTTGTTACCTATCCTCACCACCTGTGGGCGGCCCGTCAGGAAGTCCAGGATCCAGTTGCAGAGGGAGGTGTTTAGTCCCAGGATTCTTAGCTTAGTGGTGAGGTTTGAGTGTGGTGTTGAATGCTGAGCTGTAGTTAATGAATAGCTTTCTCACGTAGGTGTTCCTTTTGTCCAGGTGGGAAAGGGCAGAGTGGAGTGCAATAGAGATTGCATCATCTGTGGAATTGTTTGGGCGGTATGCAAATTGGAGTGGGTGTAGGGTTTCTGGGATAATGGTGTTGATGTGAGCCATTACTAACCTTTCAGAGCACTTAATGGCTACGGACGTGAGTGCTACGGGTCTGTAGTCATTTAGGCAGGTTGCCTTCGTGTTCTTGGGCACAGGGACTATGGTGGTCTGCTTGAAACATGTTGGTATTACAGACTCAATCAGGGACATGTTGAAAATGTCAGTGATAGATGGCAAAAAAATACAGTATACACATATGATATGAGTGATGTAAGATATGTAAACATTATTAAAGTGGCATTATTTAAAGTGGCATTGTTTAAAGTGACTAGTGATCCATTTATTGAAGTGGCCAGTGATTGGGTCTCAATGTAGGCAGCAGCCTCTCTGAGTTAGTGATTGCTGTTTAGCAGTCTGATGGCCTTGAGATAGAAGCTGTTTTTCAGTCTCTCGGTCCCAGCTTTGATGCACCCTGTACTGACCTAGCCTTCTGGATGGTAGCGGTGTGAACATGCTGTGGCTCGGGTGGTTGTTGTCCTTGATGATCTTGTTGGCCTTCCCGTGACATCGGGTGCTGTAGCTGTCATGGAGGGCAGGTAGTTGTGTACGCCGAGGAACTTAAAACTTTCCACCTTCTCCACTGCTGTCCCTATGATGTGGATAGGGGGTGCGCCCTCTGCTGTTTCCTGAAGTCCACGATCATCTCCTTTGTTTTGTTGACGTTGAGTGAGAGGTTGTTGGTAATCAAGCACACTACTGTTGTGTCGTCTGCAAACTTGATGATTGAGTTGGAGGCGTGCATGGCCACGCAGTCGTGGGTTAACAGGGAGTACAGGAGGGGGCTGAGCACGCACCTTTGTGGAGCCCCAGTGTTGCGGGTCAAGTTCTTGTGCTAACGTTGCTTCCAGTGGCAATTTGGAACTCACATTGGTTCCAGAGGCAGTTTGGAACTCAGTAGTGTTGCAATAGTGTCTGTAGTGTTGCAACCGAGGACAGACACCCTACGCACTTCAGCACTTGGCTATCGCGTTCTGTGGGCTTGTGTGGCCTACCACTTCCTAGCCAAGCTGTTGTTGCTCCTAGACGTTTTCACTTCCCAATAACAGCACTTGCAGTTGACCAGCCAGCTCTAGCCGGGCATAAATGTTTGTCTATGGAGATTGCATGGTGGTGTTCTCAATTTTATATACATGTCAGCAACGTGTGCTGCAATAGCCGAATCCACTCATTTGAATAGGTGTCCACATACTTTTCGCCATGAAGTGTATAATAATGACCTCCTCCTCACACAGATAAAAAAATAAAAGAGTTGTTTTTATTGTTCACGTCGACGTGTTAGTAGTTCACGTTTAGCGATTGGCCAATCACAAGCCGCGAGGGCAGCGCATGGTGCGTGCCCAATCCTTCCGCGTCACCGGTCTCACTCTCCGCGTCTCGTTCTGGTCGACAGTCTGGCTCAGTGTGAACACGGAGAGACTCCAGCGCTTATAACACCAAACAATATCGGTACGTAACATTGAATTATTTGTTTATCCCAAACCATTTTATATCACCTTTCCCTGTAAGGCTACACAGGGCTACATTGTTGCCAAGTGTTGCTATTTCTCGAAGTTAGTAGAGGCTCTGATTTCGTTGTGTGTGTGTGTGTGTGTGTGTGATACAATGTTGCGTGCAAGTGCGACAGGGCAAATCAGGTCGGTCAGTTGATCAACAGGTTGTTGTAGAGAAAGCAAACTGCAGCGAGTGTCGATGGAGAATCGGTCCGTAACCTGGTTGGCGATTGAGAGGAAGTTATTATTCTGTACCAAGACTGTGGGCAAACTTGAGTCTCTTGATCAATGCTTGCAGGATTCTGTCAACAGTTGCAGAGGAGTAGCCTAAAGCGTGTTTTGGTATTGGGTTATGGCCGCGTAATACATCCCACACTAACTGGTCTATATAGTCAATGGAATACACTAGACTACTTAGCCTACAGTTTAAATTGTGGAGTAGTAGACAACGGTGATAAATTGTGATAGCTCTCCTAGTTTGTACCCTATATGCCAACACAGGCGGAAAGTAGTCTGAAGCAAAGTAAACAGACTCACATACAGACCAACTGCAGTAGTGCTAGTTATTTAGCATGTCCCTGTGACTTTGTCAACATTATGCCAGCAGTATGTTTACATAGTGGAGGTAGGGTGCATGCCACAGCAGAGATGATGATGATGAGGAGGGGGGGTCGGGGTCACTGCCGAATGCTATCACAACTATGTGACAGACTTACTGTTGGAAGTGTGTGTGTGTGTGTTTAGACACTACCCCCACACAAACGCATGGTTGACAGTGCTTGTCTGGACCCTTAGCCTGGCAGTGGTGTGTGTGTCTAGGCTGGGCGCTGAGTCAGGGTTTGGAGTGCGCCCAGGGTTAGAACAATCCACCCGTCTGTTCTCCTCCTTCATTTACTCCCTCTATCCCTCTCTCCTTACCTATCCCTTCATACTCTCACCCCTCTATCCCTACTTTCACTCACATCTCTATCCCTTACACTCTATATCATCTGTGTTATCACTCCTTCCCCGTATCCCTTCATTTACCCATTCCTTTCATTGCATATTAAAATAAAGAAGACCCACCGCATCCAGCCATTTATACTGCATTCATTTCAATGGCTGTGTAGGAACACAGAGCACAGGAGAGGAATCACTGAAGACAATTCAACCATAGCCATCCATTGGATTACATGGTTGTTTTGGTTAGGGTTCATGTCTACTTGCAAAATATGTAGCCTACCCCCTTTTGGCAAACAGATTTGAAGAGGCTTCCCAAGGAGAGACAGTCTTGTAGACCGTCAGATTTGTTCAAGAATCAAAGTTCAGTCTAACCTTGTGTGGTCATTGTGTAGTCATTCATTGCGTAATTATTTTGGGTCAGAGACAGAATAGTAGAGTAGGATATGAGTTGACATGAGTGCAGTTTTGAACGCTTCACTACCTGCCCAATGAGCTGAGAGAGCTTCCGAAGAGCAGTGGGCTAGTCTCTCACAATCACCTTGATCTCTTCAGGGGGGGGGTGTGTGTGTGTGTGTGTGTGTGTGTGTGTGTGTGTGTGTGTGTGTGTGTGTGTGTGTGTGTGTGTGTGTGTGTGTGTGTGTGTGTGTGTGTGTGTGCGTGCGCGTGCGCGTGTACAATTGTTACTGTTAGGCTACTACTCAGTTTCTCAGATATGACACCTTCTTTGTCACATCGAAATCATGCAAATAAGCATGTCAAATGTGTATTGTGGTGGATTTGGAACCATAGTGTCTTTTTGGAGTACGTGTGAGGGTGTGGGCTTGATTGAAACCAAGCCTGGATGTTTGGTCTAGGCCAATACACTGTCAGTTATCATTAGTGACAGGGTGTGTACTTGGTCTGTGTAGCAGACTGTTGGAGGGAGAGAGAATCCACCAGAGAGAGGAAGGAGGGAGCTGGAGAAGTGTCTCTCTCTGTGAGAAAGAGGAGAGACATTGGCAGAACAGATGTGCATGGAGGGATACAGCCAGCCATCCTCCAGAGAAAACGAGCGAGAGCGAGACGGGGAAAAAAAAGAAAATAGAAATGGAATGAGTCAGTAATGTTTATCGGGCAGTTACAGAGGCTGTGTGTTTCCTTTTAACGTTTCCTGTCACTGTCGTCCCGTCCCCCCTCTCTTTACCCCCCCCTCTTCCGCCCAGTATCTTTCTCCTACTCTCTTGCTTTGTTTCTCTCCACCTTGCTCACGTGTATTTCTGCTGCCTCTCCCTGTCTTCTCCCCCCCCCTTTCTCCTCTCACTTTTCTCTCCTTCGGAGTGTAATATGGAATAACTGAATGTGATGGTTTTCGGCCGAATATGTATTTTCCTCTCTCCTGACCTTTCCTGACATTTTGAAGACTTATCTGTGACCTTTGCGGTGCATAGCCGATGTGAATCCTCTGTTACACACACTGTGACTGTGCCCTGGTACAAGAAATATGTATCCTCACTATCCCCAGTATTACAGTGGGAACTCAGTGGGCTTCTAGTATTTAAAGAGCAGGAAAACTCCCATGCTCTTGTTAATGAGGATTTTGATTTGGGATTCTCAGCAAAACATTCTTTTATATTCTGTGAAAGTGTTTCCTGGGGGAGTGGGGGGGGGGGGGGCAGGACAAACAGGTTGATTGTGTCCTACTCAAACTGGGTTAGGGATATTTCATTTGAAAGCTTGTAGGTGGTTCACATCAGTAATGGTTAGGGAGCCACTGCTCCAGCGGACACACTGCGTATTTGTATTCATTATGGATCCCCATTTAGTTCTTGTCAAGGCAGCAGCTACTGTTCCTGGAGTGCAGCAACATTAAGGCATTTATATACAATTAAAATAACATTACATGAGATTAGATTAGATAACAGATTTCATAACGCATTAAGTGTGCCCTCAGGCCACCACTCTACTACCACATACAGTATCTATAACACAACATCTGTGCGTATGTTATTGTATGTGTGTGTATGCGTGTGTGTCTTCACAGTGCCCGCTGTTGCGTAAGGTGTATTTTTATCTGATTTGACTGCTTACATGAGTTACTTAATGTGGAACAGCATTCCATGAAGTCATTGCTCTATATAGTGCTTCCCATAGTTTGTTCTGGACTTAGGGCCTGTGAAGAGACCTCTGGTGGCATGTCTTGTGGGTTATGCAAGGGTGTCTGAGCTGTGTGTTAGTAGTTTTAAACAGACAGCTCGGTGCATTCAACATGTCAATACTTCTCACAAATAGTAATGAAGTCAATCTCTCCTCTACTTTGAGCCAGGAGAGATTGACATCCATATTATTCATGTTAGTTCTCTGTGGACATTTAAGAGCCAGCCTTGCTGCCCTGGGAACCACACATGCGGAGATCATCCGTTCACCTCCTCTGCGTCTCACAAGACTTGTCAGTTGGAATCAAAAATCTCAAATTAGGACTCATCAGACCAAAGGACAGATTTCCACCAGTCTAATGTCCATTGCTTGTGTTTCTTGGCCAAAGCAAGTCTCTTCTTCTTATTGGTGTCCATTAGTTGTGGTTTCTTTACAGCAATTTGACCATGAAGGCCTGATTCACGCAGTCCCCTCTGAACAGTTGATGTTGAGATGTGTCTGTTACTTGAACTCTGTGAAGCATTTATTTTGGCTGCAATTTCTGAGGCTGGTAACTCTAATGAACTTATCCTCTGCAGCAGAGGTAACTCTGGGTCTTCCATTCCTGTGGCGGTCCTCATGAGAGCCAGTTTCATCGTAGCGCTTGATGGTTTTTGCGACTGCACTTTGAAAGTTCTTGACATTTTCTGCATTGACTGACCTTCATGTCTTAAAGTAATGATGGACTGTCGTTTCTCTTTGCTTATTTGAACTGTTCATAGCTGTAATATGGACTTGGTCTTTTACCAAATAGATCTTCTGTATCCCACACTTACCTTGTCACAATTGCTTGGATCAAACGTATTAAGAAGGAAATAAATTCCACAAATTAACTTTTAACAAGGTACACCTGTTAATTGAAATCCATTCCTGGTGACTACCTCATGAAGCTGGTTGAGAGAATGCCAAGAGTGTGCAAAGCTGTCATCAAGGCATCTGAAATATAAAATATATTTCTATTTGTTTAACACTTTTTTGGTTACTACATGATTCCATATGTGTTATTGTCTTCACTATTATTCTACAATTAAGAAAATAGTAAAAATAAAGAAAAACTCTAATGAGTAGGTGTGTCCAAACTTTTGACTGGTTACTATACGTTTTTCCACCAGCAGATTATGATTGATAATCTAAAATGCTCCACTTAACTCAAACAAAACATCTCCCACAATCTCTTTATTATCAATTTGTCTCAGCCAATCATCAGTCATTTGTGGTGATTGTTGAATGCCCTTCTCTATAAGTGTGCTGAAAATATGTGTTTACTTTGAAATAGCATTGTATCTGGTCATTCTTGGGTAGTGGAATTACTCTTTATTCCTTCCAGGCCTGAGGACACACACTTTCTTGTAGGTTTAGATTGAATAGTTGGCCATTAGGAGTGGCAATATCGTCTGATCTCCTCCTCAATAATTTTCCATCCAAATTGTCATACCCAGGTGGCTTGTCATTGTTGATAGACAGCCATATGTTTTTCACCTCTTCCACACTAATTTTACAGAATTCAAAATTGCTATTCTTGTATTTCATAATTTGGTCACTTATGCATGGATGTATAGGTAGTTGGCAATATCAGTGGGGTTTGTGATGAGTAAGCCATCTGATTCAATGAATGATGCAGCCGAGTTCGCCTTTTTGCCCAAAATTTCATTTAAGGTGCTCCAAAACTCAAAACTTTTACTATCATTCTTTATATCATTTATCTTTGTTTCATAGTACAGTTTCTTCTTATTTTGTTCTGTTTAGTCACATGATTTCACATTTTACAGTATGTTTGCCAATCGGCTGTGCAGCCTGACTTATTTCCCATTCCTTTGGCCTCATCCTTCTCAACCATACCATCTTTCCATTCCTCATCAATCCACAGGGATTTAACGTTTTTTTTAACCCGAATAAGCAATTTCATAAATGTGTCAAGTGCAGCGTCTGGTTGCTGTTCATTACACAAATATTCTTTACATCTTCAACATAGAAAATGTTTTGTTGTGATTCCTATGACCTCTTATACGCTATGTTAGGCCCAGGCTTTGGAACTTTGGTTTTCCTAGATATAACTACTATATTATGATCAATACATCCAATGGATTTTGATACTGGTTTAGAGCAGATTTCTGCAACATTAGTAAAGATGGGATCAATACATGTGGATGATTTCATTCCTGTGCTGTTTGTAAATACCCTGGTAGGTTGACTGACAACCTGATCCAGGTTGCAGGCACTGGTTACAGTTTGAAGCTTTTTCTTCCAGATACTGACTGTTCGCATTTGGTGGTCTATAGCAGCTTCCCAAAAGAATGGGCTTTAGGTGAGGCAGCGTTAACCTGTAGCCATATTACTTCAACAGCATTAGAAGTTAAGAACTTAACTCAATGGGAACTGAAGTGGTTAAGTACTCATAAGAGCAGGAAACAACCACTTTAGAAGGTTTTGTATCGAGGATTCTGTGGAAACCAAGTTATTTCATAGCCAGCATCATGGTCACGTCAGATCTGTAGGCTCAGGGTCTGGTAGACTAGGGTTGAGGTCTAGGACTGGCAGGCAGGGGTTGGAGAGCTGAGGCTTCCCGGATTTCAAAAGTTCCTGACACGGACACACTGACAGTGTCTTCCTGTCCTGAAGAGCACGACCCCCCCATAAATAGAATGGACATGTATTGTCAACAGCTCGATGCCGACTTTTGTTACGGCGAACTGAATGCTCATTCTCTCTCTGCTGGTTAGTCAACAGAGAGTCAGTCTATAGCATGCATCCCAAATGGCACCCTCTTCCCTATATAGTGCACTATGTAGGGAGGATGCTACCATGGACTTCCAGAAAGTGTCTGTGTTGTGTTTGAATGCAACACATGGGAAGGGAAGTTTGCTCTCTTGTGGGTGAGACCAACGTCGAATCTTTACCAAGAGTAGCTTATCTAACCAATATGCTTGTTGTCCTGTAGTTAGTGTCTAAGCAACTTTATTACAGGACTGCCTCTGGTACACACACTTCAAACGCTTTAACAGCCTCTCTGACTCCTAGGTGTCACACCTGATGTTGCCCTGGACTGAGGGTTTCTTGCTTCTCAAACAAACCTTGGTCTTCAGACCTATGTCTCAGCAGCAGGTCTATGGCTGCCAAGATTGTGCTTCAGTTTATCATTCCTCCATGTTAACTCTCTCTGTCTCTCTCCGTCTCCTCCTCAGCGTCTCCAGTTGTGCATGGATGCAGACAGGTGTGAGGGCAGGAACTAGTGGAATCTAGTGGAGTGTACACACACACACACACACAAACACACAAACACAAACCATGGCCACTGCCAGCAGAGTGGGCTCGGGAAGAGCTGGTTGGGTGGCGTTCGCAGATGAAGCTTTCGGGACGAGCACAGAGCATCAAGCAGGTACGAGTCATATTGTGAAAATCATTTAAATCCTATACTGTAGGATGAAGTTCAGGAGTAGATGTGTTTTTGTAATGTGATAATTTTATGCCTATATACAATTAAGCACATATCTACCTGGCAAGGAGATCCCTGAACACAATACTGGACCATGAAGCCAGTTCCACTGCATTTTTTCATTGTTCCCCTCCAATCAGGGACTTATTTAGACCTTTGACACCAGGTGGGTGCAATTAATTATCAGGTAGAACAGAAAACCAGCAGGCTCCGGACCTCGTAAGGTAAGAGTTGAGTACCCCTGCTTTAGATTCCCCTGAGGACCTTTGCCTGTGTGTATGGATGTGTGGTAGGGTTGGGCAGTATTCAGATTTCCATACCTTCATACCGGGATATACGGTATTACAGCAGTGCACACAAGGGACCCTATTTCTTTCTTATGCTATCAAAGTACTAGCAAATTCACATTGTGGATGCTAGCTAGCAAGCGCAAGCAAGCATAAACTAATTGCAAGGTCTAGTTGCAACCTAGCTGAAAACGTTATACAACTATTTTAAAAGGCTACTCACAGTTGATCCAGGAGGGAATTGATTGTCTCTGCTCTAACCAAGAAGCGTGATCTTGCAAGCTAGCCACCTATAGCTAGCAAGTTAGCAAACCAAATTAATAGCTGGAGCCCTGAGCTGGAGAAAATATGTTTGACACATCTTAAATAGTTAACTTAGTTATAAGATATTTAGCTGGTAAACATTTAATAGGGAATTTCAAGTGTAACTTGTCCACCTCTCTTGTGGATCCTCACGAAACCTCCGTTTGCTCCATGTGCTCTTCGAAGTGCATCTTTCCCTTTCAAGAGGATTCAACATGTAGCTCGATCGATACGATACAGGTACGATAACTTTTAGTTTGAAACGATTCAGTGCGATTTGGTTTGATTAGAGAACGACTCAATGCGATTTGGTTCAATGCGATTCGATGCACTAACTTTTGTTGCATAAACACATTCATTTTCCATTCTAAATTCAAATCTGCTGCTTATGATTCTCTTGAGCTGGGCCTTTCTGTGCTGGATCTATCTGAGCTGACTTCTCTCTCTCTCTCTCTCTCATGTGTCTGTGTGCCTGCCTCCCTCCCTCCCATATGGGAGACTAGGCGTCTAACACCCCACTAGACCAGGCATCTAACACCCCACTACCAATATCAGATTAGGGGGCGGGGGGAAATTTCACCCCATCTCCAAATCAAAAATGTTTTTTTCCTCTCGCTTCGGCCATGCAGTGCGCCTCACAAAAGTGACTGCTGTCCCCGTTCTGAAATTATTAACTTTACCCTCTATATCAAAAAATCTGTAAACTATTGCTGATGGTGAACCTGAACAATCAAAGTAAAATATGTTGTAAGCCCTGTTCAGCAGGTACTGTACACCCAGGTGAGTTGTCTCTGATCGCTTGTTTTATTCCAGTAAAACAACATTTTCAACAGCGCATAGAGTGCCTTCAGAAAGTTTTCAAACCCCTTGTCTGGTTCCACACTTTGTGTTACAGCTTGATTTTTAAAATGGATTACATTTAGATTTTGTGTCACTACGCACAATACCCTATAATGTCTAAGTGGAATTGCGTTTTGACACATTTTTTCAAATTAATAAAAAATGAAAAGCTGAAATGTCTTGAGTTAATAAGTATTCAACTACAAAGACCAGGGACGGTTTTCCATGCCTCATATAAAAAAAACAGACATTGAATATCCCTTTGAGCATGGTGAAGCTGTTAATTACACTTTGAATGGTTTATCAATCTACCCAGTCACTACAAAGATACAGGCATCCTTCTTAACTCAGTTGCTGGAGAGGAAGGAAACCGCTCAGGGATTTCACCTTGAGGCCAAATTAAAACAGAGTTTAATGGCTGTGATAGGATAAAACTGAGGATGGATCAGCAACATTCTAGTTACTCCACAATACTAACCTAAATGACAGAGTGAAAAGAAGGAACCATGTACAGAATAAAAATATTCCAAAACATGCATCCTGTTTTGCAATAAGGCGCTGAAGTAAAACTGCAACAAATGTGGCAAAGAAATGTACTTTATACACTGAATACAAAGCTGTATGTTTGGGGCAAATCCAACACGTCACTGAGTACCACTCTTCATATTTTCAAGCATGGTAGTGGCTGCATCGTGTTATGGGTATGCTAGAGTTTTTTTGGGGGGAGGGATAAAAAGAAACTGATAGAGCTAAGCACAGTCAAAATCCTAGTGGAAAACCTGGTTCAGTCTGCTTTTCAACAGACACTGGGAGACATTTACCTTTCAGCAGGACAATAATCCAAATATACACTGGAGTTGTTTACAAAGACTACACTGAATGTTCCTGAGTGGCCAAGTTACAGTTTTGACTTAAATCAGCTTGAAAATATATGGCAAGACTAGAAAATGGGTGTGTAGCAATAATCAACAACCAACTTGACAGAGCTTGAAGAATCTGGAAAAAATTATGTGCAAATATTGTACAATCCAGGTGTGCAAAGCTCTTAGACTTACCCAGAAAGACTCACAGCTGTAATCGCTGCCAAAGGTGATTCTAACATGTATTGACTCAGGGGTGTGAATACTTATGTAAATTAGATATTTCTGTATTTAATCTGTAATAAATTAGCAAATTTTTCTAATAACCTGTTTTCACTTTGTCATTATGGGGTATTGTGTGTAGAATGATGAGAGAAAAAAACGATTGAATCCATTTTTAATTCAAGGCAGTAACAGTGGAAAAAGGAAAGGGGTCTGAATATTTTCCGAATGCACAGTATACGGTATATCGCCCAAGCCTAGTGTGATGAGTATACATTTGTGTGTGTGTGTGTGTGTGTGTGTGTGTGTGTGTGTGTGGTTTGGAACATTAGTGTGTGTTATCGCCATGCTGCTACTGTACATTCTCACAATTTTATTGTCCACTCAGCTCTGGAGTCAGAAAGGGCAAGCTAGAGTGAGTTAACCCTTTACATTTGTGGGAATTGGCCTAAATAGATAAGGCTACATTGAAATGTTTCTAACAGAAGAAATATGAAAAGCATATGCATAACCATGGTAGCCATTAAAAGGGAACTGTTTGGAGATAATGGGAAAATGATTAGACTAAAGGTGAGGACACAACAGCTCACATGACAAAAGATTGAATCTTGAATATTCTGTGAATTTTACATTGACTGTACTTTTCGACTAATTTTGTTGATAAGAAATCTGAAAATACTCTGGAGACATTCAGTAACACGATAAAAATATTATTGGAAAATGTAGGGTAGGTGCAACGTGAGACAAATGTGTTAAAGGGTTTGAGTGAGAGGTCTAACTGGTGCCTCCAGGTGGACACCTCCTCTGAAGTCCATTCAATGCACTTTTATGACTCAATGAAGCAGGGGTTGGAACCAGGAGGTTGGAAATGGAAACAGGATGCATCTGAAGTCAATTTTCGAGTCTCATTTTGAGTCTGAAAACGTATGTAAATAAGGTATTTCTGTTTTTTTTATTTCACATTTATTTTTAAATCCTATAAAATCTGTTTTCGCTTTTTCATTATGGGGGTGTTGTTGATGAGGGAAAAAAATAAATAATACATTTTAGTATAAGACTGTAACAAAATGTGGAAAAACTCAAGGGTTCTGAATACTTTTCGAATGAACTGTATACCATGGCTATAATTTAACTAATTTGCTGGTTGAAATGTGTTCAACATCCACTGAAGTAGCTAGCAAGTTTACTAGATAGGACAAGTTGCCTTCCTAACCAAACAAACAGACTTGCTAGTTTAGCTAACCAAACCATCAGTCCAAGCTTTCTGTTATGAAAATCGAAATCAACAATGCCAATAATGTTTTCAATGTGACATTTACTTGCAAAAGCAGCTCAAACATAGAACATGTAAGAATAAACTACATCCATACATTTTTCTACCTGGACTCACAGGTGTTTGGCTTGCTTGTATGACATCAACACAATATTTCTTGTAATCCTCAATGTCTCATCTTTCAAGATGCATCAAGTCCTCTTAAGTTACAGCATTTCCCTCAATCAGACGACAAAACATTTGCAAAAGTTGCCCAATTAGCGGGAGGATGGGGGCAACTTCTTGTAACGAGCGCTGCTCAAGTTCAGAAGACTGTCAGTCAAAACCCATACAGAGCTGTGAAGCGGAGGCCCTGAGCTCTGACATTATGTATAGCATGCTACTGGTACAGCCACCACATTCCAATTTAGGTGCTTATCAGTGTCCAAACCTGCCATTTTCAACCCGCATACGGGTATGAGTTTAAAGGGTTAAACGAGGGATAGGGCAGAAATGTTATCATAGAAAGACATTCCCTTGGTTCATTCTGTGTGTGTGTGTGTGTGTGTGTGTGTGTGTGTGTGTGTGTGTGACACATTAGATGTGGACAGCAGCTTGCAGAGGCCTAGCCCCGCCCCTTCTGAGAACTCTTCCAGTGTTGAGCTGTTAGCCCCTCCCCCTCAGCAGAACGCATGGGTCTTATTCGAAGAGAAGCCCTGGCCCTCGCCCAATCCGCAGGTAAAAGGTAATTACTCACTCACTAGCGCTTTTCTAGCTCTGTAGAATTCTGTACATTGTGAAAGGGACTCTCACGTACTTTTGGTCACAGGTTCCCCCTGTCATGATGATTTGGTCACCTCCTATTTCTCCTTCTGTTCTTCCTCTTCCCTACCGTCCCTCTTCTCTCCGTCCATGCTTTGATCTCCTCCACTGTTGTCTTCTCCTCTGTTGTTTTTGCTTTGTTTCTCCCTGTCATCTTCATCTTAACACGAATGTCTCCCTCCTCTTCGCTCTCCTTCATCTCCACCTCCCTCTGTGTTCACTCGTCCTACTCCTTGGTATTTATCGCTGCCTTCCTTCTTCTCCACCCTCCTCTACTCTCTCCTCCTCTTCACCTCTGGCGTCTCCCTTGAAAACGACAGACCGAGATAGGCGTCTGTTGTCTATTCAGTGCAGTAGAGTATGCTGGGTAATGGCACCCTGCTCGATGGCTGCCACCCAGGAGTGTACAGTATGTGTTGCTCTCTCTGCTGGTCTCTGAAGTGATGCACTAACACACACGACACAGTCAGCACCAACACACACCAAGGCTGAAAAGTAGCCATTGTACCACACATACCCACATGGGGGGGAGGAGGAAAGGGTCAATCAGGGAAATTGACATCTCCAAATATTTGATCTTTAGAAAATTGAAAAACATGTATTTTTGTATAGTGTACACGACCAACGTTAAAAATCACAGAATCGTAATTCCAACAAAACATTTAACATTTTCACCAAAGTTTCTTTTTTTTGTGTGGTTGTTTATGGAAGTCATTCTTGATGACCAAAACTGCATTTAAACTAGCAGACAATCGTCATTGGTATTGGGGGTATCTATGCCCCATACTCATTTGTAAAAGTCTTGGTTAACAAACTAACAGTAGATACTCCCATTGAGTCATTAGAACACTAGCTAACTACATGTAACTTCCAAAATAAAGGAAACGCCAACAAAAACTGTGTTAATGGAGGTCTGAACATTTTCATGGGGGCTTGGTCATTACCTAATGCAGCGGCTATGACTGAAGCCAAATGAGCGCCGTCTTGGGGGTTGGTTTAATGTGGGTGTCTCTTGTGTGTGTTCGCACATGGAAAGCATTTATACATTCAGTACACTCACCCTTCTACACTGAACAAAAATATAAACGCAACACGCAACAATTTCAAAGATTTTACAGATTTACAGTTCAGGAACTCAGTCAATTGAAATAAATTCATTAGGCCCTAATATATGGATTTCACATGACTGGGAATACAGATATGCATCTGTTGGTCACAGATACCTTAAAAAAACAAAAATAGGGGCGTGGGTCAGAAAACCAGTCAGTGTCTGGTGTGACCACCATTTGCCTCATGCAGTGCAACACATCTCCTTCGCATAGGGTTGATCAGGCTGTTGATTATTGCCTGTGGAATGTTGTCCCACTCCTCTTTAATGTCTGTGTGAAGTTGCTGGATATTGATGGGAACTGGAACACGCTGTCGCACATGTCGATCCAGAGCTTCCCACAATTGCTCAATGGGTGACATGTCTGGTGAGTATACAGGCCATGGAAGAACTGAGACATTTTCAGCTTCCAGGAATTGTGTACCTCTGCTTGCAACATGAGGCTGTGCATTATCATGCTGATACGTGAGGTGATGGCGGCGGATGAATGGCACGACAATGGGCCTCAGGATGTCGTTACGGTATGTGTGTGCATTCAATATGCCATTGATAAAATGCAATTGTGTTCGTTGTCCCTAGCTTATGCCTGCCCATACCATAACCCCACCGCCAACATGGGGCACTCTGTTCACAACGTTGACATCAGCAATCCGCGCGCCCACAAGACGCCATGCATGCCGTCTAGTCGGTACTGTTGAAACCTGACATTCATCCGTGAAGAGCACACTTCTCCAGTGTGCCAGTGGCCAGCGAAGGTGAGCATTTGCCCACTGAAGTCAGTTATGACGGCAAACTACAGTCCGGTCATGACCCTGGTGAAGTTGACGAGTTCGCAGATGAGCTTCCCTGAGACGGTTTTTGACAGTTGTGCAGACATTCCTTGGTTGTGCAAACCCACAGTTGTCCGGGGGGCTGGTCTCAGATGATCACGCCGGTGAAGAAGCTGGATGTGGAGGTCCTGGGCTGGCGTGGTTACACTTGGTTTGCGATTGTCAGTCCGGTTGGACGTACTGCCAAATTCTCTAAAAGGACGTTGTAGGCAGCTTATGGTCAAGAAATTTCAATGAATTTCTCTGGCAACAGCTCTGGTGAACATTCCTGCAGTCAGCATGTCAATTGCACGGCCCCTCAAGACTTGATATGCCACACCTGTCAGGTGGATGGATTATCTTGGCAAAGGAGAAATGCTCACTAACAGGGATGTAAACAAATTGTGCACAACATTTGAGAGAAATACGCTTTTTGTGCATATGGAACATTTCTGGGATCTTTTATTTCAGCTCATGAAACGTGGGACCAACACTTTACATATTGCGTTTATATTTTTGTTCATTATAGAATCGTTCCATACTCCAAGTCGATATTTACGTCATAAGAAGGGATGCCCCTCTTATGATATAACCTGGTCAAAAATCCCAATCTACGGTTCGCAATGCTTCCACGTAGGGAAATGGGGCCTGGAAGAAGAGCCCTAGTGGCTTCAGGCTACTCGGCGTGTGAAATGTGGGGAACCGGTGTCCAAGTACGCTACACGTAGCTATGTGTGTGGAAAACATTTCATCACAGGTAAGACATTAGCTGTATAGTCTGTTTGTGTTGTTGGTCTTGGCTAGCTCAATGTTCCGGTCGGTAGCTAGCTAGCACTCACTCGTGGCAGCTAGCACCGTCATAAATGGGGCATAAGGGAAGCCCTACAATATTATGTTTGTCTAAGTAGTGCGAAGGCTCGGGAGCAGGCAGTGTTGAAAGGTCATCTTTAGACATGTACTTTTCTTACATTTTGAAATTGACTAAACAAGCAGACAATGTTTTTCTGTTATGAGAAATCTCCTTTATATGAATCCGTATTTATAAGGCATGCTGGTAGATTGAGTTATTATTATTGTAGGTTCAGTAAGTACAGATAAATGCATGGCCCTCCCATGGCCCTCTCAACAGCAAAGGGGGTTGAATGACTCTCGTATACATTAATTGACTTATGTGGTTTAAAAAAAAGAAGTTTAGTGTTTGCGTGTTTCTGATAGTGTGTGTGTGTAACCATGTGTCTCTGCCTCTTTGTCAGGTACTTCTAGACACAGTGTCTGTTCCACAGCCAGTTTCTGGAGCGCCGTCCCGCCCTCAGAGAGCAGCTGGACCCAATCAGAACCAGGCTCAGTCTGGACCACACAATCAGGGAAGAGCTCTGTGAGCATGGGGGCGTCATCTTGTGATCTTCCCTCCCTAAACGCAGAGGAACGGCACAATGAGTCGTCATCCCGACCCCAGTCACCCAGTGAGTACACATACACACACACAGTCATTGTGTGTATGGTTTGTTGGGAAGTAGTTAGTTATTGGGAAAGAGTACTTGGTCTCTAAGCCCCTCAGGTGTGCTACAGAAAGGAAGTGGGCTGTGGTAGTCATAGATTGCTGCCTACTTAAATGATTAGATAAGGCGCACACACACACACACATTGCGCTTACAAGACCACTCCTTCCTCTGACTCTCTCCCTGTCTGTGACTCAACTCAATTGCTTTCAGCCACTCCCTCCATCAGAAACAGAGAAGATGAAGGGGGAGAAGAGGTAAGGAGAGGGGAAGGAATTTAGATGAGAGCAGAGTCCAGCGGCCTGCTCCCTGAGGATGAGGGGGCTTAGAAGGGAGTTTGGTAGGGATGAGGAGGACATGACTTATACTGGGTGGGACAGAGAGAAGCTGCCTTTAGATATAAATGTTTTTCTATCCATGTTGAATTGATTTGCTACAGCAAGTCAAACAGAAAAGTGAAGTAAAGCATGCGTTGGAACCGATAGGAATAGTGTTTGAGGAAATGTTCTGTGTGTTTAGGGATGTGGTCTGTTGTTGCTGTTTCCCTGCATATTTCAACAGAAAAGAGAGAGACTAAGGGAGAAATCTCAGGCTGATAGGACACACACACACACACGTGTGCAAGTTTCCATAGAGACAGGGTTAGAGGGGACAGAGTCTTGGCGAGTTGAATATTTCTCTTGATGAGATAAATGGGCTTGTCCTCAGAGCCGGTCTCTCACTCACACACACACACACACGAGAATGCTGTTAATTGAATGCAACTAGATCCTGGACTTCCTGACAGGCCGCCCCCAGCTGGTAAGGGTAGGCAACAGCATATCTGCCACGCTGACCCTCAACTCAGGGGGCCCCTGAGGGGTGTGTGCTTAGTCCTCTCCTGTACTCCCTGATCACAGACTACAATGAGACAGCCTACAGGCAGGAGGTCAGAGACCTGGCAATATCGTGCCAGGACAACAACCTCTCCCTTAACGTCAGCAAGACAAAGGAGCTGATTGTGGACTACAGGAAATGGAGAGCCGAGCAATATTTGCTATTTATTTTATATTTTTCTTACTTTTTAACTCTGCATTGTTTGGAAAGGGCTTGTATGAGGCCAATGGTGATTTTAAAACAGAGTTGTAGTAGGAGAAAACTGAGGATAGATCAACAACATTGTAGTTACTCCACAATACTAACCTAAATGACAGAGTGAAAAGAAGGAACCATGTACAGAATAAAAATATTCCAAAACATGTATCCATTTTTGCAGTAAGACGCTGAAGTAAAACTGAAACAAATGTGGCAAAGAAATTAACTTAATGTCCTGAATACAAAGCATTATTTTGGGGGCAAATCCAACACATCACTGAGTACCACTTTTTCATATTTTCAAGCATGGTGGTGGCATTTTATGGGTATCCTTGTCATTGGGGTGGACTAGGGAGTTTTTTAGGATAAAAATAAACGGAATAACACTAAGCACAGGCAAAATCCTAGAGGAATACCTGATTCAGTCTGCTTTCCAACAGACACTGGGAGACAAATTCCCATTTCAGCAGGACAATAGTGTAAAAAAACAAGGCCAAATCTACACTGGACTTGCTTACCAAGATGTTCTTGGGTGGCCTAGTTACAGTTTTGACTTAAATCGGCTTGAAAATCTATGGCATGCCTTCAAAATGGCTGTCTCGCAATGATCAACAACCAACTTGACAGAGGTTGAAGAATTTTAGAAAGAATAATGTGCAAATATTGTACCATCCAGGTGTACAAAGCTCTTAGACTTACCCAGAAAGACTCACAGCTGTAATCACTGCCAAGTGTGATTCTAACATGTATTGACTCAGGAGTGTGAATACTTATGTAAATTAGATATTTATGTATTTAATTTTCAATAAATTTGCACACAAAAATAATACATGTTTTCACTTTGTCAATATGGGTTATTGTGTGTAGATTGGTGAGAGATACTTAATACATTTTGAATTCAAGGCTGTAACAACAAAATGTGGAATAAGTCAAGGGGTATGGATACTTTCTGAAGCCACTAAGTATTCAATCTTTCTCTCACTCATCCTCTTTCGCTCTCTTTTTCATGATATGCTCATTTTCTCTTCCCGGTCCCCCTCTATCACTCCCTTTTTCTCTCTCTCTCTTTCATTAATCCTTCCATAACTAAGCAGTAGTGTTAACAGGAAGTGGATTTGACTGTTGATATGATTATTGTGTATACCCGTCTGGAGTACTAGAGACCCCCAACGTGGGGCTGGCTGGCTGCGTCTCAATAGTCTCCTCTCATGGTCTCCTTTCCTTTTTATAGACTGAGATGAGGAGAGAAAAACACTTTTGATTATTGAGATACAACTTCAATGTTGACTGAGACGTTCTATATTATATGGGACAGACTGCCTTATCTTCTGTCTCTTCTCTGGAGTAACCTAGTCCTAGTATTCGAGACAAGGGAAAGACACACACACACACACACACACACACACACACACACTCCCAGCAAGAGGGGAAGGAAGCGTTGAAATGGCTGCTTCTTCTTTCTTAATGAGGGGTTGTGACAGAACTTCTGTTGTTTTGGAGGGAAGGGTGGAAATTAACCCTATGTTTATGGTGGAAATTGGACAGTGGGAGGTGTGTGTGGTGTGTGTGTGTGTGTGTGTGTGTGTGTGTGTGTGTGTGTGTGTGTGTGTGTGTGTGTGTGTGTGTGTGTGTGTGTGTGTGTGTGTGTGTGTGTGTGTGTGTGTGTGTGTGTGTGTGTGTGTGTGTGTGTGTGTGTGTGTGTGTGTGTGTGTGTGTGTATCTCTGTCATTCCAAAACGCGCTACACTAGTAATGATCCTCTGACAGATGTGTGAGGTTCGGGGCAGAAGTTTGTGTGTGTGTCAATGAATGATGTACTGTGTGTGTGTTCAGCTGTGCTTGTCAGTTCAGCTAGGAAGGCAGCCTTAACAGGGAGAGACATAGTAGAGGAGAATAGAGATGCACAGTCTGGCTCACACTTACTCAATCACTTACTCACTACTACAATGGTTTGGGGCGAGTTCCAACATGAAAATATAGGTTGTCCCGTTACACCGAATCTTCCACCCCTCCCCTGTAATTACCTTTTCCCTAGAGCACGAATTCTATTTTATTTAACCAGGAAGGGCACATTGAGATTTGAAATCTCATTTTCAAGAGCGTCCTGGCCAAGATAGGCAGCACCAAGTCATTACACAATTACAGACAGACAACATGAAATACTACAAGTAATCCAGTAAGAACAATAGAATTCACAAGAGTATAACAAAATCATAAAACAGCAAATTAAAAACATTGACCGGTAAGGGAATCAGCCTCAAAATCCTTCATCAGTGATTTTAAAAGCACCAAGTATTTTGTAAGGCATTCCAAGCCGATGTCGCGGAGTACATAAAAGTCCTTTTACCAAATTCAGTTCGGACATTTGGAATAGTTAGCAGGATAAAGTCCTGCGAACAAAGAGAGTACCCATCACATTTCTGAACAATACAAATGCCCAAATAAAGTGGTATTTAACCCAAAATGGCTTTGTAAATAAAAGTACACCAGTGACTGAGCCTACGAGTGACTAGAGAAGGCCAGCCAACCCTGGTATATAAAGTGCAGTGGTGCGTAAGGGTTTTGCAGTTTAATATAAATCTCAATGTGCCATGGTAAAGGGTGTCAATTGATCTTAAACACTGAGCGGAAGCGTTCATATATAAAATATCCCCATAGTCTAGTAAAGGCATACATGTAGCTGATACTAGCCTCCTCCTGGCTTCAAAAGAAAAACAGGTCTTATTCCTAAAATAAAATCCCAACTTCAGCTTCAATTTTGTTGTAAGTTGTTGAATATGCAATTTAAAGAGAGGCCATCATCAATTAAAATTCCAAGATATTTATGAGGTTACAGTCTCAATCTCATTGCCCTGACAGGCAGTAATAGGTGAAAGGTTCAGAGGTCTATTTCTTTCTTTAGAAAACACCATTACTTTAGTTTTGTCAGTATTGAGTATAAGCTTCAATTGACACAAGGTATGTTGGACAGTATAAAAAGCAGTTTGCAAGTTCTGGAAAGCTTTTGTGAGAGACGAGGCACAACAATAAATAACAGTATCATCAGCATAAAAGTGAAGTTGCGCATTTTGCTAATTTTTGTCTAAATTATTATGTAAATAGTGAATACGAGGGGACCAAGTACAGAGCCCTGGGGCACACCATTACAGACAGAACATTTAACAGACATGAGCCCATCAAATTGAGTGCACTGAGTTCTATCAGACAGACAGTTAGCAAACCATGCAACTGCATGCGCCGAAAGACCTACACTCGACAATCTCTGCCTCAGTATAGCATGAGCAACTGTATCAAAAGCCTTAGAGAGATCAATAAAAAGTTAGACACAGTGCTGTTTTTTGTCAAGGGCTTCAGTGATATCATTTAAAACCTTCATGGCTGCTGTAATTGTGCTATGCTTCTTCCTGAAGCCCGATTGGTACATTGATAAAATAGAGTTAGTGTATAAAAACTCTTTTAGCTGTTCACTCACAAGGGTTTCAAGTATTTTCACCAGGGGTGACAGCTTTGAGATTGGACTATAATTATTTAAAGAGTTGGATCTCCCCCTTTTTAAAAGTGGTAGGTTAGATTGAACAGATATGTAAGTGGTTCAGCTATGAAACCAGCTGCCAGATTTAAAAAGCAGGGATCCAAAAGATCAGGACCTGCAGGCTTTCTCTAATTTAAGGATTTCAGGGCTACGTGTACCTCCTACGTGTACCTCCTGCACTGAGAATGGCAAAAAGCTATATATCAGTGCAACAATCAGAACGGTCTCTCATTGTGTGTGATGGCAAATGTTCTCTGTGCTGTAATAAACACCTAACCTAACGCTTCCTTTTGACTAGAGCTCGGCCCCTACCTCAGTGCCACTCGTTTTGGTTTGGCACCTCTGTCTGTCACACATTCAGTGAGGCACCGCACTGTGGAACGTTCAGAAATATATTGAGCAGAACAGACATGCCTCTCTTGACATGTAGAGTTAAGGAATCATGTCAGTTCTATTCATGACATGTCTATGCAACAGTCAGTATACAGTTGAAGTCGGAAATGTACATACACCTTAGCCAAATACATTTAAACTCAGTTTTTCACAATTCCTGACATTTAATCCTAGTAAAAAATTCCCTGTCTTAAGTCAGTTAGGATCACCACTTTATTTTAAGAATGTGAAATAGTAGAGAGAATGATTTATTTCAGCTTTTATTTATTTCATCACATTCCCAGTGGCTCAGAAGTTTACATACACTCAATTAGTATTTGGTAGCATTGCCTTTAAATTGTTTAACTTGGGTAAAACGTTTTGGGTAGCCTTCCACAAGCTTCCCACAATAAGTTGGGTGAATTTTGGCCCATTCCTCTTGACAGAGCTGGTGTAACTGAGTCAGGTTTGTAGGCCTCCTTGCTCGCACACACTTTTTCAGTTCTGCCCACAAATTTTCTATAGGATTGAGGTCAGGGCTTTGCGATGGCCACTCCAATACCTTGACTTTGTTGTCCTTAAGCCATTTTGCCACAACTTTGGAAGTATGCTTGGGGTCATTGTCCATTTGGAAGACCCATTTGCGACCAAGCTTTAACTTCCTGACTGATGTCTTGAGATGTTGCTTCAATATATCCACATAATTTTGCTTCCTCATGATGCCATCTATTTTGTGAATTGCACCAGTCCATCCTGCAGCAAAGCACCCCCACAACATGATGCTGCCACCCCTGTGGTTCAAGGTCGGGATGGTGTTCTTCGGCTTGCAAGCCTCCCCCTTTTTCCTCCAAACATAACGATGGTCATTATGACCAAACAGTTCAGACTTGAGGACATTTCTCCAAAAAGTACAATCTTTGTCCCCATGTGCAGTTGCAAACCGTAGTCTGTCTTTTTTATAGCGGTTTTGGAGCAGTGGCTTCTTCCATGCTGAGCGTCCTTTCAGGTTATGTCGATATAGGACTCGTTTTACTGTGGATGTAGATACTTTTGTACCTGTTTCCTCCAGCATCTTCACAATGTCCTATGCTGTTGTTCTGGGATTGATTTGCACTTTTCGCACCAAAGTATGTTCAT
Organism: Salmo salar; assembly: GCF_965601325.2. Classification (NCBI taxonomy): domain Eukaryota; kingdom Metazoa; phylum Chordata; class Actinopteri; order Salmoniformes; family Salmonidae; genus Salmo; species Salmo salar. The sequence continues at coordinate 46,403,305 of NC_138291.1, forward strand.
CTCTAGGACACCGGACACATCTCCTTCCTGAGCAGTATGACGGCTGCATGGTCCCATGGTGTTTATACTTGTGTACTATTGTTTGTACAGATGAACGTGGTACCTTCAGGCGTTTGGAAATTTCTCCCAAGGATGAACCAGACTTGTGGAGGTCTACACATTTTTTTCTGAGGTCTTGGCTGATTTATTTACATTTTCCCATGATGTCAAACAAAGAGAGGCACTGAGTTTGAAGGTAGGCCTTGAAATACATCCACAGGTACACCTCCAATTGACTCAAATGATGTCAATTAGCCAATCAGAAGCTTCTAAAGCCATGACATCATTTTCTGGCATTTTCCAAGCTGATTAACCTGTTTAGGATAGGGGGCAGTATTTTCACGGCCGGATAAAAACGTACCTGATTTAATCTAGTTATTACTCCTGCCCAGAAACTAGAATATGCATATAATTATTTCATTTTGATAGAAAACACCCTAAAGTTTCTAAAACTGTTTGAATGGTGTCTGTGAGTACAACAGAACTCATATGGCAGGCCAAAACCTAAGATTCTATATGGGAAGTACCCTGTCTGACCATTTCTTGTCCTTCTATAGCCTCTTTATCGAAAATAGAGGATCTCTGCTGTAACGTGACATTTTCTAAGGCTCCCATAGGCTCTCAGAAGGCGCCAGAACGGGGAATGATGACTCTGCAGTCCCTGGGCGAATAACAGTAGGGGTTTTGGAAAGTGGTCGTTCTGAGAACAATGACACTGGTGCGCGCGTGCATGTGAAAACTCAATTTTCTATTTTCAGTGTTTGAACGAAAACAAGGTCTCCCGGTCGGAATATTATTGCTATTTTACGAGAAAAATCGCATAAAAATTTATTTTAAACAGCGTTTGACATGCTTCGAAGTACGGTAATGGAATATTTGGAATTTTTTTGTCACGATATGCGCATGCGTGTCACCCTTCGGATAGTGTCTTGAACGCAAAAACAAAACGCAGCTATTTGGATATAACTATGGATTATTTGGAACCAAAACAACATTGGGTGTTGAAGTAGAAGACCTGGGAGTGCATTCTGATGAAGAACAGCAAAGGTAATCCAATTTTTCTTATAGTAAATCTGAGTTTGGTGAGTGCCAAACTTGGTGGGTGTCAAAATAGCTAGCCATGATGGCCGGGCTATCTACTCAGAATATTGCAAAATGTGCTTTCACCGAAAAGCTATTTTAAAATCGGACACTGCGATTGCATAAAGGAGTTCTGTATCTATAATTGTTAAAATAATTATGTTTTTTGTGAACGTTTATCGTGAGTAATTTAGTAAATTCACCGGAAGTTTTCGGTGGGTATGCTAGTTCTGAACGTCACATGCTAATGTAAAAATCTGGTTTTTGATATAAATATGAACTTGATTGAACAAAACATGCATGTATTGTATAACATAATGTCCTAGGAGTGTCATCTGATGAAGGTCATCAAAGGTTAGTGCTGCATTTAGCTGTGGTTTTGGTTTTTGTGACATTATATGCTAGCTTGAAAAATGGGTGTGTGATTATTTCTGGTTCGGTACTCTCCTGACATAATCTAATGTTTTGCTTTCGTTGTAAAGCCTTTTTGAAATCGGACAATGTGGTTAGATAAAGGAGAGTCTTGTCTTTTAAAATTGTGTAAAATAGTCATATGTTTGAAAAATTTAAGTTTTGGGATTTTTGAGGTGTTTGTAATTCGCGCCACGTTCTATCATTGGATATTGGCAAGGCGTTCCGCTAGCGGAACATCTAGATGTAAGAGGTTTTAAAGGCACAGTCAACTTACTGTATGTTAACTTCTGACCCACTGGAATTGTGATAGAGTGAATGATAAGTGAAATAATCGGTCTGTAAACAATTGTTGCAAAAATTACTTTTCATGCACAAAGTAGATGTCCTAACCGACTTTCCAAAACTATAGTTTGTTAACAAGAAATTTGTGGAGTGGTTAAAACACTTAGGTTGGAGTCATTAACTTTTTTATGTAAACTTCCGACTTCAACTGAATGTAGCACCCACCTGAACGGAACAGTTTGTGTGTGTGAAGGGTGTGTGTGTGTGTGTGTGTGCGTGTGTGTGAAGGGTGTGTGTGTGTGTGTGTGTGTGTGTGTGTGAAGGGTGTGTGTGTGTGTGTGAAGGGTGTGTGTGTGTGTGACATAATTATAGTGGGGAACTACTGAGTAAATACTACTCAAAATTATAGTGAGAACAGATTAGCCATGGGATGTCCTGAGGTTCTCAGAGTCCCTATAGATCCCTGCAGGGGGCCACTACCAACGTTTTAAAGACTGACCTTTGACCTCAGGTTTGACCTTTGACATTCAGGTTCACTTTAAAATGAGTTTGCGGGTGGGGGTAGTGCAAATATTTTCGATGGATACAGTATGGGCACAATTTTTACTTTGACATTTTAGTCATTTAGCAGACACTCTTATCCAGAGTGACTTACAGGAGAAATTAGGGGAGGGTTTCCCAAACTTGGTCCTGTGAACCCCAAGTGGTGCACATTTAGTTCAGCTGTGTAGTGCTAGGGTAAAAAAGTAAATGTACACTCCTTGGGGTCCCCAGGACTGAGTTTGGGAAATGCTTAATTATGGTTAAGTGCCTTGCTCAAGGGCACATCAACAGATTTTTCACCTCGTCGGCTCGGGGATTCGAACCACCAACCTTACGGTTATTGGCCCCAAGCTCTTAACCGCTAGGCTACCTGTCGCATTCACACACCAATAGCGTTAGCTGGCCCGAGAGTTCTTAGCAACTCTGAACGTAATTTGCGAACTGAGTGCCCACCGATTTTACAAATGGACGCGTGAAAAATGTTGGCTCTCAGACGTCTACAGCAGGTGGTCCCTAAAAGACAGCGTGCTGAACGATCGGCAGGTGAACGCTAGATCCACATTCAGCGCGATATGTGCGAGCCTTAAGTCCTTGTTGCTGACTGTACTGCTCAAGAATGGAGCGCATGGTTAACGCCTGCTAAGGTACACACACTTGTGCACGCACACACACACACGTAATATGCATGTGTAGACCCATGCACATAGATCAACTACTACACAGGTAAGCAACCAGCGGAGGCGTAGATTAAAAGGCTGACAGGCTGTTTAACTGATGAATGTAAGTAGTGAGCGAAAGGGAGAAAAGGGAAGGTAAATAGTGAAGAAAAGTAGTTTGACCGAGAGAAAGCGAATTAGAAAGAGACATGGACAGAGTGTGGGGGAAAATGTGAAAAGAGAGAGGGGCAGAGATTTGAGGTAAATATTCCTGAAGAGAGAAAAGGTACGAGAGAGAGGACCTGAACAAAGTAAACAGAAAGAGGGAGAAGTAGGCAGGGTTCTACCCGCTTCTACATGCCCCTGTTGAACTATGCTGGGTGGCTGCTGAGTCACATGACCTGACCTACAGCCAGCACTATGGAACAGCAGGGAACTCCTCTCCCTAGTCAGCCTTTCATCCAGCTCACACGCACACACCCGACAGACCACACACTCCTTTGCTGTGATACTACTTGGTGAGCGACACTTCATTTTCTTTTGTCTTCACTCCTTTAGTTACATCTTTGTGTGGTGTGGTGTGTATGTGTTTTGGAGGGGGTAGTGTGAAGTGTAGTGCAAGTGTGTAATGTTTGGGTGGAGTGGTTTGCTGTCTTTGTTAGCAGTGTGTGAGTGAATGATCCTGCAGGGTAGCCTTTCCTGTGTAAATGTCCTTGACTTGAGAGTTTGAGAATAGAAGGCAAATCAATTGTGAAAAGCCTTATTGTTGTCTGTCTTTGCTCTGCCACGTTAGTTGCTGATATAACTGAAACATCTCTGCTGACTTCTGAGAAAGCTAAACCGGAGGGAGAGAACAGGGTAGACGGAGTGAGTGAATGAGAGAGAACTGCTGAGAGAGAGTGAGTGGGTGCATGCGTGCGTGTGTTTCTAAATTCCCACTCTGTTAAGTCCTGATGAAGTTTTAGAGGGGTGTTCTCTCTCGCGCCACTGAGTCTTCATTGTGGTCTCTACTTGGCAAGACAGCCTGATCATCTGGCGCTTAGCAACAGGAGCCGGTCTTTTCACAGGGTCTTAGTCCACTGTTGATGAATACTGACACCCTCCCTCCCCTCTCTCTTGCTGTCTCGCGGCTGGTCGCTGATGCAAGAGGTGTGTGCGTGTGTTTGTGCGCATGTGTGTGTACACTTTGCAGTCAATACAAAGTAAATGAAACTAAAACTAGTTAAAGGGATGTTATATCAGTTATTCAGCAACATGTTAGTAAACTGTGTGTGTGTGTTATGTGCCCAAGTTTTATTAGCCGTATGTACAGGGTACGCATGGTATACGTCATCCAACAAAGTACTTATGTGAAGGATCCTTCTCAAGAATGCAACAACAATAAGAAATAATAAAAGATAAGAATATGAACATAAAGTAAATGGCTCAGTAGAATAGAATAAACATTTTAGCATAAATATAATACAGGAAGGCACAACTTATAGTCCAATATTTACACGTGTATTGGGGAAGGGGAGGATGGGGGCAGTGTATAAACTGAGCATTATAAGAGTCTGGTAGCAGCAGTTAAGATATGTGTGTGTGTAGCATGAATGTATGTGTCTGTATATTGTGTTCTGTTGGCTATATTCAATGGCAGTGGATAATGTATGTGTGTGTGTGTGTTAGTAGACTACCATTTGGCAGCCGGTCAGGTGCTGTAAATTTCCACTTTCCCAGTAATCCTCTCCTCTCCCCCAGTCTGGCTAGTTACCGCAATCTTTCTTTCCTTCTGTTTCTTTCTCTGTCTCAACATGAAGAGACTTGTCCTCCAGAGCTCCCGACTGCCACAGAAGTAGCCACAGTAGTTCACATACTTCTTAGGTGGTGTCGGCGGCACTCAAATATTGTATCCCTCTTCCCTGTCCTCCCTTTATCTCCTCCTCCTCTCTCCAGCCCACAGTTACCCGATAAGTCATCACGACTCAGCAGCTCACCCATTTGCTTTGTTTATCCAAAGAAGTTTAAAGCCCCATTTATACCTGGTCCTAACATGTCCTTTGTCTTGATCTTGTCCACATTCTGATTGTGGCCACATTTTTAGACCGGTGTAGAGGATTAAAAGATGCATTGTGATCTGATTGTGGTCAGATCTTCCTGACCACATCCGGAGGTAGTCGTGCACGCGTTGTCTGGATATCTTACATGTGTAGACAGATCTGGACAGTGAAACAATTTAAATGATAATTATCCTGCCTTCTAAAATCATCAATATTTATACAGGTAGACCAGAAGCCACACCCCTTATTGGCAGTTGAGTGGCAACCCTGATTAGAAGCAGCTGCTGGTCATCGGTTGTTCACCTGTGTTCCCTGTAAATGTTGTTTTGAATTAAAGAGTTGTACCTACACATTGAAGAAGGCTGGAAAGCTAAAACATCTGTGTATGCTATCCCTCCTGCAATGAAAAAATATACAGTTGAAGTCAGAAGTTTACATACACTTAGGTTGAAGTCATTAAACAACTTGTTTTTCAACCACTCCACACATTTCTTGTTAACAAGCTATAGTTTTGGCAAGTCGGTTAAGACGTCTACTTTGTTGATGACACAAGTAATTTTTCCAACAATTGTTTACAAACAGATTCATTCACTTATAATGTCAGCAATTGTGAAAGCCAAATACATTAAAATCTGGTTAAGGCGTATGTAAACTTCCAACTTCAACTGTGTATCTATACAGTTGAAGTCGGAAGTTTACATACACCTTAGCCAAATACATTTAAACTCAGTTTTTCACAATTCCTGACATTTAACCCTTGTTGAACTTGGGTCAACATTTTCAGGTAGCCTTCCACAAGCTTCCCACAATAAGTTGGGTGAATTTTGGCCCATTCCTCCTGACAGAGCTGGTGTAACTTAGTCAGGTTTGTAGGCCTCCTTGCTCGCACACACTTGTTCAGTTCTGGCCACACATTTTCTATAGGATTGAGGTCAGGGCTTTGTGATGGCCACTCCAATACCTTGACTTTGTTGTCCTTAAGCCATTTTGCCACAACTTTGGAAGTATGCTTGGGGTCATTGTCCATTTGGAAGACCCATTTGCGACCAAGCTTTAACTTTCTGACTGATGTCTTGAGATGCTGCTTCAATATATCCACATACTTGTCCTTCCTCATGATGCCATCTATTTTGTGAGTTGCACCAGTCCCTCCTGCAGCAAAGCACCCCCACAACATGATGCTGCCACCCCCGTGCTTCACTTTTGGGATGGTGTTCTTCGGCTTGCAAGACTCCCCCTTTTTCCTCCAAACATAACGATGATCATTATGGCTAAACAGTTCTATTTTTGTTTCATCAGACCAAAAAGTATGATCTTTGTTCCCATGTACCGTAGTCTGGCTTTTTTATGGCAGTTTTGGAGCAGTGGCTTCTTCCTTGCTGAGCGGCCTTTCAGGTTATGTCGATATAGGACTCGTTTTACTGTGGATATAGATACTTTTGTACCTGTTTCCTCCAGCATCTTCACAGGGTCCTTTTCTGTTGTTCTGGGATTGATTTGCACTTTTCGCATTAAAGTCTCTAGGAGACAGAAGGCGTCTCCTTCCTGAGCGGTATGACAGCTGTGTGGTCCCATTCAGGCGTTTGGAAATTGCTCCTAAGGATGAACCAGACTTGTGGAGGTCTACAATTTTTTTCTGAGCTCTTGGCTGATTTCTTTGGATTTTTCCATGATATCAAGCAAAGAGGCACTAAGTTTGAAGATAGACCTTGAAATACATCCACAGGTACACCTCCAATTGACTCAAATGATGTCAATTAGCCTATCAGAATCTTCAAAAGCCATGACATAATTTTCCGGAATTTTCCAAGCTGTTTAAAGGCACAGTTAACTTATTGTATGTAAACTTCTGACCCACTGGAATTGTGATACAGTGAATTATAAGTGAAATAATCTGTCTGTAAACAATTGTTGGAAAAATTCCTCTGTCACGCACAAAGTAGATGACTTGACAAAACTGTAGTTTGTTAACTAGAAATTTGTGGAGTGGCTGAAAAACTAGTTTTAATGACTCCAACCTAAGTGTATGTAAACTTCCGACTTCAACTGTATATATACAGTACCAGTGAAAAGTTTGGACACACCTATTCATTCAAGGGTTTTTCTTTATTTTGCTATTTTCTACATTGTAGAATAATAGTGAAGACATCAAAACTCTGACATAACACACATGGAATCATTTACAGTGGGGGAAAAAAGTATTTGATCCCCTGCTGATTTTGTACGTTTGCCCACTGATAAAGAAAGGATCAGTCTATCATTTTAATGGTAGGTTTATGTGAACAGTGAGAGACAGAATAACAACAAAAATATCCAGAAAAACGCATGTAAAAAATGATATAAATTGATTTGCATTTTAATGATGGAAGTAAGTATTTGACCCCCTCCCAATCAGAAAGATTTCTGGCTCCCAGGTGTCTTTTATACAGGTAACGAGCTGAGATTAGGAGCACACTCTTAAAGGGAGTGATCCTAACCGCAGCTTTTTACCTATAAAAAAGACACCTGTCCACAGAAGCAATCAATCAATCAGATTCCAAACTCTCCACCATGGCCAAGACCAAAGAGCTCTCCAAGGATGTCAGAGACAAGATTGTAGACCTACACAAGGCTGGAATGGGCTACAAGACCATCGCCAAGCAGCTTGGTGAGAAGGTGACAACATTTGGTGCGATTATTCGCAAATGGAAGAAACACAAAAGAACTGGGGCTCTATGCAAGATCTCACCTCGAGGGGTAGCAATGATCATGAGAACAGTGAGGAATCAGCCCAGAACTACACGGGAGGATCTTGTCAATGATCTCAAGGCAGCTGGGACCATAGTCACCAAGAAAACAATTGGTAACACACTACGCTGTGAAGGACTGAAATCTTGCAGCGCCCGCAAGGTCCCCCTGCTCAAGAATACATATACATGCCTGTCTGAAGTTTGCCAATGAACATCTGAATGATTCAGAGGACAACTGGGTGAAAGTGTTGTGGTCAGATGAGACCAAAATGGAGCTCTTTGGCATCAACTCAACTCGCCGTGTTTGGAGGAGGAGGAATGCTGCCTATGACCCCAAGAACACCATCTCCACCATCAAACATGGAGGTGGAAACATTATGCTTTGGGGGTGTTTTTCTGCTAAGGGGACAGGACAACTTCACCCTATCAAAGGGACGATGGACGGGGCCATGTACCGTCAAATCTTAGGTGAAAACACATGGCCAAGGCAACAAAGGAGTGGCTCAAGAAGAAGCACATTAAGGTCCTGGAGTGGCCTAGCCAGTCTCCAGACCTTAATCCCATAGAAAATCTGTGGAGGAAGCTGAAGGTTCGAGTTGCCAAACGTTAGCCTTGAAACCCTAAAGACTTGGAGAAGATCTGCAAAGAGGAGTGGGACAAAATCCCTCCTGAGATGTGTGCAAACCTGGTGGCCAACTACAAGAAACGTCTGACCTCTGTGATTGAAAAACAAGGGTTTTGCCACCAAGTACTAAGTCATGTTTTGCAGAGGGGTCAAATACTTATTTCCCTCATTAAAATGCAAATGTTTTTATAACATTTTTGACATGTGTTTTTCTGGATTTTTTTTGTTATTCTGTCTCTCACTGTTCAAATAAACCTACCATTAAAATTATAGACTGATCATTTCCTTGTAAGTGGGCAAACGTACAAAATCAGCAGGGGATCAAATACTTTTTTCCCCCCACTGTAGTAACCAAAAAAGTGTTAAACAAATCAAAATATGTTTTATGTTTGAGGTTCTTCAAAGTAGCCACCCTTTGCCTTGATGACAGCTTTGCACGCTCTTGGCATAAAATTAATTCTGAAACTCACTGGCAGCCAGTGCAGAGACCTTAAAACCGGTGTAATGTGTGCTCTCCATCTGGTCTTGGTCAGTACCCGTGCTGCTGCAACATTCTGTATGTTTTGCAGTTGACCAATGTCTTTCTTGGGTAGACCAGACAGGAGAGCATTACAGTAGTCAAGCCTGCTTGTAATAAAAGCATTGATGTGTCTCTCTGTATCAACCTGAGAGAGAAATGCAACTTGGCAATGTTCCTCAGGTGGTAAAAAGCTATTTTGTTCACATTCCTAATGTGCGATTTGAAATTTAGGTCAGAATCTAAAGTAACACCTTGTTTTTTTACCTGGTGTTTTATCTTTATTGTATGTGAATTAAGATGTGTGGCCAGATTCTCTCTGTGCTTTGGCTCCAACAATAAGTACCTTGGTCTTGATTTAGCTAGAGGAAGTTGTGTGCCATCCAAGTATTTAAATCACTAATACAGTCTAATTTATCCGTGAAGCTAAAATCCTGTAGTGACACAGAATTGTGAAGTTGTGTATCGTCTGCGTAGCAGTAAAAATCAATGCTGTGCGTTCTGATAACGATGTCAAGGGGTTATATATATATATACTGCTCAAAAAAATAAAGGGAACACTTAAACAACACATCCTAGATCTGAATGAAAGAAATAATCGTATTAAATACTTTTTTCTTTACATAGTTGAATGTGCTGACAACAAAATCACACAAAAATAATCAATGGAAATCCAATTGATCAACCCATGGAGGTCTGGATTTGGAGTCACACTCAAAATGAAAGTGGAAAACCATACTACAGGCTGATCCAACTTTGATGTAATGTCCTTAAAACAAGTCAAAATGAGGCTCAGTAGTGTGTGTGGCCTCCACGTGCCTGTATGACCTCCCTACAACGCCTGGGCATGCTCCTGATGAGGTGGCGGATGGTCTCCTGAGGGATCTCCTCCCAGACCTGGACTAAAGCATCCGCCAACTCCTGGACAGTCTGTGGTGCAACGTGGCGTTGGTGGATGGAGCGAGACATGATGTCCCAGATGTGCTCAATTGGATTCAGGTCTAGGGAACGGGCGGGCCAGTCCGTAGCGTCAATGCCTTCCTCTTGCAGGAACTGCTGACACACTCCAGCCACATGAGGTCTAGCATTGTCTTGCATTAGGAGGAACCCAGGGCCAACCGCACCAGCATATGGTCTCACAAGGGGTCTGAGGATCTCATCTCGGTACCTAATGGCAGTCAGGCTACCTCTGGCGAGCACATGGAGGGCTGTGCGGCCCCCCAAAGAAATGCCACCCCACACCATGACTGACCCACCGCCAAACCGGTCATGCTGGAGGATGTTGCAGGCAGCAGAACGTTCTCCATGGTGTCTCCAGACTTTGTCATGTGCTCAGTGTGAACCTGCTTTCATCTGTGAAGAGCACAGGGCGCCAGTGGCGAATTTGCCAATCTTGGTGTTCTCTGGCAAATGCCAAACGTCCTGCACGGTGTTGGGCTGTAAGCACAACCCCCACCTGTGGACGTCGGGCCCTCATACCACCCTCATGGAGTCTGTTTCTGACCGTTTGAGCAGACACATGCACATTTGTGGCCTGCTGGAGGTCATTTTGCAGGGCTCTGGCAGTGCATCTCCTGCTCCTCCTTGCACAAAGGCGGAGGTAGCGGTCCTGCTGCTGGGTTGTTGCCCTCCTACGGCCTCCTCCACGTCTCCTGATGTACTGGCCTGTCTCCTGGTAGCGCCTCCATGCTCTGGACACTACGCTGACAGACACAGCAAACCTTCTTGCCACAGCTCGCATTGATGTGCCATCCTGGATGAGCTGCACTACCTGAGCCACTTGTGTGGGTTGTAGACTCTGTCTCATGCTACCACTAGAGTGAAAGCACCGCCAGCATTCAAAAGTGACCAAAACATCAGCCAGGAAGCATAGGAACTGAGAAGTGGTCTGTGGTCCCCACCTGCAGAACCACTCCTTTATTGGGGGTATCTTGCTAATTGCCTATAATTTCCACCTGCTGTCTATTCCATTTGCACAACAGCATGTGAAATTATATATATATATATATATATATATATATATATACACATACACACACACACACACACACACACACACACACACACACACACACACACACACACACTGCTCAAAAAAATAAAGGGAACACTTAAACAACACAATGTAACTCCAAGTCAATCACACTTCTGTGAAATCAAACTGTCCACTTAGGAAGCAACACTGATTGACAATAAATTTCACATGCTGAACAGTACCAGACCCAAAATGTAACCTTGTGGAACGCCACATGTGATTTGTATTTTCTCTGAGTTATGTTCACTAAGGGTGACAAACTCTCAACCGGTTAAATAGGTCCTGAACCAATTTAGAAATGGACCCACCTGTCCAGAAGGACATCATGGTCAAGTGTCGAATGCAGCACTTAAATCCAAGAGTACAAGATCAGAGAGCTGTTTGGCATCTGTGTTGGCGCACTTTAAGTAAGGTCGAGAGTTTGTCTATGTTTGTCTATGCTGTGGTGTGCCAGATTGGAATTTTTCAAAAATACAGTTGGCACTTAGGCAAAATTATGGAGAAATTATTTTTTAAGAATGGACGTTTGGATATTGCTAAAAGCTGAAGAATCAAGATTACTTTTCTTCAGAAGGGGTTTCACCATAGCAGTTTTTAATGCAGTGGGGAAAGTGCCTGTGAACAGGGAGTGATTTAACAAAAGCTTGTACTTCATCAGATATGCAATTAACGACTGTTTTGAAGAAGGTGGTGGAAGTAGGATCTCAAGAAGGGAGATAGAAGGCTTAAGTTGTGATGTCACTTTCCTGAGCATTTCTGTGTCAACCAGCGAAAATAACTCCATAGTGCCTTCATGTGATAGGCTAGGGCACATACCATCAAACTTCTCATAATGTCTTGCTTGACTGATACCCATCTTAATGTTTTTTTATATTATCTCTGAAATATGCCTCAAACTCATCACATTTAGATGTCGTGGAAAGTTCACATAGGTTTGCAGAGGTAGGATTTATCAGGCCATTAATGATCGAAGCACACACTCAGATTATTCTGATTTATTAGCGATCAACTTGAGCCCGTCTGGCATTTCTAATGGCCTTGTTATATATGCCAAGTTGCTTTCTCAGAATATCCTAATGGACCTGCAACTTTGACTTTCTCCACTTCCGCTCTGCCTTTCTGCAATTTCTCCTCGATCATCCAAGGGGTTCTCTGTTTGGATGTGGCCCTTTTCAGCTTTACTGGAGCTGTGGCATCAATGGTTACCCTTAATTTGCTATTAATGTTATCAACTAAATCATCACGAAGAAGGCATAATAGGTGGTGGAGTATTGTTCACACACGCAATAAAATCTGTAGCAACTTCAGAGGTAAGGTAGTGTTTCTTAATAATGCGTTCAGTATTACCCTGTACAAGGTAGTAAAAAACACACAGTGGTGATTACATTTACATTTACGTCATTTAGCAGACGCTCTTATCCAGAGCGTCTTACAAATTGGTGCATTCACCGTATGATATCCAGTGGAACAACCACTTTACAATAGTACATCTATATCTTTTTTTTTTGGGGGGGGGGGGGGGGGGTTAGAAGGATTACTTTATCCTATCCCAGGTATTCCTTAAAGAGGTGGGGTTTCAGGTGTCTACGGAAGGTGGTGATTGACTCTGCTGTCCTGGCGTCGTGAGGGAGCTTGTTCCACCATTGGGGTGCCAGAGCTGCGAACAGTTTTGACTGGGCTGAGCGGGAACTGTGCTTTCGCAGAGGTAGGGGGGCCAGCAGGCCAGAGGTGGATGAACGCAGTGCCCTTGTTTGGGTGTAGGGCCTGATCAGAGCCTGAAGGTACGGAGGTGCCGTTCCCCTCACAGCTCCGTAGGCAAGCACCATGGTCTTGTAGCAGATGCGAGCTTCAACTGGAAGCCAGTGGAGTGTGCGGAGGAGCGGGGTGACGTGAGAGAACTTGGGAAGGTTGAACACCAGACGGGCTGCGGCGTTCTGGATTAGTTGTAGGGGTTTAATGGCACAGGCAGGGAGCCCCGCCAACAGGGAGTTGCAGTAATCTAGATGTGAGATGACAAGTGCCTGGATTAGGACCTGCGCCGCTTCCTGTGTAAGGCAGGGTCGTACTCTGCGAATGTTGTATAGCATGAACCTACAGGATCGGGTCACCGCCTTGATGTTAGCGGAGAACGACGCTGTTGTCCAGGGTCACGCCGAGGCTCTTAGCACTCTGGGAGGAGGACACAATGGAGTTGTCCACCATGATGGCGAGATCATGGAAAGGGCAGTCCTTCCCCGGGAGGAAGAGCAGCTCCGTCTTGCCGAGGTTCAGCTTGAGGTGGTGATACGTCATCCACACTGATATGTCTACCAGACATGCAGAGATGCGATTCGCCACCTGGTTATCAGAAGGGGGAAAGGAGAAGATTAATTGTGTGTCGTCTGCGTAGCAATGATAGGAGAGACCATGTGAGGATATGACAGAGCCAAGTGACTTGGTGTATAGCGAGAATAGGAGAGGGCCTAGAACTGAGCCCTGGGGGACACCAGTGGTGAGAGCACATGGTGCGGAGACGGATTCTCGCCACGCCACCTGGTAGGAGCGACCTGTCAGGTAGGACGCAATCCAAGAGTGAGCCGCGCCGGAGATACCCAACTCGGAGAGGGTGGAGAGGAGGATCTGATGGTTCACAGTATCAAAGGCAGCAGATAGGTCTAGAAGGATGAGAGCAGAGGAGAGAGAGTTAGCTTTAGCAGTGCGGAGAGCCTCCGTGACACAGAGAAGAGCAGTCTCAGTTGAATGACCAGCCTTGAAACCTGACTGATTTGGATCAAGAAGGTCATTCTGAGAGAGATAGCAGGAGAGCTGGCCAAGGACGGCACGTTCAAGAGTTTTGGTGAGAAAAGAAAGAAGGGATACTGGTCTGTAGTTGTTGACATCGGAGGGATCGAGTGTAGGTTTTTTGAGAAGGGGTGCAACTCTCGCTCTCTTGAAGACGGAAGGGACGTAGCCAGCGGTCAAGGATGAGTTGATGAGCGAGGTAAGGTAAGGGAGAAGGTCTCCGGAAATGGTCTGGAGAAGAGAGGAGGGGATAGGGTCAAGCGGGCAGGTTGTTGGGCGGCCGGCCGTCACAAGACGCAAGATTTAATCTGGAGAGAGAGGGGAGAAAGAGGTCAAAGCATAGGGTAGGGCAATGTGAGCAGGACCAGCGGTGTCACGTGACTTAACAAAGATAAAGCAACATCAACAATAGAGGATATGTCAATAGAAAGCCCTTTGGTAATATCCAGGTCCAGAGTATGGCCGCGGTTATGGGTGGGTCCAGTAACATGGGATTAGAATGTGCAGAGTGAGTAGTACAAGAAGGGATTCCTGTAGAGAGCCCAACAGCAGTGAATCATGGGTAATGTAGTGTGAATGGGGGTGAATAGACTACAAAGGCAGCAGCTAGTTGAAAGCCCAGCGGATTAGTATTGTGTTGGTTTGAATGGAACCTTGTTGTACTGTAGGGTTAGTTTGCTTGCCTGGGGGAACTGTGAATTGTGAGCTTGTCAGGTATGTATCTCTATGTCAACATGACCTTGGAGCCTCAACAGCCTTGCATGGCCTTATGTGTGTCTATGTGTGTCCCTCTGCTTGGCAAATTAGTTTGCCACACTCGTACAGCAGAGTTCGGCCTGTATTGTCTGTGCTCAGAGGCCGAACATTTATCCACTGTCTGTCTGTCTGTCTGTCTGTCTGTCTGTCTGTCTGTCTGTCTGTCTGTCTGTCTGTCTGTCTGTCTGTCTGTCTGTCTGTCTGTCTGTCTGTCTGTCTGTCTGTCTGTCTGTCTGTCTGTCTGTCTGTCTGTCTGTCTGTCTGTCTGTCTGTCTGTCTGTCTGTCTGTCTGTCTGTCTGTCTGTCTGTCTGTCTGTCTGTCCCCTCCCTATTTCTCCCTCCCGCTCTTCTCCTTATCTGTCCCTCCCTCTCTTCCTCAATCTCTTATCCTCTCTCACGCTCTCCCTCTCTATTAGAACAGAGTGTGGAAGACTGATACATTCTGAGTGGAGGAATGGAGGGGAAAGAGAGAAAGGAGAAGACATTCAGTTCATTCACAAGGAGCCTTGATACTAATCTATAGGAAGAGAAAGACGGACTGACAGACAGAAAACCTATGCCACACTGAGATATCTCACTTTGTACTAATTGGTATATATGTTCAACTTTTAGTAATGGTCTAAAGGAATTCCTTAGCAATTTTACAACAGTTGGTTTCCTTCAGTTCAAGTGTGATTTTCCTCCGCTTTTCCTTTTGAATGTCTGTAATCTATAGTATGTAGTAGAAGTTTAGAGAGCGGTATGGGGAAGACCTGTGGCTGCTGACACAGAAGGATTCAACCAAACACAACTTCCCGAGTCAGCGATCCTATTGTGATTGTACAATATGCACACACGCATGCATACATGCGCGCAATCACTCACACACACACACGCACAGTATAAACACTCAACCCCCTCCTGTACTCCCTGTTCACCCATGACTGCGTGGCCACAGGTCAAGCTCAGTCATCAAGTTTTCTGATGACATAACAGTGGTAGGCCTGATTACCATCAATGAAGAGATAGCGAGAGCCCTGGCGGAGTGGTGCCAGGAAAATAACCTCTCCCTCAATGTCAACAAAATGAAGGAGATGATTGTGGGCGACAGGAGACAGCAGAGAGAGCACGCCCCTATCCACATCAACAGGGCTGCAGTGGAGAGTGTGAAAAGCTTCAAGTTCCTCGGAGTGTATGTCACTGACGACTTGAAATGGTCCATTCACACAAACAGTATGGTGAAAAAGGCGCAACAGCGCCTTTTCAACCTCATTAGGCGGAAGAAATTTGGCTTGGCCCATAAGACCCTCACAAACTTCTACAGATGTACCATTGAGAGCATCCTGTCGGGCTGCATCACCCGGGTTATATCATCATACTGTTTTAACCACTTCATATGTAAATACTGTATTCTAGTCATGGTCATCCTATATAACTACTGCTGTACACACCTTTTCTATTCATATACTGTCTAAACACACCATTATATTATACAAAACATTAAGGACACCTACTCTTTCCATGACATGGACTGACCAGGTGAATCTAGGTGAAAGCTTTGGTCCCTTATTGACGTCACTTGTTAAATTAACTTCAATCGGTGTAGATGAAGGGGAGGAGACAGGTTAAAGAAGGGTTTTTTTAAGCCTTGAGACATTTGGGACGTGGATTGTGTATGTGTGCCATTCAGAGGGTGAATGGACAAGACAAAAGCGCTGCTGGGTTTTTCACTCAACAGTTTCCCTTGTGTACAAAGAATGGTCCACCGCCCAAAGGACATCCATCCCTGACCTCAACCCCATCGAACATTTTTGGTATGAATTGGAACACCGACTGCATGCCAGGCCTAATCGCCCAACATCAGTGTCTGACCTCACTAAT
This sequence comes from Salmo salar, assembly GCF_965601325.2. Lineage (NCBI taxonomy): Eukaryota > Metazoa > Chordata > Actinopteri > Salmoniformes > Salmonidae > Salmo > Salmo salar. Next base: position 46,419,661 of record NC_138291.1, read on the forward strand.
GCTCTTGTGGCTGAATGAAAGCAAGTCCCGCAGCAAAGTAGGGGGAGTAAATAAAATACTCCTTCTACAATGTTAAAACATTCTACATTGTGACATCCTTAAAATACTCCTACTACAGAATACTCCTACTAGACACTGATGTTGGGCGATTAGGCCTGGCATGCAGTCGGCGTTCCAATTCATCCCAAAAATGTTCGATGGGGTTGAGGTCAGGGATGGATGGATGTCCTTTGGGCTGTGGACCATTCTTCGTACACACAGGAAACTGTTGAGTGTGAAAAACCCAGCAGCACTTTTGTCTTGTCCATTCACCCTCTGAATGGCACACATACACAATCCACATCCCAAATGTCTCAAGGCTTAAAAAAACCCTTCTTTAACCTGTCTCCTCCCCTTCATCTACACCGATTGAAGTTAATTTAACAAGTAACGTCAATAAGGGACCAAAGCTTTCACATTGATTCACCTGGTCAGTCTATGTCATGGAAAGAGTAGGTGTCCTTAATGTTTTGTATAATATAATGGTGTTCGACAAGCAGGTGTCCATATACTTTTGGTCATGTAGTGCATATGTATACAGCGAATTTCGGAAAGTATTCAGAACCCTTGACTTTTTACACATTTTGTTATATTACAGCCTTATTCTAAAATGGATTAAATTATTTGTTTCCTCGTCAATCTACGCACAATACCCCATAATGACAAAGCAGAAACAGGTTTGTAGAAATATTAGCTAATTTATTAAAAATAAAAACTGAAATATCATATTTACATAAGTATTCAGACTCTTTACTCAGTACTTTGTTGAAGCACCTTAGGCAGTAATTACAGCCTTGAGTCTTCTTGGGTATGACGCTACAAGCTTGGCACCTCTGTATTTGGAGAGTTTCTCCCATTCTTTTCTGCAGATCTTCTCAAGCTCTGTCAGGTTGGTCGGGGAGCGTTGCTGCACAGCTATTTTCAGGTCTCCAGAGATTTTCGATTGGGTTCAAGTCCGGGCTCTGTACTTTGCTCCGTACTTCTTTGTCTCGATCCCGACTAGTCTCCCAGTTCCTGCCTCTGAAAAACATTCCCACAGCATGCTGCTGCCACCACCATGCTTCACTGTAGGGATGGTGCCAGGTTTCTTCCAGACGTGACGCTTGGCATTCAGACCAAAGAGTTCAATCTTGGTTTAATCATATGAGAGAATCTTGTTTCTCATGGTCTGAGAGTCTTTAGGTGCCTTTTGGCAAACTCTAAGTGCGCTATCATGTGCCTTTTACTGAGGAGTGTCTTCCGTCTGGCTACTCTACCAAAAAGGCCTGATTGGTGGAGTACTGCAGAGATGGTTGTCCTTCTGGAAGATTCTCCCATCTCCACAGAGGAACTTTAAAGCTCTGTCAGGGTGATCATCGGGTTCTTGGTCACCTCACTGACCAAGGCCCTTCTCCCCCGATTGCTCAGTTTGTAATGTGACAAAATGTTGAAAAAGTCAAGGGGTCTGAATATTTTACGAATGCACTGTATGTATGTCTCTCTCTCTCTCAATTCAATTACAATTGAAGGGCTTTATTGGCATGGGAAACATATCTTTACATTGCCAAAGCAAGTGAAATAGATAATAAACAAATTTGAAATAAACAATGAATAAAAAAATAACAGCAAACATTACACTCACAAAAGTTCCAAAACTATAAAGACATTTCAAATGTCATATTATGTGCAAATAGTTAAAGTACAAAAGGGAAATAAACATAAATAATGGTGGTATTTACAGTGGTGTTTGTTCTTCACTGGTTGCCCTTTTCTTGTGGCAACAGGTCAGAAATCTTGCTGCTGTGATGGCACACTGGTATTTCACCCAATAGATATGGGAGTTTATCAAAATTGGGTTTGTTTTCGAATTCGTTTTGGATCGGTGTAATCTGAGGGAAATATTTGTCTCTAATATGGTCATACATTTGGCAGGAGGTTGGGAAGTGCAGCCCAGTTTCCACCTCATTTTGTGGGCAGTGTGCACATAGCCTGTCTTCTCTTGAGAGCCAGGTCTGCCTACGGCGGCCTTTCTCAATAGCAAGGCTATGCTCACTGAGTCTGTACATTAGTCAAAGCTTTCCTTAAGTTTGGGTCAGTCACAGTGGTCAGGTATTGTGTGTGTGTCTCTCTCTCTCTCTCTCTCTCTCTCTCTCTCTCTCTCTCTCTCTCTCTCTCGCTCTCTCTCTCTCTCTCTCGCTCTCTCTCTGACATTGCTCGTTTTGCTAGTTCTTTATTTTTTGGATGTGTGCGTATTGTTTTGTATTGCTAGGTATTTCTGCACTGTTGGAAGTAGAAACACAAGCATTTTGGTGCACCGGCGATAACATCTTCAAATATGTGTATACGACCAATAAACGTTTTATTGGATTTGAACACACAATCCAGGCCTCTCTGTCCATTTAAAGGCACAATATGTAGCTTTGGGCACAACTTTGTGTATTGGAATCTGCCAGTATTCCTTTGAATCCTCCTAGTAGTTGTTTTCAATCAATCAAATTAATTTCTAAAGCCATTTTTACATTAGCAGATGTCAGAAAGTGCTACACAGAAACCCAGCCTAAAACCCCAAACAGCAAGCAATGCAGAAGCACGGTGGCTAGGAAAAACTCCCTAGAAAGGAAGGAACCTAGGAAGAAACCTAGAGAGGAACCAGGCTCTGAGGGGTGGTTAGTCCTCTTCTGGCTGTGCCAGGTGGAGATTCTAAGTGTAAGTACATGACCATTAAAGCCAGATTGTTATTCAAGATTTTCATAGGTGTCCAGCTGGGTCAAATAATAATCACAGTGGTTGTAGAGGGTGCAACAGGTCAGTACCTCAGGAGTAAATGTTAGTTGGCTTTTCATAGCCAAGCAGTCAGAGGTCGAGACAGCAGGTGCGGTAGAGAGAGAGAGAGAGAGTAAGTCGAAAACAGCTGGTCCGGGAAAAGGTAGCATGTCCGGTGAACAGGTCAGGGTTTCATAGCCGCAGGCTGGGTCAGCAGTACGACAAGGTGGACTGGGGACAGCCAGGAGTCATCAGGCCAGGTAGTCCTGAGGCATGGTCCCGGGGCTCAGGTTCTCCGCGAGGGGCGGGAGAGAGGGAGAATTAGAGGAAGCATACTTTAATTCACACAGGACACCAGATAAGATGGGAGAATTACACCAGCTATAACAGCCTAAACCTATCCCCCCGGCACATGTGACTATTGCAGCATAGATACCGGAGGCTGAGAGGGGGAAGTCTGGGACGATTGATTGATTGTGGTTGTATTCTCTTGGATTGGGAAGTGTGTTTTTGTATGTTTGTGTGTGTCATACTTTAAATACCAGGGTATAAGGGTGACCGTGCAGCAGCAGTTAGCCTTCATCGTATCTGTTGCCTTCATCACATGAGCTGACTCATACAATACGAGGTCATGTGGTATAAATAAAGTTGCCCACTTATTTTTGGATTGTTCGGTTTAAATAAAGAGGTCTCACTCACCTAATCATTCTTTTACTAATCTCTCATGGACAGACTACTAGATACGTCATGATGGGATGCACGAGATAATGAGCCGCATTAGTCACTCAGTTTCAAGAAATGGTTTCATACTATGTACAGTCGTGGCCAAAAGTTTTGAGAATGACACAAATATTAATTTTCACAAAGTTTGCTGCTTCAGTGTCTTTAGATATTTTTGTCAGATGTTACTATGTAATACTGAAGTATAATTATAAGCATTTCATAAGTGTCGAAGGCTTTTATTGACAATTACATGAAATTGATGCAAGAGTCAATATTTACAGTGTTGACCCTTCTTTTTCAAGACCTCTGCAATCCGCCCTCGCATGCTGTCAATTAACTTCTGGGCCACATCCTGACTGATTGCAGCTCATTCTTGCATAATCAATGCTTGGAGTTTGTCAGAATTTGTAGGTTTTTGTTTGTCTACCCGCCTCTTGAGGATTGACCACAAGTTCTCAATGGGATAAAGGTCTGGGGAGTTTCCTGGCCATGGACCCAAAATATTGATGTTTTGTTCCCCGAGCCACTTAGTTATCACTTTTGCCTTATGGCAAGGTGCTCCATCATGCTGGAAAAGGCATTATTCGTCACCAAACTGTTCCTGGATGGTTGGGAGAAGTTGCTCTCGGAGGATGTGTTGGTACCATTCTTTATTCATGGCTGTGTTCTTAGGCAACATTGTGAGTGGGCCCAGTCCCTTGGCTGAGAAGCAACCCCACACATGAATGGTTTCAGAATGCTTTACTGTTGGCATGACACAGGACTGATGGTAGCGCTCACCTTGTCTTCTCCAGACAAGCTTTTTCCGGATGCCCCAAACAATTGGAAAGGGGATTCATCAGAGAAAATTACTTTACCCCAGTCCTCAGCAGTCCAATCCCTGTACCTTTTGCAGAATATCAGTCTGTCCCTGATGTTTTTCCTCCAAAAGTCTTCGCCTCACTGTGCGTGCAGATGCACTCACACCTGCCTGCTGCCATTCCTGAGCAAGCTCTGTACTGGTGGTGCCCCGATCCCGCAGCTGAATCAACTTTAGGAGATGGTACTGGCGCTTGCTGGACATTCTTGGGGGCTCTGAAGCCTTCTTCACAACAATTGAACCGCTCTCCTTGAAGTTCTTGATGATCCGATAAATGGTTGATTTAGGTGCAATCTTACTGGCAACAATATCCTTGCCTGTGAAGCCTTTTTTGTGCAAAGCAATGATGATGGCACGTGTTTCCTTGCAGATAACCATGATTGACAGAGTAAGAACAATGATTCCAAGCACCACCCTCCTTTTGAAGCTTCCAGTCTGTTATTCAAACTCAATCAGCATGACAGAGTGATCTCCAGCCTTGTCCTCGTCAATACTCACACCTGTGTTAACGAGAGAATCACTGACATGATGTCAGCTGGTCCTTTTGTGGCAGGGCTGAAATGCAGTGGAAATGTTTTTTGGGGATTCAGTTCATTTGCATGGCAAAGAGGGACTTTGCAATTAATTGCAATTCATCTGATCACTCTTCATAACATTCTGGAGTATATGCAAATTGCCATCATACAAACTGAGGCAGCAGTGTGTCATTCTCAAAACTTTTGGCCATGACTGTATATTATGCATATGATATGGTTTTATAATGTAATATGAATTTATATATTTTAAATATCTGTTTGTTTTTGTGTAGATTCGTCAGTGTTCCAAGAGGATGAAGGTATAGAGATGGATTCAGTCAGCTGGACTTCCAACACTAAACTCCCCGGCACCCAATCAGAGACCCCCATTTCCTCTGGACGCTTCTCATCCTGGGTGACCTTCGACGATGACGAGGAGGACAAGCCCCACCTCCACCACCGGGAGCAGCCATCCCACATACGATTTGATGATCTCAGCCACTTCCAGGATGCCAACAGTAACCTGATTGGTTCTCCTCCCAACATTTGGAAGCAGAACGGGAACCAGCAGAACCAGAACCGCCACCTCCTGGACCTGACGCCGGATGGAAACCCTCCTAGAACCCTTCTGACTCAACCTAGAACCGCTCCCCTGCTCCCCGGTAGGACTAAACCTTACACCAAGAAGAACCCTTTCCTGTGTGAAGAGTTCAATGACATCCAGCCCTCTCCCATCAACCCCTTTAGTTCCTACTTTGACTGTAAACAGGAAGTGGCATCACAGACGATCCAGAGTAATGGCTCCGCCAACCACCTGGAGAGCTCTCCCTGTGCCTTCTCCTTTAGCTCTCCTTTCTTCCAGTCTTTCAGCTCTCACAGCCAAGAGGCCAAACGAGAGTCCATTCTAGTCTTCTCCTCCGAGTTTGAGCCCACCGGAGGAGGAGGGGAAGAGACAGTCAGCCATGTCACTCCTCCCTTAGACAGACTAGACCTGGATCAGCTGAGAAACCTCCAGATCACAGACCCAGACGATCCAGGCAGCCCAACTCTGCCTGATGACTTAGTGGAGGATACGGAGGAGGCGAAGGAAGATGGGTTGGAGGGAGAGGATGAGAGCGCCCCCTACCTCCCAGATCATATGACCCCCCAAGATGGCTGGGCCATGCTGCTCCGTATACCAGAGAAGAAGAACATCATGTCGTCACGCCACTGGGGGCCTATCTATGTCCGTCTGTCTGACGACGGCGTGCTCCAGATGTTCTACGAGAAAGGTCTGGAAAAACCCTTCAGGACCCTGAAACTGGACCCTCGCTACGAGGCAGCTGAACACCGCCTGCAGAACTACGAAGAAGCCGGCCGCGTCCACACGCTCAGTGTGGACCTCGTCCAATACCGCGAGAGGAGGCGAATCCAGCCGAAGTCACCCGTCACCCACCAGCCAATCCGTGAGCAGCTGGTGAAGCTGGGCACCACCTGTTACCACGACTTCCTGAGTTTTCGTCATGCGCTGGTGGAGGTGCTGAGGCGGTTGCCGGCAGTGACGGGTGGGGCGTTGACGGGGTCGCCCATAGGGGCGGGGCTGACAGAGGAGGAGGTTCAGGTGGAGGTGAGGGACGAGTTCTACGGGACGGTCGCTGCGGGAGATGGGAGGATTCTGAAGCAGCTTGTGATGACTCGTGTGCACGTGCTGGCCTTCCTCTCTGGGTCGGCAGGCTGCCGCCTCGGACTCAATGATGTGCAGGTAAAAGAGAAGGAGAGCGTGTTAAAATAGACGTCCAGTTACGAGTGAAAGGGGAGGGTGGTTCATGTTGGGTAGCTTATAGGTGTGTGAAAGATGGATTTTTGTAGGGATCAAATTGGGATCCATTGCTGAGTGGGAGACAGCTCATAATATTGGCTGGAATGGAGTCAATGGAATGTTATTACACGCATCAAACACGTGGTTTCCATGCGTTTGATGCCATTCCGTTGACTCCATTCCAGCCATTATTATGAGCCGTCCTCCCCTCAGCAGCTTCCACTGAATCATTGGTATGAGAGGAGGATTTGGATGGTGAGATGTGTACACATCAGAATATTGGCCCTGGAGTTCTGCAGACACTTATTCAGACAATGGTACAAACATTGAAATGCATGTACAGTTGAAGTCGGAAGTTTACATTCAACTTAGCCAAATAAATTTAAACTCAGTTTTTCACAATTCCTGACATTTCATCCTAGTAAAAATTCCCTGTCTTAGGTCAGTTAGGATCACCACTTTATTTTAAGAATGTGAAATGTCAGAATAATAGTAGAGAGAATTATTTATTTTAGCTTTCATTTCTTTTATCACATTCCCAGTAGGTCAGAAGTTTACATACACTCAGTAAGTATTTGGTAGCATTGCCTTTAAATTGTTGAACTTTGGTCAAACGTTTCGGGTAGTCTTCAACAAGCTTCCCACAATAAGTTGGGTGAATTATGTCCCATTCCTCCTGACAGAGCTGGCGTAACTGAGTCAGGTTTGTAGGCCTCCTTGCTCGCACACGCCTTTTCAGTTCTGCCCTCAGGGCTTTGTGATGGCCACTCCAATACCTTGACTTTGTTGTCCTTAAGCCATTTTCCACAACTTTGGAAGTATGCTTGGGGTCATTGTCCATTTGGAAGACCCATTTGCGACCAAGCTTTAACTTCCTGACTGATGTCTTGAGATGTTGCTTCAATATATCCACATAAATGTTCCTTTCTCATGATGCCATCTATTCTGTGAAGTGCACCAGTCCCTCCTGCAGCAAAGCACCCCGACAACATGATGCTGCCACCCCCGTGCTTCACGGTTGGGATGGTGTTCTTCGGCTTGCAAGCCTCCCCCTTTTTCCTCCAAACATAACCATGGTCATTATGGCCAAACAGTTCTATTTTTGTTTCATCAGACCAGAGGACATTTCTCCAAAAAGTAGCATCTTTGTCCCCATGTGCAGTGGCAAACCGTAGTCTGGCTTTTTTTATGGCGGTTTTGGAGCAGTGGCTTCTTCCTTGCTGAGCGGCCTTTCAGGTTATGTCGATATAGGACTCATTTTTACTGTGGATATAGATACTTTTGTACCTGTTTTCTCCAGCATCTTCAGAAGGTCCTTTGCTGTTGTTCTGGGATTGATTTGCAGTTTTTGCACCAAAGTACGTTCATCTCTAGGAGACAGAACCTTCCTGAGCGGTATGACAGCTGCGTGGTCCCATGGTGTTTATACTTGCGTACTATTGTATTGTTTGTACAAATGAATGTGGTACTTTCAGGCGTTTTGAAATTCCCCCCCATTTTGAACCAGTCATGTGGAGGTCTACAATTTCTGAGGTCTTGGCCGATTTCTTTTGATTTTCCCATGGTGTCAAGCAAAGAGGCACTGAGTTTGAAGGTAGGCCTTGAAATACATCCACAAGTACTCCTCCAATTGACTCAAATGATGTCAATTAGCCAATCAGAAGCTTCCAAAGCCATGACATTATTTTCTGGAATTTTCCAAGCTGTTTAAAGGCACAGTCTATTTAGTGTATGTAAACTTCTGATCCACTGGAATTGTGATACAGTGAAATAATCTGTCTGTAAACAATTGTTGCAAAAATTACTTTTGTCATGCACAAGTAGATGTCCTAACCGACTTGCCAAAACTATAGTTTGTAAATAAGAAATTTGTGGAGTGGTTGAAAAACGAGTTTTAATGACTCCAACCTAAGTGTATGTAAACTTCTGACTTCAACTGTATACATGAAAGTATTAAACCCCCTTCCCGATGTTGTTCCTCTAGGTCAAAGGTAAGGAGGTGGTCTCCAGACATGACATCATCCCCAACACCACCACACGCTGGATCCGCTTGCGTGACTGCGAGCTTCATGACGAACACGCAGATGAACTAGAGTTCCTGTCGTCACGCCAAGTTGTCTTCACACCGCCGCCCTGCCGCCGCTTCCAGCTGCTGGCCTTCCGCACGGCCTTCGCTGAGAAGACCCTCCCCTTCACGCTGCGCACTGTTGCCTCCGTCCGCGGTGCCGAGGTCACCCTGCAGTCCTGGCTGCTGATGTCACAGGGGTTCTCGTCCAATCGGGACACGTTGAACCTCATCCCCTGCGAGAATGTGGCGGTAAAATAATAATAGAATATTGTGTCTCTTGCAGTTTTTTATTATTGAACTTCACTTCCCTCAGTCATTTGCTAACATTGATTATCATGCCTACCCCTAGATCCGCTACCCCATTCCTGAGATTTGGGCCAAGAACTTCCGTCGGGACGGGGTGATGGGGGAGAGGTCACTGAAGGCGAGGTTCAACAAGGGTGCCAGCTTCGGCACGGCGAGTACTTCCGGGTCAGAGCCAGTGATGAGGGTGACCCTTGGCACGGCCAAGTATGAACAGGCTTTTAAAGCTGTGGTGTGGAGGCTCAGCCGCCTGCCTGACAAAAACTCTGGTAAGAAGTTGTTGGAGTCATATTCAGTAAGAGAACTATTTCTATTCTCACTGTATAAATGCAAAAATACACTGCTATTTCACTAGCGGTGCACAAGCCTTTGTTAAGGAGGGAAGGAGTTTGAGGTGATACCCTGCTATTGTCACTGTGAAAAGGGCTAGGTCTATAGTTGTTTTACCAGTCATACCTGACAGCGGATGGCTCATTTCAGACACTATGGGTAGGTTTCACGGACACAGATAAAGCCTGGTCTAAAAACGAATGTTCAATGGAGAATCTCTATTGAAATAGCTCTTTAGCTATTTCACTAGGCGTAATCTGTGTCTACATGTGTGGAGGATCAGGGCCATTCCCTTGTATTCTCATTCTTCTGACGATCCATTTGAGGTTTCATCACAGTGCCAGTCAGTATTAGTGGAGCTGGTTTATATTTCACCCAGCTCAGAGGGACAGGACATGGGGGATGTCTCTATTTCACCCGGCATTGAGAGATTATGAACATTGATCTGTTTCTGCTGTCATTACACTGTGCAGACTGTCAATAGTCCTTACTCCAGGCACTGTCAATATCCTAGTGTGCGTATGTGTTGTAGAGTTGTTTGTGTGTGTACATGCAGGCATGTATCCGTGAATGATTGCGTGCATCTGCGCCTCTGCGTGTGTGTATGCGCCCGTGTGTGTGTGCACCCATGCACGTGTCTGTGCGTGTGCATGAGTTCGCCCTTGTGTGTGTTCTCCCTGGCCCCAGTCCAGTGTTGGTATGTCTCTGTCAGAATGCGGCCCCCTTCAGGCCTTTCAATAGGCTGTCAGCATGGCTGCCTGTCCTGAGTACTGATTGGCCAGTCAAAGCCCTGGCTGTCACCATGCATTACCTCACAAACCCACAGGCCACAGGCTTCTATTGTAAATACATGCTCTGCCACGGGCTGCCCCCTCCCCCCCACCCCCCTTCTATTGTGGGCCCCTCTTTTTTTCTCTCCCCTCATTCTCTCCCCCTTTCTTCTTTCTCTCTTTACCCTCTGCCTCTCGTCCCCCTCTCTCACTTTTCGTCCCTCTCTCACTTTTCTTCCCCTTTCCCCTCTCTTTAGCCCTTGCTTCAGCTCCTCTCCCTCCTCCTCATCTCCCCCTCTCTACTTAACTGGGCCAAGCCTGCCCTGCATTTTCTGTCTCTCTTTCTTTTGTTTGCACCGTCTTTTGTCATTCTGTCTGCCTTGCTTTTTCTTTCTCTCTCCTTCTTTGTGTTCCTTCTTCTTTCTTCATGCTCATTCGTCCCATCGTTCTATGTGTGCTACAGTCCACACAGTGATGCCAACTCTGGGGCTGTAATTCCCTGCACCAGAAATGAGAGAAACATGGTGGTATGCTGGTTAACATTTCACTGCTACAGTCCTCTTCTCCAAAAACAGTGTGTACAACAGAGGATATTCTCTCTGACCTCACGGCACTTCCTGTTTTGACCCCTCTTGGTGGCCCGTCCCGTCCGTGCTCAGTGTTGTGATGTTCTTGGCACAACTCTCACCCTCTCTGTGGCCCTGTCCAGAGACAACTGCTAGCCCCTTCCCCTAAGCACTTCATGAAGACCTGAACAAATTGGATAGGCATAGCAATAGTTGTGTTGTCACCTGATAAGTTTGATGTAGATTTCAATATTGCTTACAACTATCCAATCTACACGTGTTTAAGGGAAAGGATTTGCTCTCCCTTTCTGTGCTCTGTGTGTGTGTGCGTGTCTGCGTGTGCGGACCCACCGGGAGGACAATCCTACTCGACCCAGAGTGATCGCTGATGATGAACATGTATGTTTGCGTGCGTGGTGTGTGTTGTGTTCGTCTGCATGTGTGTTTAAATGTACGTTTGTGTCTCCCCCTGGCAGCGTTGGGTCACCCCCACACCTTCTTCTGTCGTCTGGAGCTTGGTTCGGACCGGGAAGTGCCAGCCTCGCTGCAGAGCCACCTAGAGGTAGAGTTTGACATGCCTGCCGCCTCTGCCTCCAAAGCCACCGTCCGCTCCCTCTCTGTAGAGGACAGGGCAGACGCCAAGAAGTGGATCAACTACAAATCACACTACTCCTACCAGGTAATAGACCAGGGTGTTTGTGCGTGGAGTTGTAGCCTTTTGTGAATGGGCTGACATGGTAAAATTACATACACACACGTTGGTTGTCCTCCATAACCTGAGCTGTTTTCTGTGTGTGTTTGCCCGTCCAAACATGTAATTAGGCACAATGAGCAACCCCCTCTGGCTCCCACTAACAGTAGCTAACACAGTAGTCCACACAGTTGCTGCAGATCAACACAAACAACAATTTAACGCAGGGCCTGTATCCACAAAGCATCTCAAGAGTTGGAGTGCTGATCTAGGATCTGTCCTTATAGTCTTATTCATAATGATCTAAAATGCTAAACTGATTGTAGGTTAGCGCTCGTACTCTGAGACGCTTTATGGATACGGTCCCAGGCCACACGTATAGTACAGTAAGAAAGCCCTGTTATCATACAGTACAACAGTAGGATAGCCCTGTTATTATACAGTGAGCTAACACTATAGTAGTAATTATAGCAGTGGTTCGGTTCTCCTAGAAGTACTTTAGGTGAGTCACAAGGACCATTCAAATGAACGATTTTTAAACAAGGTCAATGTCCTTCACATTGGTTAATATAAGGTATATTGTAAAGACTGTGTGTACAGGTTAATTCCCACGTGTACAATTAGTAGAATGCTTCAGGAGCACAGTGAGCGTTAGACAGATGACAGCTGGCAAGGATCAGCTACTAGTGGTCCTATAACTGGCGTGGCTAGCCAGAGCCGAGTCCAACCCAGGGGTCTATATCTATATCCAAGGCATCAGCCAGGGTAGACACCTCACCAGAACAACCTGGTTTACGTGGTAGGCAGCGCTACGACACCAACCTCTGCTCAGACCTTCCGCAACCTCCGACTTCTCTCTTCTCTAAACGGAGACTGCCTCGATTGTGTGTGGGATGTAGCATATTATTTATCTATCTCATGACTGATCTCACTGTATGGGCTATGATCACCATCTTGTGGCCAAAGACAATCACACCTTCATTTAAGTAGGCCGTGTCTCTCACTGACGTTCTTATACAATACAACTTTATGTCCATTTAGTTACAGCAAACAACAGCACACATCCACAACAGATCTATAGAGATTTTTTAGTGCTTATAAGCAGTAGGCCTCCATAGGTGTCCTTGTGTTTGCCTTTCTGACCGTTGTCCCTCCTGTTCCCCCAGGTGCCTATAGAACAGAAGACAGGCAGCCTCTCAGAGAGCAGCAGCCCTGCACTGGACCAGGACCAGCCTGGAGAATGTGCTCAGCAGTGAACACACACACACAGACAGACGGATGTTGGGAGGGAGGATTTGATGACTGCTTTTTTAACAGGAGAAGGGAGAAAAGTCACTTTTTGCACTTTGAAGAACTGTACCGGAGGACTAGTTGGCCGATGTTTGTGCATAGATTGGATGTAGACTGAATGTACACTGGACATAACTGATTCTCGATAGGACATCAACTTGACATAGAATGGGTCTAGACTGGAAGTACAGTGGTCGTAGACTGGACATAGACTAGATCTACACTAGACCAACTGGTTATAGAAGGGTCGTAGACTGGTATGACTAGATGTACTACCACCGGACAGTTTATTAGGTACACCACCCCGTTCACGAAAATGGATCGCTCCTACAGACAGTGAGTCACATGGCCGTGGCTTGCTATATAAAGCAGGCAGGCAGGCATCGAGGCATTCAGTTACTGTTCAGTTGAATGTTAGAATGGGCAAAACAAGTGACCTAAGCAACTTTGATTGTGTTATGATCGACTGTGTCAGGAGCGCCAGTTCCAGTATCTCAGAAACAGCCGGCCTACTGGGCTTTTCACGCATAACAGTATCTAGGGTTTACAGATTATGGTGCAACAAACAAAAAACATCCAGTCAGCAGCAGTCCTGTGGGCAAAAACAGCTTGTTGATCAGAGAGTTTGAAGGAATCAGCAAGAGTCGTGCAAGCTATCATGCGGGCCACAATCAGGCAAATAACGGCTCAGTACTACAGTGGTTTGCAGAACGGCATCTCGGAAGGCACAACACGTCGGTCCTTGTCATGGATGGTTCTATTGCAGCAGACGACCACACCGGGTTCCACTCCTATCAGCTAAAAACAAGAAGAAGTGGCTCCAGTGGGCACACGATCACCAACACTGGACAATTGAGGAGTGGAAAAACATTACCTGGAATATGACAGTGAGTTCAGTTTACTTGAGTGGCCTGGTCAGTCCCTGGACCTGGACAGTCCCCAGACCTCAACCCAATATAACATCTTTGTGATGAGATGGAATGGGCTGTTCACAGCATGAATATACCGCCATCCAATCTGCAGCAACTGCGTGATGCCATCGCGTCCACATGGACCAGCATCCCTGTGGAATGTTTCCGACACCTTGTAGAATGCCCCAAATAATCCAGGCTGTTCTGGAGGCAAAGGGGGGTCCGACACCGATACTAGATGGGTGTACCTAATAAACTGGTCGGTGAGTGTAGACTGGACTTTTTTGTAGACTAGATATAAACTGGACTAAACTTGTTGTAGAATGGATATGACTAGATGTAAACTGGATATAGACTAGTTGTAGACTAGGGAAACTCAGCAGACTGGAGGCTAGTTAATGATCTTGCTTTATTAATTTGTTTGTTTTCTTAAAAATGCTGATTTGGCCAGACTAGTCTTACTGAGAGAGAGCTATTAGTTTTATATGATGATTCGTTTATTGTGAGTGGATCGGCTTGGCCTTGTGGCCTTACCCCATTGGGATACAGCGTACAGCAAGGGCAACATTACAGATCGTTCAGATAGAAATGTATTGTGTAGAACAGATGATTGTCTGTGAGAGTCAAATATCGTGGTATGATGGGGATTAGTTTGACATTGTAAATCCTGGCATTTCAGTAAACCAGGACTTTGAGATAAGTGAAATAAGTGCCCTTATTTCAGTACAGTCATTACAGTCTTAGTGGATTTCATGCACTCTGAGACTAATCGAAGCACCAACTAATGTGCTTCTACAGTACGTGTTTGCTTCAGTGTTCATTGACCTTCCACACAATTCTCAATCAATAGATTTAAGAGGCTTACATTAGTTTACATAGTAGAGACAAAATGGCTCTTCAGTATGCCACCTAGATAAAAAAATATCCTTTCATGCAGTGTAGACCTTGAAACTTACTAGTTCTATGTATTTTCAACAGTTCTTTTTTTCCCCCCCAGTGTCAGTGTTGGTTCACTATTCAGTATTCGACGGAATGCTCTTGTGTTCAGTCAGGTGTTAGGTAAGCATAAAAGCTTTCTGTTTTTCTCTCTCGCAAAGTTGAATGTTCTTCCAAAAGGTCTTATAGGTACTTCGGTCCTGTCATTTCACATAGTAGTCTTAACCAGTCTATACGTGAGTTAACAACAGTCAATACTGCTATTGGTGATGATGATGATGCAGAGTTCTAATACGCTAATGACAACATACTGTAGTTTGGCTATTTTGGCTGTACTTGGTAATATAATGAAAATTGCAGCATTTTTTAAATAAATGTTTTGGTTTTTATAAATGTGCTTTACATGTACAATGTGCATCCGTACTACTAACATTGACTCAATGTGAACAAGATACTGTATGTACAAAATATAAATATATTCTGCAATGGACATCATCTGCAGGTCTAAACACTGATGTACACTTTTTCTAGCTGCTCCATTGTGTAGTTGGTCACAATTGTAGGTTACTGTTGTTGTTCAGTTGGTACATTTTGTGCAAAAAAATGCTTCTTTATGAAAATTGCCCTACTGGAAGCTTCTCAAAACATCTTCTTAGCAGAGGGAATTTTGTTCTCAACAGCGCAATAAATCATCTCAACAAATGTACTGATAAGGGGGCTTGTTGTTTAGGACAATGCACAATGTGTTCTTGTCGCGAGGGAACATAAAATAATGAATTGTATTTATATAGAGAGTGAATAGTTTATCTTTTTTTTCTAGATGATTAACAGGTATTTCACGTGAAATTTTGTCAAGTGAGTGGAATGTTAGAAAATAGGTCTTAACGGGATCTGGGTTACCTAGTTTACCATCTCTGAGAAAAAATGAAGAAAAAAAAAAACATGGAAATGGGTAAATCCAGATCTGAATGGGAAACTAGTCCAGAAAATCAAATACAATAGAACATTTGAATCATTTTAAAAGATTTTCAAGCTCAAGATATCTAGACCTCTTTTGAGACATCAGTTGATTTTCGAAGAAAAGTCTGTTGTATAAGCCCAGTACATTTCAATGGTTTTCCAAGAAAAATTGAACTCGTTAGGAAAAAAAATAACTGATGCAGTCTGACAACATTGTCATTTTTATTCTTTATGAAAAAACATAATATGACTGTGCTCTGCTTCTGTGTACCTAAAAAGATGCATTGTGGGTCATGGGATTAGTCTGTTTTGGTAACATGGTTTTGTGTTCCGTACATGGCGACGGTTTATCGTTAACTGCAACCTGTAAATAATCCATTCTGCAACACTAGACGGATAAGATCGGTTCCTTTGACAGATCCAATTGGAGTACTCAAGAATGCTAGAGGTATATTTGCTGAAAATGATACTTTTTAAACTGGAAAAAGGAATTAAATATATTTTTCTCTTGAGTATTGCTTTTTTTCAGCTTTTTTTAACTACATCCAGGAGGCCCTGCAAAACAATATATCACTAACACACAAGAGAGTTAGACAATCCTAGAATACACACTGCTACATACGAGCTGTTCTTGCGAATTCCTTTTTCTGCTGCTTTGTTCTCTGTTGCATTGTTCCTCAACCAAGCTGTGAGTAGCACCTCTTCTTCTTATTATTTACAATGACGGCCTACCGGGGAACAGTGGGTTAACTGCCTTGTTCAGAGACAGATTTTTACCTTGTCAGCTCGGGGGGGGGGGGGGGGGGGGGGGGATTCGATCAAGCAGCATTTCGGTTACTGGCCCAATGCTCTAACCACTAGGCTACCTGCCGCTCCACTAGGCTACCTGCTTCAGTTCCATTCTAGTCCAGTTCCAGTCAACTCAGAAATTCTATATGCAACATGAATAAAACAAATTACACAAGATATAAATTAAAGAGCCATTTCCATTGTCCAATCTGATTCCTCAATTCAACATTTACAAACTGGTTGGTCATCATAAAAAAAAAAAAAAAGTATTCTCACACCGGCTAGATGCAGTGAAATATGTTGTTTTACAGGGTCATCCATAGTACGAGGTTCGGGAACCACTGCCCCAATCAACTGGAGAACCAATAGAATCCAGCCTCTCTCGGCTGTGGTTCTCATTCTCCCTGGTATGTGGCAACACCTTGGATTCCTCCAGTTTGATGACCTGCTCCTTTGTGTGTCTACGTTCTCTGCTTCTGAGGAGCGCCAGCATTTGGGTTGCAGGACGGAGGACGCCTTTGCTCCTCTTGCCCCCAGCGGAGCTGCCCATGACGCTCTGTACTCCTCGTTAGAGCTGGGCCTGGTGTTAACACAGACCCACACGGCTCAGCAGCATCAGGACATCCCCGTGGAAGGCCCGCGTCAGGATACCATACAGGAATGGGTTGGCACACGAGTTCCATGGGTAGAACAGCAGCAGCAGCACCTAGAAAGGATAGACGGAAGAAAAGATAAGCAGGTGTCAAGATGAGGATGAGCAGATGAAGAAAGATTTTTTAAGATGAGACGATGAATGAAGGTAAAACATAGGAGGATGAAGGATTTGAATTAAAGTCATTCCATTCGATCAACCAATTAGATGAAATTGGATAAGAATGAATAAAGGAGTGATGTGGAGAACTATTGTGGAGAACTAACAGACACAAGAAGTTGAAGATGTCCATGGCCATTCGTTTGGCCATGCTGGCATCCCCTCGGCTCGACAGATGCTGCTGGTTGTGCACCATACAGTAGATGTGCACGTAGTGCACACCACAAACGCCAACACATTCTGCGCAAGCAGGGCTACCACGTAGACCATGGCGGGCGGTCGAGTCTGTGTCCATGAGCAGACAGATAACTCTCTTGTAGCTAACACCAGGCACAGCAGCCAGCCCGCTAGCATTAGCACCGCTACATGGCAGCCAGCGTGTAGACTGACAGCTCGCTGGTGAACACTGTGAGAACCCCGGCCAATTGGCAGCTGGCGCCAGTCTGCCAGTCGATGGCGTAGTGGTGGGACTGGGAGCGCATGTAGAGGTCCACAGATGTGGTGAGCAGGAGGTACATGCCCATGTAGAGGTCTGCCTAGGCAAGGTTGCATAGGAGGAAGCGGATGACTGTCAGTTTGTTGTGGCTGGTCAGCAGGATGAACAGGACCAGGAGGTTAGCAAGGACAGCTAGCAGGCTGACCAGCCACACGACACCTGCATGAACCCTAGGCTCATCACGACCTCACAGGGGTTGAAGGTGTCCCAAAGGACCTCCTTGGATCGCTGACTTTTGGCAGAGCTGGTCAGGTTGCAAATTATAGACTCCACGTGTCTAGAAGATTTAAGACCCACATGAGCATTGTCCCATACAAATACACTAATATGTTAAATACAGTCGCTAGTGAAAGTCTACACACCCCTTGCACAATCTCCACGTTTTGCAGCCTTAAAATTGTATCTAAAAAGGATTACATTTTTCCTACTGATCTATAGAAAAATGTCCTAATTAATATAAAATAAAACATGAATACTTATTGATTGCGTATGTCTTCACACCCAGAGTTAATATTTGGTGGAACACCTTTGGCGACCATTACAGCTGTGAATATTTTTTCTACCAATCTTGCACAACTCTTAACCCCTGTA
Source organism: Salmo salar (assembly GCF_965601325.2). Taxonomy (NCBI): domain Eukaryota; kingdom Metazoa; phylum Chordata; class Actinopteri; order Salmoniformes; family Salmonidae; genus Salmo; species Salmo salar. Next base: position 46,437,849 of record NC_138291.1, read on the forward strand.
AGTCTAGGAGGTTGGGGGAGGGAATATTGAATTGGGCCTTTACTACGATAGCCCAGAGAAACGCATTGAATAACACATTCATAAATGGCAAAAAATGTATCATATGAAGTGTCTGTCTTATATCTAGGAGATATAGGAAAGCTCTGGAAATACACTACATGACAAAAAGTATGTGGACACCTGCTTGTCGAACATCTCATTCCAAAATCATGGCCATTAATATGGAGTTGGTCCCCCCTTTGCTGCTATTACAGACTCCACTTTTCTGGGAAGGCTTTCCACTAGATGTTGGAACATTGCTGCAGGAACTTGCTTCCATTTAGCCATGAGCATTAGTTAGGTTGGGCAATTAGGCCTGGCTCGCATTCGGCGTTCCAATTCATCCCAAAGGTTGCCACAAAGTTGGAAGCACAGAATAATCTAGAATGTCATTGTATGTTGTAGCGTTAAAATGTCCCTTCACTGGAACTAAGGGGCCTAGCCTGAATCATGAAAAACAGCCCCAGACCATTATTCCTCCTCCATCAAACTTTACAGTTGGCACTATGCATTGGGGAGGGTAGCGTTCTCCAGGCATCCGCCACACCCAGATTTGTCCATTGGATTGCCAGATGGTGTGATTCATGACTTCAGAGAACCTGTCTCCACTGCTCTAGAGTCCAATGGCGACCGAGCTTTACACCACTCCAGCCGACGCTTGGCATTGCGCAGTGGTGATTTTAGGCTTGTGTGCGGCTGCTCGGCCATGGAAACCCATTTCATAAAGGTCCCAATGAACAGTTCTTGTACTGACGTTGCTTCCAGAGTCAGTTTGGAACACGGTAGTGAGTGTTGGAACCGAGGACTGGCGCTTTAGCACTCAGCGATCCGTTCTGTGAGATTGTGTGGCCTACCACTTCGCGGCTGAGCCGTTTTTGCTCCTAGACATTTCACAATAACAGCGCTTACAGATGACCAGGGCAGAAATTTGACAGTGCCATGTTGAAAGTCACTGAGCTCTTCAGTAAGACCATTCTACTGTCAATGTTTGTCTATGGAGATTGCATGGCTGTGTGCTTGATTTTATACACCTGTCAGCAACAGGTGTCACTGAAATTGCCGAATCCACTAATTTGAAGGGGTGTCTACATACTTTTGTATATATTGTGTATGTGGAAGGGGTTGTCTAAACCTCAACTCGAACGTTTCCTGACTTGATCAAGGAGAGTTGTTGTCCACACACCTCGTCTGGTGTAAAATCGAAAGCATTCAAAGCATAACCATGCAAGAAGTCTGAGTTATCAATAGCCAATGCTTGATCCTTTAAGTGTTTCCTTGAAGCCAAGGCCAATTGTTAAAATTAAATCACTGATGATCCTAAACCATAATCTGTCTGGAATGGTTTGCTTCAAAACTGTTGTCCGTCTACATACATAGCCATGAATTCCAAATGATAATGTTTCAAGTTCAAAGGATTCTTATTATATGAACCTGTAAAACTATCATTGTCCACCAGACCGATAACTATGCATTTTGATAGTGGTCCTAGAAACCAATTATCTTGATTACGCACGCGGTTACCTGAAGCTTAACTAATTGTCTTCATACACCAATTGGTTACTTTGCAGTTGTTGACAATAGAGCTTGGGCATGTCCAAGTTTCACGACTGGAGATAGTTACTTTCTTGACAAAAAGTGACGCCGATACTATGTGAATACGGTAACGTACATCCCCAAGCACCCATCAGGTAAAACTCATATATTTACAACGCACCAGGCGAATTTTAACGTCCAAACCATTCAACATGAGTTTCTCTTCAAATAAAATGCCACTGTATTTAGGTCCGAAGATTTCAAATATTGCACTATCCGATGAATTTGCAGCCCCTTTAGTCAGTCCGCTGTTAGCCCTTGCAGGGTCGGTCACGTTAATTTGCCCCGCTGTGTCCTAGGAAAACAAACCCGCTGAAAATTGCGTCTCCAGAGTGTCAGCGCTATAACTCAAAATGCTTTCTATAATGGCTCGATATGGTCGTGTAACGTTACTACTTCTCTGACTGATTAAACGATTACTCAAGGAAACATCCACCTGTGTGAAAACATGTTTATTATTGGATAATTGATAAGACCTACAGGTGTTCCGGAGTCAATATTTGTTCCATTAGGTTTAGTGACTGTTTTCACTTAGGTATAGCAAGGTATTATTCAGATCAACATAATCTTCACCATTGTCAGCTATGAAGAACTCCAAATGTGCTGTATCCGAGATTGCTGAGAGGCTGTATTTGAATGTATGTATTTTTCTCAGTAGATGTTGTGTAAATGGAAGGATGAATAAATCGAACTCTGATTTGGTGCACTCCCCCAGACATACTATGTTATAAAGCCATCACACCTTTAAAATATGTTTTAAACAACCTTGCTGTGTTTGCTCTGAGGCCTCCATGCTGCTCGATTCCTTTTATGTGGGGACTGTCAAACTGCCATGGATAGATGTTACTAAACAGTGTTTTAGGCAAAATAAGTAACTTAATGACATGGTCTAATCATGACTGTAAAGAACCACTATCGCTAATACGTACAAATGTGAGCTCTCATCTGAACATGAATAAATAGGTAACTTAAATTGGGCCTACAAGCAACAGTGTGAGATAAACAATATACTGTATATTTAGTCTGGCAGTTTCGCCAGTCATGGCAGGGCCTGGCCACTAGAGGGAACTACCAGCAAGCAAACGGTCAGTCATTTGAGGAACTCATCAAGCCCAATCTTGTATTTTATGGGGAGCGTTCATCTGCCCAGGCGTTGCTGACACATGCCTGGGGCGTATTCATTACGCCAATTCTGTTGAAAAATGTTTCTTAAACGGAAGCAAATGGAAGTAAATGAAGAGGGACCTACCTGAATTTGTCCAATAGAAACTATTGTTTTGCTCGGTTTTCTTCCGTTTGGTTATTAAACTGTAAACGGTTTCCACAATGATTACACCCCAGATCTTTCAACACTTGGATTGTTATTTTAGCAAAGGAGGCTGGTGGGAGGAGCTATAGGAGGACGGGGTCATTGGAATGGTATGAATGGAACGGAGTCTAACTTTATTTGTCACATGCGCCGAATACGTGTAGACCTTACAGTGAAATGCTTACTTACAAACCCTAAACCAACAGTGCAGTTCAAGAAAGAGTTAAGAAAATATTTACCAAATAAAATAAAGTATAAAAAGTAACATCATAAAATTACAATAACGAGGCTAAATACAGGGGGTACTGGTACCGAGTCAATGTGCGGGGGTACAGGTTAGTCGAGATAATTTGTACATGTAGGTAGGGGTGAAGTGACTATGCATAGATAATAAACGGTGAGTAGCAGCAGTGTAAAAACAAATGGGGGGTGTCAATGTGAATAATTCAGGGGCCATTTGGTTAATTGTTCAGCAGTCTTATGGCTTAGGGTTAGAAGCTGTTAAGAAGCCTTTTTGTCCTAGACTTGGTGCTCCGGTACCGCTTGCCATGCGGTAGCAGAGAAAACAGTCTATGACTTTGGTGACTGGAGTCTTTTACAATTTTTTGAGCTTTCCTCTGATGCCGCCTAGTCTATAGATCCTGGATGACAGGAAGCTTGGCTCCAGTGATGTACTGGGCCGTACGCGCTACCCTCTGTAGCACCTAATGGTCAGATAACGAGCAGTTACCATACCAGGCGGTGATGCAACCGGTCAGGATGCTCTAGATGGTGCAGCTGTAGAACTTTTTGAGGATCTGGGGACCCATACAAAATCTTTTCAGTCTCCTGAGGGGGAAAAGGTGTTGTCGTGCCCTCTTCACGACTGTCTTGGACCATTATAGTTTATTGGTGATGTGGACACCAAGGAACTTGAAACTCTCGACCTGATCCACTACAGCCCCGTTGATGTTAATGGGGCCGGTTTGGCACCCCTTTTCTTGTAGTCCATAATCAGCTCCTTTGTCTTGCTCACATTGAGGGAGAGGTTGTTGTCCTAGCACCACACTGCCAGTTCTCTGACCTCCTCCCTATAGGCTGTCTCATCGTTGTCGGTGATCAGGCCTACCACTGTTGTGTTGTCAATAAACTTAATGATAGTGTTTGGAGTCGTGTTTGGCGACGCAGTCGTGGGTGAACAGGGAGTACAGGAGGGGACTAAGCACACACCCCAGAGGGGCCCCAGTGTTGGGGATCAGTGTTGCAGACTTGTTGTTACCTACCCTTACCACCTGGGGGAGGCACGTCAGGAAGTCCAGGATCCAGTTGCAGAAGGTGTTTAGTCCCAGGGTCCTTAGCTTAGTAATGAGCTTTGTGGGCACTATATGGTGTCGAATGTCAATGAATAGCATTCTCACATACAGTTGAAGTCGGAAGTTTACATACAATTAGGTTGGAGTCATTAAAACTCATTTTTCAACCACTCCACGAATTTCTTGTTGACAAACTATAGTTTTGGCAAGTCGGTTAGGACATCTACTTTGTGCATGACACAAGTCATTTTTCCAGCAATTGTTTACAGACAGATTATTTCACTTATAATGTATCACAATTCCAGTGGGTCAGAAGTTTACATACACTAAATTGACTGTGCCTTTAAACAGCTTGGAAAATTCCAGAAAATTATGTCATGGCTTTAGAAGCTTCTGATAGGCTAATTGACATAATTTGAGTCAATTGGAGGTGTACCTGTGGATGTATTTCAAGGCCTACCTTCAAACTCAGTGCCTCTTTGCTTGACATCATGGGAAAATCAAAAGAAATCAGCCAAGACCTCAGAAAAAATAATTGTAGACCTCCACAAGTCTGGTTCATCCTTGGGAGCAATTTCCAAGCGCCTGAAGGTACCACGTTCATCTGTACAAACAATAGTACGCAAGTATAAACACCATGGGACCACGCAGCCGTCATACCGCTTAGGAAGGAGATGCATTCTGTCTCCTAGAGATTAACATACTTTGGTGTGAAAAGTGCAAATCAATCCCAGAACAACAGCAAAGGACATTGTGAAGATGCTGGAGGAAACCGGAACAAAGGTATCTATATCCACAGTAAAACAAGTCCTATATCGACATAACCTGAAAGGCCGCTCAGCAAGGAAGAAGCCACTGCTCCAAAACCGCCATAAAAAAGCCAGACTACGGTTTGCAACTGCACATGGGGACAAAGATCGTAAGTTTTGGAGAAATGTCCTCTGGTCTGATGAAACAAAAATAGAACTGTTTGGCCATAATGACCATCGTTATGTTTGGAGGAAAAAGGGGGAGGCTTGCAAGCCGAAGAACACCATCCCAACCGTGAAGCACGGGGTGGAAGCATCATGTTGGGGGGGGGGGTGCTTTGCTGCAGGAGGGACTGTTGCACTTCACAAAATAGATGCCGTCATGAGGAAGGAAAAGTATGTGGATATATTGAAGCAACATCTCAAGACATCAGTCAGGAAGTTAAAGCTTGGTCACAAATGGGTCTTCCAAATGGACAATGACCCCAAGCATAGTCGTGGCCAAAGGTTTTGAGAATGACACAAATATTAATATCCACAAAGTTTGCTGCTTCAGTGTCTTTAGATATATTTTGGTGAGATGTTATTATGGAATACTGAAGTATAATTGCAAGCATTTCATAAGTGTCAAAGGCTTTTATTCACAATTACATGAAGTTGATGCAAAGAGTCAATATTTGCAGTGTTGACCCTTCTTTTTCAAGACCTCTGCAATCCGCCCTGGCATGCTGTCAATTAACTTCTGGGCCACATCCTGACTGATGGCAGCCTATTCTTGCATAATCAATGCTTGGAGTTTGTCAGAATTTGTGGATTTTTGTTTGTCCACTCACCTCTTGAGGATTGACCACAAGTTCTCAATGGGATTAAGGTCTGGGGAGTTTCCTGGCCATGGACCCAAAATATTGATGTTTTGTTCCCCGAGCCACTTAGTTATCACTTTTGCCTTATGGCAAGGTGCTCCATCATGCTGGAAAAGGCATTGTTCGTCACCAAACTGTTCCTGGATGGTTGGGAGAAGTTGCTCTCGGAGGATGTGTTGGTAACATTCTTTATTCATGGCTGTGTTCTTAGGCAAAATTGTGAGTGAGCCCACTCCCTTGGCTAAGAAGCAACCCCACACATGATTGGTCTCAGGATGCTTTACTGTTGTCATGACACAGGACTGATGGTAGCGCTCACTTTGTCTTCTCCGGACAAGCTTTTTTCCAGATGCCCCAAACAATTGGAAAGGGGATTCATCAGAGAGAAAATGACTTTACCCCAGTCCTCAGCAGTCCAATCCCTGTACCTTTCGCAGAATATCAGTCTGTCCCTGATGTTTTTCCTGGAGAGAAGTGACTTCTTTGCTGCCCTTCTTGACACCAGGCCATCCTCCAAAAGTCTTCGCCTCACTGTGCGTGCAGATGCACTCACACCTGCTTGCTGCCATTCCTGAGCAAGCTCTTTACTGGTGGTGCCCCGATCCCGCAGCTGAATCAACTTTACGAGACGGTCCAGGACCTTGCTGGACTTTCTTCGCTCTGAAGCCTTCTTCACAACAATTGAACCGCTCTCCTTGAAGGTCTTCATGATCTGATAAATGGTTGATTTAGATGCAATCTTACTGGCAGCAATATCCTTGCCTGTGAAGCCCTTTTTGTGCAAAGCAATGATGATGGCACGTGTTTCCTTGCAGGTAACAATGGTTGACAGAGGAAGAACAATGATTCCAAGCACCACCCTCCTTTTGAAGCTGGCAAAGAGGGACTTTGCAATTCATTGCAATTAATCTGATCACTCTTCACAACATTCTGGAGTATATGCAAATTGCCATCATACAAACTGAGGCAGCAGACTGTGAAAATGTATAGTTGTGTCATTTTCGAAACTTTTGGCCACGACGGTACTTCCAAAGTTGTGGCAAAATGGCTTAAGGACAACAAAGTAAAGGTATTGGAGTGGCCATCACAAAGCGCTGACCTGCTTCTACACCTGCATTGCTTGCTGTTTGGGGTTTTAGGCTGGGTTTCTGTACAGCGCTTTGTGACATCAGCTGATGTAAGAAGGGCTTTATAAATACATTTGATTGATTGATTTACCTCAATCCTATAGAAAATTTGTGAGCAGAACTGAAAAAGCGTGTGCGAGTAAGGAGGCCTACAAACCTGACTCAGTTACACCAGCTCTGTCAGGAGGAATGGGCCAAAATTCATCCAACTTACTGTGGGACGCTTGTGGAAGGCTTCCTGAAACGTTTGACCCAAGTTAAACAATTTAAAGGCAATGCTACCACATACTAATTGAGTGTATGTAAACTTCTGACCCACTGGGAATGTGATGAAAGAAATACAAGCTGAAATAAATCATTCTCTCTACTATTATTCTGACATTTCATATTCTTAAAATAAAGTGGTGATCCTAACTGACCTAAAACAGGGAATTTTTACAAGGGTTAAATATCAGGAATTGTGAAAAACTGAGTTTAAATGTATTTGGCTAAGGTGTATGTAAACTTCTGACTTCAACTGTATATAAATCATAAAGATGTGGTACTGGTGATTTTAAACACTTCTCCAATCCTTGTTGAGAGCTGACATTTGCTCAGCACAAGACGAGACATAGGCCAATGTCATAGGCCCTATTGTCAACCAATCACATTTCTCAAAATCCTTTCTGGCTTAATTCCAGCTATACCTGGAGAGGACAGGTAAGCAATATGGCCCGAGGGGGTGTCGTATATGGCCAATATACTACAGCTAAGGCCTGTTCTTATTCACGATGCAACGCGGAGTGCCTGGATACAGCCCTTAGCCGTGGTATATTGGCCATGTACCAACAACCCCCGAGGTGCCTTATTGCTATTATAAACTGGTTAGCATTGTAATTAGAGCAGTAAAAATAAATGCTTTGTCATACCCGTGGTATACAGTCTGATATACAATGCCTGTCAGCCAATCAGCATTCAGGGCCCGAACCACCCAGTTTATAATTATGAATAACTACTTACAAAAAGTGTGCTTCTGACAAAGAGCGACAAAAGGAAGTAAATAGCTGTACTAGACAAAGATACATGGTCATTTCGTCAAACTTGTGTGGCTCTCCATGCTCAATAGTTGCTCATTCAACATATTTGCTGCTGCTTCACCCAATCCCGTGTTAAGTCTTCCTTCCTAAATGTTTAACATTCTCTGTAAAGAAAAAAAAAAGACCAACGTTTCCTTGGCCATATTTTCAGAAAACAGCCACGTGGTCTCACGTTTCTGCATCTTGGAATTTTGCACGAGGCATGCTATAGTCGACTTGGTGCGCTTTTGTTCTGTGCAGTGTGAGCAGGGGTGTAGTGTCACGAAGCCACCTCACAATGGTGCTCACAACGGTGCTTGTTTAGTAAACATAACGATGAATTAGTCATCTACATAACAGAACCAAATATACTGTTGACCAAAAACACCACCTCATTACTTCTGAGATTTTAGGGTGGTTCGCTGAATACTCACTTTTTTTTCCTGCAGCCAAAACCGAACAAAGCATGCTTGAATTAAAACAGAATACAGAAGGCTATATAGTTTAACACCATCTGCTCTAATTTGCTCAGGAAACAGTAATTCAAGAAGATCTCAATACATATTCCCATGAAACTGATTGAGATCAAATGACAGGCTTGCAGATGCAGTTTGGCATTTCACTGGTTAAACTTGAAGAACTAACTTTCAGGCTCAACAGTGATGATGGCCTATTTTGAAAATAGGTATGTGTAATTTAGCGTTTGAGGGTATTAAAAATGTAATTGAGACAATGTGTGGGCATAGATAGATGATGCATTTTATGCATATTCTATAATGACATTCAATAGGCTACATCTGCTCCCAAAACTGTTTCATGTAGGCTATAGTGTCCTTCAAAATGTCCCACGGCAAAAATCACCCTGTTGTCTGAAATGTGGGTATTTTAAATGTGGTCAACCTACCACCAGCCTCCTCTGTATTTTACATATCAGTTCACCACATCATATGTCATAGAAATCTGGTGCCTGACGGCAGAGTCAATGACGTGGCACACAACCACTGGTTGATGCATGCAACGTCTGAGCAGGGAAACGCGACCATGATCTCCCAAACCTGACCACAGAAAAAAGTTGTCCATTACCTCCATATCACAGAGGGGCTTCTTTAGACTCATTCAAATGTTTATCGTAAAACCCCCTAGACCATTTTGAATAGTGTAGTAATCAGTGGCGATTTTAGCATGTAAATCTTGGTGGGGAAAAACAATTAATAATGTGGGATGCATGCCAACAACACAACACTAAATAATACATGAATTGTACTATAACGGTGACAAACGGTGCCCACAAACTGTTAGGACCTACATAAAGCTGTCCCAACAGCAGTGTCCCAACAGCAGTCCCAACACCTTACCACTGCTACACCTGGCTATCAGCGGCGCCTTGTCTGGCAGCGAAACAGTTCATTCAGCCTCATTTACTGCCTTTAAAAAAACATAGCTGATATGGCTGACTTGCATAAACAAATGTGGTTTCTACTGACAATTGAGATAGTCAAACTATGGCAAGCGGATAAGAGGCTATCCGAAATTTCGATTAAGACATTAATGAGCGAGCTAGGACAGACGTAGTCAATATAACTATTTGTTCAGCACTTTTGAAAAGTACAGCGACATAATTCAGGACATGGGCCGTTCTTAGTGTTCTCCCTGTACACCAAGTCAGAATCGTAGGATAAATAAAGGGGACACATAAGCAGACAATGAAAGCTCTTACAATATTCAATGATTACATTTCTCTAAAACAGGTTATAGGCTACATGTGCACCACCAAGTCAGAACAGAAGGCCAAATTAAGAGGTGCAAACAGACCAAATTATTAGGGTGAGGCACATGGGCTACTAACAGCTTACTACACAACATACACTTCGCATTACTTTCTTAGCTACACTATACATAACTCCCTGGCATATTACATCATTTATGCAGCAGCATACAATACATTTTTGTGATGTGCTCACTTGAACAGGAAGGTGGCGGGGCGGTCCTTCGGGGGCAAATTTTGTCATCAAACTTTGTGATCAAAGTCTGGCATGCTCTGGATTGATGGTGCTTTCAAGACAACTGGGAACTCAGGGAAAAAAAAGGTTGAATCATGATGACGTCATTGATCTTCAGGTCATAGCTCTAGAAATAGGACATATTTACAATTCTGAGTTGGATGACCGTTCAAAATGTATTTTCCCAGTCGGAGCTTGTTTATTCCCGACTTCCCAGTTGTCTTGAACTCACTGAAATCAAGTTTCCGCTGTTCCGAGTTAACAGTTGTTTTGAGCATGGCACAAATCATGCTTCATTGACAGCATGGCCAATGTTGAATGTTTATCATTTTAAACTTGGAAAAGAGACCCTTAATCTTAGACTTGGGACGACACATCCACTCCAATGAATAGCAGGCAAATTATTGTTTTGCAATGCTTGCACATAGCCACTGATTCCTTCCAAACCACTCATTGTTGAATTTGCGATTTACAACTTGTTGTGTAATGTTTATGGCCGATGAGCACTGATACGTTTTATCTATAATTTCTCTTCATTATTTCTCCTCATATGACAAGGATCAAAAATGATTTGTCAGTAGATTGTCGACTTGATCCATGATGATAACTGCTAGCGAAGATTTTGAAAGTATGATGTTGACATGATCAGTCCAATCAAAGCTACTGTAGATATAATGTGATTTGACGTCATGATCTGTGGCCAATGACCTTGAGCCTTCTTGGATGGCAGAACCCAAGGGGCTTGGTGTTGTAGCTCTATCCTTAGAATTGGCCGGTGACATAGTGTCCCCATGAGTGACAGAACACTGAGCAACACTTCGTATTTTCTGCTGGCTTGCCCCACCACCACAGAAAGCACTGAGCTAGGCAGAAAAACCTGCATTTTGGAGCTGCCTTACTCAAGAAAACAAAAAAGAGACCATGTTTGTATGTGGCTTTATTAACTCAGTTATATCTATACTGCTCAAAAAAATAAAGGGAACACTTAAACAACACATCCTAGATCTGAATGAAAGAAATAATCTTATTAAATACTTTTTTCTTTACATAGTTGAATGTGCTGACAATAAAATCACACAAAAATAATCAATGGAAATCCAATTTATCAACCCATGGAGGTCTGGATTTGGAGTCACACTCAAAATTAAAGTGGAAAACCACACTACAGGCTGATCCAACTTTGATGTAATGTCCTTAAAACAAGTCGAAATGAGGCTCAGTAGTGTGTGTGGCCTCCACGTGCCTGTATGATCTCCCTACAACGCCTGGGCATGCTCCTGATGAGGTGGCGGATGGTCTCCTGAGGGATCTCCTCCCAGACCTGGACTAAAGCATCCGCCAACTCCTGGACAGTCTGTGGTGCAACGTGGCGTTGGTGGATGGAGCGAGACATGATGTCCCAGATGTGCTCAGTTGGATTCAGGTCTGGGGAATGGGCGGACCAGTCCATAGCATCAATGCCTTCCTCTTGCAGGAACTGCTGACACACTCCAGCCACATGAGGTCTAGCATTGTCTTGCATTAGGAGGAACCCAGGGCCAACCGCACCAGCATATGGTCTCACAAGGGGTCTGAGGATCTCATCTCGGTACCTAATGGCAGTCAGGCTACCTCTGGCGAGCACATGGAGGGCTGTGCTGCCCCCCAAAGAAATGCCACCCCACACCATGACTGACCCACTGCCAAACCGCTCATGCTGGAGGATGTTGCAGATAGCAGAACGTTCTCCGCGGCGTCTCCAGACTGTGTCACGTCTGTCACGTGCTCAGTGTGAACCTGCTTTCATCTGTGAAGAGCACAGGGTGGCGAATTTGCCAATCTTGGTGTTCTCTGGCAAATGCCAAACGTCCTGCACGGTGTTGGGCTGTAAACACAACCCCCACCTGTGGACGTCGGGCCCTCATACCACCCTCATGGAGTCTGTTTCTGACCGTTTGAGCAGACATGCACATTTGTGGCCTGCTGGAGGTCATTTTGCAGGGCTCTGGCAGTGCTTCTCCTGCTCCTCCTTGCACAAAGGCGGAGGTAGCGGTCCTGCTGCTGGGTTGTTGCCCTCCTACGGCCTCCTCCACGTCTCCTGATGTACTGGCCTGTCTCCTGGTAGCGCCTCCATGCTCTGGACACTACGCTGACAGACACAGCAAACCTTTTTGCCACAGCTCGCATTGATGTGCCATCCTGTATGAGCTGCACTATCTGAGCCACTTGTGTGGGTTGTAGACTCCGTCTCATGCTACCACTAGAGTGAAAGCACCGCCAGCATTCAAAAGTGACCAAAACATCAGCCAGGAAGCATAGGAACTGAGAAGTGGTCTGTGGTCCCCACCTGCAGAACCACTCCTTTATTGGGGGTGTCTTGCTAATTGCCTACAATTTCCACCTGTTGACTATTCCATTTGCACAACAACATGTGAAATGTATTGTCAGTCAGTGTTGCTTCCTAAGTGGACAGTTTGATTTCACAGAAGTGTGATTGACTTGGAGTTACATTGTGTTGTTTAAGTGTTCCCTTTATTTTTTTGAGCAGTATATATTTTTTTTACATTGTTTGCAAACTGATATGTGACACGTATTAATGCCAAAATAACATGCAAAACAGGAAAGCCCCACCTGCCCTGAATAACGGTTTTCCACTGGTAGTAATGATAATATATTGTAGCTCTCCCCATTCCAATGGATTCTAGGTAGGATTTACTCTCCGCTTTTGTCATCATTACAATTTGGTTGAGCTGGAGAAACACAAACTGATCTTAGATCAGCATTAATGTCTGAAGGCAACTTCATCATCCTCCCTCCAATCATATGACTCAGTGCTCTTCCTATGAGAAGAGTTACCTACACTAACATAGACCACCACTAGGGACAACATACTCCACTCACTCACCGGCCCAATCCCAAAAGGCCAGCATCCCGGATTCGCCTCTTCACTGTTGACCTTGAGACTGGTGTTTTGCGGGTACTATTTAATGAAGCTGCCAGTGGAGGACTTGTGAGGCGTCTGTTTCTCAAACTAGACACTCTAATGTACTTGTCCTCTTGCTCAGTTGTGCACCGGGGCCTCCCACTCCTCTTTCTATTCTGGTTGAGAGACAGTTTGTGCTGTTCTGTGAAAGGAGTAGTGCGCAGCGTTGTACGAGATCTTCAGGTTCTTGGCAATTTCTCGCATGGAATAGCCTTCATTTCTCAGAACAAGAATAGACTGACGAATTTCAGAAGAAAGTTCTTTGTTTCTGGCCATTTTGAGCCTGTAATCGAACCCACAAATGATGATGCTCCAGACACTCAACTAGTCTAAAGAAGACCAGTTTTATTGTAAGGGGTGCGTAACCGGTGGTAGGGAAGTCAGACGCAGGAGAGCAGAACTAGGTAATAGCCGAAGCAGTTTAAAAGCAAAACCAATGGCATAAAGAGTAACAAGACGTGTACAAAACCCGTCGCACACCACTCAACAATGTGCACTTACAATAAACAATCCCACACAAAGACATGGGGGGAACAGAGGGTTAAATACACAAGAAGTAATTGAGGGAATTGAAACCAGGTGTGAGGAAAAACAAGACAAAACACATGGAAAATGAAAAGTGGATCGATGATGGCTAGAAGACCGGCGATGCCGAGCGCCGCCCGAATAAGGAGTGGACCCGACTTCGGCGGAAGTCATGACATTTATTGCTTCTTTAATCAGAACTACAGTTTTCAGCTGTGCTAACATAATTGCAAAAGGGTTTTGTAATGATAAATTAGCCTTTTAAAATTATAAACTTGGATTAGCTAACACAACATGCCATTGGAACACAGTAGTGATGGTTGCTGATAATGGGCCTCTGTACACCTGCAGTATGTAGATATTCCATAAAAAAATCTGTCGTTTCCAGCAACAATAGTCATTTACAACATTAACAATGTCTACACTGTATTTCTGATCAATATGATGTTATTTTAATGGGTAAAAAATGTGCTTTTCATTCAAAAACAAGGACATTTCTAAGTGACCCCAAACTTTTGAACGGAAGTGTATATTAAAAAATAATCTTCATATTTTCAAACCGTAAATGTATATTTTCCAATGTATACATTTGGGTGAGGTTTTTTTCTCGCCTGAGTAGCCTCGTTTCACTGGGAAAAATAAAATTAATTAATAACACAATGTCAAATACAGGTAGCCTAGTCAAATAATTAACATCCAATCACATTAACCATTACTCTCTTGCGGAAAACCTTCACTCTTGCGCAGACATTTAGAAACGAAACGTGACAATTTCAAAAATAAGCCACCAGAGTTTTTGAGTGAGAATTAAGACGACTTTCGAGTAGTAAGATATGTATAAAAGCAACAGATACCATTAATAAGAAGGGGCTAGAAGAGTCTTATATGGTGAGCTACCGAGTGGCTAGGACAGGCAAGCCCCATACTATTGTGGATGACTTAATTCTTCCTGCTGCCACGGATATGGCTGGGACAATGCTGGGGGAAAAAGCCCCAAAAAAGTATACAGACAAACACTGTTTCACGATGCATCAGTGACATGGCAGGAGATGTTTTGAAACAATTACTGCTTCGCATACAAGCCAGTGAATTCTATGAGTTACAGCTGGATGAGTCAACAGACGTGGCGGCCTTGGCACAGCTCAAGGTATATGCCCGTTACGTTTATGGGGGGTCAATTAAGGAAGCCATCTTCTTCTGCAAACCACTGGAAACCAGGACAACATGAGAGGATATTTTTTTAAGTACTGGACAGCTTTGTGACATCAAATGGACTTTGGTGGCCAAGATGTGTTGGTATCTGTACTGATGGTGTAAAAGCCATGACAGGGAGACAGTGGAGTGGTAACGCACGCACCCAACGCCACTTGGGTACACTGCAGTATCCACCGAGAGGCTCTTGCTGCCAAGGGAATGCCTGCCAGCTTGATAGATGTTTTGGACACTACAGTGAAAATGGTTAACTTTGTTAACCTCTTACATCTAGATGTTCCGCTAGCAGAACACCTGCTCCAATATCCAATGATGGGCGTGGCGCGAAATACAAATTCCTCTAAAATCCTAAAACTTCAATTTCTCAAACATATGACTATTTTACAGCATTTTAAAGACAAGACTCTCGTTAATCTAACCACACTGTCCGATTTCAAAAAGGCTTTACAGCGAAAGCAAATCATTAGATTATGTCAGCAGAGTACCCAGCCAGAAATAATCAGACTACCCATTTTTCAAGCTAGCATATAATGTCACAAAAAACAAAACCACAGCTAAATGCAGCACTAACCTTTGATGATCTTCATCAGATGACAACCCTGGGACATTATGTTATACAATGCATGCATGTTTTGTTCAATCAAGTTCATATTTATATCAAAAACCAGCTTTTTTACATTAGCATGTGACGTTCAGAAGTAGCATACCCCCCGCAAACCTCCGGTGAATTTACTAAATTACTCACGATAAACGTTCACAAAAAACATAACAATTATTTTAAGAATTATAGATACAGAACTCCTCTATGCACTCGATATGTCCGATTTTAAAATAGCTTTTCGGTGAAAGCACATTTTACAATATTCTCAGTAGATAGCCCGGCATCACAGGGCTAGCTATTTAGACACCCACCAAGTTTAGCACTCACCAATATCAGATTTACTATTAAAAAAGTTTGATTACCTTTCCTGTTCTTCGTCAGAATGCACTCCCAGGACTTCTACTTCAATAACAAATGTTGGTTTGGTCCAAAATAATCCATCGTTATATCCAAATAGCGGCGTTTTGTTCGTGCGTTCTAGACACTATCCGAATGGTAAATAAGGGTCGTGCGCATGGCGCATTTCGTGACAAAAGATTTCTAAATATTTCATTACCGTACTTCGAAGCATGTCAACCGCTGTTTAAAATCAATTTTTATGCCATTTTTCTCGTAAAAAAGCGATAATATTCCGACCGGGAATCTGTGTTTCGGTAAATACAGGGAAAAACAGAAAGACGGGGGTGGCCAGTGCACGAGCGTAAGCCCTTTGTCCTCTGATAGACCACTTAGCAAAAGCGCTCGTGTGTTTCAGCCAGGGCTTTGAATTACATCATTCAGCTTTTTCCCGGGCTCTGAGAGACCATGTGAGCCGTAGGAAGTGTCACGTTAGAGCAGAGATCCTTTGTAATGGATAGAGATGGCAAAGAAGTTCAAGAAATGGTCAGACAGGGTACTTCCTGTACAGAATCTTCTCACGTTTTGGCCTGCCAAATGAGTTCTGTTATACTCACAGACACCATTCAAACAGTTTTATAAACTTTGGAGTGTTTTCTCTCCAAAGCTAATAACTATATGCATATTCTAGTTTCTGGGCAGGACTAATAATCAGATTAAATCGGGTACGTTTTTTATCCAGCCGTGAAAATACTGCCCCCTAGCCATAACAGGTTAATGCAAGGTCCCTGAACTCTCGTGTATTTTCTGCATTTTGCAATGATATGGGCAGCGACCATGTAACACTTTTAGAACATACAGAAGTGTGCTGGTTAAAAGTATTGACACGTTTTTTTGAGTTGAGAGACGAGCTAAAAGTTTTCTTTACTGACCGTCATTTTCACTTGTCCGACTGCTTGCATGATGACGAGTATCTCGCACAACTGGCCTATCTGGGTGATTTGTTTTTTCTCGCCTGAATGATCTGAATCTGGGATTACTGGGACTCGCCACAACTATATTCAATGTGCTGGACAAAATTGAGGCTATGATTAAGGAGTTGGAGCTCTTCTCTGTCTACATTAACAAGGACAACACATAGGTCTTTCCATCATTGTATGATTTTTTGTGTGCAAATGAACTCAAGCTTACAGACAATGTCAAATCTGATATAGCGAAGCACCTGAATGAGTTGGGTGCGCAATTACGCAGGTACATTCCCGAAACTGACGCCCCCTACAACTAGATTTGTTATCCCTTTCATGCCCTGCCTCCAGTCCACTTACCGATATCTGAACAAGAGAGCCTCATCAAAATTGCAACAAGTGGTTCTATGAAAATTGAATTTAATCAGAAGCCACTGCCAAATTTCTGGATAGGGCTGTGCTCAGAGTTTCTTGCCTTGGCAAATCGCGCTGTTAAGACACTGATGCCCTTTGCAACCACGTACCTATGTGAGAGTGGATTCTCGGCCCTCACTAGCATGAAAACTAAACACAGGCACAGACTGTGTGTGGAAAATGATTTAAGACAGACTCTCTCCAATACAACCCAATATTGCAGAGTTATGTGCATCCTTTCAAGCACACCTTTCTCATTAACCTGTGGTGAGTTATTCACAATTTTTGATGAACAAATACGGTTTTATATGTAAGATGGCTAAATAAAGAGCTAAATTATTGATTATTATTATATTATTTGTGCCCTGGTCCTATAAGAGCTCTTTGTCACTTTCCACGAGCCGGGTTATGACAAAAACTCACACTCATTCTTATGTTTAATAAATGTATCGTATAGTGTGTGTGTGGGAGGCTTACAATGATGGCAAAAAACAACACTTGAGAGAGCGCTGACCCTGGTGCTAGAGGGGGGTACGCAGCTGGAGGTTGAATGTTTGAAGGGGTACGGGACTATAAAAAGTTTGGGAACCATTGATCTAGCTTACATTAGCAATGATCAGATAATGTAGCCCAATCTAGTAGTGGTTCTAGCAAATATACAACCAACTCCTCTTCATCTTTGGTTCTAGCTTGATTTGCCTACAGTGTGTGATGAGAGTGTGTTTTTGCAGAAAATGAAGGCGAAACAATGTTGATTTAACCAGTGTGTGCCAGGTAGGGGGCATTTCCATCTAAAATGACCCATGAGCACCAACATGTGAAGTTCATAGGAACATGTCAAATGAAATGAGTCTTTTTTTTTTTTTTTTTTTACTAAGGCATATATACATTTTAAAACTTTTTAACATCCTAAAAATTAGGAATAAGCAAAAGCTTTAATTTCTGGTCAAACATAATACCTAGTCTTAAAAGGTATTAGAAATACATCAAAACACAATAATGTTGACATAAAGACCCCTGCCAGCTAATATCAACACTTATATTTCGTTTTGGTGAAATGATTTGCCTTCTGTAAGTTTAAGAAACATTGCCTTCTGCCTTGTAATTCCGTTACCAAAAACCCACATATCTTTAAGATATTTTCTCATTTCTCTCCCTCATAAGGAGGAAGGATAATGAAAGCTCACAAGTAAAGGTAAACCTACCAATTAGTTGTTTTTACTGATATCAAGTTTGTTTATGTATTAAGTGATTCAAACTCATAAGTCTGTTACCAAATCAATAACAGAATTAACAGAATTACAAAAAAGTCTAACGCAATTACTGCAATTGAATTTGCTACAGTAGGAAATCATAGTAGTTACAAACCAGACAAAATTGTTTCAGACAGAATTATGCGCTATAGCTGTATTTTGGAATTTTTGTGCCAGGAGAGTTCAATCAATGACGTCATTGGTTGATTGAGCCTGCTGTCTGACCTAAAAATGAATGGAGTCATGTTTTGTAGCAATTATTGTGGCCTTTTTGTTTTGCCGGTTGTACGATCACGCTAGCAGCCAGTAGATATGGTTGTCCTTGTTCAATAGAACCATTGGACTTGTCTCAACGATGATCCTATCTGCCAGTGCATTGCAGGATTTCTAGGTTGACTAATTTCCTTTGGCTTTATAAAGACTACAGCCTGATGTGAACATGTGAACATACAGCATTATTTACAGTGCATTTGGAAAGTATTCAGACCCCTTAACTTTTTCCACATTTTGTTACGTTACAGACGTATTCTAAAATGGATGACATTTCTTTTCTTCTTATCAATCTACATACAATACCCCATAATGGCAAAGAGAAACATTTTTTAGAAATTTAAGTGTCAGACCTTTTGCTATGAGACTCAAAATTGAGCTCAGGTGCATCCTGTTTCCATTGATCATCCTTGAGATGTTTCTACAACTTGATTGGAGTCCACCTGTGGTAAATTCAATTGATTGGACATGATTTGGAAAGGCACACACTTGTCTATATAAGGTCCCACAGCTGACAGTGCATGTCAGATAAAAAACCAAGCCATGAGGTCGAAGGAATTGTCTGTAGAGATCCGAGACAGGATTGTGTCAAGACAGATTTGGGGAAGGGTACCAAAAAATGTCTGCAGCATTGAAGGTCCCCAAGAACAAAGTGGCCTCCATCATTCTTAAATACATTTACATTTTAGTCATTTAGCAGATGCTCTTATCCAGAGCGACTTACAGTAATGAATGCATACATTTTTATTTATTTTTAATATTATTATTTATTTTATTTATTTTTTGTACTGGCCCCCCGTGGGAATCAAACCCACAATCCTGGCATGGCACACATCATGCTGGCGTTGCAAACACCATGCTCTACCAACTGAGCCACAGGGAAGACTGAAATTAAAGAGGTTTGGAACCACCAAGACTCTTCATAGAGCTGGCCGCCCTGTCAAACTGAGCAATCGGGAGAAGGGCCTTGGTAAAGGTAGTGACCAAGAACCCAATGGTCAATCTGACAGAGCTCCTCTGTGGTGAAGGGAGAACCTTCCAGAAGGACAACTATCTCTGCAGGTGGAGTGCTGCAGAGATGGTTGTTAGCCAGACTGAAGCCCCTCCCCAGTAAAAGGCACATGACAGCCCACTTGGAGTTTGCCAAAAGGCACCTAAAGGACTCTCAGACCATGAGAAACAAGATTCTCTGGTCTGATGAACCCAAGATTGAACTCTTTGGCCTGAATGCCAATCGTCATGTCTGGAGGTAACTTGGCACCATCCCTACGGTGAAGCTCGGTGGGGGCAGCATCATGCTGTGGGGATGTTTTTCAGCGGCAGCGACTGGAAGACCAGTCAGGATCGAGGGAAAAATGAACGGAGCAAAGTACAGAGAGATCCTTGATGAAAACCTGCTCCAGAGCGCTCAGGACCTCGGACTGGGGTGAAGGTTCACTTTCCAACAGGACAACGACCCTAAGCACACAGCCAAGACAACGCAGGAGTGGCTTTGGGACAAGTCTCTGAATGTCCTTGAGTGGCCCAGCCAGAGCCCGGACTTGAACCCGATCGAACATCTCTGGCGAGACCTGAAAATAGCTGTGCAGCGACGCTCCCGATCCAACTTGACAGAGCTTAAGAAGAAAGGGACAAACTCCCCAAATACACGTGTTCTGAGCTTGTTGTCATACCCAAGAAGGCTTGAGGCTGTAATCGCTGCCAAAGGTGCTTCAACAAAGTACTGAGTAAAGGGTCTGAATACTTATGTAAATGTGATTTTTTATTTATTTTTTATAAATTAGCAACCACTTCTAGAACCCTGTTTTTGCTTCGCCATTATGGGGTATTGTGTGTAGATTGACGACGGGAAAAAAAACAATTTAATCCATTTTAGAATAAGGCTGTAACATAACAAAATGTGGAAAAGTCAAGGGGTCTGAATACTTTCTGAATGCATTGTATTTGAGACGAAATACTGAAAAGACTCAGGAGGCCAAATGACAAACGAGAAAGTTGCTTTGCTATCGGTAGATGGCTAGCATTATAACCTCTCTTTTTACACGAGGCAGTGTTGTTCAGTACAGTACAATTTGGTGATCGAGTCGGCCATAACGGGGCTTGCTAACACCACTACAAGCCAAGTTCAGCTAGCCAGTAGTGCTTGCTATACCTACTGTAGTCTAACGTTATAGCTAGTTAACCAACTAGCCTAGCTCGCCTCAGTGCCTCTCATTTATCCAGTAAAACTGGATAAATGTGTTGATGATGGTGGAGAGTAAAGGAATGACTTTGGCTTCATGACTCATCTTAGTCTTTGAGTAACTATACCTGTGTGTTGTAGCTAGCTAGAATGTGTCTGTCAGATGTTTCATATTCTAACACAATGCTGCTATAGTAGGAATACAGACAGTACACAATGATTTCCCATGAATTTCTAATAGCGTTTTCATCTTTCTCTCACAGACTATAGAGTATCTCTTGGATACAAATAAGTTGATGACTCTCAAGAGATGTGATTGTTGTTATGGGAACTATCTCCCCTTGTATCAAAGTGACTCGGAACACCTCACTGCACCACAGCATATGCAAGTATTCCCTTTGTAGAACTGTTGTATTTATAAGCATTAGTAGTATAGTTTTCTTCTACTGTATGCACACTGAGTATACAAAACATGTAGAACATGCTCTTTCTATGATATTTATATAAAAAAGTAACCTTTATTTAACTAGGCAAGTCAGTTAAGAACAAATTCTTAGTTACAATGATGGCCTCCTGCAGGGACAGGAGCTGGGAGTAAAAAAAAAGAAAAGTTGGTCAAAAGACACATCACAACACTACATAAAGAGAGACCTAAGATGACAACACAGCGTGGCAGCAATACATGACAACACGGTAGCGACACAACATGGCAGCAACACAAACATGGTACAAACGTTGTTGGGCACAGACAACAGCACAAAGGGCAAAAAGGTAGAGACAACAGTACATCACGCGAAGTCACAACAAGTGTCAGTAAGACTGACTAGGTGAATCCAGATGAAAACTATCATCCACTTCAATCAGTGTAGATGAAGGGGAGGAGACAGGTTAAAGAAGGATTTCTAAGCCTTGAGACAATTGAGACGGATTGTTTGTGTGCCATTCACAAACTTTCACCAACAACCTGCATCATTTGTTTTAGCAGTAAGATTTAAGCTAGTTTATCTAAATACAAGTCATTAATATCACAATGAATTCATCCAGAAGTTGAAGTCAACACTTCATTGGTTTCTGATGCAGCTGCAATCATTTAGTCACTTGTAAATATACTTGTAAAAAATATGATATAAAACACCATTAACTGCAGTACATATGTACAACAGCTAGCAATATCTATACGACAATACAGTTGTGACCATATTAGCTATTCTACTGTATATAATACTACAACATCAGTTCAATTGAATGTGGATGTAGTCTTGGTTGAATGTTCTTCAGCAGGTGATTCTCTTGTGTTGGGTAGTAGCAGCTGGTTTAGCAGGCTTTTGTGCTATGGCGATGTTCTTCACAACCCACTTCTTCGACCTCTTGCAGAAGATTTATGCACTGCAGGTCTCCTGGTAAGACATGAAGATTGATAATGAGGCTGTGCAATAAACCATGTTCATCTGTAAACAAAAAAGGGTACAGTAGACTGGTATGTGTTTTGTTACACTCAGAGTCAATAATGGGGCATTGATATAGGCTGTTAGCAAAGATGTGAACAGTGTGAGGGGGGCTTGACTTGTAGACAGTGTATTGTTGTGTATGAGCATCTACAGTTGTGCTGTTGATAAGACAAGCACTGTCAACGATGGAGTGCATAGGTTAGAAGAGTATACTAACAGCCCCTCTCCTCCATGCCAAAGAGCTGACTGCAGTGCTGCGAAACGTTGGTGGAGCACTTGTCTTGTAGACAGTTTAGTGTATCAGATGATGTTGAGCTTATTCCAGGCTGAAAGCTTTCATCCAATGGGTTTACAGGCTCAGTACTACTACACAGTGCCGGTTCTAGACCATTTCAACTGGGGGGGCCAATCTGAGGCCAGTTGTACTGTTAGAGGGGCCAGTTACATTAGACGTTATTGTTGTCATATCGTTTTCTTCACTGCATTGCAGGCATTAGCAGGCAAAATACCATGTTCATAATGCAGATGCATGTGGTACGATGCTGTTCTGTTCTGCCTAAAGCCGTCCCTCTAGAAAATGTGTGGTTTAAATTAGTATTCCGCGTTGCCACTGTCTAATAACGGATGTAAAAAAAGAACGATAGCAAAAATTTGTTATGTAAAAATTATTTCATACTCCACATTTAGAGGGGCCACAAGGGGGTCCAAAATTGTTGTCACAGGGGCACTGGCCCCCCCTGCCCCCCCCCCCCCCCCAGAACCGCTAGTGCTACTACATCTGGTGTCAAGGTCATCATCATCATCATCCTCGTCATCAGCAGCAGGATTAGTCTGTAGGACACAAAGTAGTCAGCGATTAGCCAACATTTTACTACAGTACACACCTAAACAAGCTACCAGGGCCGGCGCCAGAACGATTCCGTTGGATCCGGGACCTCCTATGTGGATATATGTATAAAAAATAAATAAATAAAGGGTTCAATAAATTGTATTTACGGAGTGCCTGTTACAACTATGAAACAGAAAGCATTGGTGTTAGAACCCGGTCAGCAAGATGCATGGTCAACTTCCGAAAACATCAGTAGCCTAAACATCATTACAAGCGCCAAGTGTGCTTGATAATAGTGACAATCATCACGAAAGCAATAAAGGCATTATGAATATGTGTTGATATGACAGCAGTCAAAAAGTCAGTTATCAGTTGGAGCATGTCCATGTCACATAGGCTGAACAACGAAAGCTGCTGAGTGCGTTGCAGAATTAATTTCTTGCTCGAGATGTAGGGACTGCTCCCTCGAGTGATTACATTTTCTGCTGATAATAGCCAATAGAATTATCACTGGCTTGCTCTATTCCAAATGGTGGCATCCTCTCTCCGGTCTCACCGTTTCATTTGACGGTGGTGTGAGCACCTGCTCAGTGCACACAGTTCTGGCTTTTATGCACTTAGGCCTCAGAGGTATAGGTTCAGGTTGAGGCTCAGAATCAGAAGAATACTCATCAGAGAAGTAATCATGATTCATTTCTTCCCCACCATTGGAGTTGTTTTCTTTCAGACTTTGTAGCAACGCTAACGAGTGCATCCATTCGTCTTGGTCTTCTTACTATTGTAAATTACACACGCTCTCACTGTACTCCAAGTAGGCCAGAGTAGACTGATAGAGTACATAACATTTTGAGATTATAATTAGAATAGTGATTACGTAATTATGCATTGTTCGCTTCTCCTCGCGCATCAACTCATCCATTCTCCCATCATACTTTAGCCTACTTTGTTTATTTCATCTGTTATTATATGTGTGAAATTTGTTCCGGTATAGGTTAGGTACACTTTTGAGGCAATTATCGGAGTGATTTTCAACTGGGCAAGGCATCTTCAACTATTGGGAGAGGGAGGGGAGCAGGCCTTACTGTCGAGAGGAGGGGCAACGGGGAAAACAATATAAAAAATGACATGCCCTCCTAAAACTTTCTGTAACACCAGTTCTGTCTGCGATATTAAGATTCTAACAACTAAAGTGTGTATTATAGACTTATTTACTGTAGGAAAGGTAATGGACTGCTTTTGCAGTTCTATTGTGGGCTTTATAGTAACATGTAATTTAACAGTAAAAATGTATTAGCCTACCTTTTTGACTGTGGCATGAACACAACCAGTCATGATGCTTTCATCTGATTGTAAAACAAATCACTTCAAAAAATAGGTTACCTTCGCGTGTTAGTCCAAAATAGCATGCAATCAACTGAAAAAGCGCCCTTCTGTCTTACAATGTGTAGCCATCTGATGCGGTCTGGCAAAAAAGAAAAATGTCATGCCGTACTCTTTTAGTCCAGACAGCATCAGATACACGGGCTACACATACTGAGAGGGGGAGGCGCTGTTTCGCTTGCTCGGATGCTTTATCTGTCGGGGTGAGTCAATATTTTATTTGGATGGGAAAGGAGGTACGGTAGAGCCCGCCCATAATGCCAGGCCAGCAAGCAATGTTCCCTCAACATTTTTTCATCACTGAGCAAATTTCAGGTCTACTAAACGCAAACTTTAACATTATGAAAATTCTGTGCAACTTCCGGCGCGTGTTTACTGTGAACACTGATGTTTAACCCGCTTTAAGTTAGTTTTATTTTTTTGTTTGTTTACTTTTTACCCCTTTTTGTCCCCAATTTCGTAGTATCCAATTGGTAGTTACAGTCTTGTCTCATCGCTGCAACTCCCGTACGGACTCGGGAGAGGCGAAGGTCGAGAGCCATGCGTCCTCCGAAACATGACCTAACCAAGCCGCACTGCTTCTTGACACAATGCCCACTTACCCCGGAATCCAGCCACACCAATGTGTCGGAGGAAACGCAGTGCACCTGGCGACCGTGTCAGCGTGCATGTGCCCGGCCCACCACAGGAGTCGCAAAGCGTGATGGGACAAGGACATCCCTGCCGGCCAAACCCTCCCCTAACCCGGACGACGCTGGACCAATTGTGCGCCGCCCCATGGGTCTCCCGGTCACGGGCGGCTGCGACAGAGCTTGGACTCAAAACAGGATCTATAGTGGCACAGGTAGCAACTGCGATGCAGTGCCATAGACCACTGAGCCACTCGGGAGGCCCATTTTGAGTTAGTTTTAACAGTGGTCAAGTAGGCTACTGTGGCTATGTAGAAAATGCATCCCATAACATTTTAACAATAGCTGTTCTAATAGCTGTTCTATCGTTCCACCTCCAGTAGCAGCCAATGTATGGTGTTCAATGTAGACCTACATTCGATGAGACTTTTGAAAAATACATGCAGGGCTTGTTATTAACCTGTTTATCCACTTGTCCTTCAGATGAGGAGGTGACTGAAAATGTTGAGGTGACTGAAAATGTTGTGTTGTTTGATGCAAGAAACCACTTTACAAAATAAAGTGCATAATTATTCACATACCATTATTACAGAGAATCAGACAAATTATACTGCCCTCTGCCTACTGGCTACATAGCTTATTCAAGCCTGTCTCAAAATACAACACTGCCTTCACCTGACTGCTTTTCAAAGATGTTTAGAAATGCACAAGTTTTGTGCTCTTGTAGGAAGCAATCACTCCCCCATTACTGACTACAAATGATCTTTAACTGGGCTAATAACTCACTAACTAGCAAAGGATATGAACAAATGTACAAATGTGCACAAGTCGCTACATGTACACGCTACAAGCGCATCTACTCAAGACCACTGATGCTGTAAACACAGTCCAGGTCAAAGTGATTGGCACAGATCCATATATGGCAATAGTCTATTTGCATATAGGCCTAGTGCATCTCTGATTGCTTATGACACACCGGTCTGTGTAGAGTATGTGCCTGTCAATGCAATAGAATCCTACTCAGATGCGTTCTGCCTACAACAAAATCTCTTGCATAGTTAGTTTTATTTGGTATATTGCAATGAAAGTGGCTAATATTGCATTGATGCGATCACAATTACCACAGTAAAGGGAAATGTTGATAGTGTTATCTAACGGGGAAAACTCTAGAAAGTTCAATCTGTGATTCTCTGCATGTGCTGATATTTCTTCTGTGTGGAAGTCCCGGGGAGCTGCGCGCTCAGTTTAGAGGGAACATTGCCCTGCAAGGTACTTGTATCCACCCACCCTCCTGATGTCAATCAATATATCATGCATACTAACCTTCATACACAAAATACCAACAGGTATTGGGTGTGGGTAGTCAGTCACCCACACCATCCCCTCCTTGCTAATATCAAATGTTCTCCAATTTAGACTTCAAGCCTTGCACGAACAATCAACTATGCCTCCATAATACAGAGAACTACAGTAGAAGTGGTAGCCTACTTGTAAACACACCAACTATGACAAGACACCGGACCATGTTTATGCCTAACTCCAGTATATTTGTTTGCTCATCATGGAGTCATGGAAGGATTTAGGTGACTTACACTAGTTCCTGGTGCTGAGCGTGATGTTGATGGGATCAGACTCTAAATAAAACACATAAAATTGGTCACATTAGCCTCTGCTGTATTTAGTTAGCTAGCTAACATAACCTAACGAAGCTAACGTTAGCTTGCAAAATTACAAATCCCATCGCCAGATAGCAACTGACTTTTTATTTATTTATTTAACCTTTATTTAACTAGGTACGTCAGTTAAGAACAAATTATTATTTACAATGACGGCCTGCTTTGAATGTTGCCCAGCGTATTATAAAAGCTAGCTTGCTAGATTTTGGTTTAGATCAACAAAAGTAGTTTTCTAGTTAGCTAGGCTATGTTATCTCAGCTTGATTAATTTTCTTTTGCGCTGATGTTGGTTGATCGGATGCCTTCCTCTTAGAAGTGAAGGGGAAAATCGATGGAATAGCATCACTTTTCAACGTTCGAAAACATGGCAACCCCACCAGTTGAGACTTCAGTTCTGTTTCGAAATTCTCTGGCTTAAAGTGCTGGCTACAAATACAGACATTTTGATATTTCTTTTCTATTTATTTTTTCATTTTGATATTTCTCACAATTGGATACACCTCCACGGCGCGGTACGACGTCCTGAAATCGCTATGAATTCTGGATATTGTTGTTTGCTTACAACCAGGAAATGTAGCTCGCTCATTTCTACAGTACCAGTGAGATGCAGAAATGCTCATATTTGCGTGTAGTGAGGAAATTCAAATTTTTATGGACGTATGATAGATATGTTAACATTAATGGACATACTGTAAATAGTGAAATAGAGCAGCGGTGAAATGTATGTTTAATGTCACCTGCCATGACACCTTCTACCTACCCTCTTTCCATTTACTGTAACTAGCATCCTCACCCACTGAACGCTGACTGACACCGGATGTCCATGGACATTGATAACGAGTTGAAATCTGAACTAATCATATACGTCTATGTTTCACAAGTTTGGACAGAACAGTACAATTAAGAAATGTAGCGCACTGTACAGTACATTCGAGTTCAGTACAGCAGAGCACACTAGAGTAGAGCACAGTATAATGTATTGTACTGTACTCTACTGTATTGTGCTGTCCAAACTTCTGAAACATAGACGTCTATGATTGGTTCAGATTTGGTCTGGTTCAGACCAACCAACTGTGGTCTTGTTTTGGGGGCGGAGCTCATTACAATAATAGCCAGTGTGTAGAATAATACCCAAATATGCAAAAGTAGGATATTGCATATTTCTAACTTTGTGTACCTATTAAAGATATATCACCAAATTCAACTCAAAGTGTCATGTCATAGTTGACACCCCATTCTTTCTGCAGACATCTTTGAATCTTAATCTGGGGCAGATATTTCAATTTTTGGAAAATGTGGATGCATAAATTTTTTTGGGGTTTGTTTGGGATACATTTTAAAGTGGAAAATCTGAATCAAAGTGGAATTACATTACTGAAGAATTGCCCAGCATTGTAAACTAGGCAATGGCACAAGGTCTGGAGAGGATTTTGTCTCTCTGACATTTCGAAATAAAAATAAAAAAAATCCGGGAGGGTCCTTTTCAGACCAACAACTCTCCCAACAAATCATGAGTTGTGGTAGGTGGGGCTTAAAATGCTGGTTTTATGGTTTAGCAAGGGCAAAAAAACGTGATGCGGCGGTGACGTTACCGGTAACATTCTTCCAATTTCCGATGCATCCTTTCTGTCCCAACTGACGTGACGTCGGAATTTCTTCAGACGTGTTAAACTGGAGCATTGGTACAATTCCGGAAGTAACCCACCTGTCTAGATAGCCTACTCACTCAGCTCAAACTCACTCACTATGCCATGTGTTACATTTATTTACCTTAGCTCATAGCATGGGTGTGAGAGGTAGGAGGCATCAGCAGGTAGTGCCAGGGGAGGCTGGTGTCAGTGAACCCTGTGGCATCTGGTCTGGTGTTGCTCGGCTGGAGCACGTTGACAATCAATGTCCCAGACTTCTAGATTAGGGTTTAATATTTTCCAAAGAATCTACACATTTTCCTAACTGAGAAAATTGTAAGAAATAACCAGGCTTCCAAGGATTCCCATTCAAACTGGAAGTGGTATTTAAAAGCATATAATGGCAGCATTTATTTTTGTACATGATTATACCACTGTAAATGGAGAAATATACACATGTATGGTAATGTTTTGACAATATCGCTATATTATTTTTGCGCTAGTTGGCTGTACCTGGACCAAAACTCCAGTATTTTTCCGTTCATAGCATGTTCTGCATCTTCAATTTAAATAAGGAGACAATTTGTTTTCAGCACTTTTATTTCCATGACTGATCAAAAGTAGTTTTCTCATGGCACTCTATTGTCCCTCTGCAGCAGACAAATGGGGAGCAATATGTTTGGAAAATCGAATCACAATAAAATCATAGTATCAAATAGCATACAGTTGAAGTTTACATACAATTTAGCCAAATATATTTAAACTCAGTTTTTCATAATTCCTGACATTTAATCCTAGTAAAAATTCCCGGTTTTAGGTCAGTTAGGATCACCACTTTATTTTAAGAATGTGAAATGTCAGAATAATAGTAGAGATAATTATTTATTTCAGCTTTTATTTCTTTAGTCACATTCCCAGTGGGTCAGAAAGATTACGATCTTTGTCCCCGTGTGCAGTTGCAAACCATAGTCTGGCTTTTTTTATGGTGGTTTTGGAGCAGTGGCTTCTTCCTTGCTGAGCGGACTTTCAGGTTGTCGAGTTAGGACTCGTTTTTACTGTGGATATAGATACTTTTGTACCTGTTTCCTCCAGCATCTTCACAATGTCCTTTGCTGTTGTTCTGGGATTGATTTGCACTTTTCGCACCACGTTCATCTCTAGGAGACAGAATGTGTCTCCTTCCTGAGCGGTATGACGGCTGTGTGGTCCCATGGTGTTTATACTATTGTTTGTACAGATGAACGTGGTACCTTCAGGCGTTTGGAAATTGCTCCCAAGGATGAACCAGACTTGTGGAGGTCTACATTTTTTTCTGAGGTCTTGGCTGATTTATTTTGCTTTTCCCATGATGTCAAGCAAAGAGGCACTGCGTTTGAAGGTAGGCCTTGAAATACATCCACAGGTACACCTTCAATTGACTCAAATTATGTCAATTAGCCTATCAGAAGCTTCTAAAGCCATGACATAATTTTCTGGAATTTTCCAAGCTGTTTAAAGGCACAGTCAACTTAGTGTATGTGAACTTCTGACCCCCTGGAATTGTGATACAGTGAATTATAAGTGAAATAATCTGTCTGTAAACAATTGTTGGAAAAATTATTTGTGTCATACGCAAAGTAGATGTCCTAACCAACTTGCCAAAACTATAGTTTGTTAACAAGAAATTTGTGGAGTGGTTGAAAACGAGTTTGAATGACTCCAACCTAAGTGTATGTAAACTACCGACTTCAACTGTACATATAGAACTGTGAGAATTGTGAATTTGCAATACATGTATCGGCACCTAAGAATCATGATAATATGGTATCGTGAGGTCCCTGGCAATTCCCAGCCCTAATAGTAAGCACTGTTGGCCGGCTAGTAAAATATGAGTCTCGTGAAAATTACATTAGTTTTAGCTACCTTTGACTAAAAGATGTAGCTTGGTCCTTTTCTCTCACCTTGCACCTGGCTACCGGGAGAATTTTGGAAGGTTGTAGCTGTTTCTACTTCGCTTATTGTGGTGATTTTGTCAGAGGGAACATATCTGATTCTCCAACAATCAAACAGACAGAAACTGTGGATTATCTGTCTGTTGTTGATCAATCGCTGGGGTTGATCAATTGCCCACAAATCTAAACCCGCCGTGCCATTCTAAGGTAGGCTATATTTTACATAAAAGATAGCATTTATTACATTCGTTATCATTCGTTAACCTAAAAATCAATAGCCCTATTTTTTGCAGTAACGTAAATGATCATCTCTCATCTCATCTTTCTAATGTTTATTTAGTCACAGCATAAAATGAATGAAATGTGAGCCTTCTTGCTACACAAACATGTACAATATAATAAATGAAACAAGTCAAGACCCAGATATTTTTATTTTCCATTAATATTTTTATTCAAGACAGAAAAACAAACATTTTCATACAATTTCCTTGTTAAAATCTGACAGCCGGTTCTCGTATCATTTTTCAGCATTAGAAACAGACATGGTCAGAAACAGAGTAACTATAATTGTAGCTGACTGATTCTCATGACCCAGACAAACAAATGTAGAATAACATTCTACACAAACGTAGGCTATAGGCTACGTAAAATAACCTGGTAGGCCTACTCTAGCAAGCAAACAAACAAACAAAATGATTTGCATAGGCTATAGGCTGTAACTGTTTAAATAAAAATTACATTATGTTAGGACACCACCTAAACAAGAAAAGCCACACAGCCATTTTCCTAGCAAGGAGAGGCGTCACAAAAACCTGAAATACAGCTAAAATTAAGCACTTCTCTTTGACAATCTTCATCAGATGACACTCATTAGACATCATGTTACACAATACATGTATGTTTTGTTCGATCAAGTTCATATTTATATCCAAAAACAGCATTTTACATTGGCGCGTGATGTTCAGAAAATGTTCAGAAAATGTTTAGCCTCCAAAACCTCCGCTGAATGAGCACAATGAGCACACATATTACAGAAATACTCATAAATGTTGACAAATTATATAACAATTATTTAAAGAACTATAGATATACTACTTTTTAATGCAACCGCTGTGTCAGATTTCAAAATAACTTTACGGAGAAAGCACATTGTTCAATATTCTGAGTACATAGCTCACCCATCAATGCAAGCTATACAGTTAGCCACGAAGTCACAGCGTCAACAAAACCCTAAAATAGTGTTATAAATCTTTTCTTTCCTTTGCTGATCTTCGGCGGAATGCACTCGCATGATTCCCACTTCCACAAGAAATGTTCATTTGTTCGATAAAGTCCATCATTTATGTCCAAATACCTCAGTTTTGTTGGCGCGTCCAGAACACTATTCCAAAGGCACGAGCGCAAATAAATACACGACAAGCTCAAAAGTTCCATTACTGTTTGTAGAAACATGTCAAACAATGTTTACAATCAATCTTTAAGGTATTTTTAACGTAAAAATGCGATAATTTTCCAACCGGACAATAGCGTATTCATTCCAGAAGAAAAAAAAACGAACGGCGTGCTCGCGGATCCCCAAGTCCCTTGTCCTCAGACAGGCCACTGATTGACTGAGCTCCTATTTTCTGAAGGCTGTTGACAGCCAATGGAAGCCTTAGGAAGTGCAACGTGACCCCTTAGACACTGTCGTTTCGATAGGGATTCAAAAGAAGAACTACAATTCTCAGATTTCCCACTTCCTGGTTGGATTTTTCTCAGGTTTTTGCCTGCCATGTGAGTTCTGTTATACTCACAGACATCATTCAAACAGTTTTAGAAACTTCAGAGTGTTTTCTATCCAAATCTACTAATAATATGCATATCCTACCGTCTGAGTAGGAGGCAGTTTAATTTGGGCGCGTTTTTCATCCGAACATGAAAATACTGCCCCCAATCCCTTAGAGGTTAATTCACTCCCTATATTGTGCAAAGTTAGCTGTCCTCCCTCTCCTATGAGCTATCTCCTGTAACAATATACAGTCTCTGGGGATGATACTTCTCTATCACCACAACCTTAATTCAGCAGCCCCCACAGATCTTCACTGCAGTCACGTTCCATCCCATTTAACAGCCCTATGTAAACATTCTGTCTCAAACAACTCACCTCCTGCTACAGATACATTTGCACATATATCATTCCATCTAACCCATAACACACTAGTCACTACTCCTAACGCACTTCTTCAGTTCTAAACATACTAAAACATTCTCAAATAAATTAGTGAATATACATCAGTCCCTCCTCTGGAACAATGATCACTCTTATGTTCCACAAAACCTAAAAACATATTGACTTG
The DNA here is from genome assembly GCF_965601325.2 of Salmo salar. Classification (NCBI taxonomy): domain Eukaryota; kingdom Metazoa; phylum Chordata; class Actinopteri; order Salmoniformes; family Salmonidae; genus Salmo; species Salmo salar. Next base: position 46,470,453 of record NC_138291.1, read on the forward strand.
AAAAGGAAAGAGAGAAAAAAATGCACGTGTAATAACTTCACACCACCCATTGATGCGACTACAACTAGGGTGGAAAAAACATCCATACGTTACATTCCATGCCCATGTTATGCTGGTCTCCATGCCCTCTCCTTCGTTTTCATCCTTGGGTGTTATCGAAAACACAGACTATGTGTCTTGTATGCAATTAATTGTACCGTAACATCCAGCCATCTCTATGTATCGATGCAATTTAACATTATAATTCTGATTACATGGTAAAACAAAAGAGAAAAATATATACAGTTGAAGTCAGAAGTTTACATACACTTAGGTTGGAGTCATTAAAACTAGTTTTTCAACCACTCCACAAATTTCTTGTTAACAAACTATAGTTTTGGCAAGTCGGTTAGGACATCTACCTTGTTCATGACACAAGTAATTTTTCCAACAATTGTTTACAAACAGATTATTGATTATTTCACTTAGAATTCACTGTATCACAATTCCAGTGGGTCAGAAGTTTACAAACACTGAGGTGACTGTGCCTTTAAACAGCTTGGAAAATTCCAGAAAATTATGTCATGGCTTTAGAAGCTTCTGATAGGCTAATTGACATCATTTGAGTCAATTGGAGGTGTACCTGTGGATGTATTTCAAGGTCTACCTTCAAACTCAGTGCCTCTTTGCTTGACATCATGGGAAAATCAAAAGAAATCAGCCAAGACCTCAGAAAAAATAATTGTAGACCTCCACAAGTCTGGTTCATCCTTGGGAGCAATTTCCAAAATGCCTGAAGGTACCATGTTCATCTGTACAAACAAGAGTACGCAAATATAAACACCATGGGACCATGCAGCCGTCATACTGCTCAGGAAGGAGACGCGTTCTGTCTCCTAGAGATGAACGTACTTTGGTGCAAAAAGTGCAAATCAATCCCAGAACAACAGCAAAGGACCTTGTGAAGATGCTGGAGGAAACAGGTACAAAAGTATCTGTATCCACAGTAAAACGAGTCCTATATCGACATAACCTGAAAGGCCGCTCAGCAAGGAAGAAGCCACTGCTCCAAAACCGCCATAAAAAAGCCAGACTACGGTTTGCAACTGCACATGGGGACAAAGATCATACTTATTGGAGAAATGTCCTCTGGTCTGATGAAACAAAAATAGAACTGTTTGGCCATAATGACCATTGTTATGTTTGGAGGAAAAAGGGGGATGCTTGCAAGCCAAAGAACACCATGCGAACCGTGAAGCACGGGGGTGGCAGCATCATGTTGTGGGGGTGCTTTGCTGCAGGAGGGACTGGTGCACTTCACAAAGTGGATGGCATCATGAGGCTGGAAAAATAAGTGGATATATTGAAGCAACATCTCAAGACATCAGTCGGGAAGTTAAAGCTTGCTCGCAAATGGGTCTTCCAAATGGACAATGACCCCAAGCGTTACGGATACAGGTATCCTGAGTGTGTATCTTGTGTGTATTTATTTTCTCTCCTTCTCCCCTCACAGGTGACAATCATCATTCACCAATCAGTCATCAATCAGTCAGTAATCAGAAGACACCTGCACCTTTTCACTTACCCTATCACGGCCCCTTTCCCTTGGTTTAAAAACCCAGCCAGTTGTTTTCTCAACAGTTCAATATCTCTCTGTAAACTCATTCTCTCTGAATCTCTCTCTCTGGAGCTCAATCTCTCTGTGTGTTGATCGCTCTTTTGTTTTTGCACCTACGTGTCACTTTGTCCGGTATCCTGTGAGTATTGTATTGTTGTGGTGCATGTTTGTTTGTTTGATGGTGGGAAAAGGGGGTAACAAGGCCAGTCGCCCATGGGCCTACATTACCCGTAGGAAAACAGTGTCTAAATACACTAGTTAGAACTGGGCAGACCACCCACTGTATTTTTGGTTAGTTAGTTAGCTGTATTGAAGTAGGCTAGTCTAGTTTAGGGGTGTTTTTGGATTATTGTTTCTTTCCTTGGGTCCAGCTCAGCCCCCCTTTACCGTGTGTTTAAAAATAAACCCTAAGAGTTTAATGGTAGATTTAAGTTGTCTGTGGTTTTTGTTCTCACTGTTCCTTTTAACTATTATAATTTGCATGAGTTATGTTACGGGTCTCGTTTCCATCCCCCCTAGACTGCAGGGCCAAAGGGATTCGTAACACCAAGCATACTTCCAAAGTTGTGGCAAAATGGCTTAAAGACAACAAAGTCAAGGTATTGGATAGAGGTCGACCGATTAATTGGAATGGCTGATTAAATTAGGGCCGATTTTCAAGTTTTCATTACAATCGGAAATTGGTATTTTTGGATGCCGATTTTTGCCTACATTTTTTTATTTTATTTTTGTGAAAATTATTTAAATATATAAATACATTTTTTACACCTTTATTTAACTAGGCAAGTCAGTTAAGAATACATTCTTATTTTCAATGACGGCCTAGGAACGGTGGGTTACTGCCTTGTTCAGGGGCAGAACGACAGATTTTTACCTTGTCAGCTCGGGGATTCAATCTTGCAACCTTACGGTTAACTAGTCCAACGCTCTAACCACCTGCTTTACATTGCACTCCATGAGGAGCCTGCCTGTTACGCGAATGCAGTAAGAAGCCAAGGTAAGTTGCTAGCTAGCATTAAACTTATCTTAAAAAACAATCAATCAATCAATCATCACTAGTTAAGTACATATGGTTGATATTACTAGTTTATCTAGCCTGTCCTGCGTTGCATATAATCGCTTAGGTACACGTTGCTCCAACATGTACCTAACCATAAACATCAATGCCTTTCTTAAAATCAATACACAAGTATATATTTTTAAACCTGCATATTTAGTTAATATTGCCTGCTAACATGAATTTCTTTTAACTAGGGAAAATTTGTCACTTCTCTTGCAACAGTCAGGGTATACGCAGCAATTTGGGCCGCCTGGCTCGTTGCGAACTGTGAAGACTATTTCTTCCAAACAAAGACTGCCGACTTCGCCAAACGGGGGATGATTTAACAAAAGCGCATTTGCAAAAAAAGCACAACCGTTGCACGACTGTACCTAACCATAAACATCAATGCCTTTCTTAAAATCAATACACAGAAGTATATATTTATTTTTAAACCTGCATATTTAGCTAAAAGAAATCCAGGGTATATTAACCAGGTGAAATTGTGTCACTTCTCTTGCGTTCATTGCACGCAGAGTCAGGGTATATGCAACAGTTTGGGCCGCTTGGCTCGTTGCGAACTAATTTGCCAGAATTGTACTTAATTATGACATAACATTGAAGGTTGTGCAATGTAACAGGAATATTTAGACTTAGGGATGCCACCCGTTAGATAAAATACGGAACGGTTATATATTTCACTGAAAGGAAAAAAAATTGTTTTCGAGATGATAGTTTCCGGATTCGACCATATTAATGATCTAAGGCTCGTATTTCTGTGTGTTATTATAATTAAGTCTATGATTTGATAGAGCAGTCTGACTTAGTGGTGGTAGGCAGCAGCAGGCTCTTAAGCATTCATTCAAACAGCACTTTCGTGTGTTTTGCCAGCAGCTCTTCGCTGTGCATCAAGCATTGCGCTGTTTATGACTTCAAGCCTATCAACTCCCAAGATTAGGCTGGTGTAACCGATGTGAAATGGCTAGCTAGTTAGCGGGTGCGCGCTAATAGCGTTTCAAACGTCACTCGCTCTGAGACTTGGAGTAGTTGTTCCCCTTGCTCTGCATGGGTAACGATGCTTCGAGGGTGGCTGTTGTCGATGTGCTCCTGGTTCGAGCCCAGGTAGGAGCGAGGAGAGGGATGGAAGCTATACTGTTACACTGGCAATACTAAAGGGCCTATAAGAACATCCAATAGTCAAAGATATATGAAATACAAATCGTATTAAGAGAAATAGTCCTATAATAACTACAACCTAAAACTTCTTACCTGGGAATATTGAAGACTCATGTTAAAAGGAACCACCAGCTTTCATGTGTTCTGAGCAAGGAACTTAAACTTTAGCTTTCTTACATGACACATATTGCACTTTTACTTTCTTCTCCAACACTTTGTTTTTGCATTATTTAAACCAAATTGAACATGTTTCATTATTTATTTGAGGCTAAATTGATTTTATTGATGTATTATATTAAGTTAAAATAAGTGTTCATTTAGTATTGTTGTAATTGTCATTATTACAAAAAAGAAAATAATAATAAAAACAAAACGGCCGATTAATCAGTATCGTCTTTTTTTGGTCCTCCAATAACTGGTACCGGTATCGGCGTTGAAAAATCATAATCGGTCGACCTCTAGTATTGGAGTGGCCAACACAAAGCCCTGACCTGAATCCTATAGAAAATTTGTGGGCAGAACTGAAAAAGCGTGTGCGAGCAAGGAGGACTACAAACCTGATTTACTTACACCAGCTCTGTCAGGAGGAATGGGCCAAAATTCACCAAAATTATTGTGGGGAGCTTGTGGAAGGCTACCTGAAATGTTTGGCCCAAGTTAAACAATTTAAAGGCAATACTACCAAATACTAATTGAGTGTATGTAAACTTCTGACCCACTGGGAATGTGATGAAAGAAATAAAAGCTGAAATAAATCTATATTATTCTGACATTTCACATTCTTAAAATAAAGTGGTGATCATAACTGACCTAATTGAAATTTTAGAAATTTGCCTCCAGCTGTTTGCGTAGAAATTCTATGGACTGTAAGGAGGCCTGCATCTTGTGAGTATTGTATAGGTATGTACAGCAGGACCAAATCGGAAAGATGGGTAGGGGCAAGCCCATGTAATGCTTTGTAGGTTAGCAGTAACCAGCCCTAGCCTTAACAGGAAGCAAGTGTAGAGAGGCGAGCACTGGAGTAATATGATCACATTTTTTGGTTGTAGTCAAGATTCTAGCAGCCGTGTTTAGCGCAAACTGAAGTTTATTTAGTCCTTTATTGGGGTAGCCGGAAAGTAGAGCATTGCGGTAGTCTAACCTAGAAATAGCAAAAGCACGGATACAATTTTCTGCATTTTTGGACAGAAAGTTTCAGATTTTTGAAACGTTACGTAGATGGAAAAAAGCTGTCCTTGAAACAGTCTTGATATGTTCGTCAAAAGAGACATCAGGGTCCAGAGTAACGTCGAGGTCCTTCACAGTTTTATTTGAGACGACTGTACAACCATCAAGATTAATTGTCAGATTCAACAGAAGATCTCTGTTTCTTGGGACCTATAACTAGCATCTCCATTTTGTCCGAGTTTAAAAGTAAAACATTTTCCGCCATCCACGTCCTTATATATGAAACACAGGCTTACAGGGAGGTTACAGGTTTTTTTTAAAAGGCACAATTTGGTAAAAGCATTTCAATAGGGGGGATGTGCAGCAGGATTATAGAGTTAATCTGTGCATTCTGAGTTGAGCAAAGAGTTTGGGCAATTTTGGGGCTTCACCATGTTTCATTGAAATGTAGAGCTGTGTGTCGTCCGCATAGCAGTGAAAATTAACATTATGTTTCCGAATGACCATGAGGTAAAACAATAGTGGTCCTAAAACAGGGCCTTGAGGAACACCAACATTTACAGTTGATGTGTCAGAGGACAAACCATCTACAGAGACAAACTGATATCCTTCCGACAGATAAGATCTAAACCAGGCCAGAACTTGTCCGTGTAGACCAATTTGAGTTACCAATCTCTCCAAAAGAATGTGGTGATCGATGGTATCAAAAGCAGCACTAAGGTCTAGGAGCACGAGGACAGATGCAGAGCCTCTGGTCTGACACCATTAAAAGGTCATTTACCACCTTCACAAGTGCAGTCTCAGTGCTATGATGGGGTCTAAAACCAGACTGAAGTGTTACATATACATTGTTTGTCTTCAGGAAGACAGCTTTTTCTAAAATTCTTGAGAGGAATGGGAGATTTGATATAGGCCAATAGTTTTTTTATATTTTCTGGGGCAAGGTTTGGCTCTTTCAAGAGAGGCTTTATTACTGCCACTTTCAGTGAGTTTGGTACACATCCGGTGGATAGGGAGCCATTTATTATGTTCAACATAGGCGGGCCAAGCACAGGAAGCAGCTCTTTCAGTAGTTTAGTTGTAATAGGGTCCAGTATGCAGCTTGAAGGTTTAGAGGCATGACTATTTTCATCAGTGTCAATAGATATAGCATTAAAAAACTTGAGCGTCTCCCTTGATCCTAGGTCTTGGCAGTGTTGTGCAGACTCAGGACAACTGAGCTTTGGAGAAATACGAAGATTTAAAGAGGAGTACGTAATTTGCTTTCTAATGATCATGATCTTTTCGCCAAAGAAGTTCATGAATTTATCACTGCTGAAGTGAAAGCCATCCTCTCTTGGTGAATGCTGCTTTTTAGTTAGCTTTGCGACAGTATGAAAAATACATTTTGGATTGTTCTTATTTTCCTCAATTAAGTTGGAAAAATAGGATGATCGATCAGCAGTAAGGGCTATTCGATACTGCACGGTACTGTCTTTCCAAGCTAGTAGGAAGACTTTGAGTTTGGTGTAGCGCCATTTCCGTTCCAATTTTCTGGAAGCTTGCTTCAGAGCTCGGGTATTTTCTGTATTCCAGGGAGCTAGTTTCTTATGAATATTGTTTTTTGTTTTTAGGAAGCGACTGCATCTAGGGTATCACGCAAGGTTAAATTGAGTTCCTCAGTTAGGTGGTTAACTGATTTTTGTACTCTGACGTCCTGGGGTAGGTGGAGGGAGTCTGGAAGGGCATCAAGGAATCTTTGGGTTGTCTGAGAATTTATAGCACGGCTTTTGATGATCCCTGGTTGGGGTCTGAGCAGATTATTTGTTGCGATTGCAAATGTAATAAAATGGTGGTCCGATAGTCCAGGATTATGAGCAAAAACATTAAGATCCACAACATTTATTCCACGAGACAAAACTAGGTCCAGAGTATGACTGTGGCAGTGAGTATGTCCGGAGACATGTTGGACAACACCCACTGAGTCGATGATGGCTCCGAAAGCCTTTTGGAGTGGGTCTGTGGACTTTTCCATGTGAATATTAAAGTCACCAAAAATGTGAATATTATCTGCCATGACTACAAGATCCGATAGGAATTCAGGGAACTCAGTGAGGAACGCTGTATATGGCCCAGGAGGCCTGTAAACAATAGATATAAAAAGTGATTGAATAGACTGCATAGATTTCATGACTAGAAGCTCAAAATTGGAAAATGCAGTCTTTTTTAAAAATTTGCTATCGTAAATGTTAGCAACACCTCCGCCTTTGCGGGATGCGAGGAGGGATATGGTCACTAGCGTAACCAGGGGGAGAGGCTTCATTTAACACAGTAAATTCATCAGGCTTAAGCCATGTTTCAGTCAGGTCAATCACATCAAGATTTTGATCTGTGATTAGTTCATCGACTATAACTGCCTTGGAAGTGAGGGATCTAACATTAAGTAGCCCTATTTTGAGATGTGAGATATCACAATCTCTTTCAATAATGACAGGAATGGAGGAGGTCTTTATTTCAGTGAGATTGCTAAGGCGAACACCGCCATGTTTAGTTTTGCCTAACCTAGATCGAGGCACAGACATGGTCTCAATGGGGATAGCTGAGCTGACTACACTGACTGCTAATGGCAGACTCCACTAAGCTGGCTAACAACCGCTAACAGCCTGCTGCTGCCTATCGCATTGTGGAGCTAGGGGAGTTAGAGCCCTGTCTATGTTCGTAGATAAGATGAGAGCACCCTTCCAGCTAGGATGGAGTCCGTCACTCCTCAGCTGGTCCTTTTTTTGAGTCCCAGAAAGAGGGCCAATTATCTGCCAATTATCTACAAATTCTATCTTTTGGGAGGGGCAGAAAACAGTTTTCAACCAGTGATTGAGTTGTGAGACTGCTGTAGAGCTCATCACTCCCCCTAATTGGGATGGGGCCAGAGACAATTACTCGATGCTGACATCTTTTTAGCTGACTTACACGCTCAAGCTATGTTGTGCTTGGTGACCTCTGATTGTTTCATCCTAACATCGTTGGTGCTGACGTGGATAACAATGTCCCTATACTCTCTACACTCGTCAGTTTTAGCCTTAGCCAGCAACATCTTCAGATTAGCCTTATCTTCGGTAGCCCTGCCCCCTGATAAAACAGTGTACGATCACTGGATGATTCGTTTTAAGTCTAATACCGCTGGTAATGGAGTCGCCAATGACTTGGGTTTTCGATTTGTCAGAGCTAAATGGTGGGAGGCTTCAGTGTCTCAGACCCCGTAACAGGAAGAGGAGAGATCATGGAACGCTCGGCCTCTGACTCCGACCCATTGCTTAATGGGGAGAACCGTTTGAAAGTTTCTGTCGACTGAATGATCGACACCGGCTGAGCATTCCTACAGTATTTCCTTCCAGAAGCCATGAGAAAGTTGTCCGGCTGTGGGGAATGTGCAGGGAAATTATACTACTATCTGTACTTATTGGTGGCACAGACACTGTTTCATCCTTTCCTACACTTAAATTACCCTTGCCTAACGATTGCGTCTGAAGCAGGGCTTGCAGCACGGCTATCATCGCCATAAGGTGATCGTTCTCCTGTATATGATGAGTACAGAGACTGCAATTAGAAGGCTTAATGTTACTACTTAGCTTCGGCTGGTGGAGGTCCTGACGAACCACGTCCAGATAAAGCGTCCGGGGTGAAAAAGTTGAATGACATTTTTTTTAAATCTAAAACTGTAATTAAAAAGTAAAAATCGTAAAGTTGGCAGGTAGCAAAGTAAGGTTAGCAACAAGCAGCACGTAAACAAGTCTACAAGTTATGACCGGAAATGACGCCAAACAATGTGATGTCACCAGCCACTTAACAAGCTTACAAACTGATCACTGTCCACCAAGCATCCAAGCTAACTGGCTAAAGTTGGCTAGCAATTTTAGCTAACGCTACTTCCAGACACAAACAAGAGAATACATCTTCACTCTCCATTCTACTCACCTCGCAGAGCTGGTTAGGCTCTTTACATGTATGTTAAAAATGTTGGTGACTAACTGTGCTGCTAGCAATTATTGAAATTATGTTATTTCAATGACGTTTACTGGCACCGGCAATATTCAACCCGGCGTTGAGCATTAGTGAAATAATCAGTTATTCTACACTCTGGTACATCCAAACCAGTGCTATGAAATCCGAACAAAATAAACTCAGCGTTTTTACCAAGTACCCCATTTAACAATACCCATACTCAAATAGTGCGATTAGGCTGAAAGAACGCTAAAATAAATGCTGGTATATTGAGATTTTGATTCTGTTATGTGATTGTGCCAAATCATAATTGCTTCCCTGAATTCTTTATTTGATTTGAATTCTCTGTCAGCAGGGAAATGTTGCCCAATATTATCCAGTTTGCCCAATTCTTCCCATATCAGAGCCGAATTGGTAGAATTATTGTGCGCTTCTTTCAGCGACTCCATGGCTTTATTGAAATCCTATAGCTCCATATTACAGGGAGAAACGGGGCCGTTTGTCGACATGAATAGTTATTATTAGGGTGTTTTAGACTTCTTCACTCCCCGTCATTATTACACACCTTCTATTAACTATTTTACAAGGTAGCGCTACGCACTTCACCGGATAATAATTAATTGGTCATAGCACTTAATACCTTGCATTATAACCTATACTATAGCATCTGCGAATGTATTACTGGAGAATACGGATGACTTAATGTCCTATTCCAGTATTGCGCTTCAAATATCACTATTATTGATAACCCATATTACCAAAATTATTCACACTTGTCTTCCTATTTCCACATAATCTTTCATTTATTATCTTTCTTTTCTGTTTTAACACTTCTGATATTCTGGTTTCCGGGTTTACTTGTCTGTTTATTCCTTTAGCTTCCTGTGATATTCGTATTTATTCTTTGCTCCCTAGTTTCGTTTTATTGTGCTATTCACTTTATTAAAACCACTCTCTTGTTCTTAGATTTCTCCCTACTGGTCCAGGGCTAAATCTTCCTAACGGTTCTCTTGTTCTTAGATTTCTCCCTACTGGTCCAGGGCTAAATCTTCCCAACGGTTCTCTTTATCCCTGGATGGCTTGACCACAACCTATTCCCTCCTATTGATATCCACGTTCTTTCTCTGATTATTTGCACTCTGTCTACTGGTTATTGCCCCTGTCTCTAGGTTTTATAATTGTTCTCTCCTTTTGAGAATATTCTTACTTCAAATGGTATTACTTCTATATTTATCTGTACTGTATATTCTTCTACCTTGCAGCACAGTATGTCATTTTTAATGGCCTTACTGGGCAATCGCTGATGTCTCTTGACATTTATTACTATTTTACTATAATGTTCATGTATTTTTTTATTTATCCTAACTGTTCAGAATTCTAGTATCATATTACTTCAATGGTTATTCATGTCCATTCACACTCCCTTCCTTTAGTGTGGGACTGGTGCATGTAGAGCATAGATTCCAGTGGTGGTGTAATCATAGCAACAGTAAACATTAGGCCATAGCAATGGTACAAAAATAAACAGACATGCCTACTCCCAAGACAGGTGCATGTCTAATGGTGCCTAATGACCTAGACACACATATAGAGTGCACTTATTCTACTCTGAGATGTCACACATGTACCGGAAAATTCCCAATACGCCACACGATTGGCCCAGCATCGTCCGCTCTAGCGACTTCTTGTGGCGGGCCGGGCACCTGCAAGCGGACTTTGGTCGCCAGCTGGACGTTGTTTCCTCCAACACATTGGTGTGGCTGGCTTCCGGGTTAAGCGAGCAGTGTATCAAAAAGCAGTGCGGCTTGGCAGGGTCGTGTTTCGGAGGACGCATGGCTCTCGACCTTCGCATTTCCCAGTCCGTACGGGAGTTGCAGCGATGGGACAAGACTGTAACTACCAACTGGGGAGAAAAAGGGCTGAAAGTACAAAAAAACAACAGCATGATCATTAGGTTTTTATTAGAAGGTGCACCTTCATTAGAAGGTACACACACACCTGTGTGTGTGTGTGTGTGTGTGTCACTGGACTTCATCAGTTATTCTGCTCTCTGGCACACTCAGACAAGAGTGCTCTGAAATCGGAGGAGATAGCCAGAGCGAATTTATCAGTTACGTCTATCGACAGTTGTCGCAGTGACATCATAAACATTCTATTGAAATAGTTACTTAAATGGTGGACTCTTTTGTTTAGACCTGTTGCTAGCTAGCTAAAAAATTTACCATAATCCCAACTCATAACGTTACTACCCTGCATGAATCTGCAGCTAGATAACCAACCAGGTTCAATGTTAGCCGCGTTAGAAAGGATTACTTACACATACTGACCAGCTCATACTATAGACTACACGTGCTACATGGCAGACCACTCATTATCTCAGCCAAGGCTGCTGCCTTTTTCCTTGGCTAAACCAACTAGGCTCTTAATTTACCAATTTTATTCCTATTTACAGATGGCATACAAGTTTGTTATTAAGGCACATGAAAGTTGACATTTTCCAGAAGGCATTTCTGCCCAAAAAACGCATTTTGATAAAAAAAAAAGTTTATGTTCAAACGGCTCTCCTGTGAAGTAGTGACCCACGACGTACGCCTAGTTTCCTGAAACAAGTCACAAAGATCTACTCAAATATGACATAATTTTGTTGCCTATAATATTTTGAGTAGATTCAACAAATTATGTTTTACAGTGTACAATGTCATGGCTGTCTTGATGTCCTTTAGGGAAGACCTTCACAAAAGCAGATCTTTGAGCTCCACTGATGTCCTCTTCCCTGTGGCTCAGTTGAAAGAGCATGGTGTTTGCAACGCCAGAATGGTGTGTGCAACGCCAGGGTTATGGGTTCGATTCCCACCGGAGGCCAGTACAAAAAAATAAATAAAAATGCATGAAATGAAATGTATGCATTCACTACTGTAAGTTGATCTGGATAAGAGCGTCTGCTAAATGACTAAAATGTAAGTGTAAAAAATGCTGAGGCGGAGGAGGCCATAGTAGTCCATGGGGCTGGACCTGGGTGAAGAGCTGTACTGTGGCTTGCACTCTGAACAATTAACAGACATGTTGCAGTCTTGTGCCAGGTGAGTTGAGGAGGTGCAACACTTGAAACACATTCCATATTCCTTTAAGAAGGCCTTGCGGTTCTAAATGGTCCATCCTCTAAAACCACAGCATCTGCTGAGAGGATGTGGCTTGTTGTGAATGGGGACATTGCTTCTTGGGTTTTTCAGTTTCTCACAGTGAGGGAAAAAAGTATTTGATCCCCTGCTGATTTTGTATGTTTGCCCACTGACAAAGAAATCTATCATTTTAATGGTAGGTTTATTTGAACAGTGAGACAGAATAACAACTAAAAAATCCAGAAAAACGCATGTCAAAAATGTTATAAATTGATTTGCATTTTAATGAGGGAAATAAGTATTTGACCCCCTCTCAATCAGAAAGATTTCTGGCTCACAGGTGTCTTTTATACAGGTAACGAGCTGAGATTAGGAGCACACTTAAAGGGAGTGCTCCTAATTATGTTTCGAGATAATATAAATCAGCCACGAGGCACATCTGTTAAAAGAAGAGTATAGATTGTTAACCATTAACACATTTTATAAAGACCCTGCAACTACAAGTAGATACGAAGTGCGTGTCACAAAATTGATTCATTATTTCCATATCCATCTAGGCCAAAGACTTGGCTACATGGACCTCACATAACAAGCATTCACCATTTCGCTACATCGTTGGTTTTGTAAGCTAGCTAGCTAGATCTATACCAAAGACTGAAATGTAGACATAATAAAGAAAGCAAAGCTGCGTTTGAAAAAGTCAGACCATCACATTGGTCTTCTGCCAGCAGCAACTCGCCCAAACCTTCCCCATTTCTTGTTCTTCCAAATCCAGTCAGCTGATGTTCTGAAAGAGCTGCAAAATCTGGACCCCTACAAATCAGCCGGGCTAGACAATCTGTACCATTTCTTTCTAAAATTATCTGCCGAAATTTTTGCAACCCCTATTACTAGCCTGTTCAACCTCTCTTTCGTGTTGTCTGAGATTCCCAAAGATTGGAAAGCAGCTGCGGTCATCCCCCTCTTCAAAGGGGCGGACACTCTTGACCCAAACTGCTACAGACCTATATCTATCCTACCCTGCCTTTCTAAGCTCTTCGAAAGCCAAGTCAACAAACAGATTACCGACCATTTCGAATCCCACCGCACCTTCTCCGCTATGCAATCTGGTTTCAGAGCTGGTCATGGGTGCACCTCTGCCACGCTCAAGGTCCTAAACAATATCTTAACTGCCATCGATAAGAAACAATACTGTGCAGCCGTATTCATTGACCTGGCCAAAGCTTTCGACTCTGTCAATCACCACATCCTCATCGGCAGACTCAATAGTCTTGGTTTCTCAAATGATTGAGAAACCAACTACTTCCAACTACTTCTCTGATAGAGTTCAGTGTGTCAAATCGGAGGGCCTGTTGTCCGGGCCTCTGACAGTCTCTATGAGGGTGCCACAGGGTTCAATTCTTGGGCCGACTCTCTTCTCTGTGGCCTCCAACTGCTCTTAAATACAAGTAAAACTAAATGTATGCTCTTCAACCGACCGCTGCCTGCACCTGCCCGCCCGTCCAGCATCACTACTCTAGACGGTTCTGACTTAGAATATGTGGACAACTACAAATACGTAGGTGTCTGGTTAGACTGTAAACTCTCCTTCCAGACTCATGTCAAACATCTCCAATCCAAAGTTAAATCTAGAATTGGCTTCCTATTTCGCAAAAAAGCATCCTTCACTCATGCTGCCAATCATACCCTCGTAAAACTGACCATTCTACCGATCCTCGACTTCGGCGATGTCATTTACAAAATAGCCTCCAATACCCTACTCAATAAATTGGATGCAGTCTATCACAGTGCCATCCGTTTTGTCACCAAAGCCCCATATACTACCCACCACTGCGACCTGTATGCTCTCGTTGGCTGGCCCTCGCTTCATACTCGTCGCCAAACCCACTGGCTCCAGGTCATCTACAAGACCCTGCTAGGTAAAGTCCCCCCTTATCTCAGCTCACTGGTCACCATAGCAGCACCCACCTGTAGCACGCGCTCCAGCAGGTATATCTCTCTGGTCACCCCCAAAGCCAATTCCTCCTTCGGCCGCCTCTCCTTCCAGTTCTCTGCTGCCAATGACTGGAACGAACTACAAAAATCTCTGAAACTGGAAACACTTATCTCCCTCACTAGCTTTAAGCACCAGCTGTCAGAGCAGCTCACAGATTACTGCACCTGTACATAGCCCATCTATATTTTAGCCCAAACAACTACCTCTTCCCCTACTGTATTTATTTATTTATTTTGCTCCTTTGCACCCCATTATTTCTATTTCTACTTTGCACTTTCTTCCACTGCAAATCTACCATTCCAGTGTTTTACTTGCTATATTGTAGGTACTTCGCCACCATGGCCTTTTTTGCCTTATCCCTTATCTCACCTAATTTTCTCACATTGTATATAGACTTATTTTTCTACTGTATTATTGACTATATGTTTGTTTTACTTGTTGTATGTGTCAAACTGCTTTGCTTTATCTTGGCCAGGTCGCAATTGTAAATGAGAACTTGTTCTCAACTTGCCTACCTGGTTAAATAAAGGTGAAATAAAAAATAAAAAACACATTACCAAACGAGATAGCTAGGCAAACATGTTATCAAAAAAGTGTTTTACAATAATGCACATTTCTCCATCATAGATTTGGCTGCCAAATGCGGCAGATTTTTGGCCATCGCATCGAGCTAGTTAGAAGATGTTAGCTAGCTAGCTAACCATTCTCCGGCTAGTTAAAGAAGTAGCTATGAGAATTGTTTAGCTGGTAGTAAGCTAACGTTACATACATCGTAAACATGTATTCATTTATATTGCTATTAGCTAAACACATTCAATGCTAACTTACAATAAGCACGTGTGGAAGGCAGAGCTGATAGAACAGCGTAATTTGCAGCAGACTGGAAGTGCAGAATATTAGATGCTAATGACCCCAATTGAGTAGATTCTTCTCTCTTTGGAGTGACTTATAAATTATACTTAGATTTAAGCTGACTTCTGAAATAGGATTTAGTCTTTATGTTTTTTAATTCAATTAACGTAAATCATCACTGCACAGATATAGAAAGACTTTAATGAGTATGTTTTTCTGTTTTTGGACAAAATCTACAAGGCACCAAAAACTTATTTTACAGTGTATGCCATTATAGATGATCCAAAACAACAGATCACTAGCTAAATCTGAGTTATTTGACCACTTCAGTGTTAAAGGTAGTTTAGTGGAGATCTCAGGAAGAAGAGGCAAAGGCTGTGCAGACCATCGATAGACAGATAAGTCTGCCCCTTCTCACGAGTAACCAGGTTCCCAACAACAGGATGGAGATTCCTACACCAAAAGCAGCACTCCACAATGCCCACCTTTAACCAGTGGCAGACCAAATTCCACCACTAGCCCCTCAAGCCCCGATTCTACTCATCCTTGGCAGAGATATCCAGAAAACTAAAGCAGGAAGTACCAGTGACTCACTCAGTATAGAAGTGGTCAGATGACGCGGACGCTACGCTACAGGACTGTTTTGCTAGCACAGACTGAAATATGTTCCGGGATTCAACCAATGACATTGAGGAGTATACCACTTCAGTCACCGGCTTCATCAATAAGTGCATCGACGACATTGTCCCCACAGTGACCGTACATACATATCCCAACAAGAAGCCATGGATTACAGGCAACATCCACATCGAGCCAAAGAATAGAGCTGCTGCTTTTCAATCGGGGCGCTTATAAGAAATTCCGAAATGCCCTCAGACGAACCATCAAACAGGCAAAGCATCAATACAGGACTAAGATTGAATTCTACTACACCGGCTCTGATGCTCTTTGGATGTGGCAGGGCTTGCAAACTATGATGGACTACAAAGGGAAACCCAGCCACTAGCTGCCCAGTGACGCGAGCCTACCAGACGAGCTAAATGCCTTTTATGCTCACTTCGAGGCAAACAACACTGAAGAATGCATGAGAGCACCAGCTGTTCCAGACGACTGTGTGATCACGCTCTTCGTAGCCGATGTGCGCAAGACCTTTAAACAGGTCAACATTCACAAGGCCTCAGGCCAGGCAGATTACCAGGAAGTGTACTCAAAGCATGCGCGAATCAACTGGCAAGTGTCTTCACTGACATTTTCAACCTCTCCCTGGCTGAGTCTGTAATACCTACGTTTCAAGCAGACCACCATAGTCCCTGTACCCAAGAAAGCAAAGGTAACCTGCCTAAATGACTACCACCCCGTTGCAATCACGTTGGTAGCCATGAAAGGCTGGTCATGTGTCATATCAACACCATCATCCTGGAAACCCTAGACCCACTCCAATTCACATACCACCCCAACAGATCCACAGATGATGCAATCTCAATCACACTCCCCACTGCCTTTTCCCACCTTTTCCCACCTGGACATGTGAGAATGCTGTTCATTGACTACAGCTCAGCGTTCAACACCATAGTGCCTACAAAGCTCATCACTAAGCTAAGGACCCTGGGACTAAACACAACTGGCTCCTGGACTTCCTGATGGGCTACCCCCAGGTGGTAAGGGTAGGCAACAACACATCTGCCATGCTGATCCTCAACTTGGGATCCCCTCAGGGGTGCATGCTTAGTCCCCTCCTGTACTCCCTGTTCACCCACGACTACGTGGCCAAGCATGACTCCAACACTATTAAGTTTGCTTACGACACAACAGTGGTAGGCCTGATCACCGACATAGATGAGACAGCCAATAGGAAGGAGGTCAGAGACCTGGCAGTGTGGTGCCAGGAACACAAACTTTCCCTCTACATCAGCAAGACAAAGGAGCTGATCGTGGACTACAGGAAAAGGCGGGATGAACACGCCTCCATTTACATCGACGGGGCTGTGGTGGAGCAGGTCGAGAGTTGCAAATCCCTTGGTGTCCACATCACCAACAAACTGTTATGGTCAAACACACCAAGACAGTTGTGAAGAGGGCAAGACAACGCCTTTTCCTTTACAGGAGACTGAAAAGATTTGCATGGGTCCCCAGATCCTCAAAAAGTCTACAGCTGCACCATCGAGAGCATCCTGACCGGTTGCATCCCCGCATGTTATGGCAACTACTCGGCATCCGACCTTAAGGCACTTCAGAGAGTAGTGCATACGGCCCAGTACATCACTGGGGCTAAGCTTCCTGCCATCCAGGACCTACAGTTGCTTGCGAAAGTGTTCACCCCCCTTGACATTTTTCCTATTTTGTTGACTTACAACCTGGAATTAAAATGTATTATTTGAGGGATTGTATCATTTGATTTACACAACATGCCTACCACTTTAAAGATGCAAAATGTTTTTTTATTGTGAAACGAACAAGAAATAATAAAATTTTAAAAACTTGAGTGTTCATAACTATTCACCCCCCAGAGTTAATACTTTGAAGAGGCACCTTTTGCAGCAATTATAGCTGCAAGTCTCTTGTGGTATGTCCCTATAAACTTGGCACATCTAGCCACTGGGACATTTGCCCATTCTTAAAGGCAAAACTTCTCCAGCTCCTTCAAGTTGGATGGGTTCCGCTGGTGTACAGCAATCTTTAAGTCATACCACAGATTCTCAATTGGATTGAGGTCTGGGTTTTGACTCGGCCATTCCAAAACATTTAAATGTTTCCCCTTAAACCATTCGAGTGTGGCTTTAGCAGTATGCTTAGGGTCATTGTCCTGCTGGAAGGTGAACCTCTGTCCCAGTCTCAAATCTCTGGAAGACTGAAATCGGTTTCCCTCAAGATTTTCCCTGTATTTAGTGCCATCCATCATTCCTTAAATTCTGACCAGTTTCCCAGTCCCTGCCGATGATAAACATCCACACAGCATGATGCTGCCACCACCATGCTTCACTGTGGGGATGGTGTTCTCCGAGAGGTGTTGGGTTGGCGCCAGACATAGAGTTTTCCTTGAGGGCCAAAAAGCTCCATTTTAGTCTCATCTGACCAGAGTACCTTCTTCCATATGTTTGGGGAGTCTCCCACATGCCTTTTGGCAAACTGTTTGCTTGTTTTTTTCTTTAAGCAGTGGCTTTTTTCTGGCCACTCTTCTGTAAAGCCCAGCTCTGTGGAGTGTACGGCCTTAAAGTGGTCCTATGGACAGATACTCCAATCTCCGCTGTGGAGCTTTGCAGCTCCTTCAGGGTTATCTTTGTTGCCTCTGTCTGGTCTGTGAGTTTTGGTGGGCAACCCACTCTTGGCTGGTTTGTTGTTGTGCCATATTCTTTCCATTGTTTAATAATGGATTTAATGGTGCTCTGTGGGATGTTCAAAGTTTTTTATATTTTTTTTATAACCCAACCCTGATCTGTACTTCTCCACAACGTTGTCCCTGACCTGTTTGGAGAGCTACTTGGTCTTCATGGTGCCGCTTGCTTGGTGGTGCCCCTTGCTTGGTGGTGTTGCAGACTCTGGGGCCTTTCAGAACAGGAAGAATAGAATATTCTGAGATCATGTGACAGATCATGTGACACTTAGATTTTACACAGGTGGACTTTAACTAATTGTGTGACATCTGAAGGTAGTTGGTTGCACCAGATCTTATTTAGGGGCGTCATAGCAAAGGGGGTGAATACGTATGCACGCAGCACTTTTCCGTTTTTATTTTTTAGAATTTTTTGAAACATGTTATTGTTTTCACTTCACCAATTTGGACAATGTTGTGTATGTCCATTACATTAAATCAATTTAAATTACAGGTTGTAATGCAACAAAATAGGAAAAACTCCAAGGAGGATGAATACCTTTGCAAGGCATTGTATATACTAGGCGGTGTCAGAGGAAGGCCCCAAAAATTGTCAAAGCCTCCGGTCACCCAAATCATAGACTATTCTCTCTGCTACCGCACGGCAAGCGGTACCGGAACGCCAAGTCTAGGACCAAAAGGTTCCTTAACAGCTTCTACCCCCAAGCCATAAGACTGCTGAACAATTAATCAAATGGCCACCCAGACTATTTACATTGACCCCCCCCCCCCCCCCCCCCTTTGTTTTCTACATTGCTGCTACTCGTTGTTTATTATTTATGCATAGTCACTTTACCCCTACCTACATGAACATATTACCTTGACCAGTGACGATTTTAGCATGTAAATCTTGGTGGGGTAAAAAAAATAAGAAAGTGGGATGCATGCCAGCAAAGCCACTAGACAACACAAACAATACATTAATTGTACTATAACGTGACAAACTGTACCCACAAACTGTTAGGACCTACATAAAGCTGTCCCAACAGCAGTCCCAACATCTTACTGCTGCTACACCTGTCTATCAGCGGAGCCTTGTCTGGCAGCGAAACAGTTCATTCAGCCTCATTTACTGCCTTTAAAAAAACTTGCTGATATGGCTGAGTTGCTTAAACAAATGTGGTTTCTAATGACAATTGAGATGTACAAACTATGGCATAAGGGTAAGACAAGCGGACAAGAGGCAATCCGTCATTTCGATTAAGACATTAATGAGCGAGCTAGGACAGACGTAGTCAATATAACTAATGTTATTTGTTCAGCACTTTTTGAAATATACAGTAACAAAATTCAGAACATGGGCCGTTCTTACAGTGTTCTGCCTGTACACAAAGTCAGAATCGTAAGATAAATAAAGGGGGCATATAAGCAGACAATGAAAGCTCTTACAATATTCGATGATTACATTTCTCTAAAACAGGTTATAGGCTACATGTGTACCATCAAGTCAGAACAGTAGGCAAAATTAAGAGGGGTAAATAGACCAAATTATTAGGGTGAGACACATAGGCTACTAACATCTTACTACACAACATATACTTTGTGTTACTTTCTTAGCACAGTATACACATCTCCCTGTCACAACGTCCACAGGTGGTGCCTCTCCCCGTTCGGGCGGCGCTCAGCGGTTGTCGTCGCCGGCCTACTAGCTGCCACCGATTTCCTTTTCTGTTTCGTTTGGTTATGTCTGGTTAGGGTAGCACCTGTTTTTTGTGTTTAGTAATTAGTGGGGTATTTAGTCTGTCTGTTTTGTGTTTGGGGTTGTGCGGGATTGTTTCGTGTCTGTTGTTGTAGGTTGAGGGATTATTATTTTTGTCCCTAGAATACGTTACACGTTTTTTGGCATTAGGGTTGCTGGGCTGCGTCCCGCTACATTTTCCTAGACTGTGTTTGTCTTGTTTGGAATTATTTTTACCCTGCCTTGTCAGTTCGGTTCTTTGGACTTTCATTCTTCATTAAACGTGTTTCACATACCTGAGTCTCCTGCGCCTGACTTCACCCCTCCTGCAGAACACTCCCTGGCATATTACATCATTTAAGCAGCAGCATCAATACATTTTCAGACTCACCTTGTTGTGCTGTGCTCACTTGAACAGGAAGATGGCAAGGCGGTCCTTCGTGGGCAAATTTTTGTCATCAAAGTATGGCATTTCTGGATTTATGGTGCTTTCAAAACAACTGGGAACTCTGGAGAAAATAAAGGTTGAATCATGATGACGTCATTGATCTTCAGGTCGTAGCTATAGAATGAGGCCGGATTTACAATTCCGAATTGGATGACCGTTCAAAGCGTATTTTCCCAGTCAGAGCTCGTTTATTCCCAACTTCCCAGTTGTCTTGAACTCACTGAAGTCAAGTTTTTGCTATTCCGAGTTAACAGTTGTTTTGAGCGCGGCACAAATCATGCTTCATTGACAGCATGGCCAATGTTAAATGTTTATAATTTAAACTAGGAAAAGAGACCCTTAATCTTAGATTTGGGACCACACAGCCACTTCACTGAATAGCAGGCTAGTGATTGCTTTGCAATGCTTGCAGTTAGCCACTGATTCCTTCCAAACCACTCATTGTTGAATTTGTGATTTTAACTTCTTGTGTAATGTTTATGTCCAATGGCCGATGAGCACCGATACTTTAATCTATAATTTCTCTTCGACATTTCTCTTCATATGACCATGATTAAAAAGGATGTGCCAGTAGATGATCAACTTGATTCATGATGATGACTGCAAGCTAAGATTTTTAAAGTATGATGTTGACATGATCAGTCCTATCAAAGCTACTGTACATATAACGTGATTTGACATTTCATCTGTGGCCAATGACCTTGAGCCTTTTTGGATGGGCACTTCTAATATAACTCTATGGCAGTACCCAAGGGGCTAGAATCATCTAGCTCTACCCTTAGACTTGGCGGTGACGTAGTGTCTCCATGAGTGACAGAACACTGAGCCAATCACGGCGCAACGCTCCGTATTTTCTGCTGGCTAGCCCCACCACCACAGAAAGCACTGAGCTAGGCTGAAACACCAATGATCCAGAAGACATGCTGCACCATGAGCAGGGCCGTCTTCTTGGCTGAGGGTAACTTGGGAAGGGGAATGAATTGGGCGGCTTTGGAAAACCTATCGAACACCGTAAGGATAGTGGTGTTGCCATCTGATGGAGGGATACCAGTGGCAAAGTCCAGGGATATATGGGACCAGGGGCGGTGAGGAGCAGGGAGTGGTTGAAGGAGGCAAGGTCTTATTCTGAGCACATACAGTGCAGGCAGTAATGAACGCGGAGACGTCAGGAACTATCGTGGGTCACCAAAAACGTTGTCGTACAAAGGCCAGGGTCCGACGGGAGCCAGGATGGCAGGCCAGTCTGGTGGAATGAGCCCATTCCAGGACCAAGGAACGGGCAGAGGGACAAGCATCCAGTTAGCCGGGCCCCTCACGGACCTGGTTCTCTATACCCCAGATGAGTGCAGCCGCTAGACAAGAGATATGGAGGATGGCCTCAGGTTCCGATGGTGTAGCAGCAGAACTAAAGAGGTGTGAGAGCACATCAGGCTTCACATTCTTGGATCCCAGGATGTAGGAGATGGTAAAGTTGTACCGAGTGAATAGCAGGGCCCATCGAGTGTGCGTATAGCTGAGGCGCTTGGCGGTGTGGAGATATTCCAGGTTCTTGTGATCAATCCACAATGTTCCTCAACACAGACATCTCTTGGTGCCCAGTCTGCGTAAGTGTTCAGCAGGAGACAATCTGGCCCTGCCCAGTTGCATGGGCTCCGGAGGAAGCGAGTCGACAGCCCTTGGTGATTCCCGAGGGAACTCGGGTGACATCGGCTTCTACTGGGGACATCCGGAATCCCTCAGAGGCGAGGTGGGCGCCGTGGGTGAGCGATTGTGACCGGGAGCAGACCTCCGCTCCCTCCTACGAACCCGTAGCCCCCATCGATCCATAAGGTCAAGGCTATGAGAGAGTTGAGATCCATGGGAAGCTCCAGTGCTGCAAGCTCGTCTTTAACCACCTCCGATAATTCATGCAGGAACGTGTCAAACAGAGCTTTCGGGTTCCAGGCACTCTCGACGGGCCAAAGGTAAGAGTCTGACAGGGACAGGATGGCAGACAGGGTCAGGGCAGGCAGAAGTTCATAAACCAGGTCAGAATCAGGCAAGTACAGAACGGCAGGAAGGCTCAGGGTCAGGGCAGGCAGAAAGGTCAAAACCGGAAAGGCTGGAAACAAAAACTAGAGAGCAGGGAAAACAGGTGTATAAGCTAATGATCCATCATGTATGACATTCCTGGGAGTGTGTAAACTTAATTTTTGTATTACCATAGCATTTTTGTATGTTCTTTATAGTTATGTACTTGAAAATGTATCAATTGACCAATTCGGTACATTTGGGCAAACTCCTGGCAGACTTGATGCAAAATATTGTGCAGTAATATAATTATTCACTGGATCAGTCTGAAACTTTGCACACACACTGCTGCCATCTGGTGGCCAAAATCTAAATACACCAAGACCACTATCTGAAAGTATGGCCTTTCTCTAATAAACTGGCCAAAGATGATTAAAAAAAGTAATTTTTTTGTTTGTATTATCTTTTACCAGATCTAATGTATTATATTCTCCTACATTCATTTCACGATTTCCACAAACTTCAAAGTGTTTCCTTTCAAATGGTATCCAATTTGTAAGTCGCTCTGGATAAGAGCGTCTGCTAAATGACGTAAATGTAAATGTAAATGTATCAATAATATGCACATCCTTGCTTCAGGTCCTAAGCTACAAGCAGTTAGATTTGGGTATGTCATTTTAGGTGAAAATTGAAAAAAAGGGTACGATCCTTAACCAACCAATAGGAAAACATAACCATTATACTACAGATTTCTGCAGTGGCAAGTGGAAAAATAATCAACCCTGTTACACATGCATGCGCACAAGTTTGAGTCTATGCGATTGCGGGTGGTGCAATTCTTGTGTGAAAAACTGTTTTTCTCATCACTTGAATGAACCCAATGACATCCCCACTGTGGTAAGGAAACAATATTTACGTTGTACAGTAGAAGGTTTGGATGGGGGCTCTGTGGGAAGACCTTGAGATGACTTCTGCTGCATCACTTACATGCTAAATCATTTTTTACTGAAACAGTCCTTAGAGGATTCCTGCTGGTGCTGCATATTGAATTTTCCTGAATTTTGCAGAGGCAGACTTTATACATGTTCACATTATGTCATACACGTGATGATCCTCCAAGACAGTGTTCTGCATGTGCTATGGTGCTGGAAAACCAAACAGGGTGTGCAGGCTTTTGTTCCAGCCCAGCACTGAAGCTATACCCATGATTCAGCTAAGGATCTAATACATTTCAGTCCATCTCAGTTGATATGTCACAAAGATAATCAAAGTCTAAAGCATTTAGAACGGTTATCATTTACTTTAATTGTATCCTTTGTATAAATTAACCTTGATAGTTTTTATGAACTCTGCACTGAAAAAAACACATTTATTCAAATAGAATGCTTTCAAAACTATATGGGAAAATAAGATATTCATACACTTATTGCCAGTTTATTAAGTAGCCATCTAGTACTGGGTCGGACCCCCCTTTACCTCCAGAACAGCCTGAATTCTTTGGGTCATGGAAACGTTGCTCAACTAGTAACAAGGACCTAATGTGTGCCAGGAAAAACATTCCCCACACCATTACACCACTGACACCAGCCTGTACAGTTGACACCAGGGAGGATGGGGGTCATGGACTCATACTGCTTACGCCAAATCCTGACTCTGCCATCAGCATGACAGAACAGGACCCGGGATTCGTCGGATCAGGCAATGTTTTTCCACTCCTCAAATTGTCCAGTGTTGGTGGTCGGGTGCCCACTGAAGCTGCTTCATCTGGTTTTTAACTGATTGGAGTGGAACCCAGTTTGGTTGTCTGTTGCAATAGCCCATCTGTGACATGGACCAACAAGTTGTGCATTCCGAAATGTTGTTCTGCACACCACTCTTGTACTGTGCTGTTATTTGCCTGTTTGTCGCTCGCCTGTTAGCTTGCACGATTCTTGCCATTCTCTTTCAACCTCTCATCAACTTACTAGCTGTTTTCACCCACAGGACTGCCGCTGACTGGATGTTTTTTGTTTGTCGCAGCATTCTCGGTAACCCTAGATACTGCTGTGTGTGAAAAGCCCAGGAGGCTGGACGTTTCTGAGATACTGGAACTGGAGCGCCTGGGACCGTCGATCATACCACACTCAAAGTCACTTGTTTTGCCCATTCTAATGTTCAATCGAACTGTAACTGAATGCCTCGATGCCTGTATATCAGCTTTATATAGCAAGCCACAGCCACGTGACTCACTGTCTGCCTGTAGGAGCGAATGATGTTCGGGAATGGGGTGGTGTACCTAATAAACTGGCCACTGAGTGTATATTCATGCGATATACACCAAGAACAGATCTTGGCTTTAGCATAGTTTCATATTGAACCCATTTCGGAACACAGTGGGTCTTTATCATCTGCACAGTTCATGAACTATCATTTGAAAATTACTCTTCCATATTAAACAAGGTCATACTTAATGCACCTTGAATAGCATTAGTTCCCTTTCAATAGATTCACATTTCCCCTTTCAACCTGATTGCATTCATAAGGCATGGGAACTCCTATTGCCAGATATCTGATTAGCTCGTTGGGTAGCTTAGGTCTCAAAGGAAAATGATAGAGTGCATTTCAGACTAATTGAGATGTTGAGAGAATGTGAGGTTTTCCCAAATTATCTTGATTAGTACCTTAATCTCTCTTTCTCTCTCTCTCTCTCTCTCTCTCTTGCTCTCTCTTTCGCACTCATTCACTCACTCACTTGGTTTCTCTATTTTTGTATTTATCTCACACTACTCTCTCCCCTCATGTCATTATGTAAATATATTTTTCTGTGACTGGTCCAACCATCCGTCTGATTGGGAATGTGTTAAGCCCCACTACTAGGGTTGCAAAATTGCGGGAATGTTCAATAAATTCCGTTGTTTTCCTGAAATCCTGGTTAGAGGATTGTCGGAATCAAGAGGAAATAAGCAGGAAATTCGGAATGATCCAACCAGGATTTAATTGAAAATTCCTAGAATTTTGCAACCTTACCCACCACAGACACACAATCATGTTAATCCCTGACTCTGCACCTGACAGTTCTTAAAACATAGTCGTTACCATGACCAAGCCCAAATCCTCTAAAACGAGGGCAAAACCTGTCCTTTACAAGCCCTCCCTCCCAGACATAAGATTATAATATGCTCTTACCCTGCTGCTCACACAGTCCCAGACTCTTTAACGTTTAGTCATTCTCAGAAAGAATCGGAGTCTGAAATCCTGATTTCATTCGTAGACCACACAAAGCTCTGGTTGTACTCCTCAGACTGGAACCTATAGTGTAGGTGTGGAGAAGAAGGAGAAGATCAACAAAAATGTCCAATTTGATACATTTCTGTAATCAAATCAAATTCTATTGGTCACATACACGTGTTTAGCAGATGTTATTGTAGGTGTAGCGAAATGCTTGTGTTTCTAGCTCCGACAGTGCAGTAATATCAATACACACAAATCTAAGTAAAGGAATGGAATATAGAATATAGAAATATATGGACGAGCAATGTCAGAGCGGCATAGACTAAGATACAGTAGAATAGTATAGATTACATTATATACATATGAGATGAGTAATGCAAAATATGTAAACATTATTAAAGTGGCTAGTGTTCCATTTATTAAAGTGGCCAGTGATTTCAAGTCTATGTACTGTATACAGACAGCAGCCTCTAATGTGCTAATGATGGCTATTTAACTGTCTGATAGCCTTGAGATAGAAGCTGTTTTTCGGTCTCTCGGTCCCAGCTTTGATGCACCTGTACTGACCTCGCCTTCTGGATGATAGCGGGGTGAACAGGCAGTTGCTCGGGTGGTTGTTGTCCTTGATAATCTATATGGTTGTCAATGCTGTAAAATACAAGGACAAAAGCAATGTCGCAACAACAAAACATTGCCACGGGTGTAACGGAAACGGCAGCTGTAGGAGAAATGTTCTAGATGAACAAAATGTTTATCCACAGGGGTGGATCTTTTGTTGAACTTTCTTTATTGTGACAAATGATGACGCCAGATCATCTTGAAGGTACGTGGTGCACGAGATGTCATCATAGTAACTACAATGAACAAAAATATAAATGCAACATGCAACAATTTCTACGATTTGAAATGCTTAATGGGTGACATGTCTGGTGAGTATGCAGGCCATTGAAGAACTGGGACATTTTCAGCTTTCAGGAATTGTATACAGATCCTTGCGACATGGGGCCATGCATTGTCAAGCTGAAACATGAGGTGATGGCGGTAGATGAATGGCACGACAACGGGCCTCAGGATCTCATCACGATATCTCTGTGCGTTCAAATTGCCATCAGCAAACCGCTCGCCCACACAACGCCATACGTCTGCCATCTGTCTGGTCCAGTTGAAACCGGGATTCATCCATAAAGAGCACACTTTTCCAGCATGCCAGTGGCCATCGAAGGTGAGCATTTCCCCACTGAAGTCAGTTACGATGCTGAACTACAGTCAGGTCAAGACCCTGGTGAGGACAACGAGCACACAGATGAGCTTCCCTGAGACGGTTTCTGACAGTTTGTGCAGAAATTCTTTGTTTGTGCAAACCCACAGTTTCATCAGCTGTTCGGGTGGGTGGTCTCAGACGACCCCGCAGGTGAATAAGCCAGATGTGGAGGTCCTGGGCTGGCGTGGTTACACGTGGTCTGTGGATGTGAGGCCGGTTGGACATACTGCCAAATGGAGGCACCCTATGGTTGATGAACATTCAATGATCGAACACTCAATTCTCTGGCAACAGCTCTGGTGGACTTTCCTGCAGTCAGCATGCCTACTGCATGCTCCCTCAAAACTTGAGATATCTGTGGTGTTGTGTGACAAAACTGCACATTTTAGTGGCCTTTTATTGTCCCCAGAATAAGGTGCACTTGTGTAATAATCAAGCTGTTTAATAAACTTATTGATATGCCTAGTATGGTTCCCAATCAGAGGCAGCTGTTTGTTGTTGTCTCTGATTGGGGATCATACTTAGGCAGCCCTTTTTCCTACCTTAGATTGTGGGATCTTGTTTTTGGTACTGTGCTGTATGCCCTACTGAACGTTACATTTTCTATTTATTTTGGTTTTGTTTCGGTGTTCATCTAATAAAGAAGGATGTACGCTTACCACGCTGCACCTTGGTCCGATCCTTCAATCAACGAACGTAACACCGTGGTGATACTTTGGCGCATGACAATTATTAGAATATTGCAAATATTAGTCAATTATTGCATTCTATTCATGCTGGCTTTTGCAGGATATCTGAGACCTGAAACCGATAGGTGGGAAGGCATACAGGCTGTCGCCAATTTGTTTACACGCAATTTACCTAAATCGACATTGGAAACACTTCAACCACTTCATTTTTTAGGTGTGACGTCATCAAACAAGACAGCTCAATGGAAACGCACTGTAGCAGAGAATTGTTGCGTCTATTTTCTATGCAAACTTTCTAAATGTCGACAAAAAATCATTGGACAGCTATTGTCACAGAGGATGATGTGGTTAAATCTGGAGTATTGTAAAATTAATCAAAAGATAATGAATTTACTATTAGGGATGGCATGAAAGCAGGTTGAGAGAAAATACAGTAATACCAAATGCACAACACACAAATTAGAATAAAAAATAAAAACATCAGTAGATTAAAATATCATATTCTTTAAATATTGTCTCTACTATTTCCATTTAGTCTCACACAATGTTCCATACGGTACATACCCATGCTCTTTAAGCATTTGTTTACTCCAAACATTGCCACATTTAGGGTTGCAAAATTCTGGTAACTTTCGCCAATTCCCTGGTTTTTCATATATCCTGGTTGGAAGATTCCTGGAATTACGAGGGAATAAGGACAAAATCCGGGAATCCTCCAATCAAGATTTCTGGAAAACCAGTGAATTTGGGGAAAATTACTGGAATTTTGCAACCCTAGCCACATTGATAAAATACGCCCTTGAATAAAATACCTTGAATAATCTCACTTTGTACCAAACCAAACCATTCCATTTTAATGGGCAGGAGTTGTCCCTAACGAAGAGACCAGGGCCCATATCCACAAAGTGTCTCAGAGAGATGATCTAGGATCAGTTTGTCCTTTTTAGATTTATAATGAATTAGATTATATGGACAGATCCTAGATCAGCATTCCTACTCTGAGACACTTTGTGGATGCGGGCCCTGAACAGGGAAAACTAGCCCTGATTATATTGTTCCAGTTCAGCATGACCTTGGACCAGAGCTTAGGTTGGCAACCACATCCTGTCCTGATCCTGTGAAAGAAATAAAGTGTCCCACATCAGACTGGGCAGTTTTTTTCAGCTCGCTATGTAACATTACATAATGTTATGTAACTCCTACTCCATTCACTCACTTCTACTCCATTCACCCAGGCTCCACCACATTCCGCCACAACAAAAGTTACTAAGCTACGAATACATCATTGAAAGATCTTGACCCACTTTGGAAGCCATTAAGTTAACAGATATTGGGCATGTTGATGAGGGTGTGTTGGAAAACATTTAATTAGACTCTTGGCGTAGTCCAGAAGTTAGATAAGTGGATAAAGGAACTGGAAAGTTGCTAGTTCAAGTCCCGGGTCAGGCAGATTCACATTGGACAATAAGTTAGCTACAATACGGGGTTTGGTTCAGTTTGGTGTTACTTTGGTTTCCACTTGGAAAGGCACAAAGCTGCCTCGTAAAATCCATGTATTGGAAAGATTAGCTTGCATTATGGGTGCACATTAGTAATGGCAAGCTTATGGTAAAATTCTTACACTGCATTACATCAGTCTTTCCCATAGATTCATTTCCAGGAATTACACTCATATGTTGGAACTCCACATGTAATTTGACTGATAGGAATGAAAATGGATTTGACCTTGCAACTCAGCACAATGTCACTTCCTAACAGACGTGATGACTTTCCAGAAATTAATTTCCAGGAATTGCACTCCAATGGCGGAACTCCGTATCCAGTTAGACTGACATGAATCAAAATGGAGTTGTCACGCGACTCACAAAAAGAAAATCCCCACTCTCTAATAAAGACGTTAGCCACTTGTACCATGAAGCGACTCAACAACTGCTGCAAAAATAGAGCAGAAACCTGCCCCCCCAATAAACAACTTTCATTACAACATCCAACACAAAACAGGGACAGAACAAGTGGGTGATTCATGGCTGGAGCGAGGCATTGGCAATGGCTTTCATCATTCAATTCCCATGGCCGGAGTAGAGACAGAAGGGGGATTGTAACAATCACTTCTCTTCCTGCTCCGACGGACCTCTCACAGGCCACACACGGTGGCCCAGAGTGCTTTGCACATTAGAGAAAGGATGAATACATATTCCATTTGATGTTGAATAACAAGATGATGATGAGGATCTCATCCTTTCCCTCCCTCCCTCCCTCCCTCCCTCCCTCCCTCCCTCCCTCCCTCCCTCCCTCCCTTGTTCTCTATCCATAAAGATGAGATGGAGAGAAAATGAGAGGGGAGGAGTGTCCATTATTGTGTCTTTGTGTGGCTGTCTGTTGCCGTAAACAAATGGTGGTGTAAATTAAGGTTCTGTTGGGCAAACAAGTGTCACAAACTATAACGAGAGACAGACAGAGGGGGAGCGGAAGAAGAAAGAGGGAATATGATATCTAGACATTTACATTTAACATTTAAGTCATTTAGCAGACGCTCTTATCCAGAGCGACTTACAAATTGGTGCATTCACCTTATGATATCCAGTGGAACAACCACTTTACAATAGTACATCTATATCTTTTTTTGGGGGGGGGGGGGGGGGGTTAGAAGGATTACTTTATCCTATCCTAGGTATTTCTTAAATTGGTGGGGTTTCAGGTGTCTCCGGAAGGTGGTGATTGACTCCGCTGTCCTGGCGTCGTGAGGGAGCTTGTTCCACCATTGGGGTGCCAGAGCAGCGAACAGTTTTGACTGGGCTGAGCGGGAACTGTGCTTCCTCAGAGGTAGGGAGGCGAGCAGGCCAGAGGTGGATGAACGCAGTGCCCTTGTTTGGGTGTAGGGCCTGATCAGAGCCTGAAGGTACAGAGGTGCCGTTCCCCTCACAGCTCCGTAGGCAAGCACCATGGTCTTGTAGCGGATGCGAGCTTCAACTGGAAGCCAGTGGAGAGAGCGGAGGAGCGGAGTGACGTGAGAGAACTTGGGAAGGTTGAACACCAGACGGGCTGTGGCGTTCTGGATGAGTTGTAGGGGTTTAATGGCACAGGCAGGGAGCCCAGCCAACAGCGAGTTGCAGTAATCCAGACGGGAGATGACAAGTGCCTGGATTAGGACCTGCGCCGCTTCCTGTGTGAGGCAGGGTCGTACTCTGCGAATGTTGTAGAGCATGAACCTACAGGATCGGGTCACCGCCTTGATGTTAGTGGAGAACGACAGGGTGTTGTCCAGGGTCACGCCAAGGTTCTTAGCACTCTGGGAGGAGGACACAATGGAGTTGTCAACCGTGATGGCGAGATCATGGAACGGGCAGTCCTTCCCCGGGAGGAAGAGCAGCTCCGTCTTGCCAAGGTTCAGCTTGAGGTGGTGATCCGTCATCCACACTGATATGTCTGCCAGACATGCAGAGATGCGATTCGCCACCTGGTTATCAGAAGGGGGAAAGGAGAAGATTAATTGTGTGTCGTCTGCATAGCAATGATAGGAGAGACCATGTGAGGATATGACAGAGCCAAGTGACTTGGTGTATAGCGAGAATAGGAGAGGGCCTAGAACAGTGCCCTGGGGGACACCAGTGGTGACAGCACGTG